>NC_090926.1:199261168-199912001 GCF_040938575.1 Ambystoma mexicanum | reverse complement strand
TCTGCCAGGCCAGGCCCTGTTTCTTTTACTGCCAACCCCCCCTAACCCCTCGTCTTCCACCTACTTCCCGCTCTATTATGCCTTCTCCTTTTTTGCTCTCTTCTGTGGCCCTTTGAAAATGAATGCAGGCCTAGCTAAGCCTCATGAAGGAAATCTACCAACAAAAGATGCATTCCTTTCTTATGGGAGGCGGGGTAGATCTAGAAGGGCATGGCGTAGGTTCCCTGGTAAAGGGAGGAAGAAAGAATAGAGGCGGCCAGGAAGTGCACGTTAGTGCCGGATGAGGATAAAAATGTCAGCCCATTGTGGGGTCCATTCCATCTTCCCCCTTCCTCATGGCCCCTTTCCCCACATTAGAACCCTCCCTCCACTATTCAGGGCCCACTTTATCCCACATCCCCATGCTTCTCTCGTTCTACCACCCCCCACTCACCCAGGCCGCTCCTCTTCTCCACAGGGACCCCTTCATCCAGCCCTACCTTCCCTTTTTGCCTACCCGGCCTCCTCCTTTATTTACTCTGCACTTCCTCTCCCCCACCTCTACAGTCCTGCCTCTTTTCCACCCTCCCATTACCAGGGAACTCATTACATAACCACTGAACCTTTTAGAAGGACTGGGTCCCCTCAACTGATTACCCAACTACTCTGTTTCTGTGCCGAAAGCAGGACTCGAACCCAGGCCCCCAGTGCTGTAACACAAGCACTTAACCTCTAGGCCACTGCAGTTAGCTGGTGTTTGGTGGAGCGGGGGGCCAGATGGTCTATCCTCCTTGGCTCCAGTGAACATGTTTCACAACTGAAATGGTTATGCTCACGGGGGCATGCAGAAGAAAGATATATACGCCCAAAAGCTACCCTCAGAAGCACAGCCACCAGTGGCTCAAGTGGTAAGTGCTTGGTCTTGGAATGCTGTAGACCTGAGTTCTAATCCAATGTCTGCAATCTCCTGGGCATGTTTTTTTTTTAATTAAAAAAATATATTTTTTAATTGAAAATGGGTATGCATTGCCCTGAGCAATCAGCCAACAGCCAATGCCCCTTCAATACCTGCATTCCTACTAGCAGTTGTGCCTTTGTTTTCTGCACTCTGGCCTAGGTAACACCCATACAAAAGTTTGTCTCTCTGGCCCCAGTTGACTGGAAAAAAACGAGGGGAAAAGGTGTAATCTACGGGTCATGGTTGATACAATAATTGCCCTGGGACTCAAACAGGACACCTTCACGAGGTGCTATGAGGTGACCACCGGCCGCTGCATAGCAAGCAAACCTGTATCAGCATCTCACCAGCAACTGAATGTGTCGCCTGCAGGCTACACATAAGAGGCTGCAGTAGGTGCATTAACCCATCGGGCTGTGGACCCTCCTTCCTCTGAGAGCAGGAAACTGAATTTCCATGTTGCCTTCCTTTGGCACATTTGATCTATCTTTCAACCCAATTCAGAGGATGTTTTGCTTCACGGAGAGATGATAATCATTGTGAGGTGTCAGCCACTAATAGCTAAGCAGGTCAGTTAAATCTTTGACTTTGTCATTGGGGTGTACTGATATGCGCTGGGCAGTCTTCTGTCCTGTGCTACTGTATGCATTCTTATTGCTGCTTGTTCACGATTCCTAAATGTAAACAGTGAAATATTTGAAAGACTCTTGATGCAACAAGCATTTCCCACTCTTTGCCCTGGGGGTGAGAGGGCTGCTTTCGGCCTTCAACACCCTCAATTTTGGAGTGGCCGGCTCCACCACTGAGAATGAGGGGCTAATCCTGGTCGGAAACGGGCAGAGGTCTGCGCCCTGCGTCCTCCACGCGTCCCTAACGCTCCCAAACGCGACTACAGCCCTTACGGGCACAGCCCTATGTCGGTGCAGCCTCTATGGTGCAGCCACCCAGGTAGCTTAGGGTTAGGATATGTGCTCTTCAACATAAGCCTGGCCAACCAGGCCCTGGAGAGTGTCACAGCATGCTCTGTAATCCCCTAGTGATGGTGGCCTTGGTGACGATGATCTTGCTGGAATACTGATGCCTTTTTTCCTCCCAGAAGCCCCAGAAGCCTATTGAAATGAAGGGGTGTGCACCTCTCACTGGCCTCTGTTTACCCTCTGGCTAACTGAAATTAGTTCTGGGCTTTCCAGGCAAATGTATCCATTTCGGGAGAGAGCTAGGAATAGGAAGGCTCTTTCTGCAGGCTCGGTGGGAAAGAGTCAGAGAGCTACATGCCTGAGGCATCTTTCTTCCTCCTTCGCTCATTGTGTTCCCTAACTTCTAACTCTCTGCCAGGCCAGGCCCTGTTTCTTTTACTGCCAACCCCCCCTAACCCCTCGTCTTACACCTACTTCCCGCTCTATTATGCCTTCTCCTTTTTTGCTCTCTTCTGTGGCCCTTTGAAAATGAATGCAGGCCTAGCTAAGCCTCATGAAGGAAATCTACCAACAAAAGATGCATTCCTTGCTTATGGGAGGCGGGGTAGATCTAGAAGGGCATGGCGTAGGTTCCCTGGTAAAGGGAGGAAGAAAGAATAGAGGCGGCCAGGAAGTGCACGTTAGTGCCGGATGAGGATAAAAATTTCAGCCCATTGTGGGGTCCATTCCATCTTCCCCCTTCCTCATGGCCCCTTTCCCCACATTAGAACCCTCCCTCCACTATTCAGGGCCCACTTTATCCCACATCCCCATGCTTCTCTCGTTCTACCACCCCCCACTCACCCAGGCCGCTCCTCTTCTCCACAGGGACCCCTTCATCCAGCCCTACCTTCACTTTTTGCCTACCCGGCCTCCTCCTTTATTTACTCTGCACTTCTTCTCCCCCACCTCTACAGTCCTGCCTCTTTTCCACCCTCCCATTACCAGGGAACTCATTACATAACCACTGAACCTTTTAGAAGGACTGGGTCCCCTCAACTGATTACCCAACTACTCTGTTTCTGTGCCGAAAGCAGGACTCGAACCCAGGCCCCCAGTGCTGTAACACAAGCACTTAACCTCTAGGCCACTGCAGTTAGCTGGTGTTTGGTGGAGCGGGGGGCCAGATGGTCTATCCTCCTTGGCTCCAGTGAACATGTTTCACAACTGAAATGGTTATGCTCATGGGGGCATGCAGAAGAAAGATATATACGCCCAAAAGCTACCCTCAGAAGCACAGCCACCAGTCTTGGAATGCTGGAGACCTGAGTTCTAATCCAATGTCTGCAATCTCCTGGGCATGTTTTTTTTTAATTAAAAAAATATATTTTTTAATTGAAAATGGGTATGCATTGCCCTGAGCAATCAGCCAACAGCCAATGCCCCTTCAATACCTGCATTCCTACTAGCAGTTGTGCCTTTGTTTTCTGCACTCTGGCCTAGGTAACACCCATACAAAAGTTTGTCTCTCTGGCCCCAGTTGACTGGAAAAAAACGAGGGGAAAAGGTGTAATCTACGGGTCATGGTTGATACAATAATTGCCCTGGGACTCAAACAGGACACCTTCACGAGGTGCTATGAGGTGACCACCGGCCCCTGCATAGCAAGCAAACCTGTATCAGCATCTCACCAGCAACTGAATGTGTCGCCTGCAGGCTACACATAAGAGGCTGCAGTAGGTGCATTAACCCATCGGGCTGTGGACCCTCCTTCCTCTGAGAGCAGGAAACTGAATTTCCATGTTGCCTTCCTTTGGCACATTTGATCTATCTTTCAACCCAATTCAGAGGATGTTTTGCTTCACGGAGAGATGATAATCATTGTGAGGTGTCAGCCACTAATAGCTAAGCAGGTCAGTTAAATCTTTGACTTTGTCATTGGGGTGTACTGATATGCGCTGGGCAGTCTTCTGTCCTGTGCTACTGTATGCATTCTTATTGCTGCTTGTTCACGATTCCTAAATGTAAACAGTGAAATATTTGAAAGACTCTTGATGCAACAAGCATTTCCCACTCTTTGCCCTGGGGGTGAGAGGGCTGCTTTCGGCCTTCAACACCCTCAATTTTGGAGTGGCCGGCTCCACCACTGAGAATGAGGGGCTAATCCTGGTCGGAAACGGGCAGAGGTCTGCGCCCTGTGTCCTCCACGCGTCCCTAACGCTCCCAAACGCGACTACAGCCCTTACGGGCACAGCCCTATGTCGGTGCAGCCTCTATGGTGCAGCCACCCAGGTAGCTTAGGGTTAGGATATGTGCTCTTCAACATAAGCCTGGCCAACCAGGCCCTGGAGAGTGTCACAGCATGCTCTGTAATCCCCTAGTGATGGTGGCCTTGGTGACGATGATCTTGCTGGAATACTGATGCCTTTTTTCCTCCCAGAAGCCCCAGAAGCCTATTGAAATGAAGGGGTGTGCACCTCTCACTGGCCTCTGTTTACCCTCTGGCTAACTGAAATTAGTTCTGGGCTTTCCAGGCAAATGTATCCATTTCGGGAGAGAGCTAGGAATAGGAAGGCTCTTTCTGCAGGCTCGGTGGGAAAGAGTCAGAGAGCTACATGCCTGAGGCATCTTTCTTCCTCCTTCGCTCATTGTGTTCCCTAACTTCTAACTCTCTGCCAGGCCAGGCCCTGTTTCTTTTACTGCCAACCCCCCCTAACCCCTCGTCTTACACCTACTTCCCGCTCTATTATGCCTTCTCCTTTTTTGCTCTCTTCTGTGGCCCTTTGAAAATGAATGCAGGCCTAGCTAAGCCTCATGAAGGAAATCTACCAACAAAAGATGCATTCCTTGCTTATGGGAGGCGGGGTAGATCTAGAAGGGCATGGCGTAGGTTCCCTGGTAAAGGGAGGAAGAAAGAATAGAGGCGGCCAGGAAGTGCACGTTAGTGCCGGATGAGGATAAAAATTTCAGCCCATTGTGGGGTCCATTCCATCTTCCCCCTTCCTCATGGCCCCTTTCCCCACATTAGAACCCTCCCTCCACTATTCAGGGCCCACTTTATCCCACATCCCCATGCTTCTCTCGTTCTACCACCCCCCACTCACCCAGGCCGCTCCTCTTCTCCACAGGGACCCCTTCATCCAGCCCTACCTTCACTTTTTGCCTACCCGGCCTCCTCCTTTATTTACTCTGCACTTCCTCTCCCCCACCTCTACAGTCCTGCCTCTTTTCCACCCTCCCATTACCAGGGAACTCATTACATAACCACTGAACCTTTTAGAAGGACTGGGTCCCCTCAACTGATTACCCAACTACTCTGTTTCTGTGCCGAAAGCAGGACTCGAACCCAGGCCCCCAGTGCTGTAACACAAGCACTTAACCTCTAGGCCACTGCAGTTAGCTGGTGTTTGGTGGAGCGGGGGGCCAGATGGTCTATCCTCCTTGGCTCCAGTGAACATGTTTCACAACTGAAATGGTTATGCTCATGGGGGCATGCAGAAGAAAGATATATACGCCCAAAAGCTACCCTCAGAAGCACAGCCACCAGTCTTGGAATGCTGGAGACCTGAGTTCTAATCCAATGTCTGCAATCTCCTGGGCATGTTTTTTTTTAATTAAAAAAATATATTTTTTAATTGAAAATGGGTATGCATTGCCCTGAGCAATCAGCCAACAGCCAATGCCCCTTCAATACCTGCATTCCTACTAGCAGTTGTGCCTTTGTTTTCTGCACTCTGGCCTAGGTAACACCCATACAAAAGTTTGTCTCTCTGGCCCCAGTTGACTGGAAAAAAACGAGGGGAAAAGGTGTAATCTACGGGTCATGGTTGATACAATAATTGCCCTGGGACTCAAACAGGACACCTTCACGAGGTGCTATGAGGTGACCACCGGCCCCTGCATAGCAAGCAAACCTGTATCAGCATCTCACCAGCAACTGAATGTGTCGCCTGCAGGCTACACATAAGAGGCTGCAGTAGGTGCATTAACCCATCGGGCTGTGGACCCTCCTTCCTCTGAGAGCAGGAAACTGAATTTCCATGTTGCCTTCCTTTGGCACATTTGATCTATCTTTCAACCCAATTCAGAGGATGTTTTGCTTCACGGAGAGATGATAATCATTGTGAGGTGTCAGCCACTAATAGCTAAGCAGGTCAGTTAAATCTTTGACTTTGTCATTGGGGTGTACTGATATGCGCTGGGCAGTCTTCTGTCCTGTGCTACTGTATGCATTCTTATTGCTGCTTGTTCACGATTCCTAAATGTAAACAGTGAAATATTTGAAAGACTCTTGATGCAACAAGCATTTCCCACTCTTTGCCCTGGGGGTGAGAGGGCTGCTTTCGGCCTTCAACACCCTCAATTTTGGAGTGGCCGGCTCCACCACTGAGAATGAGGGGCTAATCCTGGTCGGAAACGGGCAGAGGTCTGCGCCCTGCGTCCTCCACGCGTCCCTAACGCTCCCAAACGCGACTACAGCCCTTACGGGCACAGCCCTATGTCGGTGCAGCCTCTATGGTGCAGCCACCCAGGTAGCTTAGGGTTAGGATATGTGCTCTTCAACATAAGCCTGGCCAACCAGGCCCTGGAGAGTGTCACAGCATGCTCTGTAATCCCCTAGTGATGGTGGCCTTGGTGACGATGATCTTGCTGGAATACTGATGCCTTTTTTCCTCCCAGAAGCCCCAGAAGCCTATTGAAATGAAGGGGTGTGCACCTCTCACTGGCCTCTGTTTACCCTCTGGCTAACTGAAATTAGTTCTGGGCTTTCCAGGCAAATGTATCCATTTCGGGAGAGAGCTAGGAATAGGAAGGCTCTTTCTGCAGGCTCGGTGGGAAAGAGTCAGAGAGCTACATGCCTGAGGCATCTTTCTTCCTCCTTCGCTCATTGTGTTCCCTAACTTCTAACTCTCTGCCAGGCCAGGCCCTGTTTCTTTTACTGCCAACCCCCCCTAACCCCTCGTCTTCCACCTACTTCCCGCTCTATTATGCCTTCTCCTTTTTTGCTCTCTTCTGTGGCCCTTTGAAAATGAATGCAGGCCTAGCTAAGCCTCATGAAGGAAATCTACCAACAAAAGATGCATTCCTTTCTTATGGGAGGCGGGGTAGATCTAGAAGGGCATGGCGTAGGTTCCCTGGTAAAGGGAGGAAGAAAGAATAGAGGCGGCCAGGAAGTGCACGTTAGTGCCGGATGAGGATAAAAATGTCAGCCCATTGTGGGGTCCATTCCATCTTCCCCCTTCCTCATGGCCCCTTTCCCCACATTAGAACCCTCCCTCCACTATTCAGGGCCCACTTTATCCCACATCCCCATGCTTCTCTCCTTCTACCACCCCCCACTCACCCAGGCCGCTCCTCTTCTCCACAGGGACCCCTTCATCCAGCCCTACCTTCCCTTTTTGCCTACCCGGCCTCCTCCTTTATTTACTCTGCACTTCCTCTCCCCCACCTCTACAGTCCTGCCTCTTTTCCACCCTCCCATTACCAGGGAACTCATTACATAACCACTGAACCTTTTAGAAGGACTGGGTCCCCTCAACTGATTACCCAACTACTCTGTTTCTGTGCCGAAAGCAGGACTCGAACCCAGGCCCCCAGTGCTGTAACACAAGCACTTAACCTCTAGGCCACTGCAGTTAGCTGGTGTTTGGTGGAGCGGGGGGCCAGATGGTCTATCCTCCTTGGCTCCAGTGAACATGTTTCACAACTGAAATGGTTATGCTCACGGGGGCATGCAGAAGAAAGATATATACGCCCAAAAGCTACCCTCAGAAGCACAGCCACCAGTGGCTCATGTGGTAAGTGCTTGGTCTTGGAATGCTGGAGACCTGAGTTCTAATCCAATGTCTGCAATCTCCTGGGCATGTTTTTTTTTTAATTAAAAAAATATATTTTTTAATTGAAAATGGGTATGCATTGCCCTGAGCAATCAGCCAACAGCCAATGCCCCTTCAATACCTGCATTCCTACTAGCAGTTGTGCCTTTGTTTTCTGCACTCTGGCCTAGGTAACACCCATACAAAAGTTTGTCTCTCTGGCCCCAGTTGACTGGAAAAAAACGAGGGGAAAAGGTGTAATCTACGGGTCATGGTTGATACAATAATTGCCCTGGGACTCAAACAGGACACCTTCACGAGGTGCTATGAGGTGACCACCGGCCGCTGCATAGCAAGCAAACCTGTATCAGCATCTCACCAGCAACTGAATGTGTCGCCTGCAGGCTACACATAAGAGGCTGCAGTAGGTGCATTAACCCATCGGGCTGTGGACCCTCCTTCCTCTGAGAGCAGGAAACTGAATTTCCATGTTGCCTTCCTTTGGCACATTTGATCTATCTTTCAACCCAATTCAGAGGATGTTTTGCTTCACGGAGAGATGATAATCATTGTGAGGTGTCAGCCACTAATAGCTAAGCAGGTCAGTTAAATCTTTGACTTTGTCATTGGGGTGTACTGATATGCGCTGGGCAGTCTTCTGTCCTGTGCTACTGTATGCATTCTTATTGCTGCTTGTTCACGATTCCTAAATGTAAACAGTGAAATATTTGAAAGACTCTTGATGCAACAAGCATTTCCCACTCTTTGCCCTGGGGGTGAGAGGGCTGCTTTCGGCCTTCAACACCCTCAATTTTGGAGTGGCCGGCTCCACCACTGAGAATGAGGGGCTAATCCTGGTCGGAAACGGGCAGAGGTCTGCGCCCTGCGTCCTCCACGCGTCCCTAACGCTCCCAAACGCGACTACAGCCCTTACGGGCACAGCCCTATGTCGGTGCAGCCTCTATGGTGCAGCCACCCAGGTAGCTTAGGGTTAGGATATGTGCTCTTCAACATAAGCCTGGCCAACCAGGCCCTGGAGAGTGTCACAGCATGCTCTGTAATCCCCTAGTGATGGTGGCCTTGGTGACGATGATCTTGCTGGAATACTGATGCCTTTTTTCCTCCCAGAAGCCCCAGAAGCCTATTGAAATGAAGGGGTGTGCACCTCTCACTGGCCTCTGTTTACCCTCTGGCTAACTGAAATTAGTTCTGGGCTTTCCAGGCAAATGTATCCATTTCGGGAGAGAGCTAGGAATAGGAAGGCTCTTTCTGCAGGCTCGGTGGGAAAGAGTCAGAGAGCTACATGCCTGAGGCATCTTTCTTCCTCCTTCGCTCATTGTGTTCCCTAACTTCTAACTCTCTGCCAGGCCAGGCCCTGTTTCTTTTACTGCCAACCCCCCCTAACCCCTCGTCTTCCACCTACTTCCCGCTCTATTATGCCTTCTCCTTTTTTGCTCTCTTCTGTGGCCCTTTGAAAATGAATGCAGGCCTAGCTAAGCCTCATGAAGGAAATCTACCAACAAAAGATGCATTCCTTGCTTATGGGAGGCGGGGTAGATCTAGAAGGGCATGGCGTAGGTTCCCTGGTAAAGGGAGGAAGAAAGAATAGAGGCGGCCAGGAAGTGCACGTTAGTGCCGGATGAGGATAAAAATGTCAGCCCATTGTGGGGTCCATTCCATCTTCCCCCTTCCTCATGGCCCCTTTCCCCACATTAGAACCCTCCCTCCACTATTCAGGGCCCACTTTATCCCACATCCCCATGCTTCTCTCGTTCTACCACCCCCCACTCACCCAGGCCGCTCCTCTTCTCCACAGGGACCCCTTCATCCAGCCCTACCTTCACTTTTTGCCTACCCGGCCTCCTCCTTTATTTACTCTGCACTTCCTCTCCCCCACCTCTACAGTCCTGCCTCTTTTCCACCCTCCCATTACCAGGGAACTCATTACATAACCACTGAACCTTTTAGAAGGACTGGGTCCCCTCAACTGATTACCCAACTACTCTGTTTCTGTGCCGAAAGCAGGACTCGAACCCAGGCCCCCAGTGCTGTAACACAAGCACTTAACCTCTAGGCCACTGCAGTTAGCTGGTGTTTGGTGGAGCGGGGGGCCAGATGGTCTATCCTCCTTGGCTCCAGTGAACATGTTTCACAACTGAAATGGTTATGCTCATGGGGGCATGCAGAAGAAAGATATATACGCCCAAAAGCTACCCTCAGAAGCACAGCCACCAGTCTTGGAATGCTGGAGACCTGAGTTCTAATCCAATGTCTGCAATCTCCTGGGCATGTTTTTTTTTAATTAAAAAAATATATTTTTTAATTGAAAATGGGTATGCATTGCCCTGAGCAATCAGCCAACAGCCAATGCCCCTTCAATACCTGCATTCCTACTAGCAGTTGTGCCTTTGTTTTCTGCACTCTGGCCTAGGTAACACCCATACAAAAGTTTGTCTCTCTGGCCCCAGTTGACTGGAAAAAAACGAGGGGAAAAGGTGTAATCTACGGGTCATGGTTGATACAATAATTGCCCTGGGACTCAAACAGGACACCTTCACGAGGTGCTATGAGGTGACCACCGGCCCCTGCATAGCAAGCAAACCTGTATCAGCATCTCACCAGCAACTGAATGTGTCGCCTGCAGGCTACACATAAGAGGCTGCAGTAGGTGCATTAACCCATCGGGCTGTGGACCCTCCTTCCTCTGAGAGCAGGAAACTGAATTTCCATGTTGCCTTCCTTTGGCACATTTGATCTATCTTTCAACCCAATTCAGAGGATGTTTTGCTTCACGGAGAGATGATAATCATTGTGAGGTGTCAGCCACTAATAGCTAAGCAGGTCAGTTAAATCTTTGACTTTGTCATTGGGGTGTACTGATATGCGCTGGGCAGTCTTCTGTCCTGTGCTACTGTATGCATTCTTATTGCTGCTTGTTCACGATTCCTAAATGTAAACAGTGAAATATTTGAAAGACTCTTGATGCAACAAGCATTTCCCACTCTTTGCCCTGGGGGTGAGAGGGCTGCTTTCGGCCTTCAACACCCTCAATTTTGGAGTGGCCAGCTCCACCACTGAGAATGAGGGGCTAATCCTGGTCGGAAACGGGCAGAGGTCTGCGCCCTGCGTCCTCCACGCGTCCCTAACGCTCCCAAACGCGACCACAGCCCTTACGGGCACAGCCCTATGTCGGTGCAGCCTCTATGGTGCAGCCACCCAGGTAGCTTAGGGTTAGGATATGTGCTCTTCAACATAAGCCTGGCCAACCAGGCCCTGGAGAGTGTCACAGCATGCTCTGTAATCCCCTAGTGATGGTGGCCTTGGTGACGATGATCTTGCTGGAATACTGATGCCTTTTTTCCTCCCAGAAGCCCCAGAAGCCTATTGAAATGAAGGGGTGTGCACCTCTCACTGGCCTCTGTTTACCCTCTGGCTAACTGAAATTAGTTCTGGGCTTTCCAGGCAAATGTATCCATTTCGGGAGAGAGCTAGGAATAGGAAGGCTCTTTCTGCAGGCTCGGTGTGAAAGAGTCAGAGAGCTACATGCCTGAGGCATCTTTCTTCCTCCTTCGCTCATTGTGTTCCCTAACTTCTAACTCTCTGCCAGGCCAGGCCCTGTTTCTTTTACTGCCAACCCCCCCTAACCCCTCGTCTTCCACCTACTTCCCGCTCTATTATGCCTTCTCCTTTTTTGCTCTCTTCTGTGGCCCTTTGAAAATGAATGCAGGCCTAGCTAAGCCTCATGAAGGAAATCTACCAACAAAAGATGCATTCCTTGCTTATGGGAGGCGGGGTAGATCTAGAAGGGCATGGCGTAGGTTCCCTGGTAAAGGGAGGAAGAAAGAATAGAGGCGGCCAGGAAGTGCACGTTAGTGCCGGATGAGGATAAAAATGTCAGCCCATTGTGGGGTCCATTCCATCTTCTCCCTTCCTCATGGCCCCTTTCCCCACATTAGAACCCTCCCTCCACTATTCAGGGCCCACTTTATCCCACTTCCCCATGCTTCTCTCCTTCTACCACCCCCCACTCACCCAGGCCGCTCCTCTTCTCCACAGGGACCCCTTCATCCAGCCCTACCTTCCCTTTTTGCCTACCCGGCCTCCTCCTTTATTTACTCTGCACTTCCTCTCCCCCACCTCTACAGTCCTGCCTCTTTTCCACCCTCCCATTACCAGGGAACTCATTACATAACCACTGAACCTTTTAGAAGGACTGGGTCCCCTCAACTGATTACCCAACTACTCTGTTTCTGTGCCGAAAGCAGGACTCGAACCCAGGCCCCCAGTGCTGTAACACAAGCACTTAACCTCTAGGCCACTGCAGTTAGCTGGTGTTTGGTGGAGCGGGGGGCCAGATGGTCTATCCTCCTTGGCTCCAGTGAACATGTTTCACAACTGAAATGGTTATGCTCATGGGGGCATGCAGAAGAAAGATATATACGCCCAAAAGCTACCCTCAGAAACACAGCCACCAGTGGCTCAAGTGGTAAGTGCTTGGTCTTGGAATGCTGGAGACCTGAGTTCTAATCCAATGTCTGCAATCTCCTGGGCATGTTTTTTTTTAATTAAAAAAATATATTTTTTAATTGAAAATGGGTATGCATTGCCCTGAGCAATCAGCCAACAGCCAATGCCCCTTCAATACCTGCATTCCTACTAGCAGTTGTGCCTTTGTTTTCTGCACTCTGGCCTAGGTAACACCCATACAAAAGTTTGTCTCTCTGGCCCCAGTTGACTGGAAAAAAACGAGGGGAAAAGGTGTAATCTACGGGTCATGGTTGATACAATAATTGCCCTGGGACTCAAACAGGACACCTTCACGAGGTGCTATGAGGTGACCACCGGCCCCTGCATAGCAAGCAAACCTGTATCAGCATCTCACCAGCAACTGAATGTGTCGCCTGCAGGCTACACATAAGAGGCTGCAGTAGGTGCATTAACCCATCGGGCTGTGGACCCTCCTTCCTCTGAGAGCAGGAAACTGAATTTCCATGTTGCCTTCCTTTGGCACATTTGATCTATCTTTCAACCCAATTCAGAGGATGTTTTGCTTCACGGAGAGATGATAATCATTGTGAGGTGTCAGCCACTAATAGCTAAGCAGGTCAGTTAAATCTTTGACTTTGTCATTGGGGTGTACTGATATGCGCTGGGCAGTCTTCTGTCCTGTGCTACTGTATGCATTCTTATTGCTGCTTGTTCACGATTCCTAAATGTAAACAGTGAAATATTTGAAAGACTCTTGATGCAACAAGCATTTCCCACTCTTTGCCCTGGGGGTGAGAGGGCTGCTTTCGGCCTTCAACACCCTCAATTTTGGAGTGGCCGGCTCCACCACTGAGAATGAGGGGCTAATCCTGGTCGGAAACGGGCAGAGGTCTGCGCCCTGCGTCCTCCACGCGTCCCTAACGCTCCCAAACGCGACCACAGCCCTTACGGGCACAGCCCTATGTCGGTGCAGCCTCTATGGTGCAGCCACCCAGGTAGCTTAGGGTTAGGATATGTGCTCTTCAACATAAGCCTGGCCAACCAGGCCCTGGAGAGTGTCACAGCATGCTCTGTAATCCCCTAGTGATGGTGGCCTTGGTGACGATGATCTTGCTGGAATACTGATGCCTTTTTTCCTCCCAGAAGCCCCAGAAGCCTATTGAAATGAAGGGGTGTGCACCTCTCACTGGCCTCTGTTTACCCTCTGGCTAACTGAAATTAGTTCTGGGCTTTCCAGGCAAATGTATCCATTTCGGGAGAGAGCTAGGAATAGGAAGGCTCTTTCTGCAGGCTCGGTGTGAAAGAGTCAGAGAGCTACATGCCTGAGGCATCTTTCTTCCTCCTTCGCTCATTGTGTTCCCTAACTTCTAACTCTCTGCCAGGCCAGGCCCTGTTTCTTTTACTGCCAACCCCCCCTAACCCCTCGTCTTCCACCTACTTCCCGCTCTATTATGCCTTCTCCTTTTTTGCTCTCTTCTGTGGCCCTTTGAAAATGAATGCAGGCCTAGCTAAGCCTCATGAAGGAAATCTACCAACAAAAGATGCATTCCTTGCTTATGGGAGGCGGGGTAGATCTAGAAGGGCATGGCGTAGGTTCCCTGGTAAAGGGAGGAAGAAAGAATAGAGGCGGCCAGGAAGTGCACGTTAGTGCCGGATGAGGATAAAAATGTCAGCCCATTGTGGGGTCCATTCCATCTTCCCCCTTCCTCATGGCCCCTTTCCCCACATTAGAACCCTCCCTCCACTATTCAGGGCCCACTTTATCCCACATCCCCATGCTTCTCTCCTTCTACCACCCCCCACTCACCCAGGCCGCTCCTCTTCTCCACAGGGACCCCTTCATCCAGCCCTACCTTCCCTTTTTGCCTACCCGGCCTCCTCCTTTATTTACTCTGCACTTCCTCTCCCCCACCTCTACAGTCCTGCCTCTTTTCCACCCTCCCATTACCAGGGAACTCATTACATAACCACTGAACCTTTTAGAAGGACTGGGTCCCCTCAACTGATTACCCAACTACTCTGTTTCTGTGCCGAAAGCAGGACTCGAACCCAGGCCCCCAGTGCTGTAACACAAGCACTTAACCTCTAGGCCACTGCAGTTAGCTGGTGTTTGGTGGAGCGGGGGGCCAGATGGTCTATCCTCCTTGGCTCCAGTGAACATGTTTCACAACTGAAATGGTTATGCTCATGGGTGCATGCAGAAGAAAGATATATACGCCCAAAAGCTACCCTCAGAAGCACAGCCACCAGTGGCTCAAGTGGTAAGTGCTTGGTCTTGGAATGCTGGAGACCTGAGTTCTAATCCAATGTCTGCAATCTCCTGGGCATGTTTTTTTTTAATTAAAAAAATATATTTTTTAATTGAAAATGGGTATGCATTGCCCTGAGCAATCAGCCAACAGCCAATGCCCCTTCAATACCTGCATTCCTACTAGCAGTTGTGCCTTTGTTTTCTGCACTCTGGCCTAGGTAACACCCATACAAAAGTTTGTCTCTCTGGCCCCAGTTGACTGAAAAAAAACGAGGGGAAAAGGTGTAATCTACGGGTCATGGTTGATACAATAATTGCCCTGGGACTCAAACAGGACACCTTCACGAGGTGCTATGAGGTGACCACCGGCCCCTGCATAGCAAGCAAACCTGTATCAGCATCTCACCAGCAACTGAATGTGTCGCCTGCAGGCTACACATAAGAGGCTGCAGTAGGTGCATTAACCCATCGGGCTGTGGACCCTCCTTCCTCTGAGAGCAGGAAACTGAATTTCCATGTTGCCTTCCTTTGGCACATTTGATCTATCTTTCAACCCAATTCAGAGGATGTTTTGCTTCACGGAGAGATGATAATCATTGTGAGGTGTCAGCCACTAATAGCTAAGCAGGTCAGTTAAATCTTTGACTTTGTCATTGGGGTGTACTGATATGCGCTGGGCAGTCTTCTGTCCTGTGCTACTGTATGCATTCTTATTGCTGCTTGTTCACGATTCCTAAATGTAAACAGTGAAATATTTGAAAGACTCTTGATGCAACAAGCATTTCCCACTCTTTGCCCTGGGGGTGAGAGGGCTGCTTTCGGCCTTCAACACCCTCAATTTTGGAGTGGCCGGCTCCACCACTGAGAATGAGGGGCTAATCCTGGTCGGAAACGGGCAGAGGTCTGCGCCCTGCGTCCTCCACGCGTCCCTAACGCTCCCAAACGCGACCACAGCCCTTACGGGCACAGCCCTATGTCGGTGCAGCCTCTATGGTGCAGCCACCCAGGTAGCTTAGGGTTAGGATATGTGCTCTTCAACATAAGCCTGGCCAACCAGGCCCTGGAGAGTGTCACAGCATGCTCTGTAATCCCCTAGTGATGGTGGCCTTGGTGACGATGATCTTGCTGGAATACTGATGCCTTTTTTCCTCCCAGAAGCCCCAGAAGCCTATTGAAATGAAGGGGTGTGCACCTCTCACTGGCCTCTGTTTACCCTCTGGCTAACTGAAATTAGTTCTGGGCTTTCCAGGCAAATGTATCCATTTCGGGAGAGAGCTAGGAATAGGAAGGCTCTTTCTGCAGGCTCGGTGTGAAAGAGTCAGAGAGCTACATGCCTGAGGCATCTTTCTTCCTCCTTCGCTCATTGTGTTCCCTAACTTCTAACTCTCTGCCAGGCCAGGCCCTGTTTCTTTTACTGCCAACCCCCCCTAACCCCTCGTCTTCCACCTACTTCCCGCTCTATTATGCCTTCTCCTTTTTTGCTCTCTTCTGTGGCCCTTTGAAAATGAATGCAGGCCTAGCTAAGCCTCATGAAGGAAATCTACCAACAAAAGATGCATTCCTTGCTTATGGGAGGCGGGGTAGATCTAGAAGGGCATGGCGTAGGTTCCCTGGTAAAGGGAGGAAGAAAGAATAGAGGCGGCCAGGAAGTGCACGTTAGTGCCGGATGAGGATAAAAATGTCAGCCCATTGTGGGGTCCATTCCATCTTCCCCCTTCCTCATGGCCCCTTTCCCCACATTAGAACCCTCCCTCCACTATTCAGGGCCCACTTTATCCCACATCCCCATGCTTCTCTCCTTCTACCACCCCCCACTCACCCAGGCCGCTCCTCTTCTCCACAGGGACCCCTTCATCCAGCCCTACCTTCCCTTTTTGCCTACCCGGCCTCCTCCTTTATTTACTCTGCACTTCCTCTCCCCCACCTCTACAGTCCTGCCTCTTTTCCACCCTCCCATTACCAGGGAACTCATTACATAACCACTGAACCTTTTAGAAGGACTGGGTCCCCTCAACTGATTACCCAACTACTCTGTTTCTGTGCCGAAAGCAGGACTCGAACCCAGGCCCCCAGTGCTGTAACACAAGCACTTAACCTCTAGGCCACTGCAGTTAGCTGGTGTTGGGTGGAGCGGGGGGCCAGATGGTCTATCCTCCTTGGCTCCAGTGAACATGTTTCACAACTGAAATGGTTATGCTCATGGGGGCATGCAGAAGAAAGATATATATGCCCAAAAGCTACCCTCAGAAGCACAGCCACCAGTGGCTCAAGTGGTAAGTGCTTGGTCTTGGAATGCTGGAGACCTGAGTTCTAATCCAATGTCTGCAATCTCCTGGGCATGTTTTTTTTTAATTAAAAAAATATATTTTTTAATTGAAAATGGGTATGCATTGCCCTGAGCAATCAGCCAACAGCCAATGCCCCTTCAATACCTGCATTCCTACTAGCAGTTGTGCCTTTGTTTTCTGCACTCTGGCCTAGGTAACACCCATACAAAAGTTTGTCTCTCTGGCCCCAGTTGACTGGAAAAAAACGAGGGGAAAAGGTGTAATCTACGGGTCATGGTTGATACAATAATTGCCCTGGGACTCAAACAGGACACCTTCACGAGGTGCTATGAGGTGACCACCGGCCCCTGCATAGCAAGCAAACCTGTATCAGCATCTCACCAGCAACTGAATGTGTCGCCTGCAGGCTACACATAAGAGGCTGCAGTAGGTGCATTAACCCATCGGGCTGTGGACCCTCCTTCCTCTGAGAGCAGGAAACTGAATTTCCATGTTGCCTTCCTTTGGCACATTTGATCTATCTTTCAACCCAATTCAGAGGATGTTTTGCTTCACGGAGAGATGATAATCATTGTGAGGTGTCAGCCACTAATAGCTAAGCAGGTCAGTTAAATCTTTGACTTTGTCATTGGGGTGTACTGATATGCGCTGGGCAGTCTTCTGTCCTGTGCTACTGTATGCATTCTTATTGCTGCTTGTTCACGATTCCTAAATGTAAACAGTGAAAGATTTGAAAGACTCTTGATGCAACAAGCATTTCCCACTCTTTGCCCTGGGGGTGAGAGGGCTGCTTTCGGCCTTCAACACCCTCAATTTTGGAGTGGCCGGCTCCACCACTGAGAATGAGGGGCTAATCCTGGTCGGAAACGGGCAGAGGTCTGCGCCCTGCGTCCTCCACGCGTCCCTAACGCTCCCAAACGCGACCACAGCCCTTACGGGCACAGCCCTATGTCGGTGCAGCCTCTATGGTGCAGCCACCCAGGTAGCTTAGGGTTAGGATATGTGCTCTTCAACATAAGCCTGGCCAACCAGGCCCTGGAGAGTGTCACAGCATGCTCTGTAATCCCCTAGTGATGGTGGCCTTGGTGACGATGATCTTGCTGGAATACTGATGCCTTTTTTCCTCCCAGAAGCCCCAGAAGCCTATTGAAATGAAGGGGTGTGCACCTCTCACTGGCCTCTGTTTACCCTCTGGCTAACTGAAATTAGTTCTGGGCTTTCCAGGCAAATGTATCCATTTCGGGAGAGAGCTAGGAATAGGAAGGCTCTTTCTGCAGGCTCGGTGTGAAAGAGTCAGAGAGCTACATGCCTGAGGCATCTTTCTTCCTCCTTCGCTCATTGTGTTCCCTAACTTCTAACTCTCTGCCAGGCCAGGCCCTGTTTCTTTTACTGCCAACCCCCCCTAACCCCTCGTCTTCCACCTACTTCCCGCTCTATTATGCCTTCTCCTTTTTTGCTCTCTTCTGTGGCCCTTTGAAAATGAATGCAGGCCTAGCTAAGCCTCATGAAGGAAATCTACCAACAAAAGATGCATTCCTTGCTTATGGGAGGCGGGGTAGATCTAGAAGGGCATGGCGTAGGTTCCCTGGTAAAGGGAGGAAGAAAGAATAGAGGCGGCCAGGAAGTGCACGTTAGTGCCGGATGAGGATAAAAATGTCAGCCCATTGTGGGGTCCATTCCATCTTCCCCCTTCCTCATGGCCCCTTTCCCCACATTAGAACCCTCCCTCCACTATTCAGGGCCCACTTTATCCCACATCCCCATGCTTCTCTCCTTCTACCACCCCCCACTCACCCAGGCCGCTCCTCTTCTCCACAGGGACCCCTTCATCCAGCCCTACCTTCCCTTTTTGCCTACCCGGCCTCCTCCTTTATTTACTCTGCACTTCCTCTCCCCCACCTCTACAGTCCTGCCTCTTTTCCACCCTCCCATTACCAGGGAACTCATTACATAACCACTGAACCTTTTAGAAGGACTGGGTCCCCTCAACTGATTACCCAACTACTCTGTTTCTGTGCCGAAAGCAGGACTCGAACCCAGGCCCCCAGTGCTGTAACACAAGCACTTAACCTCTAGGCCACTGCAGTTAGCTGGTGTTTGGTGGAGCGGGGGGCCAGATGGTCTATCCTCCTTGGCTCCAGTGAACATGTTTCACAACTGAAATGGTTATGCTCATGGGTGCATGCAGAAGAAAGATATATACGCCCAAAAGCTACCCTCAGAAGCACAGCCACCAGTGGCTCAAGTGGTAAGTGCTTGGTCTTGGAATGCTGGAGACCTGAGTTCTAATCCAATGTCTGCAATCTCCT
Source organism: Ambystoma mexicanum (assembly GCF_040938575.1). NCBI lineage: Eukaryota > Metazoa > Chordata > Amphibia > Caudata > Ambystomatidae > Ambystoma > Ambystoma mexicanum. The sequence goes on along the minus strand of NC_090926.1, from coordinate 199,893,016 downwards.
GGGCATGTTTTTTTTTAATTAAAAAAATATATTTTTTAATTGAAAATGGGTATGCATTGCCCTGAGCAATCAGCCAACAGCCAATGCCCCTTCAATACCTGCATTCCTACTAGCAGTTGTGCCTTTGTTTTCTGCACTCTGGCCTAGGTAACACCCATACAAAAGTTTGTCTCTCTGGCCCCAGTTGACTGGAAAAAAACGAGGGGAAAAGGTGTAATCTACGGGTCATGGTTGATACAATAATTGCCCTGGGACTCAAACAGGACACCTTCACGAGGTGCTATGAGGTGACCACCGGCCCCTGCATAGCAAGCAAACCTGTATCAGCATCTCACCAGAAACTGAATGTGTCGCCTGCAGGCTACACATAAGAGGCTGCAGTAGGTGCATTAACCCATCGGGCTGTGGACCCTCCTTCCTCTGAGAGCAGGAAACTGAATTTCCATGTTGCCTTCCTTTGGCACATTTGATCTATCTTTCAACCCAATTCAGAGGATGTTTTGCTTCACGGAGAGATGATAATCATTGTGAGGTGTCAGCCACTAATAGCTAAGCAGGTCAGTTAAATCTTTGACTTTGTCATTGGGGTGTACTGATATGCGCTGGGCAGTCTTCTGTCCTGTGCTACTGTATGCATTCTTATTGCTGCTTGTTCACGATTCCTAAATGTAAACAGTGAAAGATTTGAAAGACTCTTGATGCAACAAGCATTTCCCACTCTTTTCCCTGGGGGTGAGAGGGCTGCTTTCGGCCTTCAACACCCTCAATTTTGGAGTGGCCGGCTCCACCACTGAGAATGAGGGGCTAATCCTGGTCGGAAACGGGCAGAGGTCTGCGCCCTGCGTCCTCCACGCGTCCCTAACGCTCCCAAACGCGACCACAGCCCTTACGGGCACAGCCCTATGTCGGTGCAGCCTCTATGGTGCAGCCACCCAGGTAGCTTAGGGTTAGGATATGTGCTCTTCAACATAAGCCTGGCCAACCAGGCCCTGGAGAGTGTCACAGCATGCTCTGTAATCCCCTAGTGATGGTGGCCTTGGTGACGATGATCTTGCTGGAATACTGATGCCTTTTTTCCTCCCAGAAGCCCCAGAAGCCTATTGAAATGAAGGGGTGTGCACCTCTCACTGGCCTCTGTTTACCCTCTGGCTAACTGAAATTAGTTCTGGGCTTTCCAGGCAAATGTATCCATTTCGGGAGAGAGCTAGGAATAGGAAGGCTCTTTCTGCAGGCTCGGTGTGAAAGAGTCAGAGAGCTACATGCCTGAGGCATCTTTCTTCCTCCTTCGCTCATTGTGTTCCCTAACTTCTAACTCTCTGCCAGGCCAGGCCCTGTTTCTTTTACTGCCAACCCCCCCTAACCCCTCGTCTTCCACCTACTTCCCGCTCTATTATGCCTTCTCCTTTTTTGCTCTCTTCTGTGGCCCTTTGAAAATGAATGCAGGCCTAGCTAAGCCTCATGAAGGAAATCTACCAACAAAAGATGCATTCCTTGCTTATGGGAGGCGGGGTAGATCTAGAAGGGCATGGCGTAGGTTCCCTGGTAAAGGGAGGAAGAAAGAATAGAGGCGGCCAGGAAGTGCACGTTAGTGCCGGATGAGGATAAAAATGTCAGCCCATTGTGGGGTCCATTCCATCTTCCCCCTTCCTCATGGCCCCTTTCCCCACATTAGAACCCTCCCTCCACTATTCAGGGCCCACTTTATCCCACATCCCCATGCTTCTCTCCTTCTACCACCCCCCACTCACCCAGGCCGCTCCTCTTCTCCACAGGGACCCCTTCATCCAGCCCTACCTTCCCTTTTTGCCTACCCGGCCTCCTCCTTTATTTACTCTGCACTTCCTCTCCCCCACCTCTACAGTCCTGCCTCTTTTCCACCCTCCCATTACCAGGGAACTCATTACATAACCACTGAACCTTTTAGAAGGACTGGGTCCCCTCAACTGATTACCCAACTACTCTGTTTCTGTGCCGAAAGCAGGACTCGAACCCAGGCCCCCAGTGCTGTAACACAAGCACTTAACCTCTAGGCCACTGCAGTTAGCTGGTGTTTGGTGGAGCGGGGGGCCAGATGGTCTATCCTCCTTGGCTCCAGTGAACATGTTTCACAACTGAAATGGTTATGCTCATGGGTGCATGCAGAAGAAAGATATATACGCCCAAAAGCTACCCTCAGAAGCACAGCCACCAGTGGCTCAAGTGGTAAGTGCTTGGTCTTGGAATGCTGGAGACCTGAGTTCTAATCCAATGTCTGCAATCTCCTGGGCATGTTTTTTTTTAATTAAAAAAATATATTTTTTAATTGAAAATGGGTATGCATTGCCCTGAGCAATCAGCCAACAGCCAATGCCCCTTCAATACCTGCATTCCTACTAGCAGTTGTGCCTTTGTTTTCTGCACTCTGGCCTAGGTAACACCCATACAAAAGTTTGTCTCTCTGGCCCCAGTTGACTGGAAAAAAACGAGGGGAAAAGGTGTAATCTACGGGTCATGGTTGATACAATAATTGCCCTGGGACTCAAACAGGACACCTTCACGAGGTGCTATGAGGTGACCACCGGCCCCTGCATAGCAAGCAAACCTGTATCAGCATCTCACCAGCAACTGAATGTGTCGCCTGCAGGCTACACATAAGAGGCTGCAGTAGGTGCATTAACCCATCGGGCTGTGGACCCTCCTTCCTCTGAGAGCAGGAAACTGAATTTCCATGTTGCCTTCCTTTGGCACATTTGATCTATCTTTCAACCCAATTCAGAGGATGTTTTGCTTCACGGAGAGATGATAATCATTGTGAGGTGTCAGCCACTAATATCTAAGCAGGTCAGTTAAATCTTTGACTTTGTCATTGGGGTGTACTGATATGCGCTGGGCAGTCTTCTGTCCTGTGCTACTGTATGCATTCTTATTGCTGCTTGTTCACGATTCCTAAATGTAAACAGTGAAAGATTTGAAAGACTCTTGATGCAACAAGCATTTCCCACTCTTTGCCCTGGGGGTGAGAGGGCTGCTTTCGGCCTTCAACACCCTCAATTTTGGAGTGGCCGGCTCCACCACTGAGAATGAGGGGCTAATCCTGGTCGGAAACGGGCAGAGGTCTGCGCCCTGCGTCCTCCACGCGTCCCTAACGCTCCCAAACGCGACCACAGCCCTTACGGGCACAGCCCTATGTCGGTGCAGCCTCTATGGTGCAGCCACCCAGGTAGCTTAGGGTTAGGATATGTGCTCTTCAACATAAGCCTGGCCAACCAGGCCCTGGAGAGTGTCACAGCATGCTCTGTAATCCCCTAGTGATGGTGGCCTTGGTGACGATGATCTTGCTGGAATACTGATGCCTTTTTTCCTCCCAGAAGCCCCAGAAGCCTATTGAAATGAAGGGGTGTGCACCTCTCACTGGCCTCTGTTTACCCTCTGGCTAACTGAAATTAGTTCTGGGCTTTCCAGGCAAATGTATCCATTTCGGGAGAGAGCTAGGAATAGGAAGGCTCTTTCTGCAGGCTCGGTGGGAAAGAGTCAGAGAGCTACATGCCTGAGGCATCTTTCTTCCTCCTTCGCTCATTGTGTTCCCTAACTTCTAACTCTCTGCCAGGCCAGGCCCTGTTTCTTTTACTGCCAACCCCCCCTAACCCCTCGTCTTCCACCTACTTCCCGCTCTATTATGCCTTCTCCTTTTTTGCTCTCTTCTGTGGCCCTTTGAAAATGAATGCAGGCCTAGCTAAGCCTCATGAAGGAAATCTACCAACAAAAGATGCATTCCTTGCTTATGGGAGGCGGGGTAGATCTAGAAGGGCATGGCGTAGGTTCCCTGGTAAAGGGAGGAAGAAAGAATAGAGGCGGCCAGGAAGTGCACGTTAGTGCCGGATGAGGATAAAAATGTCAGCCCATTGTGGGGTCCATTCCATCTTCCCCCTTCCTCATGGCCCCTTTCCCCACATTAGAACCCTCCCTCCACTATTCAGGGCCCACTTTATCCCACATCCCCATGCTTCTCTCGTTCTACCACCCCCCACTCACCCAGGCCGCTCCTCTTCTCCACAGGGACCCCTTCATCCAGCCCTACCTTCCCTTTTTGCCTACCCGGCCTCCTCCTTTATTTACTCTGCACTTCCTCTCCCCCACCTCTACAGTCCTGCCTCTTTTCCACCCTCCCATTACCAGGGAACTCATTACATAACCACTGAACCTTTTAGAAGGACTGGGTCCCCTCAACTGATTACCCAACTACTCTGTTTCTGTGCCGAAAGCAGGACTCGAACCCAGGCCCCCAGTGCTGTAACACAAGCACTTAACCTCTAGGCCACTGCAGTTAGCTGGTGTTTGGTGGAGCGGGGGGCCAGATGGTCTATCCTCCTTGGCTCCAGTGAACATGTTTCACAACTGAAATGGTTATGCTCATGGGGGCATGCAGAAGAAAGATATATACGCCCAAAAGCTACCCTCAGAAGCACAGCCACCAGTGGCTCAAGTGGTAAGTGCTTGGTCTTGGAATGCTGGAGACCTGAGTTCTAATCCAATGTCTGCAATCTCCTGGGCATGTTTTTTTTTAATTAAAAAAATATATTTTTTAATTGAAAATGGGTATGCATTGCCCTGAGAAATCAGCCAACAGCCAATGCCCCTTCAATAGCTGCATTCCTACTAGCAGTTGTGCCTTTGTTTTCTGCACTCTGGCCTAGGTAACACCCATACAAAAGTTTGTCTCTCTGGCCCCAGTTGACTGGAAAAAAACAAGGGGAAAAGGTGTAATCTACGGGTCATGGTTGATACAATAATTGCCCTGGGACTCAAACAGGACACCTTCACGAGGTGCTATGAGGTGACCACCGGCCCCTGCATAGCAAGCAAACCTGTATCAGCATCTCACCAGCAACTGAATGTGTCGCCTGCAGGCTACACATAAGAGGCTGCAGTAGGTGCATTAACCCATCGGGCTGTGGACCCTCCTTCCTCTGAGAGCAGGAAACTGAATTTCCATGTTGCCTTCCTTTGGCACATTTGATCTATCTTTCAACCCAATTCAGAGGATGTTTTGCTTCACGGAGAGATGATAATCATTGTGAGGTGTCAGCCACTAATAGCTAAGCAGGTCAGTTAAATCTTTGACTTTGTCATTGGGGTGTACTGATATGCGCTGGGCAGTCTTCTGTCCTGTGCTACTGTATGCATTCTTATTGCTGCTTGTTCACGATTCCTAAATGTAAACAGTGAAAGATTTGAAAGACTCTTGATGCAACAAGCATTTCCCACTCTTTGCCCTGGGGGTGAGAGGGCTGCTTTCGGCCTTCAACACCCTCAATTTTGGAGTGGCCGGCTCCACCACTGAGAATGAGGGGCTAATCCTGGTCGGAAACGGGCAGAGGTCTGCGCCCTGCGTCCTCCACGCGTCCCTAACGCTCCCAAACGCGACCACAGCCCTTACGGGCACAGCCCTATGTCGGTGCAGCCTCTATGGTGCAGCCACCCAGGTAGCTTAGGGTTAGGATATGTGCTCTTCAACATAAGCCTGGCCAACCAGGCCCTGGAGAGTGTCACAGCATGCTCTGTAATCCCCTAGTGATGGTGGCCTTGGTGACGATGATCTTGCTGGAATACTGATGCCTTTTTTCCTCCCAGAAGCCCCAGAAGCCTATTGAAATGAAGGGGTGTGCACCTCTCACTGGCCTCTGTTTACCCTCTGGCTAACTGAAATTAGTTCTGGGCTTTCCAGGCAAATGTATCCATTTCGGGAGAGAGCTAGGAATAGGAAGGCTCTTTCTGCAGGCTCGTTGGGAAAGAGTCAGAGAGCTACATGCCTGAGGCATCTTTCTTCCTCCTTCGCTCATTGTGTTCCCTAACTTCTAACTCTCTGCCAGGCCAGGCCCTGTTTCTTTTACTGCCAACCCCCCCCTAACCCCTCGTCTTACACCTACTTCCCGCTCTATTATGCCTTCTCCTTTTTTGCTCTCTTCTGTGGCCCTTTGAAAATGAATGCAGGCCTAGCTAAGCCTCATGAAGGAAATCTACCAACAAAAGATGCATTCCTTGCTTATGGGAGGCGGGGTAGATCTAGAAGGGCATGGCGTAGGTTCCCTGGTAAAGGGAGGAAGAAAGAATAGAGGCGGCCAGGAAGTGCACGTTAGTGCCGGATGAGGATAAAAATGTCAGCCCATTGTGGGGTCCATTCCATCTTCCCCCTTCCTCATGGCCCCTTTCCCCACATTAGAACCCTCCCTCATTCAGGGCCCACTTTATCCCACATCCCCATGCTTCTCTCGTTCTACCACCCCCCACTCACCCAGGCCGCTCCTCTTCTCCACAGGGACCCCTTCATCCAGCCCTACCTTCCCTTTTTGCCTACCCGGCCTCCTCCTTTATTTACTCTGCACTTCCTCTCCCCCACCTCTACAGTCCTGCCTCTTTTCCACCCTCCCATTACCAGGGAACTCATTACATAACCACTGAACCTTTTAGAAGGACTGGGTCCCCTCAACTGATTACCCAACTACTCTGTTTCTGTGCCGAAAGCAGGACTCGAACCCAGGCCCCCAGTGCTGTAACACAAGCACTTAACCTCTAGGCCACTGCAGTTAGCTGGTGTTTGGTGGAGCGGGGGGCCAGATGGTCTATCCTCCTTGGCTCCAGTGAACATGTTTCACAACTGAAATGGTTATGCTCATGGGGGCATGCAGAAGAAAGATATATACGCCCAAAAGCTACCCTCAGAAGCACAGCCACCAGTGGCTCAAGTGGTAAGTGCTTGGTCTTGGAATGCTGGAGACCTGAGTTCTAATCCAATGTCTGCAATCTCCTGGGCATGTTTTTTTTTAATTAAAAAAATATATTTTTTAATTGAAAATGGGTATGCATTGCCCTGAGCAATCAGCCAACAGCCAATGCCCCTTCAATACCTGCATTCCTACTAGCAGTTGTGCCTTTGTTTTCTGCACTCTGGCCTAGGTAACACCCATACAAAAGTTTGTCTCTCTGGCCCCAGTTGACTGGAAAAAAACGAGGGGAAAAGGTGTAATCTACGGGTCATGGTTGATACAATAATTGCCCTGGGACTCAAACAGGACACCTTCACGAGGTGCTATGAGGTGACCACCGGCCCCTGCATAGCAAGCAAACCTGTATCAGCATCTCACCAGCAACTGAATGTGTCGCCTGCAGGCTACACATAAGAGGCTGCAGTAGGTGCATTAACCCATCGGGCTGTGGACCCTCCTTCCTCTGAGAGCAGGAAACTGAATTTCCATGTTGCCTTCCTTTGGCACATTTGATCTATCTTTCAACCCAATTCAGAGGATGTTTTGCTTCACGGAGAGATGATAATCATTGTGAGGTGTCAGCCACTAATAGCTAAGCAGGTCAGTTAAATCTTTGACTTTGTCATTGGGGTGTACTGATATGCGCTGGGCAGTCTTCTGTCCTGTGCTACTGTATGCATTCTTATTGCTGCTTGTTCACGATTCCTAAATGTAAACAGTGAAAGATTTGAAAGACTCTTGATGCAACAAGCATTTCCCACTCTTTGCCCTGGGGGTGAGAGGGCTGCTTTCGGCCTTCAACACCCTCAATTTTGGAGTGGCCGGCTCCACCACTGAGAATGAGGGGCTAATCCTGGTCGGAAACGGGCAGAGGTCTGCGCCCTGCGTCCTCCACGCGTCCCTAACGCTCCCAAACGCGACCACAGCCCTTACGGGCACAGCCCTATGTCGGTGCAGCCTCTATGGTGCAGCCACCCAGGTAGCTTAGGGTTAGGATATGTGCTCTTCAACATAAGCCTGGCCAACCAGGCCCTGGAGAGTGTCACAGCATGCTCTGTAATCCCCTAGTGATGGTGGCCTTGGTGACGATGATCTTGCTGGAATACTGATGCCTTTTTTCCTCCCAGAAGCCCCAGAAGCCTATTGAAATGAAGGGGTGTGCACCTCTCACTGGCCTCTGTTTACCCTCTGGCTAACTGAAATTAGTTCTGGGCTTTCCAGGCAAATGTATCCATTTCGGGAGAGAGCTAGGAATAGGAAGGCTCTTTCTGCAGGCTCGGTGTGAAAGAGTCAGAGAGCTACATGCCTGAGGCATCTTTCTTCCTCCTTCGCTCATTGTGTTCCCTAACTTCTAACTCTCTGCCAGGCCAGGCCCTGTTTCTTTTACTGCCAACCCCCCCTAACCCCTCGTCTTCCACCTACTTCCCGCTCTATTATGCCTTCTCCTTTTTTGCTCTCTTCTGTGGCCCTTTGAAAATGAATGCAGGCCTAGCTAAGCCTCATGAAGGAAATCTACCAACAAAAGATGCATTCCTTGCTTATGGGAGGCGGGGTAGATCTAGAAGGGCATGGCGTAGGTTCCCTGGTAAAGGGAGGAAGAAAGAATAGAGGCGGCCAGGAAGTGCACGTTAGTGCCGGATGAGGATAAAAATGTCAGCCCATTGTGGGGTCCATTCCATCTTCCCCCTTCCTCATGGCCCCTTTCCCCACATTAGAACCCTCCCTCCACTATTCAGGGCCCACTTTATCCCACATCCCCATGCTTCTCTCCTTCTACCACCCCCCACTCACCCAGGCCGCTCCTCTTCTCCACAGGGACCCCTTCATCCAGCCCTACCTTCCCTTTTTGCCTACCCGGCCTCCTCCTTTATTTACTCTGCACTTCCTCTCCCCCACCTCTACAGTCCTGCCTCTTTTCCACCCTCCCATTACCAGGGAACTCATTACATAACCACTGAACCTTTTAGAAGGACTGGGTCCCCTCAACTGATTACCCAACTACTCTGTTTCTGTGCCGAAAGCAGGACTCGAACCCAGGCCCCCAGTGCTGTAACACAAGCACTTAACCTCTAGGCCACTGCAGTTAGCTGGTGTTTGGTGGAGCGGGGGGCCAGATGGTCTATCCTCCTTGGCTCCAGTGAACATGTTTCACAACTGAAATGGTTATGCTCATGGGGGCATGCAGAAGAAAGATATATACGCCCAAAAGCTACCCTCAGAAGCACAGCCACCAGTGGCTCAAGTGGTAAGTGCTTGGTCTTGGAATGCTGGAGACCTGAGTTCTAATCCAATGTCTGCAATCTCCTGGGCATGTTTTTTTTAAATTAAAAAAATATATTTTTTAATTGAAAATGGGTATGCATTGCCCTGAGCAATCAACCAACAGCCAATGCCCCTTCAATACCTGCATTCCTACTAGCAGTTGTGCCTTTGTTTTCTGCACTCTGGCCTAGGTAACACCCATACAAAAGTTTGTCTCTCTGGCCCCAGTTGACTGGAAAAAAACGAGGGGAAAAGGTGTAATCTACGGGTCATGGTTGATACAATAATTGCCCTGGGACTCAAACAGGACACCTTCACGAGGTGCTATGAGGTGACCACCGGCCCCTGCATAGCAAGCAAACCTGTATCAGCATCTCACCAGCAACTGAATGTGTCGCCTGCAGGCTACACATAAGAGGCTGCAGTAGGTGCATTAACCCATCGGGCTGTGGACCCTCCTTCCTCTGAGAGCAGGAAACTGAATTTCCATGTTGCCTTCCTTTGGCACATTTGATCTATCTTTCAACCCAATTCAGAGGATGTTTTGCTTCACGGAGAGATGATAATCATTGTGAGGTGTCAGCCACTAATAGCTAAGCAGGTCAGTTAAATCTTTGACTTTGTCATTGGGGTGTACTGATATGCGCTGGGCAGTCTTCTGTCCTGTGCTACTGTATGCATTCTTATTGCTGCTTGTTCACGATTCCTAAATGTAAACAGTGAAAGATTTGAAAGACTCTTGATGCAACAAGCATTTCCCACTCTTTGCCCTGGGGGTGAGAGGGCTGCTTTCGGCCTTCAACACCCTCAATTTTGGAGTGGCCGGCTCCACCACTGAGAATGAGGGGCTAATCCTGGTCGGAAACGGGCAGAGGTCTGCGCCCTGCGTCCTCCACGCGTCCCTAACGCTCCCAAACGCGACCACAGCCCTTACGGGCACAGCCCTATGTCGGTGCAGCCTCTATGGTGCAGCCACCCAGGTAGCTTAGGGTTAGGATATGTGCTCTTCAACATAAGCCTGGCCAACCAGGCCCTGGAGAGTGTCACAGCATGCTCTGTAATCCCCTAGTGATGGTGGCCTTGGTGACGATGATCTTGCTGGAATACTGATGCCTTTTTTCCTCCCAGAAGCCCCAGAAGCCTATTGAAATGAAGGGGTGTGCACCTCTCACTGGCCTCTGTTTACCCTCTGGCTAACTGAAATTAGTTCTGGGCTTTCCAGGCAAATGTATCCATTTCGGGAGAGAGCTAGGAATAGGAAGGCTCTTTCTGCAGGCTCGGTGGGAAAGAGTCAGAGAGCTACATGCCTGAGGCATCTTTCTTCCTCCTTCGCTCATTGTGTTCCCTAACTTCTAACTCTCTGCCAGGCCAGGCCCTGTTTCTTTTACTGCCAACCCCCCCTAACCCCTCGTCTTCCACCTACTTCCCGCTCTATTATGCCTTCTCCTTTTTTGCTCTCTTCTGTGGCCCTTTGAAAATGAATGCAGGCCTAGCTAAGCCTCATGAAGGAAATCTACCAACAAAAGATGCATTCCTTGCTTATGGGAGGCGGGGTAGATCTAGAAGGGCATGGCGTAGGTTCCCTGGTAAAGGGAGGAAGAAAGAATAGAGGCGGCCAGGAAGTGCACGTTAGTGCCGGATGAGGATAAAAATGTCAGCCCATTGTGGGGTCCATTCCATCTTCCCCCTTCCTCATGGCCCCTTTCCCCACATTAGAACCCTCCCTCCACTATTCAGGGCCCACTTTATCCCACATCCCCATGCTTCTCTCCTTCTACCACCCCCCACTCACCCAGGCCGCTCCTCTTCTCCACAGGGACCCCTTCATCCAGCCCTACCTTCCCTTTTTGCCTACCCGGCCTCCTCCTTTATTTACTCTGCACTTCCTCTCCCCCACCTCTACAGTCCTGCCTCTTTTCCACCCTCCCATTACCAGGGAACTCATTACATAACCACTGAACCTTTTAGAAGGACTGGGTCCCCTCAACTGATTACCCAACTACTCTGTTTCTGTGCCGAAAGCAGGACTCGAACCCAGGCCCCCAGTGCTGTAACACAAGCACTTAACCTCTAGGCCACTGCAGTTAGCTGGTGTTTGGTGGAGCGGGGGGCCAGATGGTCTATCCTCCTTGGCTCCAGTGAACATGTTTCACAACTGAAATGGTTATGCTCATGGGGGCATGCAGAAGAAAGATATATACGCCCAAAAGCTACCCTCAGAAGCACAGCCACCAGTGGCTCAAGTGGTAAGTGCTTGGTCTTGGAATGCTGGAGACCTGAGTTCTAATCCAATGTCTGCAATCTCCTGGGCATGTTTTTTTTTAATTAAAAAAATATATTTTTTAATTGAAAATGGGTATGCATTGCCCTGAGCAATCAGCCAACAGCCAATGCCCCTTCAATACCTGCATTCCTACTAGCAGTTGTGCCTTTGTTTTCTGCACTCTGGCCTAGGTAACACCCATACAAAAGTTTGTCTCTCTGGCCCCAGTTGACTGGAAAAAAACGAGGGGAAAAGGTGTAATCTACGGGTCATGGTTGATACAATAATTGCCCTGGGACTCAAACAGGACACCTTCACAAGGTGCTATGAGGTGACCACCGGCCCCTGCATAGCAAGCAAACCTGTATCAGCATCTCACCAGCAACTGAATGTGTCGCCTGCAGGCTACACATAAGAGGCTGCAGTAGGTGCATTAACCCATCGGGCTGTGGACCCTCCTTCCTCTGAGAGCAGGAAACTGAATTTCCATGTTGCCTTCCTTTGGCACATTTGATCTATCTTTCAACCCAATTCAGAGGATGTTTTGCTTCACGGAGAGATGATAATCATTGTGAGGTGTCAGCCACTAATAGCTAAGCAGGTCAGTTAAATCTTTGACTTTGTCATTGGGGTGTACTGATATGCGCTGGGCAGTCTTCTGTCCTGTGCTACTGTATGCATTCTTATTGCTGCTTGTTCACGATTCCTAAATGTAAACAGTGAAAGATTTGAAAGACTCTTGATGCAACAAGCATTTCCCACTCTTTGCCCTGGGGGTGAGAGGGCTGCTTTCGGCCTTCAACACCCTCAATTTTGGAGTGGCCGGCTCCACCACTGAGAATGAGGGGCTAATCCTGGTCGGAAACGGGCAGAGGTCTGCGCCCTGCGTCCTCCACGCGTCCCTAACGCTCCCAAACGCGACCACAGCCCTTACGGGCACAGCCCTATGTCGGTGCAGCCTCTATGGTGCAGCCACCCAGGTAGCTTAGGGTTAGGATATGTGCTCTTCAACATAAGCCTGGCCAACCAGGCCCTGGAGAGTGTCACAGCATGCTCTGTAATCCCCTAGTGATGGTGGCCTTGGTGACGATGATCTTGCTGGAATACTGATTCCTTTTTTCCTCCCAGAAGCCCCAGAAGCCTATTGAAATGAAGGGGTGTGCACCTCTCACTGGCCTCTGTTTACCCTCTGGCTAACTGAAATTAGTTCTGGGCTTTCCAGGCAAATGTATCCATTTCGGGAGAGAGCTAGGAATAGGAAGGCTCTTTCTGCAGGCTCGGTGGGAAAGAGTCAGAGAGCTACATGCCTGAGGCATCTTTCTTCCTCCTTCGCTCATTGTGTTCCCTAACTTCTAACTCTCTGCCAGGCCAGGCCCTGTTTCTTTTACTGCCAACCCCCCCTAACCCCTCGTCTTCCACCTACTTCCCGCTCTATTATGCCTTCTCCTTTTTTGCTCTCTTCTGTGGCCCTTTGAAAATAAATGCAGGCCTAGCTAAGCCTCATGAAGGAAATCTACCAACAAAAGATGCATTCCTTGCTTATGGGAGGCGGGGTAGATCTAGAAGGGCATGGCGTAGGTTCCCTGGTAAAGGGAGGAAGAAAGAATAGAGGCGGCCAGGAAGTGCACGTTAGTGCCGGATGAGGATAAAAATGTCAGCCCATTGTGGGGTCCATTCCATCTTCCCCCTTCCTCATGGCCCCTTTCCCCACATTAGAACCCTCCCTCCACTATTCAGGGCCCACTTTATCCCACATCCCCATGCTTCTCTCGTTCTACCACCCCCACTCACCCAGGCCGCTCCTCTTCTCCACAGGGACCCCTTCATCCAGCCCTACCTTCCCTTTTTGCCTACCCGGCCTCCTCCTTTATTTACTCTGCACTTCCTCTCCCCCACCTCTACAGTCCTGCCTCTTTTCCACCCTCCCATTACCAGGGAACTCATTACATAACCACTGAACCTTTTAGAAGGACTGGGTCCCCTCAACTGATTACCCAACTACTCTGTTTCTGTGCCGAAAGCAGGACTCGAACCCAGGCCCCCAGTGCTGTAACACAAGCACTTAACCTCTAGGCCACTGCAGTTAGCTGGTGTTTGGTGGAGCGGGGGGCCAGATGGTCTATCCTCCTTGGCTCCAGTGAACATGTTTCACAACTGAAATGGTTATGCTCATGGGGGCATGCAGAAGAAAGATATATACGCCCAAAAGCTACCCTCAGAAGCACAGCCACCAGTGGCTCAAGTGGTAAGTGCTTGGTCTTGGAATGCTGGAGACCTGAGTTCTAATCCAATGTCTGCAATCTCCTGGGCATGTTTTTTTTTAATTAAAAAAATATATTTTTTAATTGAAAATGGGTATGCATTGCCCTGAGCAATCAGCCAACAGCCAATGCCCCTTCAATACCTGCATTCCTACTAGCAGTTGTGCCTTTGTTTTCTGCACTCTGGCCTAGGTAACACCCATACAAAAGTTTGTCTCTCTGGCCCCAGTTGACTGGAAAAAAACGAGGGGAAAAGGTATAATCTACGGGTCATGGTTGATACAATAATTGCCCTGGGACTCAAACAGGACACCTTCACAAGGTGCTATGAGGTGACCACCGGCCCCTGCATAGCAAGCAAACCTGTATCAGCATCTCACCAGCAACTGAATGTGTCGCCTGCAGGCTACACATAAGAGGCTGCAGTAGGTGCATTAACCCATCGGGCTGTGGACCCTCCTTCCTCTGAGAGCAGGAAACTGAATTTCCATGTTGCCTTCCTTTGGCACATTTGATCTATCTTTCAACCCAATTCAGAGGATGTTTTGCTTCACGGAGAGATGATAATCATTGTGAGGTGTCAGCCACTAATAGCTAAGCAGGTCAGTTAAATCTTTGACTTTGTCATTGGGGTGTACTGATATGCGCTGGGCAGTCTTCTGTCCTGTGCTACTGTATGCATTCTTATTGCTGCTTGTTCACGATTCCTAAATGTAAACAGTGAAATATTTGAAAGACTCTTGATGCAACAAGCATTTCCCACTCTTTGCCCTGGGGGTGAGAGGGCTGCTTTCGGCCTTCAACACCCTCAATTTTGGAGTGGCCGGCTCCACCACTGAGAATGAGGGGCTAATCCTGGTCGGAAACGGGCAGAGGTCTGCGCCCTGCGTCCTCCACGCGTCCCTAACGCTCCCAAACGCGACCACAGCCCTTACGGGCACAGCCCTATGTCGGTGCAGCCTCTATGGTGCAGCCACCCAGGTAGCTTAGGGTTAGGATATGTGCTCTTCAACATAAGCCTGGCCAACCAGGCCCTGGAGAGTGTCACAGCATGCTCTGTAATCCCCTAGTGATGGTGGCCTTGGTGACGATGATCTTGCTGGAATACTGATGCCTTTTTTCCTCCCAGAAGCCCCAGAAGCCTATTGAAATGAAGGGGTGTGCACCTCTCACTGGCCTCTGTTTACCCTCTGGCTAACTGAAATTAGTTCTGGGCTTTCCAGGCAAATGTATCCATTTCGGGAGAGAGCTAGGAATAGGAAGGCTCTTTCTGCAGGCTCGGTGGGAAAGAGTCAGAGAGCTACATGCCTGAGGCATCTTTCTTCCTCCTTCGCTCATTGTGTTCCCTAACTTCTAACTCTCTGCCAGGCCAGGCCCTGTTTCTTTTACTGCCAACCCCCCCTAACCCCTCGTCTTCCACCTACTTCCCGCTCTATTATGCCTTCTCCTTTTTTGCTCTCTTCTGTGGCCCTTTGAAAATGAATGCAGGCCTAGCTAAGCCTCATGAAGGAAATCTACCAACAAAAGATGCATTCCTTGCTTATGGGAGGCGGGGTAGATCTAGAAGGGCATGGCGTAGGTTCCCTGGTAAAGGGAGGAAGAAAGAATAGAGGCGGCCAGGAAGTGCACGTTAGTGCCGGATGAGGATAAAAATGTCAGCCCATTGTGGGGTCCATTCCATCTTCCCCCTTCCTCATGGCCCCTTTCCCCACATTAGAACCCTCCCTCCACTATTCAGGGCCCACTTTATCCCACATCCCCATGCTTCTCTCCTTCTACCACCCCCCACTCACCCAGGCCGCTCCTCTTCTCCACAGGGACCCCTTCATCCAGCCCTACCTTCCCTTTTTGCCTACCCGGCCTCCTCCTTTATTTACTCTGCACTTCCTCTCCCCCACCTCTACAGTCCTGCCTCTTTTCCACCCTCCCATTACCAGGGAACTCATTACATAACCACTGAACCTTTTAGAAGGACTGGGTCCCCTCAACTGATTACCCAACTACTCTGTTTCTGTGCCGAAAGCAGGACTCGAACCCAGGCCCCCAGTGCTGTAACACAAGCACTTAACCTCTAGGCCACTGCAGTTAGCTGGTGTTTGGTGGAGCGGGGGGCCAGATGGTCTATCCTCCTTGGCTCCAGTGAACATGTTTCACAACTGAAATGGTTATGCTCATGGGGGCATGCAGAAGAAAGATATATACGCCCAAAAGCTACCCTCAGAAGCACAGCCACCAGTGGCTCAAGTGGTAAGTGCTTGGTCTTGGAATGCTGGAGACCTGAGTTCTAATCCAATGTCTGCAATCTCCTGGGCATGTTTTTTTTTAATTAAAAAAATATATTTTTTAATTGAAAATGGGTATGCATTGCCCTGAGCAATCAGCCAACAGCCAATGCCCCTTCAATACCTGCATTCCTACTAGCAGTTGTGCCTTTGTTTTCTGCACTCTGGCCTAGGTAACACCCATACAAAAGTTTGTCTCTCTGGCCCCAGTTGACTGGAAAAAAACGAGGGGAAAAGGTGTAATCTACGGGTCATGGTTGATACAATAATTGCCCTGGGACTCAAACAGGACACCTTCACGAGGTGCTATGAGGTGACCACCGGCCCCTGCATAGCAAGCAAACCTGTATCAGCATCTCACCAGCAACTGAATGTGTCGCCTGCAGGCTACACATAAGAGGCTGCAGTAGGTGCATTAACCCATCGGGCTGTGGACCCTCCTTCCTCTGAGAGCAGGAAACTGAATTTCCATGTTGCCTTCCTTTGGCACATTTGATCTATCTTTCAACCCAATTCAGAGGATGTTTTGCTTCACGGAGAGATGATAATCATTGTGAGGTGTCAGCCACTAATAGCTAAGCAGGTCAGTTAAATCTTTGACTTTGTCATTGGGGTGTACTGATATGCGCTGGGCAGTCTTCTGTCCTGTGCTACTGTATGCATTCTTATTGCTGCTTGTTCACGATTCCTAAATGTAAACAGTGAAAGATTTGAAAGACTCTTGATGCAACAAGCATTTCCCACTCTTTGCCCTGGGGGTGAGAGGGCTGCTTTCGGCCTTCAACACCCTCAATTTTGGAGTGGCCGGCTCCACCACTGAGAATGAGGGGCTAATCCTGGTCGGAAACGGGCAGAGGTCTGCGCCCTGCGTCCTCCACGCGTCCCTAACGCTCCCAAACGCGACCACAGCCCTTACGGGCACAGCCCTATGTCGGTGCAGCCTCTATGGTGCAGCCACCCAGGTAGCTTAGGGTTAGGATATGTGCTCTTCAACATAAGCCTGGCCAACCAGGCCCTGGAGAGTGTCACAGCATGCTCT
Source organism: Ambystoma mexicanum (assembly GCF_040938575.1). Lineage (NCBI taxonomy): Eukaryota > Metazoa > Chordata > Amphibia > Caudata > Ambystomatidae > Ambystoma > Ambystoma mexicanum. The sequence continues at coordinate 199,876,166 of NC_090926.1, read as the reverse complement.
GTAATCCCCTAGTGATGGTGGCCTTGGTGACGATGATCTTGCTGGAATACTGATGCCTTTTTTCCTCCCAGAAGCCCCAGAAGCCTATTGAAATGAAGGGGTGTGCACCTCTCACTGGCCTCTGTTTACCCTCTGGCTAACTGAAATTAGTTCTGGGCTTTCCAGGCAAATGTATCCATTTCGGGAGAGAGCTAGGAATAGGAAGGCTCTTTCTGCAGGCTCGGTGGGAAAGAGTCAGAGAGCTACATGCCTGAGGCATCTTTCTTCCTCCTTCGCTCATTGTGTTCCCTAACTTCTAACTCTCTGCCAGGCCAGGCCCTGTTTCTTTTACTGCCAACCCCCCCCTAACCCCTCGTCTTACACCTACTTCCCGCTCTATTATGCCTTCTCCTTTTTTGCTCTCTTCTGTGGCCCTTTGAAAATGAATGCAGGCCTAGCTAAGCCTCATGAAGGAAATCTACCAACAAAAGATGCATTCCTTGCTTATGGGAGGCGGGGTAGATCTAGAAGGGCATGGCGTAGGTTCCCTGGTAAAGGGAGGAAGAAAGAATAGAGGCGGCCAGGAAGTGCACGTTAGTGCCGGATGAGGATAAAAATGTCAGCCCATTGTGGGGTCCATTCCATCTTCCCCCTTCCTCATGGCCCCTTTCCCCACATTAGAACCCTCCCTCCACTATTCAGGGCCCACTTTATCCCACATCCCCATGCTTCTCTCGTTCTACCACCCCCCACTCACCCAGGCCGCTCCTCTTCTCCACAGGGACCCCTTCATCCAGCCCTACCTTCCCTTTTTGCCTACCCGGCCTCCTCCTTTATTTACTCTGCACTTCCTCTCCCCCACCTCTACAGTCCTGCCTCTTTTCCACCCTCCCATTACCAGGGAACTCATTACATAACCACTGAACCTTTTAGAAGGACTGGGTCCCCTCAACTGATTACCCAACTACTCTGTTTCTGTGCCGAAAGCAGGACTCGAACCCAGGCCCCCAGTGCTGTAACACAAGCACTTTACCTCTAGGCCACTGCAGTTAGCTGGTGTTTGGTGGAGCGGGGGGCCAGATGGTCTATCCTCCTTGGCTCCAGTGAACATGTTTCACAACTGAAATGGTTATGCTCATGGGGGCATGCAGAAGAAAGATATATACGCCCAAAAGCTACCCTCAGAAGCACAGCCACCAGTGGCTCAAGTGGTAAGTGCTTGGTCTTGGAATGCTGGAGACCTGAGTTCTAATCCAATGTCTGCAATCTCCTGGGCATGTTTTTTTTTAATTAAAAAAATATATTTTTTAATTGAAAATGGGTATGCATTGCCCTGAGCAATCAGCCAACAGCCAATGCCCCTTCAATACCTGCATTCCTACTAGCAGTTGTGCCTTTGTTTTCTGCACTCTGGCCTAGGTAACACCCATACAAAAGTTTGTCTCTCTGGCCCCAGTTGACTGGAAAAAAACGAGGGGAAAAGGTGTAATCTACGGGTCATGGTTGATACAATAATTGCCCTGGGACTCAAACAGGACACCTTCACGAGGTGCTATGAGGTGACCACCGGCCCCTGCATAGCAAGCAAACCTGTATCAGCATCTCACCAGCAACTGAATGTGTCGCCTGCAGGCTACACATAAGAGGCTGCAGTAGGTGCATTAACCCATCGGGCTGTGGACCCTCCTTCCTCTGAGAGCAGGAAACTGAATTTCCATGTTGCCTTCCTTTGGCACATTTGATCTATCTTTCAACCCAATTCAGAGGATGTTTTGCTTCACGGAGAGATGATAATCATTGTGAGGTGTCAGCCACTAATAGCTAAGCAGGTCAGTTAAATCTTTGACTTTGTCATTGGGGTGTACTGATATGCGCTGGGCAGTCTTCTGTCCTGTGCTACTGTATGCATTCTTATTGCTGCTTGTTCACGATTCCTAAATGTAAACAGTGAAAGATTTGAAAGACTCTTGATGCAACAAGCATTTCCCACTCTTTGCCCTGGGGGTGAGAGGGCTGCTTTCGGCCTTCAACACCCTCAATTTTGGAGTGGCCGGCTCCACCACTGAGAATGAGGGGCTAATCCTGGTCGGAAACGGGCAGAGGTCTGCGCCCTGCGTCCTCCACGCGTCCCTAACGCTCCCAAACGCGACCACAGCCCTTACGGGCACAGCCCTATGTCGGTGCAGCCTCTATGGTGCAGCCACCCAGGTAGCTTAGGGTTAGGATATGTGCTCTTCAACATAAGCCTGGCCAACCAGGCCCTGGAGAGTGTCACAGCATGCTCTGTAATCCCCTAGTGATGGTGGCCTTGGTGACGATGATCTTGCTGTAATACTGATGCCTTTTTTCCTCCCAGAAGCCCCAGAAGCCTATTGAAATGAAGGGGTGTGCACCTCTCACTGGCCTCTGTTTACCCTCTGGCTAACTGAAATTAGTTCTGGGCTTTCCAGGCAAATGTATCCATTTCGGGAGAGAGCTAGGAATAGGAAGGCTCTTTCTGCAGGCTCGGTGGGAAAGAGTCAGAGAGCTACATGCCTGAGGCATCTTTCTTCCTCCTTCGCTCATTGTGTTCCCTAACTTCTAACTCTCTGCCAGGCCAGGCCCTGTTTCTTTTACTGCCAACCCCCCCTAACCCCTCGTCTTCCACCTACTTCCCGCTCTATTATGCCTTCTCCTTTTTTGCTCTCTTCTGTGGCCCTTTGAAAATGAATGCAGGCCTAGCTAAGCCTCATGAAGGAAATCTACCAACAAAAGATGCATTCCTTGCTTATGGGAGGCGGGGTAGATCTAGAAGGGCATGGCGTAGGTTCCCTGGTAAAGGGAGGAAGAAAGAATAGAGGCGGCCAGGAAGTGCACGTTAGTGCCGGATGAGGATAAAAATGTCAGCCCATTGTGGGGTCCATTCCATCTTCCCCCTTCCTCATGGCCCCTTTCCCCACATTAGAACCCTCCCTCCACTATTCAGGGCCCACTTTATCCCACATCCCCATGCTTCTCTCGTTCTACCACCCCCCACTCACCCAGGCCGCTCCTCTTCTCCACAGGGACCCCTTCATCCAGCCCTACCTTCCCTTTTTGCCTACCCGGCCTCCTCCTTTATTTACTCTGCACTTCCTCTCCCCCACCTCTACAGTCCTGCCTCTTTTCCACCCTCCCATTACCAGGGAACTCATTACATAACCACTGAACCTTTTAGAAGGACTGGGTCCCCTCAACTGATTACCCAACTACTCTGTTTCTGTGCCGAAAGCAGGACTCGAACCCAGGCCCCCAGTGCTGTAACACAAGCACTTAACCTCTAGGCCACTGCAGTTAGCTGGTGTTTGGTGGAGCGGGGGGCCAGATGGTCTATCCTCCTTGGCTCCAGTGAACATGTTTCACAACTGAAATGGTTATGCTCATGGGGGCATGCAGAAGAAAGATATATACGCCCAAAAGCTACCCTCAGAAGTACAGCCACCAGTGGCTCAAGTGGTAAGTGCTTGGTCTTGGAATGCTGGAGACCTGAGTTCTAATCCAATGTCTGCAATCTCCTGGGCATGTTTTTTTTTAATTAAAAAAATATATTTTTTAATTGAAAATGGGTATGCATTGCCCTGAGCAATCAGCCAACAGCCAATGCCCCTTCAATACCTGCATTCCTACTAGCAGTTGTGCCTTTGTTTTCTGCACTCTGGCCTAGGTAACACCCATACAAAAGTTTGTCTCTCTGGCCCCAGTTGACTGGAAAAAAACGAGGGGAAAAGGTGTAATCTACGGGTCATGGTTGATACAATAATTGCCCTGGGACTCAAACAGGACACCTTCACAAGGTGCTATGAGGTGACCACCGGCCCCTGCATAGCAAGCAAACCTGTATCAGCATCTCACCAGCAACTGAATGTGTCGCCTGCAGGCTACACATAAGAGGCTGCAGTAGGTGCATTAACCCATCGGGCTGTGGACCCTCCTTCCTCTGAGAGCAGGAAACTGAATTTCCATGTTGCCTTCCTTTGGCACATTTGATCTATCTTTCAACCCAATTCAGAGGATGTTTTGCTTCACGGAGAGATGATAATCATTGTGAGGTGTCAGCCACTAATAGCTAAGCAGGTCAGTTAAATCTTTGACTTTGTCATTGGGGTGTACTGATATGCGCTGGGCAGTCTTCTGTCCTGTGCTACTGTATGCATTCTTATTGCTGCTTGTTCACGATTCCTAAATGTAAACAGTGAAAGATTTGAAAGACTCTTGATGCAACAAGCATTTCCCACTCTTTGCCCTGGGGGTGAGAGGGCTGCTTTCGGCCTTCAACATCCTCAATTTTGGAGTGGCCGGCTCCACCACTGAGAATGAGGGGCTAATCCTGGTCGGAAACGGGCAGAGGTCTGCGCCCTGCGTCCTCCACGCGTCCCTAACGCTCCCAAACGCGACCACAGCCCTTACGGGCACAGCCCTATGTCGGTGCAGCCTCTATGGTGCAGCCACCCAGGTAGCTTAGGGTTAGGATATGTGCTCTTCAACATAAGCCTGGCCAACCAGGCCCTGGAGAGTGTCACAGCATGCTCTGTAATCCCCTAGTGATGGTGGCCTTGGTGACGATGATCTTGCTGGAATACTGATGCCTTTTTTCCTCCCAGAAGCCCCAGAAGCCTATTGAAATGAAGGGGTGTGCACCTCTCACTGGCCTCTGTTTACCCTCTGGCTAACTGAAATTAGTTCTGGGCTTTCCAGGCAAATGTATCCATTTCGGGAGAGAGCTAGGAATAGGAAGGCTCTTTCTGCAGGCTCGGTGGGAAAGAGTCAGAGAGCTACATGCCTGAGGCATCTTTCTTCCTCCTTCGCTCATTGTGTTCCCTAACTTCTAACTCTCTGCCAGGCCAGGCCCTGTTTCTTTTACTGCCAACCCCCCCTAACCCCTCGTCTTCCACCTACTTCCCGCTCTATTATGCCTTCTCCTTTTTTGCTCTCTTCTGTGGCCCTTTGAAAATGAATGCAGGCCTAGCTAAGCCTCATGAAGGAAATCTACCAACAAAAGATGCATTCCTTGCTTATGGGAGGCGGGGTAGATCTAGAAGGGCATGGCGTAGGTTCCCTGGTAAAGGGAGGAAGAAAGAATAGAGGCGGCCAGGAAGTGCACGTTAGTGCCGGATGAGGATAAAAATGTCAGCCCATTGTGGGGTCCATTCCATCTTCCCCCTTCCTCATGGCCCCTTTCCCCACATTAGAACCCTCCCTCCACTATTCAGGGCCCACTTTATCCCACATCCCCATGCTTCTCTCGTTCTACCACCCCCCACTCACCCAGGCCGCTCCTCTTCTCCACAGGGACCCCTTCATCCAGCCCTACCTTCCCTTTTTGCCTACCCGGCCTCCTCCTTTATTTACTCTGCACTTCCTCTCCCCCACCTCTACAGTCCTGCCTCTTTTCCACCCTCCCATTACCAGGGAACTCATTACATAACCACTGAACCTTTTAGAAGGACTGGGTCCCCTCAACTGATTACCCAACTACTCTGTTTCTGTGCCGAAAGCAGGACTCGAACCCAGGCCCCCAGTGCTGTAACACAAGCACTTAACCTCTAGGCCACTGCAGTTAGCTGGTGTTTGGTGGAGCGGGGGGCCAGATGGTCTATCCTCCTTGGCTCCAGTGAACATGTTTCACAACTGAAATGGTTATGCTCATGGGGGCATGCAGAAGAAAGATATATACGCCCAAAAGCTACCCTCAGAAGTACAGCCACCAGTGGCTCAAGTGGTAAGTGCTTGGTCTTGGAATGCTGGAGACCTGAGTTCTAATCCAATGTCTGCAATCTCCTGGGCATGTTTTTTTTTAATTAAAAAAATATATTTTTTAATTGAAAATGGGTATGCATTGCCCTGAGCAATCAGCCAACAGCCAATGCCCCTTCAATACCTGCATTCCTACTAGCAGTTGTGCCTTTGTTTTCTGCACTCTGGCCTAGGTAACACCCATACAAAAGTTTGTCTCTCTGGCCCCAGTTGACTGGAAAAAAACGAGGGGAAAAGGTGTAATCTACGGGTCATGGTTGATACAATAATTGCCCTGGGACTCAAACAGGACACCTTCACAAGGTGCTATGAGGTGACCACCGGCCCCTGCATAGCAAGCAAACCTGTATCAGCATCTCACCAGCAACTGAATGTGTCGCCTGCAGGCTACACATAAGAGGCTGCAGTAGGTGCATTAACCCATCGGGCTGTGGACCCTCCTTCCTCTGAGAGCAGGAAACTGAATTTCCATGTTGCCTTCCTTTGGCACATTTGATCTATCTTTCAACCCAATTCAGAGGATGTTTTGCTTCACGGAGAGATGATAATCATTGTGAGGTGTCAGCCACTAATAGCTAAGCAGGTCAGTTAAATCTTTGACTTTGTCATTGGGGTGTACTGATATGCGCTGGGCAGTCTTCTGTCCTGTGCTACTGTATGCATTCTTATTGCTGCTTGTTCACGATTCCTAAATGTAAACAGTGAAAGATTTGAAAGACTCTTGATGCAACAAGCATTTCCCACTCTTTGCCCTGGGGGTGAGAGGGCTGCTTTCGGCCTTCAACATCCTCAATTTTGGAGTGGCCGGCTCCACCACTGAGAATGAGGGGCTAATCCTGGTCGGAAACGGGCAGAGGTCTGCGCCCTGCGTCCTCCACGCGTCCCTAACGCTCCCAAACGCGACCACAGCCCTTACGGGCACAGCCCTATGTCGGTGCAGCCTCTATGGTGCAGCCACCCAGGTAGCTTAGGGTTAGGATATGTGCTCTTCAACATAAGCCTGGCCAACCAGGCCCTGGAGAGTGTCACAGCATGCTCTGTAATCCCCTAGTGATGGTGGCCTTGGTGACGATGATCTTGCTGGAATACTGATGCCTTTTTTCCTCCCAGAAGCCCCAGAAGCCTATTGAAATGAAGGGGTGTGCACCTCTCACTGGCCTCTGTTTACCCTCTGGCTAACTGAAATTAGTTCTGGGCTTTCCAGGCAAATGTATCCATTTCGGGAGAGAGCTAGGAATAGGAAGGCTCTTTCTGCAGGCTCGGTGGGAAAGAGTCAGAGAGCTACATGCCTGAGGCATCTTTCTTCCTCCTTCGCTCATTGTGTTCCCTAACTTCTAACTCTCTGCCAGGCCAGGCCCTGTTTCTTTTACTGCCAACCCCCCCTAACCCCTCGTCTTCCACCTACTTCCCGCTCTATTATGCCTTCTCCTTTTTTGCTCTCTTCTGTGGCCCTTTGAAAATGAATGCAGGCCTAGCTAAGCCTCATGAAGGAAATCTACCAACAAAAGATGCATTCCTTGCTTATGGGAGGCGGGGTAGATCTAGAAGGGCATGGCGTAGGTTCCCTGGTAAAGGGAGGAAGAAAGAATAGAGGCGGCCAGGAAGTGCACGTTAGTGCCGGATGAGGATAAAAATGTCAGCCCATTGTGGGGTCCATTCCATCTTCCCCCTTCCTCATGGCCCCTTTCCCCACATTAGAACCCTCCCTCCACTATTCAGGGCCCACTTTATCCCACATCCCCATGCTTCTCTCGTTCTACCACCCCCCACTCACCCAGGCCGCTCCTCTTCTCCACAGGGACCCCTTCATCCAGCCCTACCTTCCCTTTTTGCCTACCCGGCCTCCTCCTTTATTTACTCTGCACCTCCTCTCCCCCACCTCTACAGTCCTGCCTCTTTTCCACCCTCCCATTACCAGGGAACTCATTACATAACCACTGAACCTTTTAGAAGGACTGGGTCCCCTCAACTGATTACCCAACTACTCTGTTTCTGTGCCGAAAGCAGGACTCGAACCCAGGCCCCCAGTGCTGTAACACAAGCACTTAACCTCTAGGCCACTGCAGTTAGCTGGTGTTTGGTGGAGCGGGGGGCCAGATGGTCTATCCTCCTTGGCTCCAGTGAACATGTTTCACAACTGAAATGGTTATGCTCATGGGGGCATGCAGAAGAAAGATATATACGCCCAAAAGCTACCCTCAGAAGCACAGCCACCAGTGGCTCAAGTGGTAAGTGCTTGGTCTTGGAATGCTGGAGACCTGAGTTCTAATCCAATGTCTGCAATCTCCTGGGCATGTTTTTTTTTAATTAAAAAAATATATTTTTTAATTGAAAATGGGTATGCATTGCCCTGAGCAATCAGCCAACAGCCAATGCCCCTTCAATACCTGCATTCCTACTAGCAGTTGTGCCTTTGTTTTCTGCACTCTGGCCTAGGTAACACCCATACAAAAGTTTGTCTCTCTGGCCCCAGTTGACTGGAAAAAAACGAGGGGAAAAGGTGTAATCTACGGGTCATGGTTGATACAATAATTGCCCTGGGACTCAAACAGGACACCTTCACAAGGTGCTATGAGGTGACCACCGGCCCCTGCATAGCAAGCAAACCTGTATCAGCATCTCACCAGCAACTGAATGTGTCGCCTGCAGGCTACACATAAGAGGCTGCAGTAGGTGCATTAACCCATCGGGCTGTGGACCCTCCTTCCTCTGAGAGCAGGAAACTGAATTTCCATGTTGCCTTCCTTTGGCACATTTGATCTATCTTTCAACCCAATTCAGAGGATGTTTTGCTTCACGGAGAGATGATAATCATTGTGAGGTGTCAGCCACTAATAGCTAAGCAGGTCAGTTAAATCTTTGACTTTGTCATTGGGGTGTACTGATATGCGCTGGGCAGTCTTCTGTCCTGTGCTACTGTATGCATTCTTATTGCTGCTTGTTCACGATTCCTAAATGTAAACAGTGAAAGATTTGAAAGACTCTTGATGCAACAAGCATTTCCCACTCTTTGCCCTGGGGGTGAGAGGGCTGCTTTCGGCCTTCAACACCCTCAATTTTGGAGTGGCCGGCTCCACCACTGAGAATGAGGGGCTAATCCTGGTCGGAAACGGGCAGAGGTCTGCGCCCTGCGTCCTCCACGCGTCCCTAACGCTCCCAAACGCGACCACAGCCCTTACGGGCACAGCCCTATGTCGGTGCAGCCTCTATGGTGCAGCCACCCAGGTAGCTTAGGGTTAGGATATGTGCTCTTCAACATAAGCCTGGCCAACCAGGCCCAGGAGAGTGTCACAGCATGCTCTGTAATCCCCTAGTGATGGTGGCCTTGGTGACGATGATCTTGCTGGAATACTGATGCCTTTTTTCCTCCCAGAAGCCCCAGAAGCCTATTGAAATGAAGGGGTGTGCACCTCTCACTGGCCTCTGTTTACCCTCTGGCTAACTGAAATTAGTTCTGGGCTTTCCAGGCAAATGTATCCATTTCGGGAGAGAGCTAGGAATAGGAAGGCTCTTTCTGCAGGCTCGGTGGGAAAGAGTCAGAGAGCTACATGCCTGAGGCATCTTTCTTCCTCCTTCGCTCATTGTGTTCCCTAACTTCTAACTCTCTGCCAGGCCAGGCCCTGTTTCTTTTACTGCCAACCCCCCCTAACCCCTCGTCTTCCACCTACTTCCCGCTCTATTATGCCTTCTCCTTTTTTGCTCTCTTCTGTGGCCCTTTGAAAATGAATGCAGGCCTAGCTAAGCCTCATGAAGGAAATCTACCAACAAAAGATGCATTCCTTGCTTATGGGAGGCGGGGTAGATCTAGAAGGGCATGGCGTAGGTTCCCTGGTAAAGGGAGGAAGAAAGAATAGAGGCGGCCAGGAAGTGCACGTTAGTGCCGGATGAGGATAAAAATGTCAGCCCATTGTGGGGTCCATTCCATCTTCCCCCTTCCTCATGGCCCCTTTCCCCACATTAGAACCCTCCCTCCACTATTCAGGGCCCACTTTATCCCACATCCCCATGCTTCTCTCCTTCTACCACCCCCCACTCACCCAGGCCGCTCCTCTTCTCCACAGGGACCCCTTCATCCAGCCCTACCTTCCCTTTTTGCCTACCCGGCCTCCTCCTTTATTTACTCTGCACTTCCTCTCCCCCACCTCTACAGTCCTGCCTCCACCCTCCCATTACCAGGGAACTCATTACATAACCACTGAACCTTTTAGAAGGACTGGGTCCCCTCAACTGATTACCCAACTACTCTGTTTCTGTGCCGAAAGCAGGACTCGAACCCAGGCCCCCAGTGCTGTAACACAAGCACTTAACCTCTAGGCCACTGCAGTTAGCTGGTGTTTGGTGGAGCGGGGGGCCAGATGGTCTATCCTCCTTGGCTCCAGTGAACATGTTTCACAACTGAAATGGTTATGCTCATGGGGGCATGCAGAAGAAAGATATATACGCCCAAAAGCTACCCTCAGAAGCACAGCCACCAGTGGCTCAAGTGGAAAGTGCTTGGTCTTGGAATGCTGGAGACCTGAGTTCTAATCCAATGTCTGCAATCTCCTGGGCATGTTTTTTTTTAATTAAAAAAATATATTTTTTAATTGAAAATGGGTATGCATTGCCCTGAGCAATCAGCCAACAGCCAATGCCCCTTCAATACCTGCATTCCTACTAGCAGTTGTGCCTTTGTTTTCTGCACTCTGGCCTAGGTAACACCCATACAAAAGTTTGTCTCTCTGGCCCCAGTTGACTGGAAAAAAACGAGGGGAAAAGGTGTAATCTACGGGTCATGGTTGATACAATAATTGCCCTGGGACTCAAACAGGACACCTTCACGAGGTGCTATGAGGTGACCACCGGCCCCTGCATAGCAAGCAAACCTGTATCAGCATCTCACCAGCAACTGAATGTGTCGCCTGCAGGCTACACATAAGAGGCTGCAGTAGGTGCATTAACCCATCGGGCTGTGGACCCTCCTTCCTCTGAGAGCAGGAAACTGAATTTCCATGTTGCCTTCCTTTGGCACATTTGATCTATTTTTCAACCCAATTCAGAGGATGTTTTGCTTCACGGAGAGATGATAATCATTGTGAGGTGTCAGCCACTAATAGCTAAGCAGGTCAGTTAAATCTTTGACTTTGTCATTGGGGTGTACTGATATGCGCTGGGCAGTCTTCTGTCCTGTGCTACTGTATGCATTCTTATTGCTGCTTGTTCACGATTCCTAAATGTAAACAGTGAAAGATTTGAAAGACTCTTGATGCAACAAGCATTTCCCACTCTTTGCCCTGGGGGTGAGAGGGCTGCTTTCGGCCTTCAACACCCTCAATTTTGGAGTGGCCGGCTCCACCACTGAGAATGAGGGGCTAATCCTGGTCGGAAACGGGCAGAGGTCTGCGCCCTGCGTCCTCCACGCGTCCCTAACGCTCCCAAACGCGACCACAGCCCTTACGGGCACAGCCCTATGTCGGTGCAGCCTCTATGGTGCAGCCACCCAGGTAGCTTAGGGTTAGGATATGTGCTCTTCAACATAAGCCTGGCCAACCAGGCCCTGGAGAGTGTCACAGCATGCTCTGTAATCCCCTAGTGATGGTGGCCTTGGTGACGATGATCTTGCTGGAATACTGATGCCTTTTTTCCTCCCAGAAGCCCCAGAAGCCTATTGAAATGAAGGGGTGTGCACCTCTCACTGGCCTCTGTTTACCCTCTGGCTAACTGAAATTAGTTCTGGGCTTTCCAGGCAAATGTATCCATTTCGGGAGAGAGCTAGGAATAGGAAGGCTCTTTCTGCAGGCTCGGTGGGAAAGAGTCAGAGAGCTACATGCCTGAGGCATCTTTCTTCCTCCTTCGCTCATTGTGTTCCCTAACTTCTAACTCTCTGCCAGGCCAGGCCCTGTTTCTTTTACTGCCAACCCCCCCCTAACCCCTCGTCTTACACCTACTTCCCGCTCTATTATGCCTTCTCCTTTTTTGCTCTCTTCTGTGGCCCTTTGAAAATGAATGCAGGCCTAGCTAAGCCTCATGAAGGAAATCTACCAACAAAAGATGCATTCCTTGCTTATGGGAGGCGGGGTAGATCTAGAAGGGCATGGCGTAGGTTCCCTGGTAAAGGGAGGAAGAAAGAATAGAGGCGGCCAGGAAGTGCACGTTAGTGCCGGATGAGGATAAAAATGTCAGCCCATTGTGGGGTCCATTCCATCTTCCCCCTTCCTCATGGCCCCTTTCCCCACATTAGAACCCTCCCTCCACTATTCAGGGCCCACTTTATCCCACATCCCCATGCTTCTCTCGTTCTACCACCCCCCACTCACCCAGGCCGCTCCTCTTCTCCACAGGGACCCCTTCATCCAGCCCTACCTTCCCTTTTTGCCTACCCGGCCTCCTCCTTTATTTACTCTGCACTTCCTCTCCCCCACCTCTACAGTCCTGCCTCTTTTCCACCCTCCCATTACCAGGGAACTCATTACATAACCACTGAACCTTTTAGAAGGACTGGGTCCCCTCAACTGATTACCCAACTACTCTGTTTCTGTGCCGAAAGCAGGACTCGAACCCAGGCCCCCAGTGCTGTAACACAAGCACTTAACCTCTAGGCCACTGCAGTTAGCTGGTGTTTGGTGGAGCGGGGGGCCAGATGGTCTATCCTCCTTGGCTCCAGTGAACATGTTTCACAACTGAAATGGTTATGCTCATGGGGGCATGCAGAAGAAAGATATATACGCCCAAAAGCTACCCTCAGAAGCACAGCCACCAGTGGCTCAAGTGGTAAGTGCTTGGTCTTGGAATGCTGGAGACCTGAGTTCTAATCCAATGTCTGCAATCTCCTGGGCATGTTTTTTTTTAATTAAAAAAATATATTTTTTAATTGAAAATGGGTATGCATTGCCCTGAGCAATCAGCCAACAGCCAATGCCCCTTCAATACCTGCATTCCTACTAGCAGTTGTGCCTTTGTTTTCTGCACTCTGGCCTAGGTAACACCCATACAAAAGTTTGTCTCTCTGGCCCCAGTTGACTGGAAAAAAACGAGGGGAAAAGGTGTAATCTACGGGTCATGGTTGATACAATAATTGCCCTGGGACTCAAACAGGACACCTTCACGAGGTGCTATGAGGTAACCACCGGCCCCTGCATAGCAAGCAAACCTGTATCAGCATCTCACCAGCAACTGAATGTGTCGCCTGCAGGCTACACATAAGAGGCTGCAGTAGGTGCATTAACCCATCGGGCTGTGGACCCTCCTTCCTCTGAGAGCAGGAAACTGAATTTCCATGTTGCCTTCCTTTGGCACATTTGATCTATCTTTCAACCCAATTCAGAGGATGTTTTGCTTCACGGAGAGATGATAATCATTGTGAGGTGTCAGCCACTAATAGCTAAGCAGGTCAGTTAAATCTTTGACTTTGTCATTGGGGTGTACTGATATGCGCTGGGCAGTCTTCTGTCCTGTGCTACTGTATGCATTCTTATTGCTGCTTGTTCACGATTCCTAAATGTAAACAGTGAAAGATTTGAAAGACTCTTGATGCAACAAGCATTTCCCACTCTTTGCCCTGGGGGTGAGAGGGCTGCTTTCGGCCTTCAACACCCTCAATTTTGGAGTGGCCGGCTCCACCACTGAGAATGAGGGGCTAATCCTGGTCGGAAACGGGCAGAGGTCTGCGCCCTGCGTCCTCCACGCGTCCCTAACGCTCCCAAACGCGACCACAGCCCTTACGGGCACAGCCCTATGTCGGTGCAGCCTCTATGGTGCAGCCACCCAGGTAGCTTAGGGTTAGGATATGTGCTCTTCAACATAAGCCTGGCCAACCAGGCCCTGGAGAGTGTCACAGCATGCTCTGTAATCCCCTAGTGATGGTGGCCTTGGTGACGATGATCTTGCTGGAATACTGATGCCTTTTTTCCTCCCAGAAGCCCCAGAAGCCTATTGAAATGAAGGGGTGTGCACCTCTCACTGGCCTCTGTTTACCCTCTGGCTAACTGAAATTAGTTCTGGGCTTTCCAGGCAAATGTATCCATTTCGGGAGAGAGCTAGGAATAGGAAGGCTCTTTCTGCAGGCTCGGTGGGAAAGAGTCAGAGAGCTACATGCCTGAGGCATCTTTCTTCCTCCTTCGCTCATTGTGTTCCCTAACTTCTAACTCTCTGCCAGGCCAGGCCCTGTTTCTTTTACTGCCAACCCCCCCTAACCCCTCGTCTTCCACCTACTTCCCGCTCTATTATGCCTTCTCCTTTTTTGCTCTCTTCTGTGGCCCTTTGAAAATGAATGCAGGCCTAGCTAAGCCTCATGAAGGAAATCTACCAACAAAAGATGCATTCCTTGCTTATGGGAGGCGGGGTAGATCTAGAAGGGCATGGCGTAGGTTCCCTGGTAAAGGGAGGAAGAAAGAATAGAGGCGGCCAGGAAGTGCACGTTAGTGCCGGATGAGGATAAAAATGTCAGCCCATTGTGGGGTCCATTCCATCTTCCCCCTTCCTCATGGCCCCTTTCCCCACATTAGAACCCTCCCTCCACTATTCAGGGCCCACTTTATCCCACATCCCCATGCTTCTCTCCTTCTACCACCCCCCACTCACCCAGGCCGCTCCTCTTCTCCACAGGGACCCCTTCATCCAGCCCTACCTTCCCTTTTTGCCTACCCGGCCTCCTCCTTTATTTACTCTGCACTTCCTCTCCCCCACCTCTACAGTCCTGCCTCTTTTCCACCCTCCCATTACCAGGGAACTCATTACATAACCACTGAACCTTTTAGAAGGACTGGGTCCCCTCAACTGATTACCCAACTACTCTGTTTCTGTGCCGAAAGCAGGACTCGAACCCAGGCCCCCAGTGCTGTAACACAAGCACTTAACCTCTAGGCCACTGCAGTTAGCTGGTGTTTGGTGGAGCGGGGGCCAGATGGTCTATCCTCCTTGGCTCCAGTGAACATGTTTCACAACTGAAATGGTTATGCTCATGGGGGCATGCAGAAGAAAGATATATACGCCCAAAAGCTACCCTCAGAAGCACAGCCACCAGTGGCTCAAGTGGTAAGTGCTTGGTCTTGGAATGCTGGAGACCTGAGTTCTAATCCAATGTCTGCAATCTCCTGGGCATGTTTTTTTTTAATTAAAAAAATATATTTTTTAATTGAAAATGGGTATGCATTGCCCTGAGCAATCAGCCAACAGCCAATGCCCCTTCAATACCTGCATTCCTACTAGCAGTTGTGCCTTTGTTTTCTGCACTCTGGCCTAGGTAACACCCATACAAAAGTTTGTCTCTCTGGCCCCAGTTGACTGGAAAAAAACGAGGGGAAAAGGTGTAATCTACGGGTCATGGTTGATACAATAATTGCCCTGGGACTCAAACAGGACACCTTCACGAGGTGCTATGAGGTGACCACCGGCCCCTGCATAGCAAGCAAACCTGTATCAGCATCTCACCAGCAACTGAATGTGTCGCCTGCAGGCTACACATAAGAGGCTGCAGTAGGTGCATTAACCCATCGGGCTGTGGACCCTCCTTCCTCTGAGAGCAGGAAACTGAATTTCCATGTTGCCTTCCTTTGGCACATTTGATCTATCTTTCAACCCAATTCAGAGGATGTTTTGCTTCACGGAGAGATGATAATCATTGTGAGGTGTCAGCCACTAATAGCTAAGCAGGTCAGTTAAATCTTTGACTTTGTCATTGGGGTGTACTGATATGCGCTGGGCAGTCTTCTGTCCTGTGCTACTGTATGCATTCTTATTGCTGCTTGTTCACGATTCCTAAATGTAAACAGTGAAAGATTTGAAAGACTCTTGATGCAACAAGCATTTCCCACTCTTTGCCCTGGGGGTGAGAGGGCTGCTTTCGGCCTTCAACACCCTCAATTTTGGAGTGGCCGGCTCCACCACTGAGAATGAGGGGCTAATCCTGGTCGGAAACGGGCAGAGGTCTGCGCCCTGCGTCCTCCACGCGTCCCTAACGCTCCCAAACGCGACTACAGCCCTTACGGGCACAGCCCTATGTCGGTGCAGCCTCTATGGTGCAGCCACCCAGGTAGCTTAGGGTTAGGATATGTGCTCTTCAACATAAGCCTGGCCAACCAGGCCCTGGAGAGTGTCACAGCATGCTCTGTAATCCCCTAGTGATGGTGGCCTTGGTGACGATGATCTTGCTGGAATACTGATGCCTTTTTTCCTCCCAGAAGCCCCAGAAGCCTATTGAAATGAAGGGGTGTGCACCTCTCACTGGCCTCTGTTTACCCTCTGGCTAACTGAAATTAGTTCTGGGCTTTCCAGGCAAATGTATCCATTTCGGGAGAGAGCTAGGAATAGGAAGGCTCTTTCTGCAGGCTCGGTGGGAAAGAGTCAGAGAGCTACATGCCTGAGGCATCTTTCTTCCTCCTTCGCTCATTGTGTTCCCTAACTTCTAACTCTCTGCCAGGCCAGGCCCTGTTTCTTTTACTGCCAACCCCCCCCTAACCCCTCGTCTTACACCTACTTCCCGCTCTATTATGCCTTCTCCTTTTTTGCTCTCTTCTGTGGCCCTTTGAAAATGAATGCAGGCCTAGCTAAGCCTCATGAAGGAAATCTACCAACAAAAGATGCATTCCTTGCTTATGGGAGGCGGGGTAGATCTAGAAGGGCATGGCGTAGGTTCCCTGGTAAAGGGAGGAAGAAAGAATAGAGGCGGCCAGGAAGTGCACGTTAGTGCCGGATGAGGATAAAAATGTCAGCCCATTGTGGGGTCCATTCCATCTTCCCCCTTCCTCATGGCCCCTTTCCCCACATTAGAACCCTCCCTCCACTATTCAGGGCCCACTTTATCCCACATCCCCATGCTTCTCTCGTTCTACCACCCCCCACTCACCCAGGCCGCTCCTCTTCTCCACAGGGACCCCTTCATCCAGCCCTACCTTCCCTTTTTGCCTACCCGGCCTCCTCCTTTATTTACTCTGCACTTCCTCTCCCCCACCTCTACAGTCCTGCCTCTTTTCCACCCTCCCATTACCAGGGAACTCATTACATAACCACTGAACCTTTTAGAAGGACTGGGTCCCCTCAACTGATTACCCAACTACTCTGTTTCTGTGCCGAAAGCAGGACTCGAACCCAGGCCCCCAGTGCTGTAACACAAGCACTTAACCTCTAGGCCACTGCAGTTAGCTGGTGTTTGGTGGAGCGGGGGGCCAGATGGTCTATCCTCCTTGGCTCCAGTGAACATGTTTCACAACTGAAATGGTTATGCTCATGGGGGCATGCAGAAGAAAGATATATACGCCCAAAAGCTACCCTCAGAAGCACAGCCACCAGTGGCTCAAGTGGTAAGTGCTTGGTCTTGGAATGCTGGAGACCTGAGTTCTAATCCAATGTCTGCAATCTCCTGGGCATGTTTTTTTTTAATTAAAAAAATATATTTTTTAATTGAAAATGGGTATGCATTGCCCTGAGCAATCAGCCAACAGCCAATGCCCCTTCAATACCTGCATTCCTACTAGCAGTTGTGCCTTTGTTTTCTGCACTCTGGCCTAGGTAACACCCATACAAAAGTTTGTCTCTCTGGCCCCAGTTGACTGGAAAAAAACGAGGGGAAAAGGTGTAATCTACGGGTCATGGTTGATACAATAATTGCCCTGGGACTCAAACAGGACACCTTCACGAGGTGCTATGAGGTGACCACCGGCCCCTGCATAGCAAGCAAACCTGTATCAGCATCTCACCAGCAACTGAATGTGTCGCCTGCAGGCTACACATAAGAGGCTGCAGTAGGTGCATTAACCCATCGGGCTGTGGACCCTCCTTCCTCTGAGAGCAGGAAACTGAATTTCCATGTTGCCTTCCTTTGGCACATTTGATCTATCTTTCAACCCAATTCAGAGGATGTTTTGCTTCACGGAGAGATGATAATCATTGTGAGGTGTCAGCCACTAATAGCTAAGCAGGTCAGTTAAATCTTTGACTTTGTCATTGGGGTGTACTGATATGCGCTGGGCAGTCTTCTGTCCTGTGCTACTGTATGCATTCTTATTGCTGCTTGTTCACGATTCCTAAATGTAAACAGTGAAAGATTTGAAAGACTCTTGATGCAACAAGCATTTCCCACTCTTTGCCCTGGGGGTGAGAGGGCTGCTTTCGGCCTTCAACACCCTCAATTTTGGAGTGGCCGGCTCCACCACTGAGAATGAGGGGCTAATCCTGGTCGGAAACGGGCAGAGGTCTGCGCCCTGCGTCCTCCACGCGTCCCTAACGCTCCCAAACGCGACTACAGCCCTTACGGGCACAGCCCTATGTCGGTGCAGCCTCTATGGTGCAGCCACCCAGGTAGCTTAGGGTTAGGATATGTGCTCTTCAACATAAGCCTGGCCAACCAGGCCCTGGAGAGTGTCACAGCATGCTCTGTAATCCCCTAGTGATGGTGGCCTTGGTGACGATGATCTTGCTGGAATACTGATGCCTTTTTTCCTCCCAGAAGCCCCAGAAGCCTATTGAAATGAAGGGGTGTGCACCTCTCACTGGCCTCTGTTTACCCTCTGGCTAACTGAAATTAGTTCTGGGCTTTCCAGGCAAATGTATCCATTTCGGGAGAGAGCTAGGAATAGGAAGGCTCTTTCTGCAGGCTCGGTGGGAAAGAGTCAGAGAGCTACATGCCTGAGGCATCTTTCTTCCTCCTTCGCTCATTGTGTTCCCTAACTTCTAACTCTCTGCCAGGCCAGGCCCTGTTTCTTTTACTGCCAACCCCCCCTAACCCCTCGTCTTCCACCTACTTCCCGCTCTATTATGCCTTCTCCTTTTTTGCTCTCTTCTGTGGCCCTTTGAAAATGAATGCAGGCCTAGCTAAGCCTCATGAAGGAAATCTACCAACAAAAGATGCATTCCTTGCTTATGGGAGGCGGGGTAGATCTAGAAGGGCATGGCGTAGGTTCCCTGGTAAAGGGAGGAAGAAAGAATAGAGGCGGCCAGGAAGTGCACGTTAGTGCCGGATGAGGATAAAAATGTCAGCCCATTGTGGGGTCCATTCCATCTTCCCCCTTCCTCATGGCCCCTTTCCCCACATTAGAACCTGCCCTCCACTATTCAGGGCCCACTTTATCCCACATCCCCATGCTTCTCTCGTTCTACCACCCCCCACTCACCCAGGTCGCTCCTCTTCTCCACAGGGACCCCTTCATCCAGCCCTACCTTCCCTTTTTGCCTACCCGGCCCCCTCCTTTATTTACTCTGCACTTCCTCTCCCCCACCTCTACAGTCCTGCCTCTTTTCCACCCTCCCATTACCAGGGAACTCATTACATAACCACTGAACCTTTTAGAAGGACTGGGTCCCCTCAACTGATTACCCAACTACTCTGTTTCTGTGCCGAAAGCAGGACTCGAACCCAGGCCCCCAGTGCTGTAACACAAGCACTTAACCTCTAGGCCACTGCAGTTAGCTGGTGTTTGGTGGAGCGGGGGGCCAGATGGTCTATCCTCCTTGGCTCCAGTGAACATGTTTCACAACTGAAATGGTTATGCTCATGGGGGCATGCAGAAGAAAGATATATACGCCCAAAAGCTACCCTCAGAAGCACAGCCACCAGTGGCTCAAGTGGTAAGTGCTTGGTCTTGGAATGCTGGAGACCTGAGTTCTAATCCAATGTCTGCAATCTCCTGGGCATGTTTTTTTTTAATTAAAAAAAATATTTTTTAATTGAAAATGGGTATGCATTGCCCTGAGCAATCAGCCAACAGCCAATGCCCCTTCAATACCTGCATTCCTACTAGCAGTTGTGCCTTTGTTTTCTGCACTCTGGCCTAGGTAACACCCATACAAAAGTTTGTCTCTCTGGCCCCAGTTGACTGGAAAAAAACGAGGGGAAAAGGTGTAATCTACGGGTCATGGTTGATACAATAATTGCCCTGGGACTCAAACAGGACACCTTCACGAGGTGCTATGAGGTGACCACCGGCCCCTGCATAGCAAGCAAACCTGTATCAGCATCTCACCAGCAACTGAATGTGTCGCCTGCAGGCTACACATAAGAGGCTGCAGTAGGTGCATTAACCCATCGGGCTGTGGACCCTCCTTCCTCTGAGAGCAGGAAACTGAATTTCCATGTTGCCTTCCTTTGGCACATTTGATCTATCTTTCAACCCAATTCAGAGGATGTTTTGCTTCACGGAGAGATGATAATCATTGTGAGGTGTCAGCCACTAATAGCTAAGCAGGTCAGTTAAATCTTTGACTTTGTCATTGGGGTGTACTGATATGCGCTGGGCAGTCTTCTGTCCTGTGCTACTGTATGCATTCTTATTGCTGCTTGTTCACGATTCCTAAATGTAAACAGTGAAAGATTTGAAAGACTCTTGATGCAACAAGCATTTCCCACTCTTTGCCCTGGGGGTGAGAGGGCTGCTTTCGGCCTTCAACACCCTCAATTTTGGAGTGGCCGGCTCCACCACTGAGAATGAGGGGCTAATCCTGGTCGGAAACGGGCAGAGGTCTGCGCCCTGCGTCCTCCACGCGTCCCTAACGCTCCCAAACGCGACCACAGCCCTTACGGGCACAGCCCTATGTCGGTGCAGCCTCTATGGTGCAGCCACCCAGGTAGCTTAGGGTTAGGATATGTGCTCTTCAACATAAGCCTGGCCAACCAGGCCCTGGAGAGTGTCACAGCATGCTCTGTAATCCCCTAGTGATGGTGGCCTTGGTGACGATGATCTTGCTGGAATACTGATGCCTTTTTTCCTCCCAGAAGCCCCAGAAGCCTATTGAAATGAAGGGGTGTGCACCTCTCACTGGCCTCTGTTTACCCTCTGGCTAACTGAAATTAGTTCTGGGCTTTCCAGGCAAATGTATCCATTTCGGGAGAGAGCTAGGAATAGGAAGGCTCTTTCTGCAGGCTCGGTGGGAAAGAGTCAGAGAGCTACATGCCTGAGGCATCTTTCTTCCTCCTTCGCTCATTGTGTTCCCTAACTTCTAACTCTCTGCCAGGCCAGGCCCTGTTTCTTTTACTGCCAACCCCCCCCTAACCCCTCGTCTTACACCTACTTCCCGCTCTATTATGCCTTCTCCTTTTTTGCTCTCTTCTGTGGCCCTTTGAAAATGAATGCAGGCCTAGCTAAGCCTCATGAAGGAAATCTACCAACAAAAGATGCATTCCTTGCTTATGGGAGGCGGGGTAGATCTAGAAGGGCATGGCGTAGGTTCCCTGGTAAAGGGAGGAAGAAAGAATAGAGGCGGCCAGGAAGTGCACGTTAGTGCCGGATGAGGATAAAAATGTCAGCCCATTGTGGGGTCCATTCCATCTTCCCCCTTCCTCATGGCCCCTTTCCCCACATTAGAACCCTCCCTCCACTATTCAGGGCCCACTTTATCCCACATCCCCATGCTTCTCTCGTTCTACCACCCCCCACTCACCCAGGCCGCTCCTCTTCTCCACAGGGACCCCTTCATCCAGCCCTACCTTCCCTTTTTGCCTACCCGGCCTCCTCCTTTATTTACTCTGCACTTCCTCTCCCCCACCTCTACAGTCCTGCCTCTTTTCCACCCTCCCATTACCAGGGAACTCATTACATAACCACTGAACCTTTTAGAAGGACTGGGTCCCCTCAACTGATTACCCAACTACTCTGTTTCTGTGCCGAAAGCAGGACTCGAACCCAGGCCCCCAGTGCTGTAACACAAGCACTTAACCTCTAGGCCACTGCAGTTAGCTGGTGTTTGGTGGAGCGGGGGGCCAGATGGTCTATCCTCCTTGGCTCCAGTGAACATGTTTCACAACTGAAATGGTTATGCTCATGGGGGCATGCAGAAGAAAGATATATACGCCCAAAAGCTACCCTCAGAAGCACAGCCACCAGTGGCTCAAGTGGTAAGTGCTTGGTCTTGGAATGCTGGAGACCTGAGTTCTAATCCAATGTCTGCAATCTCCTGGGCATGTTTTTTTTTAATTAAAAAAATATATTTTTTAATTGAAAATGGGTATGCATTGCCCTGAGCAATCAGCCAACAGCCAATGCCCCTTCAATACCTGCATTCCTACTAGCAGTTGTGCCTTTGTTTTCTGCACTCTGGCCTAGGTAACACCCATACAAAAGTTTGTCTCTCTGGCCCCAGTTGACTGGAAAAAAACGAGGGGAAAAGGTGTAATCTACGGGTCATGGTTGATACAATAATTGCCCTGGGACTCAAACAGGACACCTTCACGAGGTGCTATGAGGTGACCACCGGCCCCTGCATAGCAAGCAAACCTGTATCAGCATCTCACCAGCAACTGAATGTGTCGCCTGCAGGCTACACATAAGAGGCTGCAGTAGGTGCATTAACCCATCGGGCTGTGGACCCTCCTTCCTCTGAGAGCAGGAAACTGAATTTCCATGTTGCCTTCCTTTGGCACATTTGATCTATCTTTCAACCCATTCAGAGGATGTTTTGCTTCACGGAGAGATGATAATCATTGTGAGGTGTCAGCCACTAATAGCTAAGCAGGTCAGTTAAATCTTTGACTTTGTCATTGGGGTGTACTGATATGCGCTGGGCAGTCTTCTGTCCTGTGCTACTGTATGCATTCTTATTGCTGCTTGTTCACGATTCCTAAATGTAAACAGTGAAAGATTTGAAAGACTCTTGATGCAACAAGCATTTCCCACTCTTTGCCCTGGGGGTGAGAGGGCTGCTTTCGGCCTTCAACACCCTCAATTTTGGAGTGGCCGGCTCCACCACTGAGAATGAGGGGCTAATCCTGGTCGGAAACGGGCAGAGGTCTGCGCCCTGCGTCCTCCACGCGTCCCTAACGCTCCCAAACGCGACCACAGCCCTTACGGGCACAGCCCTATGTCGGTGCAGCCTCTATGGTGCAGCCACCCAGGTAGCTTAGGGTTAGGATATGTGCTCTTCAACATAAGCCTGGCCAACCAGGCCCTGGAGAGTGTCACAGCATGCTCTGTAATCCCCTAGTGATGGTGGCCTTGGTGACGATGATCTTGCTGGAATACTGATGCCTTTTTTCCTCCCAGAAGCCCCAGAAGCCTATTGAAATGAAGGGGTGTGCACCTCTCACTGGCCTCTGTTTACCCTCTGGCTAACTGAAATTAGTTCTGGGCTTTCCAGGCAAATGTATCCATTTCGGGAGAGAGCTAGGAATAGGAAGGCTCTTTCTGCAGGCTCGGTGGGAAAGAGTCAGAGAGCTACATGCCTGAGGCATCTTTCTTCCTCCTTCGCTCATTGTGTTCCCTAACTTCTAACTCTCTGCCAGGCCAGGCCCTGTTTCTTTTACTGCCAACCCCCCCTAACCCCTCGTCTTCCACCTACTTCCCGCTCTATTATGCCTTCTCCTTTTTTGCTCTCTTCTGTGGCCCTTTGAAAATGAATGCAGGCCTAGCTAAGCCTCATGAAGGAAATCTACCAACAAAAGATGCATTCCTTGCTTATGGGAGGCGGGGTAGATCTAGAAGGGCATGGCGTAGGTTCCCTGGTAAAGGGAGGAAGAAAGAATAGAGGCGGCCAGGAAGTGCACGTTAGTGCCGGATGAGGATAAAAATGTCAGCCCATTGTGGGGTCCATTCCATCTTCCCCCTTCCTCATGGCCCCTTTCCCCACATTAGAACCCTCCCTCCACTATTCAGGGCCCACTTTATCCCACATCCCCATGCTTCTCTCCTTCTACCACCCCCCACTCACCCAGGCCGCTCCTCTTCTCCACAGGGACCCCTTCATCCAGCCCTACCTTCCCTTTTTGCCTACCCGGCCTCCTCCTTTATTTACTCTGCACTTCCTCTGCCCCACCTCTACAGTCCTGCCTCTTTTCCACCCTCCCATTACCAGGGAACTCATTACATAACCACTGAACCTTTTAGAAGGACTGGGTCCCCTCAACTGATTACCCAACTACTCTGTTTCTGTGCCGAAAGCAGGACTCGAACCCAGGCCCCCAGTGCTGTAACACAAGCACTTAACCTCTAGGCCACTGCAGTTAGCTGGTGTTTGGTGGAGCGGGGGCCAGATGGTCTATCCTCCTTGGCTCCAGTGAACATGTTTCACAACTGAAATGGTTATGCTCATGGGGGCATGCAGAAGAAAGATATATACGCCCAAAAGCTACCCTCAGAAGCACAGCCACCAGTGGCTCAAGTGGTAAGTGCTTGGTCTTGGAATGCTGGAGACCTGAGTTCTAATCCAATGTCTGCAATCTCCTGGGCATGTTTTTTTTTAATTAAAAAAATATATTTTTTAATTGAAAATGGGTATGCATTGCCCTGAGCAATCAGCCAACAGCCAATGCCCCTTCAATACCTGCATTCCTACTAGCAGTTGTGCCTTTGTTTTCTGCACTCTGGCCTAGGTAACACCCATACAAAAGTTTGTCTCTCTGGCCCCAGTTGACTGGAAAAAAACGAGGGGAAAAGGTGTAATCTACGGGTCATGGTTGATACAATAATTGCCCTGGGACTCAAACAGGACACCTTCACGAGGTGCTATGAGGTGACCACCGGCCCCTGCATAGCAAGCAAACCTGTATCAGCATCTCACCAGCAACTGAATGTGTCGCCTGCAGGCTACACATAAGAGGCTGCAGTAGGTGCATTAACCCATCGGGCTGTGGACCCTCCTTCCTCTGAGAGCAGGAAACTGAATTTCCATGTTGCCTTCCTTTGGCACATTTGATCTATCTTTCAACCCAATTCAGAGGATGTTTTGCTTCACGGAGAGATGATAATCATTGTGAGGTGTCAGCCACTAATAGCTAAGCAGGTCAGTTAAATCTTTGACTTTGTCATTGGGGTGTACTGATATGCGCTGGGCAGTCTTCTGTCCTGTGCTACTGTATGCATTCTTATTGCTGCTTGTTCACGATTCCTAAATGTAAACAGTGAAAGATTTGAAAGACTCTTGATGCAACAAGCATTTCCCACTCTTTGCCCTGGGGGTGAGAGGGCTGCTTTCGGCCTTCAACACCCTCAATTTTGGAGTGGCCGGCTCCACCACTGAGAATGAGGGGCTAATCCTGGTCGGAAACGGGCAGAGGTCTGCGCCCTGCGTCCTCCACGCGTCCCTAACGCTCCCAAACGCGACTACAGCCCTTACGGGCACAGCCCTATGTCGGTGCAGCCTCTATGGTGCAGCCACCCAGGTAGCTTAGGGTTAGGATATGTGCTCTTCAACATAAGCCTGGCCAACCAGGCCCTGGAGAGTGTCACAGCATGCTCTGTAATCCCCTAGTGATGGTGGCCTTGGTGACGATGATCTTGCTGGAATACTGATGCCTTTTTTCCTCCCAGAAGCCCCAGAAGCCTATTGAAATGAAGGGGTGTGCACCTCTCACTGGCCTCTGTTTACCCTCTGGCTAACTGAAATTAGTTCTGGGCTTTCCAGGCAAATGTATCCATTTCGGGAGAGAGCTAGGAATAGGAAGGCTCTTTCTGCAGGCTCGGTGGGAAAGAGTCAGAGAGCTACATGCCTGAGGCATCTTTCTTCCTCCTTCGCTCATTGTGTTCCCTAACTTCTAACTCTCTGCCAGGCCAGGCCCTGTTTCTTTTACTGCCAACCCCCCCTAACCCCTCGTCTTCCACCTACTTCCCGCTCTATTATGCCTTCTCCTTTTTTGCTCTCTTCTGTGGCCCTTTGAAAATGAATGCAGGCCTAGCTAAGCCTCATGAAGGAAATCTACCAACAAAAGATGCATTCCTTGCTTATGGGAGGCGGGGTAGATCTAGAAGGGCATGGCGTAGGTTCCCTGGTAAAGGGAGGAAGAAAGAATAGAGGCGGCCAGGAAGTGCACGTTAGTGCCGGATGAGGATAAAAATGTCAGCCCATTGTGGGGTCCATTCCATCTTCCCCCTTCCTCATGGCCCCTTTCCCCACATTAGAACCTGCCCTCCACTATTCAGGGCCCACTTTATCCCACATCCCCATGCTTCTCTCGTTCTACCACCCCCCACTCACCCAGGTCGCTCCTCTTCTCCACAGGGACCCCTTCATCCAGCCCTACCTTCCCTTTTTGCCTACCCGGCCCCCTCCTTTATTTACTCTGCACTTCCTCTCCCCCACCTCTACAGTCCTGCCTCTTTTCCACCCTCCCATTACCAGGGAACTCATTACATAACCACTGAACCTTTTAGAAGGACTGGGTCCCCTCAACTGATTACCCAACTACTCTGTTTCTGTGCCGAAAGCAGGACTCGAACCCAGGCCCCCAGTGCTGTAACACAAGCACTTAACCTCTAGGCCACTGCAGTTAGCTGGTGTTTGGTGGAGCGGGGGGCCAGATGGTCTATCCTCCTTGGCTCCAGTGAACATGTTTCACAACTGAAATGGTTATGCTCATGGGGGCATGCAGAAGAAAGATATATACGCCCAAAAGCTACCCTCAGAAGCACAGCCACCAGTGGCTCAAGTGGTAAGTGCTTGGTCTTGGAATGCTGGAGACCTGAGTTCTAATCCAATGTCTGCAATCTCCTGGGCATGTTTTTTTTTAATTAAAAAAAATATTTTTTAATTGAAAATGGGTATGCATTGCCCTGAGCAATCAGCCAACAGCCAATGCCCCTTCAATACCTGCATTCCTACTAGCAGTTGTGCCTTTGTTTTCTGCACTCTGGCCTAGGTAACACCCATACAAAAGTTTGTCTCTCTGGCCCCAGTTGACTGGAAAAAAACGAGGGGAAAAGGTGTAATCTACGGGTCATGGTTGATACAATAATTGCCCTGGGACTCAAACAGGACACCTTCACGAGGTGCTATGAGGTGACCACCGGCCCCTGCATAGCAAGCAAACCTGTATCAGCATCTCACCAGCAACTGAATGTGTCGCCTGCAGGCTACACATAAGAGGCTGCAGTAGGTGCATTAACCCATCGGGCTGTGGACCCTCCTTCCTCTGAGAGCAGGAAACTGAATTTCCATGTTGCCTTCCTTTGGCACATTTGATCTATCTTTCAACCCAATTCAGAGGATGTTTTGCTTCACGGAGAGATGATAATCATTGTGAGGTGTCAGCCACTAATAGCTAAGCAGGTCAGTTAAATCTTTGACTTTGTCATTGGGGTGTACTGATATGCGCTGGGCAGTCTTCTGTCCTGTGCTACTGTATGCATTCTTATTGCTGCTTGTTCACGATTCCTAAATGTAAACAGTGAAAGATTTGAAAGACTCTTGATGCAACAAGCATTTCCCACTCTTTGCCCTGGGGGTGAGAGGGCTGCTTTCGGCCTTCAACACCCTCAATTTTGGAGTGGCCGGCTCCACCACTGAGAATGAGGGGCTAATCCTGGTCGGAAACGGGCAGAGGTCTGCGCCCTGCGTCCTCCACGCGTCCCTAACGCTCCCAAACGCGACCACAGCCCTTACGGGCACAGCCCTATGTCGGTGCAGCCTCTATGGTGCAGCCACCCAGGTAGCTTAGGGTTAGGATATGTGCTCTTCAACATAAGCCTGGCCAACCAGGCCCTGGAGAGTGTCACAGCATGCTCTGTAATCCCCTAGTGATGGTGGCCTTGGTGACGATGATCTTGCTGGAATACTGATGCCTTTTTTCCTCCCAGAAGCCCCAGAAGCCTATTGAAATGAAGGGGTGTGCACCTCTCACTGGCCTCTGTTTACCCTCTGGCTAACTGAAATTAGTTCTGGGCTTTCCAGGCAAATGTATCCATTTCGGGAGAGAGCTAGGAATAGGAAGGCTCTTTCTGCAGGCTCGTTGGGAAAGAGTCAGAGAGCTACATGCCTGAGGCATCTTTCTTCCTCCTTCGCTCATTGTGTTCCCTAACTTCTAACTCTCTGCCAGGCCAGGCCCTGTTTCTTTTACTGCCAACCCCCCCCTAACCCCTCGTCTTACACCTACTTCCCGCTCTATTATGCCTTCTCCTTTTTTGCTCTCTTCTGTGGCCCTTTGAAAATGAATGCAGGCCTAGCTAAGCCTCATGAAGGAAATCTACCAACAAAAGATGCATTCCTTGCTTATGGGAGGCGGGGTAGATCTAGAAGGGCATGGCGTAGGTTCCCTGGTAAAGGGAGGAAGAAAGAATAGAGGCGGCCAGGAAGTGCACGTTAGTGCCGGATGAGGATAAAAATGTCAGCCCATTGTGGGGTCCATTCCATCTTCCCCCTTCCTCATGGCCCCTTTCCCCACATTAGAACCCTCCCTCCACTATTCAGGGCCCACTTTATCCCACATCCCCATGCTTCTCTCCTTCTACCACCCCCCACTCACCCAGGCCGCTCCTCTTCTCCACAGGGACCCCTTCATCCAGCCCTACCTTCCCTTTTTGCCTACCCGGCCTCCTCCTTTATTTACTCTGCACTTCCTCTCCCCCACCTCTACAGTCCTGCCTCTTTTCCACCCTCCCATTACCAGGGAACTCATTACATAACCACTGAACCTTTTAGAAGGACTGGGTCCCCTCAACTGATTACCCAACTACTCTGTTTCTGTGCCGAAAGCAGGACTCGAACCCAGGCCCCCAGTGCTGTAACACAAGCACTTAACCTCTAGGCCACTGCAGTTAGCTGGTGTTTGGTGGAGCGGGGGGCCAGATGGTCTATCCTCCTTGGCTCCAGTGAACATGTTTCACAACTGAAATGGTTATGCTCATGGGGGCATGCAGAAGAAAGATATATACGCCCAAAAGCTACCCTTAGAAGCACAGCCACCAGTGGCTCAAGTGGTAAGTGCTTGGTCTTGGAATGCTGGAGACCTGAGTTCTAATCCAATGTCTGCAATCTCCTGGGCATGTTTTTTTTTAATTAAAAAAATATATTTTTTAATTGAAAATGGGTATGCATTGCCCTGAGCAATCAGCCAACAGCCAATGCCCCTTCAATACCTGCATTCCTACTAGCAGTTGTGCCTTTGTTTTCTGCACTCTGGCCTAGGTAACACCCATACAAAAGTTTGTCTCTCTGGCCCCAGTTGACTGGAAAAAAACGAGGGGAAAAGGTGTAATCTACGGGTCATGGTTGATACAATAATTGCCCTGGGACTCAAACAGGACACCTTCACGAGGTGCTATGAGGTGACCACCGGCCCCTGCATAGCAAGCAAACCTGTATCAGCATCTCACCAGCAACTGAATGTGTCGCCTGCAGGCTACACATAAGAGGCTGCAGTAGGTGCATTAACCCATCGGGCTGTGGACCCTCCTTCCTCTGAGAGCAGGAAACTGAATTTCCATGTTGCCTTCCTTTGGCACATTTGATCTATCTTTCAACCCAATTCAGAGGATGTTTTGCTTCACGGAGAGATGATAATCATTGTGAGGTGTCAGCCACTAATAGCTAAGCAGGTCAGTTAAATCTTTGACTTTGTCATTGGGGTGTACTGATATGCGCTGGGCAGTCTTCTGTCCTGTGCTACTGTATGCATTCTTATTGCTGCTTGTTCACGATTCCTAAATGTAAACAGTGAAAGATTTG
Organism: Ambystoma mexicanum; assembly: GCF_040938575.1. Taxonomy (NCBI): domain Eukaryota; kingdom Metazoa; phylum Chordata; class Amphibia; order Caudata; family Ambystomatidae; genus Ambystoma; species Ambystoma mexicanum. Next base: position 199,847,078 of record NC_090926.1, on the reverse strand, counting down.
AAAGACTCTTGATGCAACAAGCATTTCCCACTCTTTGCCCTGGGGGTGAGAGGGCTGCTTTCGGCCTTCAACACCCTCAATTTTGGAGTGGCCGGCTCCACCACTGAGAATGAGGGGCTAATCCTGGTCGGAAACGGGCAGAGGTCTGCGCCCTGCGTCCTCCACGCGTCCCTAACGCTCCCAAACGCGACCACAGCCCTTACGGGCACAGCCCTATGTCGGTGCAGCCTCTATGGTGCAGCCACCCAGGTAGCTTAGGGTTAGGATATGTGCTCTTCAACATAAGCCTGGCCAACCAGGCCCTGGAGAGTGTCACAGCATGCTCTGTAATCCCCTAGTGATGGTGGCCTTGGTGACGATGATCTTGCTGGAATACTGATGCCTTTTTTCCTCCCAGAAGCCCCAGAAGCCTATTGAAATGAAGGGGTGTGCACCTCTCACTGGCCTCTGTTTACCCTCTGGCTAACTGAAATTAGTTCTGGGCTTTCCAGGCAAATGTATCCATTTCGGGAGAGAGCTAGGAATAGGAAGGCTCTTTCTGCAGGCTCGTTGGGAAAGAGTCAGAGAGCTACATGCCTGAGGCATCTTTCTTCCTCCTTCGCTCATTGTGTTCCCTAACTTCTAACTCTCTGCCAGGCCAGGCCCTGTTTCTTTTACTGCCAACCCCCCCCTAACCCCTCGTCTTACACCTACTTCCCGCTCTATTATGCCTTCTCCTTTTTTGCTCTCTTCTGTGGCCCTTTGAAAATGAATGCAGGCCTAGCTAAGCCTCATGAAGGAAATCTACCAACAAAAGATGCATTCCTTGCTTATGGGAGGCGGGGTAGATCTAGAAGGGCATGGCGTAGGTTCCCTGGTAAAGGGAGGAAGAAAGAATAGAGGCGGCCAGGAAGTGCACGTTAGTGCCGGATGAGGATAAAAATGTCAGCCCATTGTGGGGTCCATTCCATCTTCCCCCTTCCTCATGGCCCCTTTCCCCACATTAGAACCCTCCCTCCACTATTCAGGGCCCACTTTATCCCACATCCCCATGCTTCTCTCGTTCTACCACCCCCCACTCACCCAGGCCGCTCCTCTTCTCCACAGGGACCCCTTCATCCAGCCCTACCTTCCCTTTTTGCCTACCCGGCCTCCTCCTTTATTTACTCTGCACTTCCTCTCCCCCACCTCTACAGTCCTGCCTCTTTTCCACCCTCCCATTACCAGGGAACTCATTACATAACCACTGAACCTTTTAGAAGGACTGGGTCCCCTCAACTGATTACCCAACTACTCTGTTTCTGTGCCGAAAGCAGGACTCGAACCCAGGCCCCCAGTGCTGTAACACAAGCACTTAACCTCTAGGCCACTGCAGTTAGCTGGTGTTTGGTGGAGCGGGGGGCCAGATGGTCTATCCTCCTTGGCTCCAGTGAACATGTTTCACAACTGAAATGGTTATGCTCATGGGGGCATGCAGAAGAAAGATATATACGCCCAAAAGCTACCCTCAGAAGCACAGCCACCAGTGGCTCAAGTGGTAAGTGCTTGGTCTTGGAATGCTGGAGACCTGAGTTCTAATCCAATGTCTGCAATCTCCTGGGCATGTTTTTTTTTAATTAAAAAAATATATTTTTTAATTGAAAATGGGTATGCATTGCCCTGAGCAATCAGCCAACAGCCAATGCCCCTTCAATACCTGCATTCCTACTAGCAGTTGTGCCTTTGTTTTCTGCACTCTGGCCTAGGTAACACCCATACAAAAGTTTGTCTCTCTGGCCCCAGTTGACTGGAAAAAAACGAGGGGAAAAGGTGTAATCTACGGGTCATGGTTGATACAATAATTGCCCTGGGACTCAAACAGGACACCTTCACGAGGTGCTATGAGGTGACCACCGGCCCCTGCATAGCAAGCAAACCTGTATCAGCATCTCACCAGCAACTGAATGTGTCGCCTGCAGGCTACACATAAGAGGCTGCAGTAGGTGCATTAACCCATCGGGCTGTGGACCCTCCTTCCTCTGAGAGCAGGAAACTGAATTTCCATGTTGCCTTCCTTTGGCACATTTGATCTATCTTTCAACCCAATTCAGAGGATGTTTTGCTTCACGGAGAGATGATAATCATTGTGAGGTGTCAGCCACTAATAGCTAAGCAGGTCAGTTAAATCTTTGACTTTGTCATTGGGGTGTACTGATATGCGCTGGGCAGTCTTCTGTCCTGTGCTACTGTATGCATTCTTATTGCTGCTTGTTCACGATTCCTAAATGTAAACAGTGAAATATTTGAAAGACTCTTGATGCAACAAGCATTTCCCACTCTTTGCCCTGGGGGTGAGAGGGCTGCTTTCGGCCTTCAACACCCTCAATTTTGGAGTGGCCGGCTCCACCACTGAGAATGAGGGGCTAATCCTGGTCGGAAACGGGCAGAGGTCTGCGCCCTGCGTCCTCCACGCGTCCCTAACGCTCCCAAACGCGACCACAGCCCTTACGGGCACAGCCCTATGTCGGTGCAGCCTCTATGGTGCAGCCACCCAGGTAGCTTAGGGTTAGGATATGTGCTCTTCAACATAAGCCTGGCCAACCAGGCCCTGGAGAGTGTCACAGCATGCTCTGTAATCCCCTAGTGATGGTGGCCTTGGTGACGATGATCTTGCTGGAATACTGATGCCTTTTTTCCTCCCAGAAGCCCCAGAAGCCTATTGAAATGAAGGGGTGTGCACCTCTCACTGGCCTCTGTTTACCCTCTGGCTAACTGAAATTAGTTCTGGGCTTTCCAGGCAAATGTATCCATTTCGGGAGAGAGCTAGGAATAGGAAGGCTCTTTCTGCAGGCTCGGTGGGAAAGAGTCAGAGAGCTACATGCCTGAGGCATCTTTCTTCCTCCTTCGCTCATTGTGTTCCCTAACTTCTAACTCTCTGCCAGGCCAGGCCCTATTTCTTTTACTGCCAACCCCCCCTAACCCCTCGTCTTCCACCTACTTCCCGCTCTATTATGCCTTCTCCTTTTTTGCTCTCTTCTGTGGCCCTTTGAAAATGAATGCAGGCCTAGCTAAGCCTCATGAAGGAAATCTACCAACAAAAGATGCATTCCTTGCTTATGGGAGGCGGGGTAGATCTAGAAGGGCATGGCGTAGGTTCCCTGGTAAAGGGAGGAAGAAAGAATAGAGGCGGCCAGGAAGTGCACGTTAGTGCCGGATGAGGATAAAAATGTCAGCCCATTGTGGGGTCCATTCCATCTTCCCCCTTCCTCATGGCCCCTTTCCCCACATTAGAACCCTCCCTCCACTATTCAGGGCCCACTTTATCCCACATCCCCATGCTTCTCTCGTTCTACCACCCCCCACTCACCCAGGCCGCTCCTCTTCTCCACAGGGACCCCTTCATCCAGCCCTACCTTCCCTTTTTGCCTACCCGGCCTCCTCCTTTATTTACTCTGCACTTCCTCTCCCCCACCTCTACAGTCCTGCCTCTTTTCCACCCTCCCATTACCAGGGAACTCATTACATAACCACTGAACCTTTTAGAAGGACTGGGTCCCCTCAACTGATTACCCAACTACTCTGTTTCTGTGCCGAAAGCAGGACTCGAACCCAGGCCCCCAGTGCTATAACACAAGCACTTAACCTCTAGGCCACTGCAGTTAGCTGGTGTTTGGTGGAGCGGGGGGCCAGATGGTCTATCCTCCTTGGCTCCAGTGAACATGTTTCACAACTGAAATGGTTATGCTCATGGGGGCATGCAGAAGAAAGATATATACGCCCAAAAGCTACCCTCAGAAGCACAGCCACCAGTGGCTCAAGTGGTAAGTGCTTGGTCTTGGAATGCTGGAGACCTGAGTTCTAATCCAATGTCTGCAATCTCCTGGGCATGTTTTTTTTAATTAAAAAAATATATTTTTTAATTGAAAATGGGTATGCATTGCCCTGAGCAATCAGCCAACAGCCAATGCCCCTTCAATACCTGCATTCCTACTAGCAGTTGTGCCTTTGTTTTCTGCACTCTGGCCTAGGTAACACCCATACAAAAGTTTGTCTCTCTGGCCCCAGTTGACTGGAAAAAAACGAGGGGAAAAGGTGTAATCTACGGGTCATGGTTGATACAATAATTGCCCTGGGACTCAAACAGGACACCTTCACGAGGTGCTATGAGGTGACCACCGGCCCCTGCATAGCAAGCAAACCTGTATCAGCATCTCACCAGCAACTGAATGTGTCGCCTGCAGGCTACACATAAGAGGCTGCAGTAGGTGCATTAACCCATCGGGCTGTGGACCCTCCTTCCTCTGAGAGCAGGAAACTGAATTTCCATGTTGCCTTCCTTTGGCACATTTGATCTATCTTTCAACCCAATTCAGAGGATGTTTTGCTTCACGGAGAGATGATAATCATTGTGAGGTGTCAGCCACTAATAGCTAAGCAGGTCAGTTAAATCTTTGACTTTGTCATTGGGGTGTACTGATATGCGCTGGGCAGTCTTCTGTCCTGTGCTACTGTATGCATTCTTATTGCTGCTTGTTCACGATTCCTAAATGTAAACAGTGAAAGATTTGAAAGACTCTTGATGCAACAAGCATTTCCCACTCTTTGCCCTGGGGGTGAGAGGGCTGCTTTCGGCCTTCAACACCCTCAATTTTGGAGTGGCCGGCTCCACCACTGAGAATGAGGGGCTAATCCTGGTCGGAAACGGGCAGAGGTCTGCGCCCTGCGTCCTCCACGCGTCCCTAACGCTCCCAAACGCGACCACAGCCCTTACGGGCACAGCCCTATGTCGGTGCAGCCTCTATGGTGCAGCCACCCAGGTAGCTTAGGGTTAGGATATGTGCTCTTCAACATAAGCCTGGCCAACCAGGCCCTGGAGAGTGTCACAGCATGCTCTGTAATCCCCTAGTGAAGGTGGCCTTGGTGACGATGATCTTGCTGGAATACTGATGCCTTTTTTCCTCCCAGAAGCCCCAGAAGCCTATTGAAATGAAGGGGTGTGCACCTCTCACTGGCCTCTGTTTACCCTCTGGCTAACTGAAATTAGTTCTGGGCTTTCCAGGCAAATGTATCCATTTCGGGAGAGAGCTAGGAATAGGAAGGCTCTTTCTGCAGGCTCGTTGGGAAAGAGTCAGAGAGCTACATGCCTGAGGCATCTTTCTTCCTCCTTCGCTCATTGTGTTCCCTAACTTCTAACTCTCTGCCAGGCCAGGCCCTGTTTCTTTTACTGCCAACCCCCCCCTAACCCCTCGTCTTCCACCTACTTCCCGCTCTATTATGCCTTCTCCTTTTTTGCTCTCTTCTGTGGCCCTTTGAAAATGAATGCAGGCCTAGCTAAGCCTCATGAAGGAAATCTACCAACAAAAGATGCATTCCTTGCTTATGGGAGGCGGGGTAGATCTAGAAGGGCATGGCGTAGGTTCCCTGGTAAAGGGAGGAAGAAAGAATAGAGGCGGCCAGGAAGTGCACGTTAGTGCCGGATGAGGATAAAAATGTCAGCCCATTGTGGGGTCCATTCCATCTTCCCCCTTCCTCATGGCCCCTTTCCCCACATTAGAACCCTCCCTCCACTATTCAGGGCCCACTTTATCCCACATCCCCATGCTTCTCTCGTTCTACCACCCCCCACTCACCCAGGCCGCTCCTCTTCTCCACAGGGACCCCTTCATCCAGCCCTACCTTCCCTTTTTGCCTACCCGGCCTCCTCCTTTATTTACTCTGCACTTCCTCTCCCCCACCTCTACAGTCCTGCCTCTTTTCCACCCTCCCATTACCAGGGAACTCATTACATAACCACTGAACCTTTTAGAAGGACTGGGTCCCCTCAACTGATTACCCAACTACTCTGTTTCTGTGCCAAAAGCAGGACTCGAACCCAGGCCCCCAGTGCTGTAACACAAGCACTTAACCTCTAGGCCACTGCAGTTAGCTGGTGTTTGGTGGAGCGGGGGGCCAGATGGTCTATCCTCCTTGGCTCCAGTGAACATGTTTCACAACTGAAATGGTTATGCTCATGGGGGCATGCAGAAGAAAGATATATACGCCCAAAAGCTACCCTCAGAAGCACAGCCACCAGTGGCTCAAGTGGTAAGTGCTTGGTCTTGGAATGCTGGAGACCTGAGTTCTAATCCAATGTCTGCAATCTCCTGGGCATGTTTTTTTTTAATTAAAAAAATATATTTTTTAATTGAAAATGGGTATGCATTGCCCTGAGCAATCAGCCAACAGCCAATGCCCCTTCAATACCTGCATTCCTACTAGCAGTTGTGCCTTTGTTTTCTGCACTCTGGCCTAGGTAACACCCATACAAAAGTTTGTCTCTCTGGCCCCAGTTGACTGGAAAAAAACGAGGGGAAAAGGTGTAATCTACGGGTCATGGTTGATACAATAATTGCCCTGGGACTCAAACAGGACACCTTCACGAGGTGCTATGAGGTGACCACCGGCCCCTGCATAGCAAGCAAACCTGTATCAGCATCTCACCAGCAACTGAATGTGTCGCCTGCAGGCTACACATAAGAGGCTGCAGTAGGTGCATTAACCCATCGGGCTGTGGACCCTCCTTCCTCTGAGAGCAGGAAACTGAATTTCCATGTTGCCTTCCTTTGGCACATTTGATCTATCTTTCAACCCAATTCAGAGGATGTTTTGCTTCACGGAGAGATGATAATCATTGTGAGGTGTCAGCCACTAATAGCTAAGCAGGTCAGTTAAATCTTTGACTTTGTCATTGGGGTGTACTGATATGCGCTGGGCAGTCTTCTGTCCTGTGCTACTGTATGCATTCTTATTGCTGCTTGTTCACGATTCCTAAATGTAAACAGTGAAAGATTTGAAAGACTCTTGATGCAACAAGCATTTCCCACTCTTTGCCCTGGGGGTGAGAGGGCTGCTTTCGGCCTTCAACACCCTCAATTTTGGAGTGGCCGGCTCCACCACTGAGAATGAGGGGCTAATCCTGGTCGGAAACGGGCAGAGGTCTGCGCCCTGCGTCCTCCACGCGTCCCTAACGCTCCCAAACGCGACCACAGCCCTTACGGGCACAGCCCTATGTCGGTGCAGCCTCTATGGTGCAGCCACCCAGGTAGCTTAGGGTTAGGATATGTGCTCTTCAACATAAGCCTGGCCAACCAGGCCCTGGAGAGTGTCACAGCATGCTCTGTAATCCCCTAGTGATGGTGGCCTTGGTGACGATGATCTTGCTGGAATACTGATGCCTTTTTTCCTCCCAGAAGCCCCAGAAGCCTATTGAAATGAAGGGGTGTGCACCTCTCACTGGCCTCTGTTTACCCTCTGGCTAACTGAAATTAGTTCTGGGCTTTCCAGGCAAATGTATCCATTTCGGGAGAGAGCTAGGAATAGGAAGGCTCTTTCTGCAGGCTCGGTGGGAAAGAGTCAGAGAGCTACATGCCTGAGGCATCTTTCTTCCTCCTTCGCTCATTGTGTTCCCTAACTTCTAACTCTCTGCCAGGCCAGGCCCTGTTTCTTTTACTGCCAACCCCCCCTAACCCCTCGTCTTCCACCTACTTCCCGCTCTATTATGCCTTCTCCTTTTTTGCTCTCTTCTGTGGCCCTTTGAAAATGAATGCAGGCCTAGCTAAGCCTCATGAAGGAAATCTACCAACAAAAGATGCATTCCTTGCTTATGGGAGGCGGGGTAGATCTAGAAGGGCATGGCGTAGGTTCCCTGGTAAAGGGAGGAAGAAAGAATAGAGGCGGCCAGGAAGTGCACGTTAGTGCCGGATGAGGATAAAAATGTCAGCCCATTGTGGGGTCCATTCCATCTTCCCCCTTCCTCATGGCCCCTTTCCCCACATTAGAACCCTCCCTCCACTATTCAGGGCCCACTTTATCCCACATCCCCATGCTTCTCTCGTTCTACCACCCCCCACTCACCCAGGCCGCTCCTCTTCTCCACAGGGACCCCTTCATCCAGCCCTACCTTCCCTTTTTGCCTACCCGGCCTCCTCCTTTATTTACTCTGCACTTCCTCTCCCCCACCTCTACAGTCCTGCCTCTTTTCCACCCTCCCATTACCAGGGAACTCATTACATAACCACTGAACCTTTTAGAAGGACTGGGTCCCCTCAACTGATTACCCAACTACTCTGTTTCTGTGCCGAAAGCAGGACTCGAACCCAGGCCCCCAGTGCTGTAACACAAGCACTTAACCTCTAGGCCACTGCAGTTAGCTGGTGTTTGGTGGAGCGGGGGGCCAGATGGTCTATCCTCCTTGGCTCCAGTGAACATGTTTCACAACTGAAATGGTTATGCTCATGGGGGCATGCAGAAGAAAGATATATACGCCCAAAAGCTACCCTCAGAAGCACAGCCACCAGTGGCTCAAGTGGTAAGTGCTTGGTCTTGGAATGCTGGAGACCTGAGTTCTAATCCAATGTCTGCAATCTCCTGGGCATGTTTTTTTTTAATTAAAAAAATATATTTTTTAATTGAAAATGGGTATGCATTGCCCTGAGCAATCAGCCAACAGCCAATGCCCCTTCAATACCTGCATTCCTACTAGCAGTTGTGCCTTTGTTTTCTGCACTCTGGCCTAGGTAACACCCATACAAAAGTTTGTCTCTCTGGCCCCAGTTGACTGGAAAAAAACGAGGGGAAAAGGTGTAATCTACGGGTCATGGTTGATACAATAATTGCCCTGGGACTCAAACAGGACACCTTCACGAGGTGCTATGAGGTGACCACCGGCCCCTGCATAGCAAGCAAACCTGTATCAGCATCTCACCAGCAACTGAATGTGTCGCCTGCAGGCTACACATAAGAGGCTGCAGTAGGTGCATTAACCCATCGGGCTGTGGACCCTCCTTCCTCTGAGAGCAGGAAACTGAATTTCCATGTTGCCTTCCTTTGGCACATTTGATCTATCTTTCAACCCAATTCAGAGGATGTTTTGCTTCACGGAGAGATGATAATCATTGTGAGGTGTCAGCCACTAATAGCTAAGCAGGTCAGTTAAATCTTTGACTTTGTCATTGGGGTGTACTGATATGCGCTGGGCAGTCTTCTGTCCTGTGCTACTGTATGCATTCTTATTGCTGCTTGTTCACGATTCCTAAATGTAAACAGTGAAATATTTGAAAGACTCTTGATGCAACAAGCATTTCCCACTCTTTGCCCTGGGGGTGAGAGGGCTGCTTTCGGCCTTCGACACCCTAAATTTTGGAGTGGCCGGCTCCACCACTGAGAATGAGGGGCTAATCCTGGTCGGAAACGGGCAGAGGTCTGCGCCCTGCGTCCTCAACGCTCCCAAACGCGACCACAGCCCTTACGGGCACAGCCCTATGTCGGTGCAGCCTCTATGGTGCAGCCACCCAGGTAGCTTAGGGTTAGGATATGTGCTCTTCAACATAAGCCTGGCCAACCAGGCCCTGGAGAGTGTCACAGCATGCTCTGTAATCCCCTAGTGATGGTGGCCTTGGTGACGATGATCTTGCTGGAATACTGATGCCTTTTTTCCTCCCAGAAGCCCCAGAAGCCTATTGAAATGAAGGGGTGTGCACCTCTCACTGGCCTCTGTTTACCCTCTGGCTAACTGAAATTAGTTCTGGGCTTTCCAGGCAAATGTATCCATTTCGGGAGAGAGCTAGGAATAGGAAGGCTCTTTCTGCAGGCTCGGTGGGAAAGAGTCAGAGAGCTACATGCCTGAGGCATCTTTCTTCCTCCTTCGCTCATTGTGTTCCCTAACTTCTAACTCTCTGCCAGGCCAGGCCCTGTTTCTTTTACTGCCAACCCCCCCTAACCCCTCGTCTTACACCTACTTCCCGCTCTATTATGCCTTCTCCTTTTTTGCTCTCTTCTGTGGCCCTTTGAAAATGAATGCAGGCCTAGCTAAGCCTCATGAAGGAAATCTACCAACAAAAGATGCATTCCTTGCTTATGGGAGGCGGGGTAGATCTAGAAGGGCATGGCGTAGGTTCCCTGGTAAAGGGAGGAATAAAGAATAGAGGCGGCCAGGAAGTGCACGTTAGTGCCGGATGAGGATAAAAATGTCAGCCCATTGTGGGGTCCATTCCATCTTCCCCCTTCCTCATGGCCCCTTTCCCCACATTAGAACCCTCCCTCCACTATTCAGGGCCCACTTTATCCCACATCCCCATGCTTCTCTCGTTCTACCACCCCCCACTCACCCAGGCCGCTCCTCTTCTCCACAGGGACCCCTTCATCCAGCCCTACCTTCCCTTTTTGCCTACCCGGCCTCCTCCTTTATTTACTCTGCACTTCCTCTCCCCCACCTCTACAGTCCTGCCTCTTTTCCACCCTCCCATTACCAGGGAACTCATTACATAACCACTGAACCTTTTAGAAGGACTGGGTCCCCTCAACTGATTACCCAACTACTCTGTTTCTGTGCCGAAAGCAGGACTCGAACCCAGGCCCCCAGTGCTGTAACACAAGCACTTAACCTCTAGGCCACTGCAGTTAGCTGGTGTTTGGTGGAGCGGGGGGCCAGATGGTCTATCCTCCTTGGCTCCAGTGAACATGTTTCACAACTGAAATGGTTATGCTCATGGGGGCATGCAGAAGAAAGATATATACGCCCAAAAGCTACCCTCAGAAGCACAGCCACCAGTGGCTCAAGTGGTAAGTGCTTGGTCTTGGAATGCTGGAGACCTGAGTTCTAATCCAATGTCTGCAATCTCCTGGGCATGTTTTTTTTTAATTAAAAAAATATATTTTTTAATTGAAAATGGGTATGCATTGCCCTGAGCAATCAGCCAACAGCCAATGCCCCTTCAATACCTGCATTCCTACTAGCAGTTGTGCCTTTGTTTTCTGCACTCTGGCCTAGGTAACACCCATACAAAAGTTTGTCTCTCTGGCCCCAGTTGACTGGAAAAAAACGAGGGGAAAAGGTGTAATCTACGGGTCATGGTTGATACAATAATTGCCCTGGGACTCAAACAGGACACCTTCACGAGGTGCTATGAGGTGACCACCGGCCCCTGCATAGCAAGCAAACCTGTATCAGCATCTCACCAGCAACTGAATGTGTCGCCTGCAGGCTACACATAAGAGGCTGCAGTAGGTGCATTAACCCATCGGGCTGTGGACCCTCCTTCCTCTGAGAGCAGGAAACTGAATTTCCATGTTGCCTTCCTTTGGCACATTTGATCTATCTTTCAACCCAATTCAGAGGATGTTTTGCTTCACGGAGAGATGATAATCATTGTGAGGTGTCAGCCACTAATAGCTAAGCAGGTCAGTTAAATCTTTGACTTTGTCATTGGGGTGTACTGATATGCGCTGGGCAGTCTTCTGTCCTGTGCTACTGTATGCATTCTTATTGCTGCTTGTTCACGATTCCTAAATGTAAACAGTGAAATATTTGAAAGACTCTTGATGCAACAAGCATTTCCCACTCTTTGCCCTGGGGGTGAGAGGGCTGCTTTCGGCCTTCAACACCCTCAATTTTGGAGTGGCCGGCTCCACCACTGAGAATGAGGGGCTAATCCTGGTCGGAAACGGGCAGAGGTCTGCGCCCTGCGTCCTCCACGCGTCCCTAACGCTCCCAAACGCGACCACAGCCCTTACGGGCACAGCCCTATGTCGGTGCAGCCTCTATGGTGCAGCCACCCAGGTAGCTTAGGGTTAGGATATGTGCTCTTCAACATAAGCCTGGCCAACCAGGCCCTGGAGAGTGTCACAGCATGCTCTGTAATCCCCTAGTGATGGTGGCCTTGGTGACGATGATCTTGCTGGAATACTGATGCCTTTTTTCCTCCCAGAAGCCCCAGAAGCCTATTGAAATGAAGGGGTGTGCACCTCTCACTGGCCTCTGTTTACCCTCTGGCTAACTGAAATTAGTTCTGGGCTTTCCAGGCAAATGTATCCATTTCGGGAGAGAGCTAGGAATAGGAAGGCTCTTTCTGCAGGCTCGGTGGGAAAGAGTCAGAGAGCTACATGCCTGAGGCATCTTTCTTCCTCCTTCGCTCATTGTGTTCCCTAACTTCTAACTCTCTGCCAGGCCAGGCCCTATTTCTTTTACTGCCAACCCCCCCTAACCCCTCGTCTTCCACCTACTTCCCGCTCTATTATGCCTTCTCCTTTTTTGCTCTCTTCTGTGGCCCTTTGAAAATGAATGCAGGCCTAGCTAAGCCTCATGAAGGAAATCTACCAACAAAAGATGCATTCCTTGCTTATGGGAGGCGGGGTAGATCTAGAAGGGCATGGCGTAGGTTCCCTGGTAAAGGGAGGAAGAAAGAATAGAGGCGGCCAGGAAGTGCACGTTAGTGCCGGATGAGGATAAAAATGTCAGCCCATTGTGGGGTCCATTCCATCTTCCCCCTTCCTCATGGCCCCTTTCCCCACATTAGAACCCTCCCTCCACTATTCAGGGCCCACTTTATCCCACATCCCCATGCTTCTCTCGTTCTACCACCCCCCACTCACCCAGGCCGCTCCTCTTCTCCACAGGGACCCCTTCATCCAGCCCTACCTTCCCTTTTTGCCTACCCGGCCTCCTCCTTTATTTACTCTGCACTTCCTCTCCCCCACCTCTACAGTCCTGCCTCTTTTCCACCCTCCCATTACCAGGGAACTCATTACATAACCACTGAACCTTTTAGAAGGACTGGGTCCCCTCAACTGATTACCCAACTACTCTGTTTCTGTGCCGAAAGCAGGACTCGAACCCAGGCCCCCAGTGCTGTAACACAAGCACTTAACCTCTAGGCCACTGCAGTTAGCTGGTGTTTGGTGGAGCGGGGGGCCAGATGGTCTATCCTCCTTGGCTCCAGTGAACATGTTTCACAACTGAAATGGTTATGCTCATGGGGGCATGCAGAAGAAAGATATATACGCCCAAAAGCTACCCTCAGAAGCACAGCCACCAGTGGCTCAAGTGGTAAGTGCTTGGTCTTGGAATGCTGGAGACCTGAGTTCTAATCCAATGTCTGCAATCTCCTGGGCATGTTTTTTTTTAATTAAAAAAATATATTTTTTAATTGAAAATGGGTATGCATTGCCCTGAGCAATCAGCCAACAGCCAATGCCCCTTCAATACCTGCATTCCTACTAGCAGTTGTGCCTTTGTTTTCTGCACTCTGGCCTAGGTAACACCCATACAAAAGTTTGTCTCTCTGGCCCCAGTTGACTGGAAAAAAACGAGGGGAAAAGGTGTAATCTACGGGTCATGGTTGATACAATAATTGCCCTGGGACTCAAACAGGACACCTTCACGAGGTGCTATGAGGTGACCACCGGCCCCTGCATAGCAAGCAAACCTGTATCAGCATCTCACCAGCAACTGAATGTGTCGCCTGCAGGCTACACATAAGAGGCTGCAGTAGGTGCATTAACCCATCGGGCTGTGGACCCTCCTTCCTCTGAGAGCAGGAAACTGAATTTCCATGTTGCCTTCCTTTGGCACATTTGATCTATCTTTCAACCCAATTCAGAGGATGTTTTGCTTCACGGAGAGATGATAATCATTGTGAGGTGTCAGCCACTAATAGCTAAGCAGGTCAGTTAAATCTTTGACTTTGTCATTGGGGTGTACTGATATGCGCTGGGCAGTCTTCTGTCCTGTGCTACTGTATGCATTCTTATTGCTGCTTGTTCACGATTCCTAAATGTAAACAGTGAAATATTTGAAAGACTCTTGATGCAACAAGCATTTCCCACTCTTTGCCCTGGGGGTGAGAGGGCTGCTTTCGGCCTTCAACACCCTCAATTTTGGAGTGGCCGGCTCCACCACTGAGAATGAGGGGCTAATCCTGGTCGGAAACGGGCAGAGGTCTGCGCCCTGCGTCCTCCACGCGTCCCTAACGCTCCCAAACGCGACCACAGCCCTTACGGGCACAGCCCTATGTCGGTGCAGCCTCTATGGTGCAGCCACCCAGGTAGCTTAGGGTTAGGATATGTGCTCTTCAACATAAGCCTGGCCAACCAGGCCCTGGAGAGTGTCACAGCATGCTCTGTAATCCCCTAGTGATGGTGGCCTTGGTGACGATGATCTTGCTGGAATACTGATGCCTTTTTTCCTCCCAGAAGCCCCAGAAGCCTATTGAAATGAAGGGGTGTGCACCTCTCACTGGCCTCTGTTTACCCTCTGGCTAACTGAAATTAGTTCTGGGCTTTCCAGGCAAATGTATCCATTTCGGGAGAGAGCTAGGAATAGGAAGGCTCTTTCTGCAGGCTCGGTGGGAAAGAGTCAGAGAGCTACATGCCTGAGGCATCTTTCTTCCTCCTTCGCTCATTGTGTTCCCTAACTTCTAACTCTCTGCCAGGCCAGGCCCTATTTCTTTTACTGCCAACCCCCCCTAACCCCTCGTCTTCCACCTACTTCCCGCTCTATTATGCCTTCTCCTTTTTTGCTCTCTTCTGTGGCCCTTTGAAAATGAATGCAGGCCTAGCTAAGCCTCATGAAGGAAATCTACCAACAAAAGATGCATTCCTTGCTTATGGGAGGCGGGGTAGATATAGAAGGGCATGGCGTAGGTTCCCTGGTAAAGGGAGGAAGAAAGAATAGAGGCGGCCAGGAAGTGCACGTTAGTGCCGGATGAGGATAAAAATGTCAGCCCATTGTGGGGTCCATTCCATCTTCCCCCTTCCTCATGGCCCCTTTCCCCACATTAGAACCCTCCCGCCACTATTCAGGGCCCACTTTATCCCACATCCCCATGCTTCTCTCCTTCTACCACCCCCCACTCACCCAGGCCGCTCCTCTTCTCCACAGGGACCCCTTCATCCAGCCCTACCTTCCCTTTTTGCCTACCCGGCCTCCTCCTTTATTTACTCTGCACTTCCTCTCCCCCACCTCTACAGTCCTGCCTCTTTTCCACCCTCCCATTACCAGGGAACTCATTACATAACCACTGAACCTTTTAGAAGGACTGGGTCCCCTCAACTGATTACCCAACTACTCTGTTTCTGTGCCGAAAGCAGGACTCGAACCCAGGCCCCCAGTGCTGTAACACAAGCACTTAACCTCTAGGCCACTGCAGTTAGCTGGTGTTTGGTGGAGCGGGGGGCCAGATGGTCTATCCTCCTTGGCTCCAGTGAACATGTTTCACAACTGAAATGGTTATGCTCATGGGGGCATGCAGAAGAAAGATATATACGCCCAAAAGCTACCCTCAGAAGCACAGCCACCAGTGGCTCAAGTGGTAAGTGCTTGGTCTTGGAATGCTGGAGACCTGAGTTCTAATCCAATGTCTGCAATCTCCTGGGCATGTTTTTTTTTAATTAAAAAAATATATTTTTTAATTGAAAATGGGTATGCATTGCCCTGAGCAATCAGCCAACAGCCAATGCCCCTTCAATACCTGCATTCCTACTAGCAGTTGTGCCTTTGTTTTCTGCACTCTGGCCTAGGTAACACCCATACAAAAGTTTGTCTCTCTGGCCCCAGTTGACTGGAAAAAAACGAGGGGAAAAGGTGTAATCTACGGGTCATGGTTGATACAATAATTGCCCTGGGACTCAAACAGGACACCTTCACGAGGTGCTATGAGGTGACCACCGGCCCCTGCATAGCAAGCAAACCTGTATCAGCATCTCACCAGCAACTGAATGTGTCGCCTGCAGGCTACACATAAGAGGCTGCAGTAGGTGCATTAACCCATCGGGCTGTGGACCCTCCTTCCTCTGAGAGCAGGAAACTGAATTTCCATGTTGCCTTCCTTTGGCACATTTGATCTATCTTTCAACCCAATTCAGAGGATGTTTTGCTTCACGGAGAGATGATAATCATTGTGAGGTGTCAGCCACTAATAGCTAAGCAGGTCAGTTAAATCTTTGACTTTGTCATTGGGGTGTACTGATATGCGCTGGGCAGTCTTCTGTCCTGTGCTACTGTATGCATTCTTATTGCTGCTTGTTCACGATTCCTAAATGTAAACAGTGAAAGATTTGAAAGACTCTTGATGCAACAAGCATTTCCCACTCTTTGCCCTGGGGGTGAGAGGGCTGCTTTCGGCCTTCAACACCCTCAATTTTGGAGTGGCCGGCTCCACCACTGAGAATGAGGGGCTAATCCTGGTCGGAAACGGGCAGAGGTCTGCGCCCTGCGTCCTCCACGCGTCCCTAACGCTCCCAAACGCGACCACAGCCCTTACGGGCACAGCCCTATGTCGGTGCAGCCTCTATGGTGCAGCCACCCAGGTAGCTTAGGGTTAGGATATGTGCTCTTCAACATAAGCCTGGCCAACCAGGCCCTGGAGAGTGTCACAGCATGCTCTGTAATCCCCTAGTGATGGTGGCCTTGGTGACGATGATCTTGCTGGAATACTGATGCCTTTTTTCCTCCCAGAAGCCCCAGAAGCCTATTGAAATGAAGGGGTGTGCACCTCTCACTGGCCTCTGTTTACCCTCTGGCTAACTGAAATTAGTTCTGGGCTTTCCAGGCAAATGTATCCATTTCGGGAGAGAGCTAGGAATAGGAAGGCTCTTTCTGCAGGCTCGTTGGGAAAGAGTCAGAGAGCTACATGCCTGAGGCATCTTTCTTCCTCCTTCGCTCATTGTGTTCCCTAACTTCTAACTCTCTGCCAGGCCAGGCCCTGTTTCTTTTACTGCCAACCCCCCCCTAACCCCTCGTCTTACACCTACTTCCCGCTCTATTATGCCTTCTCCTTTTTTGCTCTCTTCTGTGGCCCTTTGAAAATGAATGCAGGCCTAGCTAAGCCTCATGAAGGAAATCTACCAACAAAAGATGCATTCCTTGCTTATGGGAGGCGGGGTAGATCTAGAAGGGCATGGCGTAGGTTCCCTGGTAAAGGGAGGAAGAAAGAATAGAGGCGGCCAGGAAGTGCACGTTAGTGCTGGATGAGGATAAAAATGTCAGCCCATTGTGGGGTCCATTCCATCTTCCCCCTTCCTCATGGCCCCTTTCCCCACATTAGAACCCTCCCTCCACTATTCAGGGCCCACTTTATCCCACATCCCCATGCTTCTCTCGTTCTACCACCCCCCACTCACCCAGGCCGCTCCTCTTCTCCACAGGGACCCCTTCATCCAGCCCTACCTTCCCTTTTTGCCTACCCGGCCTCCTCCTTTATTTACTCTGCACTTCCTCTCCCCCACCTCTACAGTCCTGCCTCTTTTCCACCCTCCCATTACCAGGGAACTCATTACATAACCACTGAACCTTTTAGAAGGACTGGGTCCCCTCAACTGATTACCCAACTACTCTGTTTCTGTGCCGAAAGCAGGACTCGAACCCAGGCCCCCAGTGCTGTAACACAAGCACTTAACCTCTAGGCCACTGCAGTTAGCTGGTGTTTGGTGGAGCGGGGGGCCAGATGGTCTATCCTCCTTGGCTCCAGTGAACATGTTTCACAACTGAAATAGTTATGCTCATGGGGGCATGCAGAAGAAAGATATATACGCCCAAAAGCTACCCTCAGAAGCACAGCCACCAGTGGCTCAAGTGGTAAGTGCTTGGTCTTGGAATGCTGGAGACCTGAGTTCTAATCCAATGTCTGCAATCTCCTGGGCATGTTTTTTTTTAATTAAAAAAATATATTTTTTAATTGAAAATGGGTATGCATTGCCCTGAGCAATCAGCCAACAGCCAATGCCCCTTCAATACCTGCATTCCTACTAGCAGTTGTGCCTTTGTTTTCTGCACTCTGGCCTAGGTAACACCCATACAAAAGTTTGTCTCTCTGGCCCCAGTTGACTGGAAAAAAACGAGGGGAAAAGGTGTAATCTACGGGTCATGGTTGATACAATAATTGCCCTGGGACTCAAACAGGACACCTTCACGAGGTGCTATGAGGTGACCACCGGCCCCTGCATAGCAAGCAAACCTGTATCAGCATCTCACCAGCAACTGAATGTGTCGCCTGCAGGCTACACATAAGAGGCTGCAGTAGGTGCATTAACCCATCGGGCTGTGGACCCTCCTTCCTCTGAGAGCAGGAAACTGAATTTCCATGTTGCCTTCCTTTGGCACATTTGATCTATCTTTCAACCCAATTCAGAGGATGTTTTGCTTCACGGAGAGATGATAATCATTGTGAGGTGTCAGCCACTAATAGCTAAGCAGGTCAGTTAAATCTTTGACTTTGTCATTGGGGTGTACTGATATGCGCTGGGCAGTCTTCTGTCCTGTGCTACTGTATGCATTCTTATTGCTGCTTGTTCACGATTCCTAAATGTAAACAGTGAAATATTTGAAAGACTCTTGATGCAACAAGCATTTCCCACTCTTTGCCCTGGGGGTGAGAGGGCTGCTTTCGGCCTTCAACACCCTCAATTTTGGAGTGGCCGGCTCCACCACTGAGAATGAGGGGCTAATCCTGGTCGGAAACGGGCAGAGGTCTGCGCCCTGCGTCCTCCACGCGTCCCTAACGCTCCCAAACGCGACCACAGCCCTTACGGGCACAGCCCTATGTCGGTGCAGCCTCTATGGTGCAGCCACCCAGGTAGCTTAGGGTTAGGATATGTGCTCTTCAACATAAGCCTGGCCAACCAGGCCCTGGAGAGTGTCACAGCATGCTCTGTAATCCCCTAGTGATGGTGGCCTTGGTGACGATGATCTTGCTGGAATACTGATGCCTTTTTTCCTCCCAGAAGCCCCAGAAGCCTATTGAAATGAAGGGGTGTGCACCTCTCACTGGCCTCTGTTTACCCTCTGGCTAACTGAAATTAGTTCTGGGCTTTCCAGGCAAATGTATCCATTTCGGGAGAGAGCTAGGAATAGGAAGGCTCTTTCTGCAGGCTCGGTGGGAAAGAGTCAGAGAGCTACATGCCTGAGGCATCTTTCTTCCTCCTTCGCTCATTGTGTTCCCTAACTTCTAACTCTCTGCCAGGCCAGGCCCTGTTTCTTTTACTGCCAACCCCCCCTAACCCCTCGTCTTCCACCTACTTCCCGCTCTATTATGCCTTCTCCTTTTTTGCTCTCTTCTGTGGCCCTTTGAAAATGAATGCAGGCCTAGCTAAGCCTCATGAAGGAAATCTACCAACAAAAGATGCATTCCTTGCTTATGGGAGGCGGGGTAGATCTAGAAGGGCATGGCGTAGGTTCCCTGGTAAAGGGAGGAAGAAAGAATAGAGGCGGCCAGGAAGTGCACGTTAGTGCCGGATGAGGATAAAAATGTCAGCCCATTGTGGGGTCCATTCCATCTTCCCCCTTCCTCATGGCCCCTTTCCCCACATTAGAACCCTCCCTCCACTATTCAGGGCCCACTTTATCCCACATCCCCATGCTTCTCTCCTTCTACCACCCCCCACTCACCCAGGCCGCTCCTCTTCTCCACAGGGACCCCTTCATCCAGCCCTACCTTCCCTTTTTGCCTACCCGGCCTCCTCCTTTATTTACTCTGCACTTCCTCTCCCCCACCTCTACAGTCTTGCCTCTTTTCCACCCTCCCATTACCAGGGAACTCATTACATAACCACTGAACCTTTTAGAAGGACTGGGTCCCCTCAACTGATTACCCAACTACTCTGTTTCTGTGCCGAAAGCAGGACTCGAACCCAGGCCCCCAGTGCTGTAACACAAGCACTTAACCTCTAGGCCACTGCAGTTAGCTGGTGTTTGGTGGAGCGGGGGGCCAGATGGTCTATCCTCCTTGGCTCCAGTGAACATGTTTCACAACTGAAATGGTTATGCTCATGGGGGCATGCAGAAGAAAGATATATACGCCCAAAAGCTACCCTCAGAAGCACAGCCACCAGTGGCTCAAGTGGTAAGTGCTTGGTCTTGGAATGCTGGAGACCTGAGTTCTAATCCAATGTCTGCAATCTCCTGGGCATGTTTTTTTTTAATTAAAAAAATATATTTTTTAATTGAAAATGGGTATGCATTGCCCTGAGCAATCAGCCAACAGCCAATGCCCCTTCAATACCTGCATTCCTACTAGCAGTTGTGCCTTTGTTTTCTGCACTCTGGCCTAGATAACACCCATACAAAAGTTTGTCTCTCTGGCCCCAGTTGACTGGAAAAAAACGAGGGGAAAAGGTGTAATCTACGGGTCATGGTTGATACAATAATTGCCCTGGGACTCAAACAGGACACCTTCACGAGGTGCTATGAGGTGACCACCGGCCCCTGCATAGCAAGCAAACCTGTATCAGCATCTCACCAGCAACTGAATGTGTCGCCTGCAGGCTACACATAAGAGGCTGCAGTAGGTGCATTAACCCATCGGGCTGTGGACCCTCCTTCCTCTGAGAGCAGGAAACTGAATTTCCATGTTGCCTTCCTTTGGCACATTTGATCTATCTTTCAACCCAATTCAGAGGATGTTTTGCTTCACGGAGAGATGATAATCATTGTGAGGTGTCAGCCACTAATAGCTAAGCAGGTCAGTTAAATCTTTGACTTTGTCATTGGGGTGTACTGATATGCGCTGGGCAGTCTTCTGTCCTGTGCTACTGTATGCATTCTTATTGCTGCTTGTTCACGATTCCTAAATGTAAACAGTGAAAGATTTGAAAGACTCTTGATGCAACAAGCATTTCCCACTCTTTGCCCTGGGGGTGAGAGGGCTGCTTTCGGCCTTCAACACCCTCAATTTTGGAGTGGCCGGCTCCACCACTGAGAATGAGGGGCTAATCCTGGTCGGAAACGGGCAGAGGTCTGCGCCCTGCGTCCTCCACGCGTCCCTAACGCTCCCAAACGCGACCACAGCCCTTACGGGCACAGCCCTATGTCGGTGCAGCCTCTATGGTGCAGCCACCCAGGTAGCTTAGGGTTAGGATATGTGCTCTTCAACATAAGCCTGGCCAACCAGGCCCTGGAGAGTGTCACAGCATGCTCTGTAATCCCCTAGTGATGGTGGCCTTGGTGACGATGATCTTGCTGGAATACTGATGCCTTTTTTCCTCCCAGAAGCCCCAGAAGCCTATTGAAATGAAGGGGTGTGCACCTCTCACTGGCCTCTGTTTACCCTCTGGCTAACTGAAATTAGTTCTGGGCTTTCCAGGCAAATGTATCCATTTCGGGAGAGAGCTAGGAATAGGAAGGCTCTTTCTGCAGGCTCGGTGGGAAAGAGTCAGAGAGCTACATGCCTGAGGCATCTTTCTTCCTCCTTCGCTCATTGTGTTCCCTAACTTCTAACTCTCTGCCAGGCCAGGCCCTGTTTCTTTTACTGCCAACCCCCCCTAACCCCTCGTCTTCCACCTACTTCCCGCTCTATTATGCCTTCTCCTTTTTTGCTCTCTTCTGTGGCCCTTTGAAAATGAATGCAGGCCTAGCTAAGCCTCATGAAGGAAATCTACCAACAAAAGATGCATTCCTTGCTTATGGGAGGCGGGGTAGATCTAGAAGGGCATGGCGTAGGTTCCCTGGTAAAGGGAGGAAGAAAGAATAGAGGCGGCCAGGAAGTGCACGTTAGTGCCCGATGAGGATAAAAATGTCAGCCCATTGTGGGGTCCATTCCATCTTCCCCCTTCCTCATGGCCCCTTTCCCCACATTAGAACCCTCCCTCCACTATTCAGGGCCCACTTTATCCCACATCTCCATGCTTCTCTCGTTCTACCACCCCCCACTCACCCAGGCCGCTCCTCTTCTCCACAGGGACCCCTTCATCCAGCCCTACCTTCCCTTTTTGCCTACCCGGCCTCCTCCTTTATTTACTCTGCACTTCCTCTCCCCCACCTCTACAGTCCTGCCTCTTTTCCACCCTCCCATTACCAGGGAACTCATTACATAACCACTGAACCTTTTAGAAGGACTGGGTCCCCTCAACTGATTACCCAACTACTCTGTTTCTGTGCCGAAAGCAGGACTCGAACCCAGGCCCCCAGTGCTGTAACACAAGCACTTAACCTCTAGGCCACTGCAGTTAGCTGGTGTTTGGTGGAGCGGGGGGCCAGATGGTCTATCCTCCTTGGCTCCAGTGAACATGTTTCACAACTGAAATGGTTATGCTCATGGGGGCATGCAGAAGAAAGATATATACGCCCAAAAGCTACCCTCAGAAGCACAGCCACCAGTGGCTCAAGTGGTAAGTGCTTGGTCTTGGAATGCTGGAGACCTGAGTTCTAATCCAATGTCTGCAATCTCCTGGGCATGTTTTTTTTTAATTAAAAAAATATATTTTTTAATTGAAAATGGGTATGCATTGCCCTGAGCAATCAGCCAACAGCCAATGCCCCTTCAATACCTGCATTCCTACTAGCAGTTGTGCCTTTGTTTTCTGCACTCTGGCCTAGGTAACACCCATACAAAAGTTTGTCTCTCTGGCCCCAGTTGACTGGAAAAAAACGAGGGGAAAAGGTGTAATCTACGGGTCATGGTTGATACAATAATTGCCCTGGGACTCAAACAGGACACCTTCACGAGGTGCTATGAGGTGACCACCGGCCCCTGCATAGCAAGCAAACCTGTATCAGCATCTCACCAGCAACTGAATGTGTCGCCTGCAGGCTACACATAAGAGGCTGCAGTAGGTGCATTAACCCATCGGGCTGTGGACCCTCCTTCCTCTGAGAGCAGGAAACTGAATTTCCATGTTGCCTTCCTTTGGCACATTTGATCTATCTTTCAACCCAATTCAGAGGATGTTTTGCTTCACGGAGAGATGATAATCATTGTGAGGTGTCAGCCACTAATAGCTAAGCAGGTCAGTTAAATCTTTGACTTTGTCATTGGGGTGTACTGATATGCACTGGGCAGTCTTCTGTCCTGTGCTACTGTATGCATTCTTATTGCTGCTTGTTCACGATTCCTAAATGTAAACAGTGAAAGATTTGAAAGACTCTTGATGCAACAAGCATTTCCCACTCTTTGCCCTGGGGGTGAGAGGGCTGCTTTCGGCCTTCAACACCCTCAATTTTGGAGTGGCCGGCTCCACCACTGAGAATGAGGGGCTAATCCTGGTCGGAAACGGGCAGAGGTCTGCGCCCTGCGTCCTCAACGCTCCCAAACGCGACCACAGCCCTTACGGGCACAGCCCTATGTCGGGGCAGCCTCTATGGTGCAGCCACCCAGGTAGCTTAGGGTTAGGATATGTGCTCTTCAACATAAGCCTGGCCAACCAGGCCCTGGAGAGTGTCACAGCATGCTCTGTAATCCCCTAGTGATGGTGGCCTTGGTGACGATGATCTTGCTGGAATACTGATGCCTTTTTTCCTCCCAGAAGCCCCAGAAGCCTATTGAAATGAAGGGGTGTGCACCTCTCACTGGCCTCTGTTTACCCTCTGGCTAACTGAAATTAGTTCTGGGCTTTCCAGGCAAATGTATCCATTTCGGGAGAGAGCTAGGAATAGGAAGGCTCTTTCTGCAGGCTCGGTGGGAAAGAGTCAGAGAGCTACATGCCTGAGGCATCTTTCTTCCTCCTTCGCTCATTGTGTTCCCTAACTTCTAACTCTCTGCCAGGCCAGGCCCTGTTTCTTTTACTGCCAACCCCCCCTAACCCCTCGTCTTACACCTACTTCCCGCTCTATTATGCCTTCTCCTTTTTTGCTCTCTTCTGTGGCCCTTTGAAAATGAATGCAGACCTAGCTAAGCCTCATGAAGGAAATCTACCAACAAAAGATGCATTCCTTGCTTATGGGAGGCGGGGTAGATCTAGAAGGGCATGGCGTAGGTTCCCTGGTAAAGGGAGGAAGAAAGAATAGAGGCGGCCAGGAAGTGCACGTTAGTGCCGGATGAGGATAAAAATGTCAGCCCATTGTGGGGTCCATTCCATCTTCCCCCTTCCTCATGGCCCCTTTCCCCACATTAGAACCCTCCCTCCACTATTCAGGGCCCACTTTATCCCACATCCCCATGCTTCTCTTGTTCTACCACCCCCCACTCACCCAGGCCGCTCCTCTTCTCCACAGGGACTCCTTCATCCAGCCCTACCTTCCCTTTTTGCCTACCCGGCCTCCTCCTTTATTTACTCTGCACTTCCTCTCCCCCACCTCTACAGTCCTGCCTCTTTTCCACCCTCCCATTACCAGGGAACTCATTACATAACCACTGAACCTTTTAGAAGGACTGGGTCCCCTCAACTGATTACCCAACTACTCTGTTTCTGTGCCGAAAGCAGGACTCGAACCCAGGCCCCCAGTGCTGTAACACAAGCACTTAACCTCTAGGCCACTGCAGTTAGCTGGTGTTTGGTGGAGCGGGGGGCCAGATGGTCTATCCTCCTTGGCTCCAGTGAACATGTTTCACAACTGAAATGGTTATGCTCATGGGGGCATGCAGAAGAAAGATATATACGCCCAAAAGCTACCCTCAGAAGCACAGCCACCAGTGGCTCAAGTGGTAAGTGCTTGGTCTTGGAATGCTGGAGACCTGAGTTCTAATCCAATGTCTGCAATCTCCTGGGCATGTTTTTTTTTAATTAAAAAAATATATTTTTTAATTGAAAATGGGTATGCATTGCCCTGAGCAATCAGCCAACAGCCAATGCCCCTTCAATACCTGCATTCCTACTAGCAGTTGTGCCTTTGTTTTCTGCACTCTGGCCTAGGTAACACCCATACAAAAGTTTGTCTCTCTGGCCCCAGTTGACTGGAAAAAAACGAGGGGAAAAGGTGTAATCTACGGGTCATGGTTGATACAATAATTGCCCTGGGACTCAAACAGGACACCTTCACGAGGTGCTATGAGGTGACCACCGGCCCCTGCATAGCAAGCAAACCTGTATCAGCATCTCACCAGCAACTGAATGTGTCGCTTGCAGGCTACACATAAGAGGCTGCAGTAGGTGCATTAACCCATCGGGCTGTGGACCCTCCTTCCTCTGAGAGCAGGAAACTGAATTTCCATGTTGCCTTCCTTTGGCACATTTGATCTATCTTTCAACCCAATTCAGAGGATGTTTTGCTTCACGGAGAGATGATAATCATTGTGAGGTGTCAGCCACTAATAGCTAAGCAGGTCAGTTAAATCTTTGACTTTGTCATTGGGGTGTACTGATATGCGCTGGGCAGTCTTCTGTCCTGTGCTACTGTATGCATTCTTATTGCTGCTTGTTCACGATTCCTAAATGTAAACAGTGAAATATTTGAAAGACTCTTGATGCAACAAGCATTTCCCACTCTTTGCCCTGGGGGTGAGAGGGCTGCTTTCGGCCTTCAACACCCTCAATTTTGGAGTGGCCGGCTCCACCACTGAGAATGAGGGGCTAATCCTGGTCGGAAACGGGCAGAGGTCTGCGCCCTGCGTCCTCCACGCGTCCCTAACGCTCCCAAACGCGACCACAGCCCTTACGGGCACAGCCCTATGTCGGTGCAGCCTCTATGGTGCAGCCACCCAGGTAGCTTAGGGTTAGGATATGTGCTCTTCAACATAAGCCTGGCCAACCAGGCCCTGGAGAGTGTCACAGCATGCTCTGTAATCCCCTAGTGATGGTGGCCTTGGTGACGATGATCTTGCTGGAATACTGATGCCTTTTTTCCTCCCAGAAGCCCCAGAAGCCTATTGAAATGAAGGGGTGTGCACCTCTCACTGGCCTCTGTTTACCCTCTGGCTAACTGAAATTAGTTCTGGGCTTTCCAGGCAAATGTATCCATTTCGGGAGAGAGCTAGGAATAGGAAGGCTCTTTCTGCAGGCTCGGTGGGAAAGAGTCAGAGAGCTACATGCCTGAGGCATCTTTCTTCCTCCTTCGCTCATTGTGTTCCCTAACTTCTAACTCTCTGCCAGGCCAGGCCCTGTTTCTTTTACTGCCAACCCCCCCTAACCCCTCGTCTTCCACCTACTTCCCGCTCTATTATGCCTTCTCCTTTTTTGCTCTCTTCTGTGGCCCTTTGAAAATGAATGCAGGCCTAGCTAAGCCTCATGAAGGAAATCTACCAACAAAAGATGCATTCCTTGCTTATGGGAGGCGGGGTAGATCTAGAAGGGCATGGCGTAGGTTCCCTGGTAAAGGGAGGAAGAAAGAATAGAGGCGGCCAGGAAGTGCACGTTAGTGCCGGATGAGGATAAAAATGTCAGCCCATTGTGGGGTCCATTCCATCTTCCCCCTTCCTCATGGCCCCTTTCCCCACATTAGAACCCTCCCTCCACTATTCAGGGCCCACTTTATCCCACATCCCCATGCTTCTCTCCTTCTACCACCCCCCACTCACCCAGGCCGCTCCTCTTCTCCACAGGGACCCCTTCATCCAGCCCTACCTTCCCTTTTTGCCTACCCGGCCTCCTCCTTTATTTACTCTGCACTTCCTCTCCCCCACCTCTACAGTCCTGCCTCTTTTCCACCCTCCCATTACCAGGGAACTCATTACATAACCACTGAACCTTTTAGAAGGACTGGGTCCCCTCAACTGATTACCCAACTACTCTGTTTCTGTGCCGAAAGCAGGACTCGAACCCAGGCCCCCAGTGCTGTAACACAAGCACTTAACCTCTAGGCCACTGCAGTTAGCTGGTGTTTGGTGGAGCGGGGGGCCAGATGGTCTATCCTCCTTGGCTCCAGTGAACATGTTTCACAACTGAAATGGTTATGCTCATGGGGGCATGCAGAAGAAAGATATATACGCCCAAAAGCTACCCTCAGAAGCACAGCCACCAGTGGCTCAAGTGGTAAGTGCTTGGTCTTGGAATGCTGGAGACCTGAGTTCTAATCCAATGTCTGCAATCTCCTGGGCATGTTTTTTTTTAATTAAAAAAATATATTTTTTAATTGAAAATGGGTATGCATTGCCCTGAGCAATCAGCCAACAGCCAATGCCCCTTCAATACCTGCATTCCTACTAGCAGTTGTGCCTTTGTTTTCTGCACTCTGGCCTAGGTAACACCCATACAAAAGTTTGTCTCTCTGGCCCCAGTTGACTGGAAAAAAACGAGGGGAAAAGGTGTAATCTACGGGTCATGGTTGATACAATAATTGCCCTGGGACTCAAACAGGACACCTTCACGAGGTGCTATGAGGTGACCACCGGCCCCTGCATAGCAAGCAAACCTGTATCAGCATCTCACCAGCAACTGAATGTGTCGCCTGCAGGCTACACATAAGAGGCTGCAGTAGGTGCATTAACCCATCGGGCTGTGGACCCTCCTTCCTCTGAGAGCAGGAAACTGAATTTCCATGTTGCCTTCCTTTGGCACATTTGATCTATCTTTCAACCCAATTCAGAGGATGTTTTGCTTCACGGAGAGATGATAATCATTGTGAGGTGTCAGCCACTAATAGCTAAGCAGGTCAGTTAAATCTTTGACTTTGTCATTGGGGTGTACTGATATGCGCTGGGCAGTCTTCTGTCCTGTGCTACTGTATGCATTCTTATTGCTGCTTGTTCACGATTCCTAAATGTAAACAGTGAAAGATTTGAAAGACTCTTGATGCAACAAGCATTTCCCACTCTTTGCCCTGGGGGTGAGAGGGCTGCTTTCGGCCTTCAACACCCTCAATTTTGGAGTGGCCGGCTCCACCACTGAGAATGAGGGGCTAATCCTGGTCGGAAACGGGCAGAGGTCTGCGCCCTGCGTCCTCCACGCGTCCCTAACGCTCCCAAACGCGACCACAGCCCTTACGGGCACAGCCCTATGTCGGTGCAGCCTCTATGGTGCAGCCACCCAGGTAGCTTAGGGTTAGGATATGTGCTCTTCAACATAAGCCTGGCCAACCAGGCCCTGGAGAGTGTCACAGCATGCTCTGTAATCCCCTAGTGATGGTGGCCTTGGTGACGATGATCTTGCTGGAATACTGATGCCTTTTTTCCTCCCAGAAGCCCCAGAAGCCTATTGAAATGAAGGGGTGTGCACCTCTCACTGGCCTCTGTTTACCCTCTGGCTAACTGAAATTAGTTCTGGGCTTTCCAGGCAAATGTATCCATTTCGGGAGAGAGCTAGGAATAGGAAGGCTCTTTCTGCAGGCTCGGTGGGAAAGAGTCAGAGAGCTACATGCCTGAGGCATCTTTCTTCCTCCTTCGCTCATTGTGTTCCCTAACTTCTAACTCTCTGCCAGGCCAGGCCCTGTTTCTTTTACTGCCAACCCCCCCCTAACCCCTCGTCTTACACCTACTTCCCGCTCTATTATGCCTTCTCCTTTTTTGCTCTCTTCTGTGGCCCTTTGAAAATGAATGCAGGCCTAGCTAAGCCTCATGAAGGAAATCTACCAACAAAAGATGCATTCCTTGCTTATGGGAGGCGGGGTAGATCTAGAAGGGCATGGCGTAGGTTCCCTGGTAAAGGGAGGAAGAAAGAATAGAGGCGGCCAGGAAGTGCACGTTAGTGCCGGATGAGGATAAAAATGTCAGCCCATTGTGGGGTCCATTCCATCTTCCCCCTTCCTCATGGCCCCTTTCCCCACATTAGAACCCTCCCTCCACTATTCAGGGCCCACTTTATCCCACATCCCCATGCTTCTCTCGTTCTACCACCCCCCACTCACCCAGGCCGCTCCTCTTCTCCACAGGGACCCCTTCATCCAGCCCTACCTTCCCTTTTTGCCTACCCGGCCTCCTCCTTTATTTACTCTGCACTTCCTCTCCCCCACCTCTACAGTCCTGCCTCTTTTCCACCCTCCCATTACCAGGGAACTCATTACATAACCACTGAACCTTTTAGAAGGACTGGGTCCCCTCAACTGATTACCCAACTACTCTGTTTCTGTGCCGAAAGCAGGACTCGAACCCAGGCCCCCAGTGCTGTAACACAAGCACTTAACCTCTAGGCCACTGCAGTTAGCTGGTGTTTGGTGGAGCGGGGGGCCAGATGGTCTATCCTCCTTGGCTCCAGTGAACATGTTTCACAACTGAAATGGTTATGCTCATGGGGCATGCAGAAGAAAGATATATACGCCCAAAAGCTACCCTCAGAAGCACAGCCACCAGTGGCTCAAGTGGTAAGTGCTTGGTCTTGGAATGCTGGAGACCTGAGTTCTAATCCAATGTCTGCAATCTCCTGGGCATGTTTTTTTTTAATTAAAAAAATATATTTTTTAATTGAAAATGGGTATGCATTGCCCTGAGCAATCAGCCAACAGCCAATGCCCCTTCAATACCTGCATTCCTACTAGCAGTTGTGCCTTTGTTTTCTGCACTCTGGCCTAGGTAACACCCATACAAAAGTTTGTCTCTCTGGCCCCAGTTGACTGGAAAAAAACGAGGGGAAAAGGTGTAATCTACGGGTCATGGTTGATACAATAATTGCCCTGGGACTCAAACAGGACACCTTCACGAGGTGCTATGAGGTGACCACCGGCCCCTGCATAGCAAGCAAACCTGTATCAGCATCTCACCAGCAACTGAATGTGTCGCCTGCAGGCTACACATAAGAGGCTGCAGTAGGTGCATTAACCCATCGGGCTGTGGACCCTCCTTCCTCTGAGAGCAGGAAACTGAATTTCCATGTTGCCTTCCTTTGGCACATTTGATCTATCTTTCAACCCAATTCAGAGGATGTTTTGCTTCACGGAGAGATGATAATCATTGTGAGGTGTCAGCCACTAATAGCTAAGCAGGTCAGTTAAATCTTTGACTTTGTCATTGGGGTGTACTGATATGCGCTGGGCAGTCTTCTGTCCTGTGCTACTGTATGCATTCTTATTGCTGCTTGTTCACGATTCCTAAATGTAAACAGTGAAATATTTGAAAGACTCTTGATGCAACAAGCATTTCCCACTCTTTGCCCTGGGGGTGAGAGGGCTGCTTTCGGCCTTCAACACCCTCAATTTTGGAGTGGCCGGCTCCACCACTGAGAATGAGGGGCTAATCCTGGTCGGAAACGGGCAGAGGTCTGCGCCCTGCGTCCTCCACGCGTCCCTAACGCTCCCAAACGCGACCACAGCCCTTACGGGCACAGCCCTATGTCGGTGCAGCCTCTATGGTGCAGCCACCCAGGTAGCTTAGGGTTAGGATATGTGCTCTTCAACATAAGCCTGGCCAACCAGGCCCTGGAGAGTGTCACAGCATGCTCTGTAATCCCCTAGTGATGGTGGCCTTGGTGACGATGATCTTGCTGGAATACTGATGCCTTTTTTCCTCCCAGAAGCCCCAGAAGCCTATTGAAATGAAGGGGTGTGCACCTCTCACTGGCCTCTGTTTACCCTCTGGCTAACTGAAATTAGTTCTGGGCTTTCCAGGCAAATGTATCCATTTCGGGAGAGAGCTAGGAATAGGAAGGCTCTTTCTGCAGGCTCGGTGGGAAAGAGTCAGAGAGCTACATGCCTGAGGCATCTTTCTTCCTCCTTCGCTCATTGTGTTCCCTAACTTCTAACTCTCTGCCAGGCCAGGCCCTGTTTCTTTTACTGCCAACCCCCCCTAACCCCTCGTCTTCCACCTACTTCCCGCTCTATTATGCCTTCTCCTTTTTTGCTCTCTTCTGTGGCCCTTTGAAAATGAATGCAGGCCTAGCTAAGCCTCATGAAGGAAATCTACCAACAAAAGATGCATTCCTTGCTTATGGGAGGCGGGGTAGATCTAGAAGGGCATGGCGTAGGTTCCCTGGTAAAGGGAGGAAGAAAGAATAGAGGCGGCCAGGAAGTGCACGTTAGTGCCGGATGAGGATAAAAATGTCAGCCCATTGTGGGGTCCATTCCATCTTCCCCCTTCCTCATGGCCCCTTTCCCCACATTAGAACCCTCCCTCCACTATTCAGGGCCCACTTTATCCCACATCCCCATGCTTCTCTCCTTCTACCACCCCCCACTCACCCAGGCCGCTCCTCTTCTCCACAGGGACCCCTTCATCCAGCCCTACCTTCCCTTTTTGCCTACCCGGCCTCCTCCTTTATTTACTCTGCACTTCCTCTCCCCCACCTCTACAGTCCTGCCTCTTTTCCACCCTCCCATTACCAGGGAACTCATTACATAACCACTGAACCTTTTAGAAGGACTGGGTCCCCTCAACTGATTACCCAACTACTCTGTTTCTGTGCCGAAAGCAGGACTCGAACCCAGGCCCCCAGTGCTGTAACACAAGCACTTAACCTCTAGGCCACTGCAGTTAGCTGGTGTTTGGTGGAGCGGGGGGCCAGATGGTCTATCCTCCTTGGCTCCAGTGAACATGTTTCACAACTGAAATGGTTATGCTCATGGGGGCATGCAGAAGAAAGATATATACGCCCAAAAGCTACCCTCAGAAGCACAGCCACCAGTGGCTCAAGTGGTAAGTGCTTGGTCTTGGAATGCTGGAGACCTGAGTTCTAATCCAATGTCTGCAATCTCCTGGGCATGTTTTTTTTTAATTAAAAAAATATATTTTTTAATTGAAAATGGGTATGCATTGCCCTGAGCAATCAGCCAACAGCCAATGCCCCTTCAATACCTGCATTCCTACTAGCAGTTGTGCCTTTGTTTTCTGCACTCTGGCCTAGGTAACACCCATACAAAAGTTTGTCTCTCTGGCCCCAGTTGACTGGAAAAAAACGAGGGGAAAAGGTGTAATCTACGGGTCATGGTTGATACAATAATTGCCCTGGGACTCAAACAGGACACCTTCACGAGGTGCTATGAGGTGACCACCGGCCCCTGCATAGCAAGCAAACCTGTATCAGCATCTCACCAGCAACTGAATGTGTCGCCTGCAGGCTACACATAAGAGGCTGCAGTAGGTGCATTAACCCATCGGGCTGTGGACCCTCCTTCCTCTGAGAGCAGGAAACTGAATTTCCATGTTGCCTTCCTTTGGCACATTTGATCTATCTTTCAACCCAATTCAGAGGATGTTTTGCTTCACGGAGAGATGATAATCATTGTGAGGTGTCAGCCACTAATAGCTAAGCAGGTCAGTTAAATCTTTGACTTTGTCATTGGGGTGTACTGATATGCGCTGGGCAGTCTTCTGTCCTGTGCTACTGTATGCATTCTTATTGCTGCTTGTTCACGATTCCTAAATGTAAACAGTGAAAGATTTGAAAGACTCTTGATGCAACAAGCATTTCCCACTCTTTGCCCTGGGGGTGAGAGGGCTGCTTTCGGCCTTCAACACCCTCAATTTTGGAGTGGCCGGCTCCACCACTGAGAATGAGGGGCTAATCCTGGTCGGAAACGGGCAGAGGTCTGCGCCCTGCGTCCTCCACGCGTCCCTAACGCTCCCAAACGCGACCACAGCCCTTACGGGCACAGCCCTATGTCGGTGCAGCCTCTATGGTGCAGCCACCCAGGTAGCTTAGGGTTAGGATATGTGCTCTTCAACATAAGCCTGGCCAACCAGGCCCTGGAGAGTGTCACAGCATGCTCTGTAATCCCCTAGTGATGGTGGCCTTGGTGACGATGATCTTGCTGGAATACTGATGCCTTTTTTCCTCCCAGAAGCCCCAGAAGCCTATTGAAATGAAGGGGTGTGCACCTCTCACTGGCCTCTGTTTACCCTCTGGCTAACTGAAATTAGTTCTGGGCTTTCCAGGCAAATGTATCCATTTCGGGAGAGAGCTAGGAATAGGAAGGCTCTTTCTGCAGGCTCGGTGGGAAAGAGTCAGAGAGCTACATGCCTGAGGCATCTTTCTTCCTCCTTCGCTCATTGTGTTCCCTAACTTCTAACTCTCTGCCAGGCCAGGCCCTGTTTCTTTTACTGCCAACCCCCCCCTAACCCCTCGTCTTACACCTACTTCCCGCTCTATTATGCCTTCTCCTTTTTTGCTCTCTTCTGTGGCCCTTTGAAAATGAATGCAGGCCTAGCTAAGCCTCATGAAGGAAATCTACCAACAAAAGATGCATTCCTTGCTTATGGGAGGCGGGGTAGATCTAGAAGGGCATGGCGTAGGTTCCCTGGTAAAGGGAGGAAGAAAGAATAGAGGCGGCCAGGAAGTGCACGTTAGTGCCGGATGAGGATAAAAATGTCAGCCCATTGTGGGGTCCATTCCATCTTCCCCCTTCCTCATGGCCCCTTTCCCCACATTAGAACCCTCCCTCCACTATTCAGGGCCCACTTTATCCCACATCCCCATGCTTCTCTCGTTCTACCACCCCCCACTCACCCAGGCCGCTCCTCTTCTCCACAGGGACCCCTTCATCCAGCCCTACCTTCCCTTTTTGCCTACCCGGCCTCCTCCTTTATTTACTCTGCACTTCCTCTCCCCCACCTCTACAGTCCTGCCTCTTTTCCACCCTCCCATTACCAGGGAACTCATTACATAACCACTGAACCTTTTAGAAGGACTGGGTCCCCTCAACTGATTACCCAACTACTCTGTTTCTGTGCCGAAAGCAGGACTCGAACCCAGGCCCCCAGTGCTGTAACACAAGCACTTAACCTCTAGGCCACTGCAGTTAGCTGGTGTTTGGTGGAGCGGGGGGCCAGATGGTCTATCCTCCTTGGCTCCAGTGAACATGTTTCACAACTGAAATGGTTATGCTCATGGGGCATGCAGAAGAAAGATATATACGCCCAAAAGCTACCCTCAGAAGCACAGCCACCAGTGGCTCAAGTGGTAAGTGCTTGGTCTTGGAATGCTGGAGACCTGAGTTCTAATCCAATGTCTGCAATCTCCTGGGCATGTTTTTTTTTAATTAAAAAAATATATTTTTTAATTGAAAATGGGTATGCATTGCCCTGAGCAATCAGCCAACAGCCAATGCCCCTTCAATACCTGCATTCCTACTAGCAGTTGTGCCTTTGTTTTCTGCACTCTGGCCTAGGTAACACCCATACAAAAGTTTGTCTCTCTGGCCCCAGTTGACTGGAAAAAAACGAGGGGAAAAGGTGTAATCTACGGGTCATGGTTGATACAATAATTGCCCTGGGACTCAAACAGGACACCTTCACGAGGTGCTATGAGGTGACCACCGGCCCCTGCATAGCAAGCAAACCTGTATCAGCATCTCACCAGCAACTGAATGTGTCGCCTGCAGGCTACACATAAGAGGCTGCAGTAGGTGCATTAACCCATCGGGCTGTGGACCCTCCTTCCTCTGAGAGCAGGAAACTGAATTTCCATGTTGCCTTCCTTTGGCACATTTGATCTATCTTTCAACCCAATTCAGAGGATGTTTTGCTTCACGGAGAGATGATAATCATTGTGAGGTGTCAGCCACTAATAACTAAGCAGGTCAGTTAAATCTTTGACTTTGTCATTGGGGTGTACTGATATGCGCTGGGCAGTCTTCTGTCCTGTGCTACTGTATGCATTCTTATTGCTGCTTGTTCACGATTCCTAAATGTAAACAGTGAAATATTTGAAAGACTCTTGATGCAACAAGCATTTCCCACTCTTTGCCCTGGGGGTGAGAGGGCTGCTTTCGGCCTTCAACACCCTCAATTTTGGAGTGGCCGGCTCCACCACTGAGAATGAGGGGCTAATCCTGGTCGGAAACGGGCAGAGGTCTGCGCCCTGCGTCCTCCACGCGTCCCTAACGCTCCCAAACGCGACCACAGCCCTTACGGGCACAGCCCTATGTCGGTGCAGCCTCTATGGTGCAGCCACCCAGGTAGCTTAGGGTTAGGATATGTGCTCTTCAACATAAGCCTGGCCAACCAGGCCCTGGAGAGTGTCACAGCATGCTCTGTAATCCCCTAGTGATGGTGGCCTTGGTGACGATGATCTTGCTGGAATACTGATGCCTTTTTTCCTCCCAGAAGCCCCAGAAGCCTATTGAAATGAAGGGGTGTGCACCTCTCACTGGCCTCTGTTTACCCTCTGGCTAACTGAAATTAGTTCTGGGCTTTCCAGGCAAATGTATCCATTTCGGGAGAGAGCTAGGAATAGGAAGGCTCTTTCTGCAGGCTCGGTGGGAAAGAGTCAGAGAGCTACATGCCTGAGGCATCTTTCTTCCTCCTTCGCTCATTGTGTTCCCTAACTTCTAACTCTCTGCCAGGCCAGGCCCTGTTTCTTTTACTGCCAACCCCCCCTAACCCCTCGTCTTCCACCTACTTCCCGCTCTATTATGCCTTCTCCTTTTTTGCTCTCTTCTGTGGCCCTTTGAAAATGAATGCAGGCCTAGCTAAGCCTCATGAAGGAAATCTACCAACAAAAGATGCATTCCTTGCTTATGGGAGGCGGGGTAGATCTAGAAGGGCATGGCGTAGGTTCCCTGGTAAAGGGAGGAAGAAAGAATAGAGGCGGCCAGGAAGTGCACGTTAGTGCCGGATGAGGATAAAAATGTCAGCCCATTGTGGGGTCCATTCCATCTTCCCCCTTCCTCATGGCCCCTTTCCCCACATTAGAACCCTCCCTCCACTATTCAGGGCCCACTTTATCCCACATCCCCATGCATCTCTCCTTCTACCACCCCCCACTCACCCAGGCCGCTCCTCTTCTCCACAGGGACCCCTTCATCCAGCCCTACCTTCCCTTTTTGCCTACCCGGCCTCCTCCTTTATTTACTCTGCACTTCCTCTCCCCCACCTCTACAGTCCTGCCTCTTTTCCACCCTCCCATTACCAGGGAACTCATTACATAACCACTGAACCTTTTAGAAGGACTGGGTCCCCTCAACTGATTACCCAACTACTCTGTTTCTGTGCCGAAAGCAGGACTCGAACCCAGGCCCCCAGTGCTGTAACACAAGCACTTAACCTCTAGGCCACTGCAGTTAGCTGGTGTTTGGTGGAGCGGGGGGCCAGATGGTCTATCCTCCTTGGCTCCAGTGAACATGTTTCACAACTGAAATGGTTATGCTCATGGGGGCATGCAGAAGAAAGATATATACGCCCAAAAGCTACCCTCAGAAGCACAGCCACCAGTGGCTCAAGTGGTAAGTGCTTGGTCTTGGAATGCTGGAGACCTGAGTTCTAATCCAATGTCTGCAATCTCCTGGGCATGTTTTTTTTTAATTAAAAAAATATATTTTTTAATTGAAAATGGGTATGCATTGCCCTGAGCAATCAGCCAACAGCCAATGCCCCTTCAATACCTGCATTCCTACTAGCAGTTGTGCCTTTGTTTTCTGCACTCTGGCCTAGGTAACACCCATACAAAAGTTTGTCTCTCTGGCCCCAGTTGACTGGAAAAAAATGAGGGGAACAGGTGTAATCTACGGGTCATGGTTGATACAATAATTGCCCTGGGACTCAAACAGGACACCTTCACGAGGTGCTATGAGGTGACCACCGGCCCCTGCATAGCAAGCAAACCTGTATCAGCATCTCACCAGCAACTGAATGTGTCGCCTGCAGGCTACACATAAGAGGCTGCAGTAGGTGCATTAACCCATCGGGCTGTGGACCCTCCTTCCTCTGAGAGCAGGAAACTGAATTTCCATGTTGCCTTCCTTTGGCACATTTGATCTATCTTTCAACCCAATTCAGAGGATGTTTTGCTTCACGGAGAGATGATAATCATTGTGAGGTGTCAGCCACTAATAGCTAAGCAGGTCAGTTAAATCTTTGACTTTGTCATTGGGGTGTACTGATATGCGCTGGGCAGTCTTCTGTCCTGTGCTACTGTATGCATTCTTATTGCTGCTTGTTCACGATTCCTAAATGTAAACAGTGAAATATTTGAAAGACTCTTGATGCAACAAGCATTTCCCACTCTTTGCCCTGGGGGTGAGAGGGCTGCTTTCGGCCTTCAACACCCTCAATTTTGGAGTGGCCGGCTCCACCACTGAGAATGAGGGGCTAATCCTGGTCGGAAACGGGCAGAGGTCTGCGCCCTGCGTCCTCCACGCGTCCCTAACGCTCCCAAACGCGACTACAGCCCTTACGGGCACAGCCCTATGTCGGTGCAGCCTCTATGGTGCAGCCACCCAGGTAGCTTAGGGTTAGGATATGTGCTCTTCAACATAAGCCTGGCCAACCAGGCCCTGGAGAGTGTCACAGCATGCTCTGTAATCCCCTAGTGATGGTGGCCTTAGTGACGATGATCTTGCTGGAATACTGATGCCTTTTTTCCTCCCAGAAGCCCCAGAAGCCTATTGAAATGAAGGGGTGTGCACCTCTCACTGGCCTCTGTTTACCCTCTGGCTAACTGAAATTAGTTCTGGGCTTTCCAGGCAAATGTATCCATTTCGGGAGAGAGCTAGGAATAGGAAGGCTCTTTCTGCAGGCTCGGTGGGAAAGAGTCAGAGAGCTACATGCCTGAGGCATCTTTCTTCCTCCTTCGCTCATTGTGTTCCCTAACTTCTAACTCTCTGCCAGGCCAGGCCCTGTTTCTTTTACTGCCAACCCCCCCTAACCCCTCGTCTTACACCTACTTCCCGCTCTATTATGCCTCTCCTTTTTTGCTCTCTTCTGTGGCCCTTTGAAAATGAATGCAGGCCTAGCTAAGCCTCATGAAGGAAATCTACCAACAAAAGATGCATTCCTTGCTTATGGGAGGCGGGGTAGATCTAGAAGGGCATGGCGTAGGTTCCCTGGTAAAGGGAGGAAGAAAGAATAGAGGCGGCCAGGAAGTGCACGTTAGTGCCGGATGAGGATAAAAATGTCAGCCCATTGTGGGGTCCATTCCATCTTCCCCCTTCCTCATGGCCCCTTTCCCCACATTAGAACCCTCCCTCCACTATTCAGGGCCCACTTTATCCCACATCCCCATGCTTCTCTCGTTCTACCACCCCCCACTCACCCAGGCCGCTCCTCTTCTCCACAGGGACCCCTTCATCCAGCCCTACCTTCCCTTTTTGCCTACCCGGCCTCCTCCTTTATTTACTCTGCACTTCCTCTCCCCCACCTCTATAGTCCTGCCTCTTTTCCACCCTCCCATTACCAGGGAACTCATTACATAACCACTGAACCTTTTAGAAGGACTGGGTCCCCTCAACTGATTACCCAACTACTCTGTTTCTGTGCCGAAAGCAGGACTCGAACCCAGGCCCCCAGTGCTGTAACACAAGCACTTAACCTCTAGGCCACTGCAGTTAGCTGGTGTTTGGTGGAGCGGGGGGCCAGATGGTCTATCCTCCTTGGCTCCAGTGAACATGTTTCACAACTGAAATGGTTATGCTCACGGGGGCATGCAGAAGAAAGATATATACGCCCAAAAGCTACCCTCAGAAGCACAGCCACCAGTGGCTCAAGTGGTAAGTGCTTGGTCTTGGAATGCTGGAGACCTGAGTTCTAATCCAATGTCTGCAATCTCCTGGGCATGTTTTTTTTTAATTAAAAAAATATATTTTTTAATTGAAAATGGGTATGCATTGCCCTGAGCAATCAGCCAACAGCCAATGCCCCTTCAATACCTGCATTCCTACTAGCAGTTGTGCCTTTGTTTTCTGCACTCTGGCCTAGGTAACACCCATACAAAAGTTTGTCTCTCTGGCCCCAGTTGACTGGAAAAAAACGAGGGGAAAAGGTGTAATCTACGGGTCATGGTTGATACAATAATTGCCCTGGGACTCAAACAGGACACCTTCACGAGGTGCTATGAGGTGACCACCGGCCCCTGCATAGCAAGCAAACCTGTATCAGCATCTCACCAGCAACTGAATGTGTCGCCTGCAGGCTACACATAAGAGGCTGCAGTAGGTGCATTAACCCATCGGGCTGTGGACCCTCCTTCCTCTGAGAGCAGGAAACTGAATTTCCATGTTGCCTTCCTTTGGCACATTTGATCTATCTTTCAACCCAATTCAGAGGATGTTTTGCTTCACGGAGAGATGATAATCATTGTGAGGTGTCAGCCACTAATAGCTAAGCAGGTCAGTTAAATCTTTGACTTTGTCATTGGGGTGTACTGATATGCGCTGGGCAGTCTTCTGTCCTGTGCTACTGTATGCATTCTTATTGCTGCTTGTTCACGATTCCTAAATGTAAACAGTGAAATATTTGAAAGACTCTTGATGCAACAAGCATTTCCCACTCTTTGCCCTGGGGGTGAGAGGGCTGCTTTCGGCCTTCAACACCCTCAATTTTGGAGTGGCCGGCTCCACCACTGAGAATGAGGGGCTAATCCTGGTCGGAAACGGGCAGAGGTCTGCGCCCTGCGTCCTCCACGCGTCCCTAACGCTCCCAAACGCGACCACAGCCCTTACGGGCACAGCCCTATGTCGGTGCAGCCTCTATGGTGCAGCCACCCAGGTAGCTTAGGGTTAGGATATGTGCTCTTCAACATAAGCCTGGCCAACCAGGCCCTGGAGAGTGTCACAGCATGCTCTGTAATCCCCTAGTGATGGTGGCCTTGGTGACGATGATCTTGCTGGAATACTGATGCCTTTTTTCCTCCCAGAAGCCCCAGAAGCCTATTGAAATGAAGGGGTGTGCACCTCTCACTGGCCTCTGTTTACCCTCTGGCTAACTGAAATTAGTTCTGGGCTTTCCAGGCAAATGTATCCATTTCGGGAGAGAGCTAGGAATAGGAAGGCTCTTTCTGCAGGCTCGGTGGGAAAGAGTCAGAGAGCTACATGCCTGAGGCATCTTTCTTCCTCCTTCGCTCATTGTGTTCCCTAACTTCTAACTCTCTGCCAGGCCAGGCCCTGTTTCTTTTACTGCCAACCCCCCCTAACCCCTCGTCTTCCACCTACTTCCCGCTCTATTATGCCTTCTCCTTTTTTGCTCTCTTCTGTGGCCCTTTGAAAATGAATGCAGGCCTAGCTAAGCCTCATGAAGGAAATCTACCAACAAAAGATGCATTCCTTGCTTATGGGAGGCGGGGTAGATCTAGAAGGGCATGGCGTAGGTTCCCTGGTAAAGGGAGGAAGAAAGAATAGAGGCGGCCAGGAAGTGCACGTTAGTGCCGGATGAGGATAAAAATGTCAGCCCATTGTGGGGTCCATTCCATCTTCCCCCTTCCTCATGGCCCCTTTCCCCACATTAGAACCCTCCCTCCACTATTCAGGGCCCACTTTATCCCACATCCCCATGCTTCTCTCCTTCTACCACCCCCCACTCACCCAGGCCGCTCCTCTTCTCCACAGGGACCCCTTCATCCAGCCCTACCTTCCCTTTTTGCCTACCCGGCCTCCTCCTTTATTTACTCTGCACTTCCTCTCCCCCACCTCTACAGTCCTGCCTCTTTTCCACCCTCCCATTACCAGGGACCTCATTACATAACCACTGAACCTTTTAGAAGGACTGGGTCCCCTCAACTGATTACCCAACTACTCTGTTTCTGTGCCGAAAGCAGGACTCGAACCCAGGCCCCCAGTGCTGTAACACAAGCACTTAACCTCTAGGCCACTGCAGTTAGCTGGTGTTTGGTGGAGCGGGGGGCCAGATGGTCTATCCTCCTTGGCTCCAGTGAACATGTTTCACAACTGAAATGGTTATGCTCACGGGGGCATGCAGAAGAAAGATATATACGCCCAAAAGCTACCCTCAGAAGCACAGCCACCAGTGGCTCAAGTGGTAAGTGCTTGGTCTTGGAATGCTGGAGACCTGAGTTCTAATCCAATGTCTGCAATCTCCTGGGCATGTTTTTTTTTAATTAAAAAAATATATTTTTTAATTGAAAATGGGTATGCATTGCCCTGAGCAATCAGCCAACAGCCAATGCCCCTTCAATACCTTCATTCCTACTAGCAGTTGTGCCTTTGTTTTCTGCACTCTGGCCTAGGTAACACCCATACAAAAGTTTGTCTCTCTGGCCCCAGTTGACTGGAAAAAAACGAGGGGAAAAGGTGTAATCTACGGGTCATGGTTGATACAATAATTGCCCTGGGACTCAAACAGGACACCTTCACGAGGTGCTATGAGGTGACCACCGGCCCCTGCATAGCAAGCAAACCTGTATCAGCATCTCACCAGCAACTGAATGTGTCGCCTGCAGGCTACACATAAGAGGCTGCAGTAGGTGCATTAACCCATCGGGCTGTGGACCCTCCTTCCTCTGAGAGCAGGAAACTGAATTTCCATGTTGCCTTCCTTTGGCACATTTGATCTATCTTTCAACCCAATTCAGAGGATGTTTTGCTTCACGGAGAGATGATAATCATTGTGAGGTGTCAGCCACTAATAGCTAAGCAGGTCAGTTAAATCTTTGACTTTGTCATTGGGGTGTACTGATATGCGCTGGGCAGTCTTCTGTCCTGTGCTACTGTATGCATTCTTATTGCTGCTTGTTCACGATTCCTAAATGTAAACAGTGAAATATTTGAAAGACTCTTGATGCAACAAGCATTTCCGACTCTTTGCCCTGGGGGTGAGAGGGCTGCTTTCGGCCTTCAACACCCTCAATTTTGGAGTGGCCGGCTCCACCACTGAGAATGAGGGGCTAATCCTGGTCGGAAACGGGCAGAGGTCTGCGCCCTGCGTCCTCCACGCGTCCCTAACGCTCCCAAACGCGACCACAGCCCTTACGGGCACAGCCCTATGTCGGTGCAGCCTCTATGGTGCAGCCACCCAGGTAGCTTAGGGTTAGGATATGTGCTCTTCAACATAAGCCTGGCCAACCAGGCCCTGGAGAGTGTCACAGCATGCTCTGTAATCCCCTAGTGATGGTGGCCTTGGTGACGATGATCTTGCTGGAATACTGATGCCTTTTTTCCTCCCAGAAGCCCCAGAAGCCTATTGAAATGAAGGGGTGTGCACCTCTCACTGGCCTCTGTTTACCCTCTGGCTAACTGAAATTAGTTCTGGGCTTTCCAGGCAAATGTATCCATTTCGGGAGAGAGCTAGGAATAGGAAGGCTCTTTCTGCAGGCTCGGTGGGAAAGAGTCAGAGAGCTACATGCCTGAGGCATCTTTCTTCCTCCTTCGCTCATTGTGTTCCCTAACTTCTAACTCTCTGCCAGGCCAGGCCCTGTTTCTTTTACTGCCAACCCCCCCTAACCCCTCGTCTTCCACCTACTTCCCGCTCTATTATGCCTTCTCCTTTTTTGCTCTCTTCTGTGGCCCTTTGAAAATGAATGCAGGCCTAGCTAAGCCTCATGAAGGAAATCTACCAACAAAAGATGCATTCCTTTCTTATGGGAGGCGGGGTAGATCTAGAAGGGCATGGCGTAGGTTCCCTGGTAAAGGGAGGAAGAAAGAATAGAGGCGGCCAGGAAGTGCACGTTAGTGCCGGATGAGGATAAAAATGTCAGCCCATTGTGGGGTCTATTCCATCTTCCCCCTTCCTCATGGCCCCTTTCCCCACATTAGAACCCTCCCTCCACTATTCAGGGCCCACTTTATCCCACATCCCCATGCTTCTCTCGTTCTACCACCCCCCACTCACCCAGGCCGCTCCTCTTCTCCACAGGGACCTCTTCATCCAGCCCTACCTTCCCTTTTTGCCTACCCGGCCTCCTCCTTTATTTACTCTGCACTTCCTCTCCCCCACCTCTACAGTCCTGCCTCTTTTCCACCCTCCCATTACCAGGGAACTCATTACATAACCACTGAACCTTTTAGAAGGACTGGGTCCCCTCAACTGATTACCCAACTACTCTGTTTCTGTGCCGAAAGCAGGACTCGAACCCAGGCCCCCAGTGCTGTAACACAAGCACTTAACCTCTAGGCCACTGCAGTTAGCTGGTGTTTGGTGGAGCGGGGGGGCCAGATGGTCTATCCTCCTTGGCTCCAGTGAACATGTTTCACAACTGAAATGGTTATGCTCACGGGGGCATGCCTAAGAAAGATATATACGCCCAAAAGCTACCCTCAAAAGCACAGCCACCAGTGGCTCAAGTGGTAAGTGCTTGGTCTTGGAATGCTGGAGACCTGAGTTCTAATCCAATGTCTGCAATCTCCTGGGCATGTTTTTTTTTAATTAAAAAAATATATTTTTTAATTGAAAATGGGTATGCATTGCCCTGAGCAATCAGCCAACAGCCAATGCCCCTTCAATACCTGCATTCCTACTAGCAGTTGTGCCTTTGTTTTCTGCACTCTGGCCTAGGTAACACCCATACAAAAGTTTGTCTCTCTGGCCCCAGTTGACTGGAAAAAAACGAGGGGAAAAGGTGTAATCTACGGGTCATGGTTGATACAATAATTGCCCTGGGACTCAAACAGGACACCTTCACGAGGTGCTATGAGGTGACCACCGGCCCCTGCATAGCAAGCAAACCTGTATCAGCATCTCACCAGCAACTGAATGTGTCGCCTGCAGGCTACACATAAGAGGCTGCAGTAGGTGCATTAACCCATCGGGCTGTGGACCCTCCTTCCTCTGAGAGCAGGAAACTGAATTTCCATGTTGCCTTCCTTTGGCACATTTGATCTATCTTTCAACCCAATTCAGAGGATGTTTTGCTTCACGGAGAGATGATAATCATTGTGAGGTGTCAGCCACTAATAGCTAAGCAGGTCAGTTAAATCTTTGACTTTGTCATTGGGGTGTACTGATATGCGCTGGGCAGTCTTCTGTCCTGTGCTACTGTATGCATTCTTATTGCTGCTTGTTCACGATTCCTAAATGTAAACAGTGAAATATTTGAAAGACTCTTGATGCAACAAGCATTTCCCACTCTTTGCCCTGGGGGTGAGAGGGCTGCTTTCGGCCTTCAACACCCTCAATTTTGGAGTGGCCGGCTCCACCACTGAGAATGAGGGGCTAATCCTGGTCGGAAACGGGCAGAGGTCTGCGCCCTGCGTCCTCCACGCGTCCCTAACGCTCCCAAACGCGACCACAGCCCTTACGGGCACAGCCCTATGTCGGTGCAGCCTCTATGGTGCAGCCACCCAGGTAGCTTAGGGTTAGGATATGTGCTCTTCAACATAAGCCTGGCCAACCAGGCCCTGGAGAGTGTCACAGCATGCTCTGTAATCCCCTAGTGATGGTGGCCTTGGTGACGATGATCTTGCTGGAATACTGATGCCTTTTTTCCTCCCAGAAGCCCCAGAAGCCTATTGAAATGAAGGGGTGTGCACCTCTCACTGGCCTCTGTTTACCCTCTGGCTAACTGAAATTAGTTCTGGGCTTTCCAGGCAAATGTATCCATTTCGGGAGAGAGCTAGGAATAGGAAGGCTCTTTCTGCAGGCTCGGTGGGAAAGAGTCAGAGAGCTACATGCCTGAGGCATCTTTCTTCCTCCTTCGCTCATTGTGTTCCCTAACTTCTAACTCTCTGCCAGGCCAGGCCCTGTTTCTTTTACTGCCAACCCCCCCTAACCCCTCGTCTTCCACCTACTTCCCGCTCTATTATGCCTTCTCCTTTTTTGCTCTCTTCTGTGGCCCTTTGAAAATGAATGCAGGCCTAGCTAAGCCTCATGAAGGAAATCTACCAACAAAAGATGCATTCCTTGCTTATGGGAGGCGGGGTAGATCTAGAAGGGCATGGCGTAGGTTCCCTGGTAAAGGGAGGAAGAAAGAATAGAGGCGGCCAGGAAGTGCACGTTAGTGCCGGATGAGGATAAAAATGTCAGCCCATTGTGGGGTACATTCCATCTTCACCCTTCCTCATGGCCCCTTTCCCCACATTAGAACCCTCCCTCCACTATTCAGGGCCCACTTTATCCCACATCCCCATGCTTCTCTCCTTCTACCACCCCCCACTCACCCAGGCCGCTCCTCTTCTCCACAGGGACCCCTTCATCCAGCCCTACCTTCCCTTTTTGCCTACCCGGCCTCCTCCTTTATTTACTCTGCACTTCCTCTCCCCCACCTCTACAGTCCTGCCTCTTTTCCACCCTCCCATTACCAGGGACCTCATTACATAACCACTGAACCTTTTAGAAGGACTGGGTCCCCTCAACTGATTACCCAACTACTCTGTTTCTGTGCCGAAAGCAGGACTCGAACCCAGGCCCCCAGTGCTGTAACACAAGCACTTAACCTCTAGGCCACTGCAGTTAGCTGGTGTTTGGTGGAGCGGGGGGCCAGATGGTCTATCCTCCTTGGCTCCAGTGAACATGTTTCACAACTGAAATGGTTATGCTCACGGGGGCATGCAGAAGAAAGATATATACGCCCAAAAGCTACCCTCAGAAGCACAGCCACCAGTGGCTCAAGTGGTAAGTGCTTGGTCTTGGAATGCTGGAGACCTGAGTTCTAATCCAATGTCTGCAATCTCCTGGGCATGTTTTTTTTTAATTAAAAAAATATATTTTTTAATTGAAAATGGGTATGCATTGCCCTGAGCAATCAGCCAACAGCCAATGCCCCTTCAATACCTTCATTCCTACTAGCAGTTGTGCCTTTGTTTTCTGCACTCTGGCCTAGGTAACACCCATACAAAAGTTTGTCTCTCTGGCCCCAGTTGACTGGAAAAAAACGAGGGGAAAAGGTGTAATCTACGGGTCATGGTTGATACAATAATTGCCCTGGGACTCAAACAGGACACCTTCACGAGGTGCTATGAGGTGACCACC
This sequence comes from Ambystoma mexicanum, assembly GCF_040938575.1. Classification (NCBI taxonomy): domain Eukaryota; kingdom Metazoa; phylum Chordata; class Amphibia; order Caudata; family Ambystomatidae; genus Ambystoma; species Ambystoma mexicanum. The sequence goes on along the minus strand of NC_090926.1, from coordinate 199,802,229 downwards.
GGCCCCTGCATAGCAAGCAAACCTGTATCAGCATCTCACCAGCAACTGAATGTGTCGCCTGCAGGCTACACATAAGAGGCTGCAGTAGGTGCATTAACCCATCGGGCTGTGGACCCTCCTTCCTCTGAGAGCAGGAAACTGAATTTCCATGTTGCCTTCCTTTGGCACATTTGATCTATCTTTCAACCCAATTCAGAGGATGTTTTGCTTCACGGAGAGATGATAATCATTGTGAGGTGTCAGCCACTAATAGCTAAGCAGGTCAGTTAAATCTTTGACTTTGTCATTGGGGTGTACTGATATGCGCTGGGCAGTCTTCTGTCCTGTGCTACTGTATGCATTCTTATTGCTGCTTGTTCACGATTCCTAAATGTAAACAGTGAAATATTTGAAAGACTCTTGATGCAACAAGCATTTCCGACTCTTTGCCCTGGGGGTGAGAGGGCTGCTTTCGGCCTTCAACACCCTCAATTTTGGAGTGGCCGGCTCCACCACTGAGAATGAGGGGCTAATCCTGGTCGGAAACGGGCAGAGGTCTGCGCCCTGCGTCCTCCACGCGTCCCTAACGCTCCCAAACGCGACCACAGCCCTTACGGGCACAGCCCTATGTCGGTGCAGCCTCTATGGTGCAGCCACCCAGGTAGCTTAGGGTTAGGATATGTGCTCTTCAACATAAGCCTGGCCAACCAGGCCCTGGAGAGTGTCACAGCATGCTCTGTAATCCCCTAGTGATGGTGGCCTTGGTGACGATGATCTTGCTGGAATACTGATGCCTTTTTTCCTCCCAGAAGCCCCAGAAGCCTATTGAAATGAAGGGGTGTGCACCTCTCACTGGCCTCTGTTTACCCTCTGGCTAACTGAAATTAGTTCTGGGCTTTCCAGGCAAATGTATCCATTTCGGGAGAGAGCTAGGAATAGGAAGGCTCTTTCTGCAGGCTCGGTGGGAAAGAGTCAGAGAGCTACATGCCTGAGGCATCTTTCTTCCTCCTTCGCTCATTGTGTTCCCTAACTTCTAACTCTCTGCCAGGCCAGGCCCTGTTTCTTTTACTGCCAACCCCCCCTAACCCCTCGTCTTCCACCTACTTCCCGCTCTATTATGCCTTCTCCTTTTTTGCTCTCTTCTGTGGCCCTTTGAAAATGAATGCAGGCCTAGCTAAGCCTCATGAAGGAAATCTACCAACAAAAGATGCATTCCTTTCTTATGGGAGGCGGGGTAAATCTAGAAGGGCATGGCGTAGGTTCCCTGGTAAAGGGAGGAAGAAAGAATAGAGGCGGCCAGGAAGTGCACGTTAGTGCCGGATGAGGATAAAAATGTCAGCCCATTGTGGGGTCCATTCCATCTTCCCCCTTCCTCATGGCCCCTTTCCCCACATTAGAACCCTCCCTCCACTATTCAGGGCCCACTTTATCCCACATCCCCATGCTTCTCTCGTTCTACCACCCCCCACTCACCCAGGCCGCTCCTCTTCTCCACAGGGACCTCTTCATCCAGCCCTACCTTCCCTTTTTGCCTACCCGGCCTCCTCCTTTATTTACTCTGCACTTCCTCTCCCCCACCTCTACAGTCCTGCCTCTTTTCCACCCTCCCATTACCAGGGAACTCATTACATAACCACTGAACCTTTTAGAAGGACTGGGTCCCCTCAACTGATTACCCAACTACTCTGTTTCTGTGCCGAAAGCAGGACTCGAACCCAGGCCCCCAGTGCTGTAACACAAGCACTTAACCTCTAGGCCACTGCAGTTAGCTGGTGTTTGGTGGAGCGGGGGGGCCAGATGGTCTATCCTCCTTGGCTCCAGTGAACATGTTTCACAACTGAAATGGTTATGCTCACGGGGGCATGCCTAAGAAAGATATATACGCCCAAAAGCTACCCTCAAAAGCACAGCCACCAGTGGCTCAAGTGGTAAGTGCTTGGTCTTGGAATGCTGGAGACCTGAGTTCTAATCCAATGTCTGCAATCTCCTGGGCATGTTTTTTTTTAATTAAAAAAATATATTTTTTAATTGAAAATGGGTATGCATTGCCCTGAGCAAGCAGCCAACAGCCAATGCCCCTTCAATACCTGCATTCCTACTAGCAGTTGTGCCTTTGTTTTCTGCACTCTGGCCTAGGTAACACCCATACAAAAGTTTGTCTCTCTGGCCCCAGTTGACTGGAAAAAAACGAGGGGAAAAGGTGTAATCTACGGGTCATGGTTGATACAATAATTGCCCTGGGACTCAAACAGGACACCTTCACGAGGTGCTATGAGGTGACCACCGGCCCCTGCATAGCAAGCAAACCTGTATCAGCATCTCACCAGCAACTGAATGTGTCGCCTGCAGGCTACACATAAGAGGCTGCAGTAGGTGCATTAACCCATCGGGCTGTGGACCCTCCTTCCTCTGAGAGCAGGAAACTGAATTTCCATGTTGCCTTCCTTTGGCACATTTGATCTATCTTTCAACCCAATTCAGAGGATGTTTTGCTTCACGGAGAGATGATAATCATTGTGAGGTGTCAGCCACTAATAGCTAAGCAGGTCAGTTAAATCTTTGACTTTGTCATTGGGGTGTACTGATATGCGCTGGGCAGTCTTCTGTCCTGTGCTACTGTATGCATTCTTATTGCTGCTTGTTCACGATTCCTAAATGTAAACAGTGAAATATTTGAAAGACTCTTGATGCAACAAGCATTTCCCACTCTTTGCCCTGGGGGTGAGAGGGCTGCTTTCGGCCTTCAACACCCTCAATTTTGGAGTGGCCGGCTCCACCACTGAGAATGAGGGGCTAATCCTGGTCGGAAACGGGCAGAGGTCTGCGCCCTGCGTCCTCCACGCGTCCCTAACGCTCCCAAACGCGACCACAGCCCTTACGGGCACAGCCCTATGTCGGTGCAGCCTCTATGGTGCAGCCACCCAGGTAGCTTAGGGTTAGGATATGTGCTCTTCAACATAAGCCTGGCCAACCAGGCCCTGGAGAGTGTCACAGCATGCTCTGTAATCCCCTAGTGATGGTGGCCTTGGTGACGATGATCTTGCTGGAATACTGATGCCTTTTTTCCTCCCAGAAGCCCCAGAAGCCTATTGAAATGAAGGGGTGTGCACCTCTCACTGGCCTCTGTTTACCCTCTGGCTAACTGAAATTAGTTCTGGGCTTTCCAGGCAAATGTATCCATTTCGGGAGAGAGCTAGGAATAGGAAGGCTCTTTCTGCAGGCTCGGTGGGAAAGAGTCAGAGAGCTGCATGCCTGAGGCATCTTTCTTCCTCCTTCGCTCATTGTGTTCCCTAACTTCTAACTCTCTGCCAGGCCAGGCCCTGTTTCTTTTACTGCCAACCCCCCCTAACCCCTCGTCTTCCACCTACTTCCCGCTCTATTATGCCTTCTCCTTTTTTGCTCTCTTCTGTGGCCCTTTGAAAATGAATGCAGGCCTAGCTAAGCCTCATGAAGGAAATCTACCAACAAAAGATGCATTCCTTGCTTATGGGAGGCGGGGTAGATCTAGAAGGGCATGGCGTAGGTTCCCTGGTAAAGGGAGGAAGAAAGAATAGAGGCGGCCAGGAAGTGCACGTTAGTGCCGATGAGGATAAAAATGTCAGCCCATTGTGGGGTCCATTCCATCTTCCCCCTTCCTCATGGCCCCTTTCCCCACATTAGAACCCTCCCTCCACTATTCAGGGCCCACTTTATCCCACATCCCCATGCTTCTCTCCTTCTACCACCCCCCACTCACCCAGGCCGCTCCTCTTCTCCACAGGGACCCCTTCATCCAGCCCTACCTTCCCTTTTTGCCTACCCGGCCTCCTCCTTTATTTACTCTGCACTTCCTCTCCCCCACCTCTACAGTCCTGCCTCTTTTCCACCCTCCCATTACCAGGGAACTCATTACATAACCACTGAACCTTTTAGAAGGACTGGGTCCCCTCAACTGATTACCCAACTACTCTGTTTCTGTGCCGAAAGCAGGACTCGAACCCAGGCCCCCAGTGCTGTAACACAAGCACTTAACCTCTAGGCCACTGCAGTTAGCTGGTGTTTGGTGGAGCGGGGGGCCAGATGGTCTATCCTCCTTGGCTCCAGTGAACATGTTTCACAACTGAAATGGTTATGCTCACGGGGGCATGCAGAAGAAAGATATATACGCCCAAAAGCTACCCTCAGAAGCACAGCCACCAGTGGCTCAAGTGGTAAGTGCTTGGTCTTGGAATGCTGGAGACCTGAGTTCTAATCCAATGTCTGCAATCTCCTGGGCATGTTTTTTTTTAATTAAAAAAATATATTTTTTAATTGAAAATGGGTATGCATTGCCCTGAGCAATCAGCCAACAGCCAATGCCCCTTCAATACCTGCATTCCTACTAGCAGTTGTGCCTTTGTTTTCTGCACTCTGGCCTAGGTAACACCCATACAAAAGTTTGTCTCTCTGGCCCCAGTTGACTGGAAAAAAACGAGGGGAAAAGGTGTAATCTACGGGTCATGGTTGATACAATAATTGCCCTGGGACTCAAACAGGACACCTTCACGAGGTGCTATGAGGTGACCACCGGCCCCTGCATAGCAAGCAAACCTGTATCAGCATCTCACCAGCAACTGAATGTGTCGCCTGCAGGCTACACATAAGAGGCTGCAGTAGGTGCATTAACCCATCGGGCTGTGGACCCTCCTTCCTCTGAGAGCAGGAAACTGAATTTCCATGTTGCCTTCCTTTGGCACATTTGATCTATCTTTCAACCCAATTCAGAGGATGTTTTGCTTCACGGAGAGATGATAATCATTGTGAGGTGTCAGCCACTAATAGCTAAGCAGGTCAGTTAAATCTTTGACTTTGTCATTGGGGTGTACTGATATGCGCTGGGCAGTCTTCTGTCCTGTGCTACTGTATGCATTCTTATTGCTGCTTGTTCACGATTCCTAAATGTAAACAGTGAAATATTTGAAAGACTCTTGATGCAACAAGCATTTCCCACTCTTTGCCCTGGGGGTGAGAGGGCTGCTTTCGGCCTTCAACACCCTCAATTTTGGAGTGGCCGGCTCCACCACTGAGAATGAGGGGCTAATCCTGGTCGGAAACGGGCAGAGGTCTGCGCCCTGCGTCCTCCACGCGTCCCTAACGCTCCCAAACGCGACCACAGCCCTTACGGGCACAGCCCTATGTCGGTGCAGCCTCTATGGTGCAGCCACCCAGGTAGCTTAGGGTTAGGATATGTGCTCTTCAACATAAGCCTGGCCAACCAGGCCCTGGAGAGTGTCACAGCATGCTCTGTAATCCCCTAGTGATGGTGGCCTTGGTGACGATGATCTTGCTGGAATACTGATGCCTTTTTTCCTCCCAGAAGCCCCAGAAGCCTATTGAAATGAAGGGGTGTGCACCTCTCACTGGCCTCTGTTTACCCTCTGGCTAACTGAAATTAGTTCTGGGCTTTCCAGGCAAATGTATCCATTTCGGGAGAGAGCTAGGAATAGGAAGGCTCTTTCTGCAGGCTCGGTGGGAAAGAGTCAGAGAGCTACATGCCTGAGGCATCTTTCTTCCTCCTTCGCTCATTGTGTTCCCTAACTTCTAACTCTCTGCCAGGCCAGGCCCTGTTTCTTTTACTGCCAACCCCCCCTAACCCCTCGTCTTACACCTACTTCCCGCTCTATTATGCCTTCTCCTTTTTTGCTCTCTTCTGTGGCCCTTTGAAAATGAATGCAGGCCTAGCTAAGCCTCATGAAGGAAATCTACCAACAAAAGATGCATTCCTTGCTTATGGGAGGCGGGGTAGATCTAGAAGGGCATGGCGTAGGTTCCCTGGTAAAGGGAGGAAGAAAGAATAGAGGCGGCCAGGAAGTGCACGTTAGTGCCGGATGAGGATAAAAATGTCAGCCCATTGTGGGGTCCATTCCATCTTCCCCCTTCCTCATGGCCCCTTTCCCCACATTAGAACCCTCCCTCCACTATTCAGGGCCCACTTTATCCCACATCCCCATGCTTCTCTCGTTCTACCACCCCCCACTCACCCAGGCCGCTCCTCTTCTCCACAGGGACCCCTTCATCCAGCCCTACCTTCCCTTTTTGCCTACCCGGCCTCCTCCTTTATTTACTCTGCACTTCCTCTCCCCCACCTCTACAGTCCTGCCTCTTTTCCACCCTCCCATTACCAGGGAACTCATTACATAACCACTGAACCTTTTAGAAGGACTGGGTCCCCTCAACTGATTACCCAACTACTCTGTTTCTGTGCCGAAAGCAGGACTCGAACCCAGGCCCCCAGTGCTGTAACACAAGCACTTAACCTCTAGGCCACTGCAGTTAGCTGGTGTTTGGTGGAGCGGGGGGCCAGATGGTCTATCCTCCTTGGCTCCAGTGAACATGTTTCACAACTGAAATGGTTATGCTCATGGGGGCATGCAGAAGAAAGATATATACGCCCAAAAGCTACCCTCAGAAGCACAGCCACCAGTGGCTCAAGTGGTAAGTGCTTGGTCTTGGAATGCTGGAGACCTGAGTTCTAATCCAATGTCTGCAATCTCCTGGGCATGTTTTTTTTTAATTAAAAAAATATATTTTTTAATTGAAAATGGGTATGCATTGCCCTGAGCAATCAGCCAACAGCCAATGCCCCTTCAATACCTGCATTCCTACTAGCAGTTGTGCCTTTGTTTTCTGCACTCTGGCCTAGGTAACACCAATACAAAAGTTTGTCTCTCTGGCCCCAGTTGACTGGAAAAAAACGAGGGGAAAAGGTGTAATCTACGGGTCATGGTTGATACAATAATTGCCCTGGGACTCAAACAGGACACCTTCACGAGGTGCTATGAGGTGACCACCGGCCCCTGCATAGCAAGCAAACCTGTATCAGCATCTCACCAGCAACTGAATGTGTCGCCTGCAGGCTACACATAAGAGGCTGCAGTAGGTGCATTAACCCATCGGGCTGTGGACCCTCCTTCCTCTGAGAGCAGGAAACTGAATTTCCATGTTGCCTTCCTTTGGCACATTTGATCTATCTTTCAACCCAATTCAGAGGATGTTTTGCTTCACGGAGAGATGATAATCATTGTGAGGTGTCAGCCACTAATAGCTAAGCAGGTCAGTTAAATCTTTGACTTTGTCATTGGGGTGTACTGATATGCGCTGGGCAGTCTTCTGTCCTGTGCTACTGTATGCATTCTTATTGCTGCTTGTTCACGATTCCTAAATGTAAACAGTGAAATATTTGAAAGACTCTTGATGCAACAAGCATTTCCCACTCTTTGCCCTGGGGGTGAGAGGGCTGCTTTCGGCCTTCAACACCCTCAATTTTGGAGTGGCCGGCTCCACCACTGAGAATGAGGGGCTAATCCTGGTCGGAAACGGGCAGAGGTCTGCGCCCTGCGTCCTCCACGCGTCCCTAACGCTCCCAAACGCGACCACAGCCCTTACGGGCACAGCCCTATGTCGGTGCAGCCTCTATGGTGCAGCCACCCAGGTAGCTTAGGGTTAGGATATGTGCTCTTCAACATAAGCCTGGCCAACCAGGCCCTGGAGAGTGTCACAGCATGCTCTGTAATCCCCTAGTGATGGTGGCCTTGGTGACGATGATCTTGCTGGAATACTGATGCCTTTTTTCCTCCCAGAAGCCCCAGAAGCCTATTGAAATGAAGGGGTGTGCACCTCTCACTGGCCTCTGTTTACCCTCTGGCTAACTGAAATTAGTTCTGGGCTTTCCAGGCAAATGTATCCATTTCGGGAGAGAGCTAGGAATAGGAAGGCTCTTTCTGCAGGCTCGGTGGGAAAGAGTCAGAGAGCTACATGCCTGAGGCATCTTTCTTCCTCCTTCGCTCATTGTGTTCCCTAACTTCTAACTCTCTGCCAGGCCAGGCCCTGTTTCTTTTACTGCCAACCCCCCCTAACCCCTCGTCTTCCACCTACTTCCCGCTCTATTATGCCTTCTCCTTTTTTGCTCTCTTCTGTGGCCCTTTGAAAATGAATGCAGGCCTAGCTAAGCCTCATGAAGGAAATCTACCAACAAAAGATGCATTCCTTTCTTATGGGAGGCGGGGTAGATCTAGAAGGGCATGGCGTAGGTTCCCTGGTAAAGGGAGGAAGAAAGAATAGAGGCGGCCAGGAAGTGCACGTTAGTGCCGGATGAGGATAAAAATGTCAGCCCATTGTGGGGTCCATTCCATCTTCCCCCTTCCTCATGGCCCCTTTCCCCACATTAGAACCCTCCCTCCACTATTCAGGGCCCACTTTATCCCACATCCCCATGCTTCTCTCGTTCTACCACCCCCCACTCACCCAGGCCGCTCCTCTTCTCCACAGGGACCCCTTCATCCAGCCCTACCTTCCCTTTTTGCCTACCCGGCCTCCTCCTTTATTTACTCTGCACTTCCTCTCCCCCACCTCTACAGTCCTGCCTCTTTTCCACCCTCCCATTACCAGGGAACTCATTACATAACCACTGAACCTTTTAGAAGGACTGGGTCCCCTCAACTGATTACCCAACTACTCTGTTTCTGTGCCGAAAGCAGGACTCGAACCCAGGCCCCCAGTGCTGTAACACAAGCACTTAACCTCTAGGCCACTGCAGTTAGCTGGTGTTTGGTGGAGCGGGGGGCCAGATGGTCTATCCTCCTTGGCTCCAGTGAACATGTTTCACAACTGAAATGGTTATGCTCACGGGGGCATGCAGAAGAAAGATATATACGCCCAAAAGCTACCCTCAGAAGCACAGCCACCAGTGGCTCAAGTGGTAAGTGCTTGGTCTTGGAATGCTGGAGACCTGAGTTCTAATCCAATGTCTGCAATCTCCTGGGCATGTTTTTTTTTAATTAAAAAAATATATTTTTTAATTGAAAATGGGTATGCATTGCCCTGAGCAATCAGCCAACAGCCAATGCCCCTTCAATACCTGCATTCCTACTAGCAGTTGTGCCTTTGTTTTCTGCACTCTGGCCTAGGTAACACCCATACAAAAGTTTGTCTCTCTGGCCCCAGTTGACTGGAAAAAAACGAGGGGAAAAGGTGTAATCTACGGGTCATGGTTGATACAATAATTGCCCTGGGACTCAAACAGGACACCTTCACGAGGTGCTATGAGGTGACCACCGGCCCCTGCATAGCAAGCAAACCTGTATCAGCATCTCACCAGCAACTGAATGTGTCGCCTGCAGGCTACACATAAGAGGCTGCAGTAGGTGCATTAACCCATCGGGCTGTGGACCCTCCTTCCTCTGAGAGCAGGAAACTGAATTTCCATGTTGCCTTCCTTTGGCACATTTGATCTATCTTTCAACCCAATTCAGAGGATGTTTTGCTTCACGGAGAGATGATAATCATTGTGAGGTGTCAGCCACTAATAGCTAAGCAGGTCAGTTAAATCTTTGACTTTGTCATTGGGGTGTACTGATATGCGCTGGGCAGTCTTCTGTCCTGTGCTACTGTATGCATTCTTATTGCTGCTTGTTCACGATTCCTAAATGTAAACAGTGAAATATTTGAAAGACTCTTGATGCAACAAGCATTTCCCACTCTTTGCCCTGGGGGTGAGAGGGCTGCTTTCGGCCTTCAACACCCTCAATTTTGGAGTGGCCGGCTCCACCACTGAGAATGAGGGGCTAATCCTGGTCGGAAACGGGCAGAGGTCTGCGCCCTGCGTCCTCCACGCGTCCCTAACGCTCCCAAACGCGACCACAGCCCTTACGGGCACAGCCCTATGTCGGTGCAGCCTCTATGGTGCAGCCACCCAGGTAGCTTAGGGTTAGGATATGTGCTCTTCAACATAAGCCTGGCCAACCAGGCCCTGGAGAGTGTCACAGCATGCTCTGTAATCCCCTAGTGATGGTGGCCTTGGTGACGATGATCTTGCTGGAATACTGATGCCTTTTTTCCTCCCAGAAGCCCCAGAAGCCTATTGAAATGAAGGGGTGTGCACCTCTCACTGGCCTCTGTTTACCCTCTGGCTAACTGAAATTAGTTCTGGGCTTTCCAGGCAAATGTATCCATTTCGGGAGAGAGCTAGGAATAGGAAGGCTCTTTCTGCAGGCTCGGTGGGAAAGAGTCAGAGAGCTACATGCCTGAGGCATCTTTCTTCCTCCTTCGCTCATTGTGTTCCCTAACTTCTAACTCTCTGCCAGGCCAGGCCCTGTTTCTTTTACTGCCAACCCCCCCTAACCCCTCGTCTTACACCTACTTCCCGCTCTATTATGCCTTCTCCTTTTTTGCTCTCTTCTGTGGCCCTTTGAAAATGAATGCAGGCCTAGCTAAGCCTCATGAAGGAAATCTACCAACAAAAGATGCATTCCTTGCTTATGGGAGGCGGGGTAGATCTAGAAGGGCATGGCGTAGGTTCCCTGGTAAAGGGAGGAAGAAAGAATAGAGGCGGCCAGGAAGTGCACGTTAGTGCCGGATGAGGATAAAAATGTCAGCCCATTGTGGGGTCCATTCCATCTTCCCCCTTCCTCATGGCCCCTTTCCCCACATTAGAACCCTCCCTCCACTATTCAGGGCCCACTTTATCCCACATCCCCATGCTTCTCTCGTTCTACCACCCCCCACTCACCCAGGCCGCTCCTCTTCTCCACAGGGACCCCTTCATCCAGCCCTACCTTCCCTTTTTGCCTACCCGGCCTCCTCCTTTATTTACTCTGCACTTCCTCTCCCCCACCTCTACAGTCCTGCCTCTTTTCCACCCTCCCATTACCAGGGAACTCATTACATAACCACTGAACCTTTTAGAAGGACTGGGTCCCCTCAACTGATTACCCAACTACTCTGTTTCTGTGCCGAAAGCAGGACTCGAACCCAGGCCCCCAGTGCTGTAACACAAGCACTTAACCTCTAGGCCACTGCAGTTAGCTGGTGTTTGGTGGAGCGGGGGGCCAGATGGTCTATCCTCCTTGGCTCCAGTGAACATGTTTCACAACTGAAATGGTTATGCTCATGGGGGCATGCAGAAGAAAGATATATACGCCCAAAAGCTACCCTCAGAAGCACAGCCACCAGTGGCTCAAGTGGTAAGTGCTTGGTCTTGGAATGCTGGAGACCTGAGTTCTAATCCAATGTCTGCAATCTCCTGGGCATGTTTTTTTTTAATTAAAAAAATATATTTTTTAATTGAAAATGGGTATGCATTGCCCTGAGCAATCAGCCAACAGCCAATGCCCCTTCAATACCTGCATTCCTACTAGCAGTTGTGCCTTTGTTTTCTGCACTCTGGCCTAGGTAACACCCATACAAAAGTTTGTCTCTCTGGCCCCAGTTGACTGGAAAAAAACGAGGGGAAAAGGTGTAATCTACGGGTCATGGTTGATACAATAATTGCCCTGGGACTCAAACAGGACACCTTCACGAGGTGCTATGAGGTGACCACCGGCCCCTGCATAGCAAGCAAACCTGTATCAGCATCTCACCAGCAACTGAATGTGTCGCCTGCAGGCTACACATAAGAGGCTGCAGTAGGTGCATTAACCCATCGGGCTGTGGACCCTCCTTCCTCTGAGAGCAGGAAACTGAATTTCCATGTTGCCTTCCTTTGGCACATTTGATCTATCTTTCAACCTAATTCAGAGGATGTTTTGCTTCACGGAGAGATGATAATCATTGTGAGGTGTCAGCCACTAATAGCTAAGCAGGTCAGTTAAATCTTTGACTTTGTCATTGGGGTGTACTGATATGCGCTGGGCAGTCTTCTGTCCTGTGCTACTGTATGCATTCTTATTGCTGCTTGTTCACGATTCCTAAATGTAAACAGTGAAATATTTGAAAGACTCTTGATGCAACAAGCATTTCCCACTCTTTGCCCTGGGGGTGAGAGGGCTGCTTTCGGCCTTCAACACCCTCAATTTTGGAGTGGCCGGCTCCACCACTGAGAATGAGGGGCTAATCCTGGTCGGAAACGGGCAGAGGTCTGCGCCCTGCGTCCTCCACGCGTCCCTAACGCTCCCAAACGCGACCACAGCCCTTACGGGCACAGCCCTATGTCGGTGCAGCCTCTATGGTGCAGCCACCCAGGTAGCTTAGGGTTAGGATATGTGCTCTTCAACATAAGCCTGGCCAACCAGGCCCTGGAGAGTGTCACAGCATGCTCTGTAATCCCCTAGTGATGGTGGCCTTGGTGACGATGATCTTGCTGGAATACTGATGCCTTTTTTCCTCCCAGAAGCCCCAGAAGCCTATTGAAATGAAGGGGTGTGCACCTCTCACTGGCCTCTGTTTACCCTCTGGCTAACTGAAATTAGTTCTGGGCTTTCCAGGCAAATGTATCCATTTCGGGAGAGAGCTAGGAATAGGAAGGCTCTTTCTGCAGGCTCGGTGGGAAAGAGTCAGAGAGCTACATGCCTGAGGCATCTTTCTTCCTCCTTCGCTCATTGTGTTCCCTAACTTCTAACTCTCTGCCAGGCCAGGCCCTGTTTCTTTTACTGCCAACCCCCCCTAACCCCTCGTCTTCCACCTACTTCCCGCTCTATTATGCCTTCTCCTTTTTTGCTCTCTTCTGTGGCCCTTTGAAAATGAATGCAGGCCTAGCTAAGCCTCATGAAGGAAATCTACCAACAAAAGATGCATTCCTTTCTTATGGGAGGCGGGGTAGATCTAGAAGGGCATGGCGTAGGTTCCCTGGTAAAGGGAGGAAGAAAGAATAGAGGCGGCCAGGAAGTGCACGTTAGTGCCGGATGAGGATAAAAATGTCAGCCCATTGTGGGGTCCATTCCATCTTCCCCCTTCCTCATGGCCCCTTTCCCCACATTAGAACCCTCCCTCCACTATTCAGGGCCCACTTTATCCCACATCCCCATGCTTCTCTCGTTCTACCACCCCCCACTCACCCAGGCCGCTCCTCTTCTCCACAGGGACCCCTTCATCCAGCCCTACCTTCCCTTTTTGCCTACCCGGCCTCCTCCTTTATTTACTCTGCACTTCCTCTCCCCCACCTCTACAGTCCTGCCTCTTTTCCACCCTCCCATTACCAGGGAACTCATTACATAACCACTGAACCTTTTAGAAGGACTGGGTCCCCTCAACTGATTACCCAACTACTCTGTTTCTGTGCCGAAAGCAGGACTCGAACCCAGGCCCCCAGTGCTGTAACACAAGCACTTAACCTCTAGGCCACTGCAGTTAGCTGGTGTTTGGTGGAGCGGGGGGCCAGATGGTCTATCCTCCTTGGCTCCAGTGAACATGTTTCACAACTGAAATGGTTATGCTCACGGGGGCATGCAGAAGAAAGATATATACGCCCAAAAGCTACCCTCAGAAGCACAGCCACCAGTGGCTCAAGTGGTAAGTGCTTGGTCTTGGAATGCTGGAGACCTGAGTTCTAATCCAATGTCTGCAATCTCCTGGGCATGTTTTTTTTTAATTAAAAAAATATATTTTTTAATTGAAAATGGGTATGCATTGCCCTGAGCAATCAGCCAACAGCCAATGCCCCTTCAATACCTGCATTCCTACTAGCAGTTGTGCCTTTGTTTTCTGCACTCTGGCCTAGGTAACACCCATACAAAAGTTTGTCTCTCTGGCCCCAGTTGACTGGAAAAAAACGAGGGGAAAAGGTGTAATCTACGGGTCATGGTTGATACAATAATTGCCCTGGGACTCAAACAGGACACCTTCACGAGGTGCTATGAGGTGACCACCGGCCCCTGCATAGCAAGCAAACCTGTATCAGCATCTCACCAGCAACTGAATGTGTCGCCTGCAGGCTACACATAAGAGGCTGCAGTAGGTGCATTAACCCATCGGGCTGTGGACCCTCCTTCCTCTGAGAGCAGGAAACTGAATTTCCATGTTGCCTTCCTTTGGCACATTTGATCTATCTTTCAACCCAATTCAGAGGATGTTTTGCTTCACGGAGAGATGATAATCATTGTGAGGTGTCAGCCACTAATAGCTAAGCAGGTCAGTTAAATCTTTGACTTTGTCATTGGGGTGTACTGATATGCGCTGGGCAGTCTTCTGTCCTGTGCTACTGTATGCATTCTTATTGCTGCTTGTTCACGATTCCTAAATGTAAACAGTGAAATATTTGAAAGACTCTTGATGCAACAAGCATTTCCCACTCTTTGCCCTGGGGGTGAGAGGGCTGCTTTCGGCCTTCAACACCCTCAATTTTGGAGTGGCCGGCTCCACCACTGAGAATGAGGGGCTAATCCTGGTCGGAAACGGGCAGAGGTCTGCGCCCTGCGTCCTCCACGCGTCCCTAACGCTCCCAAACGCGACCACAGCCCTTACGGGCACAGCCCTATGTCGGTGCAGCCTCTATGGTGCAGCCACCCAGGTAGCTTAGGGTTAGGATATGTGCTCTTCAACATAAGCCTGGCCAACCAGGCCCTGGAGAGTGTCACAGCATGCTCTGTAATCCCCTAGTGATGGTGGCCTTGGTGACGATGATCTTGCTGGAATACTGATGCCTTTTTTCCTCCCAGAAGCCCCAGAAGCCTATTGAAATGAAGGGGTGTGCACCTCTCACTGGCCTCTGTTTACCCTCTGGCTAACTGAAATTAGTTCTGGGCTTTCCAGGCAAATGTATCCATTTCGGGAGAGAGCTAGGAATAGGAAGGCTCTTTCTGCAGGCTCGGTGGGAAAGAGTCAGAGAGCTACATGCCTGAGGCATCTTTCTTCCTCCTTCGCTCATTGTGTTCCCTAACTTCTAACTCTCTGCCAGGCCAGGCCCTGTTTCTTTTACTGCCAACCCCCCCTAACCCCTCGTCTTACACCTACTTCCCGCTCTATTATGCCTTCTCCTTTTTTGCTCTCTTCTGTGGCCCTTTGAAAATGAATGCAGGCCTAGCTAAGCCTCATGAAGGAAATCTACCAACAAAAGATGCATTCCTTGCTTATGGGAGGCGGGGTAGATCTAGAAGGGCATGGCGTAGGTTCCCTGGTAAAGGGAGGAAGAAAGAATAGAGGCGGCCAGGAAGTGCACGTTAGTGCCGGATGAGGATAAAAATGTCAGCCCATTGTGGGGTCCATTCCATCTTCCCCCTTCCTCATGGCCCCTTTCCCCACATTAGAACCCTCCCTCCACTATTCAGGGCCCACTTTATCCCACATCCCCATGCTTCTCTCGTTCTACCACCCCCCACTCACCCAGGCCGCTCCTCTTCTCCACAGGGACCCCTTCATCCAGCCCTACCTTCCCTTTTTGCCTACCCGGCCTCCTCCTTTATTTACTCTGCACTTCCTCTCCCCCACCTCTACAGTCCTGCCTCTTTTCCACCCTCCCATTACCAGGGAACTCATTACATAACCACTGAACCTTTTAGAAGGACTGGGTCCCCTCAACTGATTACCCAACTACTCTGTTTCTGTGCCGAAAGCAGGACTCGAACCCAGGCCCCCAGTGCTGTAACACAAGCACTTAACCTCTAGGCCACTGCAGTTAGCTGGTGTTTGGTGGAGCGGGGGGCCAGATGGTCTATCCTCCTTGGCTCCAGTGAACATGTTTCACAACTGAAATGGTTATGCTCATGGGGGCATGCAGAAGAAAGATATATACGCCCAAAAGCTACCCTCAGAAGCACAGCCACCAGTGGCTCAAGTGGTAAGTGCTTGGTCTTGGAATGCTGGAGACCTGAGTTCTAATCCAATGTCTGCAATCTCCTGGGCATGTTTTTTTTTAATTAAAAAAATATATTTTTTAATTGAAAATGGGTATGCATTGCCCTGAGCAATCAGCCAACAGCCAATGCCCCTTCAATACCTGCATTCCTACTAGCAGTTGTGCCTTTGTTTTCTGCACTCTGGCCTAGGTAACACCCATACA
This sequence comes from Ambystoma mexicanum, assembly GCF_040938575.1. NCBI lineage: Eukaryota > Metazoa > Chordata > Amphibia > Caudata > Ambystomatidae > Ambystoma > Ambystoma mexicanum. The sequence continues at coordinate 199,786,523 of NC_090926.1, read as the reverse complement.
AAAGTTTGTCTCTCTGGCCCCAGTTGACTGGAAAAAAACGAGGGGAAAAGGTGTAATCTACGGGTCATGGTTGATACAATAATTGCCCTGGGACTCAAACAGGACACCTTCACGAGGTGCTATGAGGTGACCACCGGCCCCTGCATAGCAAGCAAACCTGTATCAGCATCTCACCAGCAACTGAATGTGTCGCCTGCAGGCTACACATAAGAGGCTGCAGTAGGTGCATTAACCCATCGGGCTGTGGACCCTCCTTCCTCTGAGAGCAGGAAACTGAATTTCCATGTTGCCTTCCTTTGGCACATTTGATCTATCTTTCAACCCAATTCAGAGGATGTTTTGCTTCACGGAGAGATGATAATCATTGTGAGGTGTCAGCCACTAATAGCTAAGCAGGTCAGTTAAATCTTTGACTTTGTCATTGGGGTGTACTGATATGCGCTGGGCAGTCTTCTGTCCTGTGCTACTGTATGCATTCTTATTGCTGCTTGTTCACGATTCCTAAATGTAAACAGTGAAATATTTGAAAGACTCTTGATGCAACAAGCATTTCCCACTCTTTGCCCTGGGGGTGAGAGGGCTGCTTTCGGCCTTCAACACCCTCAATTTTGGAGTGGCCGGCTCCACCACTGAGAATGAGGGGCTAATCCTGGTCGGAAACGGGCAGAGGTCTGCGCCCTGCGTCCTCCACGCGTCCCTAACGCTCCCAAACGCGACCACAGCCCTTACGGGCACAGCCCTATGTCGGTGCAGCCTCTATGGTGCAGCCACCCAGGTAGCTTAGGGTTAGGATATGTGCTCTTCAACATAAGCCTGGCCAACCAGGCCCTGGAGAGTGTCACAGCATGCTCTGTAATCCCCTAGTGATGGTGGCCTTGGTGACGATGATCTTGCTGGAATACTGATGCCTTTTTTCCTCCCAGAAGCCCCAGAAGCCTATTGAAATGAAGGGGTGTGCACCTCTCACTGGCCTCTGTTTACCCTCTGGCTAACTGAAATTAGTTCTGGGCTTTCCAGGCAAATGTATCCATTTCGGGAGAGAGCTAGGAATAGGAAGGCTCTTTCTGCAGGCTCGGTGGGAAAGAGTCAGAGAGCTACATGCCTGAGGCATCTTTCTTCCTCCTTCGCTCATTGTGTTCCCTAACTTCTAACTCTCTGCCAGGCCAGGCCCTGTTTCTTTTACTGCCAACCCCCCCTAACCCCTCGTCTTCCACCTACTTCCCGCTCTATTATGCCTTCTCCTTTTTTGCTCTCTTCTGTGGCCCTTTGAAAATGAATGCAGGCCTAGCTAAGCCTCATGAAGGAAATCTACCAACAAAAGATGCATTCCTTTCTTATGGGAGGCGGGGTAGATCTAGAAGGGCATGGCGTAGGTTCCCTGGTAAAGGGAGGAAGAAAGAATAGAGGCGGCCAGGAAGTGCACGTTAGTGCCGGATGAGGATAAAAATGTCAGCCCATTGTGGGGTCCATTCCATCTTCCCCCTTCCTCATGGCCCCTTTCCCCACATTAGAACCCTCCCTCCACTATTCAGGGCCCACTTTATCCCACATCCCCATGCTTCTCTCGTTCTACCACCCCCCACTCACCCAGGCCGCTCCTCTTCTCCACAGGGACCTCTTCATCCAGCCCTACCTTCCCTTTTTGCCTACCCGGCCTCCTCCTTTATTTACTCTGCACTTCCTCTCCCCCACCTCTACAGTCCTGCCTCTTTTCCACCCTCCCATTACCAGGGAACTCATTACATAACCACTGAACCTTTTAGAAGGACTGGGTCCCCTCAACTGATTACCCAACTACTCTGTTTCTGTGCCGAAAGCAGGACTCGAACCCAGGCCCCCAGTGCTGTAACACAAGCACTTAACCTCTAGGCCACTGCAGTTAGCTGGTGTTTGGTGGAGCGGGGGGGCCAGATGGTCTATCCTCCTTGGCTCCAGTGAACATGTTTCACAACTGAAATGGTTATGCTCACGGGGGCATGCCGAAGAAAGATATATACGCCCAAAAGCTACCCTCAAAAGCACAGCCACCAGTGGCTCAAGTGGTAAGTGCTTGGTCTTGGAATGCTGGAGACCTGAGTTCTAATCCAATGTCTGCAATCTCCTGGGCATGTTTTTTTTTAATTAAAAAAATATATTTTTTAATTGAAAATGGGTATGCATTGCCCTGAGCAATCAGCCAACAGCCAATGCCCCTTCAATACCTGCATTCCTACTAGCAGTTGTGCCTTTGTTTTCTGCACTCTGGCCTAGGTAACACCCATACAAAAGTTTGTCTCTCTGGCCCCAGTTGACTGGAAAAAAACGAGGGGAAAAGGTGTAATCTACGGGTCATGGTTGATACAATAATTGCCCTGGGACTCAAACAGGACACCTTCACGAGGTGCTATGAGGTGACCACCGGCCCCTGCATAGCAAGCAAACCTGTATCAGCATCTCACCAGCAACTGAATGTGTCGCCTGCAGGCTACACATAAGAGGCTGCAGTAGGTGCATTAACCCATCGGGCTGTGGACCCTCCTTCCTCTGAGAGCAGGAAACTGAATTTCCATGTTGCCTTCCTTTGGCACATTTGATCTATCTTTCAACCCAATTCAGAGGATGTTTTGCTTCACGGAGAGATGATAATCATTGTGAGGTGTCAGCCACTAATAGCTAAGCAGGTCAGTTAAATCTTTGACTTTGTCATTGGGGTGTACTGATATGCGCTGGGCAGTCTTCTGTCCTGTGCTACTGTATGCATTCTTATTGCTGCTTGTTCACGATTCCTAAATGTAAACAGTGAAATATTTGAAAGACTCTTGATGCAACAAGCATTTCCCACTCTTTGCCCTGGGGGTGAGAGGGCTGCTTTCGGCCTTCAACACCCTCAATTTTGGAGTGGCCGGCTCCACCACTGAGAATGAGGGGCTAATCCTGGTCGGAAACGGGCAGAGGTCTGCGCCCTGCGTCCTCCACGCGTCCCTAACGCTCCCAAACGCGACCACAGCCCTTACGGGCACAGCCCTATGTCGGTGCAGCCTCTATGGTGCAGCCACCCAGGTAGCTTAGGGTTAGGATATGTGCTCTTCAACATAAGCCTGGCCAACCAGGCCCTGGAGAGTGTCACAGCATGCTCTGTAATCCCCTAGTGATGGTGGCCTTGGTGACGATGATCTTGCTGGAATACTGATGCCTTTTTTCCTCCCAGAAGCCCCAGAAGCCTATTGAAATGAAGGGGTGTGCACCTCTCACTGGCCTCTGTTTACCCTCTGGCTAACTGAAATTAGTTCTGGGCTTTCCAGGCAAATGTATCCATTTCGGGAGAGAGCTAGGAATAGGAAGGCTCTTTCTGCAGGCTCGGTGGGAAAGAGTCAGAGAGCTGCATGCCTGAGGCATCTTTCTTCCTCCTTCGCTCATTGTGTTCCCTAACTTCTAACTCTCTGCCAGGCCAGGCCCTGTTTCTTTTACTGCCAACCCCCCCTAACCCCTCGTCTTCCACCTACTTCCCGCTCTATTATGCCTTCTCCTTTTTTGCTCTCTTCTGTGGCCCTTTGAAAATGAATGCAGGCCTAGCTAAGCCTCATGAAGGAAATCTACCAACAAAAGATGCATTCCTTGCTTATGGGAGGCGGGGTAGATCTAGAAGGGCATGGCGTAGGTTCCCTGGTAAAGGGAGGAAGAAAGAATAGAGGCGGCCAGGAAGTGCACGTTAGTGCCGGATGAGGATAAAAATGTCAGCCCATTGTGGGGTCCATTCCATCTTCCCCCTTCCTCATTTCCCCTTTCCCCACATTAGAACCCTCCCTCCACTATTCAGGGCCCACTTTATCCCACATCCCCATGCTTCTCTCGTTCTACCACCCCCCACTCACCCAGGCCGCTCCTCTTCTCCACAGGGACCTCTTCATCCAGCCCTACCTTCCCTTTTTGCCTACCCGGCCTCCTCCTTTATTTACTCTGCACTTCCTCTCCCCCACCTCTACAGTCCTGCCTCTTTTGCACCCTCCCATTACCAGGGAACTCATTACATAACCACTGAACCTTTTAGAAGGACTGGGTCCCCTCAACTGATTACCCAACTACTCTGTTTCTGTGCCGAAAGCAGGACTCGAACCCAGGCCCCCAGTGCTGTAACACAAGCACTTAACCTCTAGGCCACTGCAGTTAGCTGGTGTTTGGTGGAGCGGGGGGGCCAGATGGTCTATCCTCCTTGGCTCCAGTGAACATGTTTCACAACTGAAATGATTATGCTCACGGGGGCATGCCGAAGAAAGATATATACGCCCAAAAGCTACCCTCAAAAGCACAGCCACCAGTGGCTCAAGTGGTAAGTGCTTGGTCTTGGAATGCTGGAGACCTGAGTTCTAATCCAATGTCTGCAATCTCCTGGGCATGTTTTTTTTTAATTAAAAAAATATATTTTTTAATTGAAAATGGGTATGCATTGCCCTGAGCAATCAGCCAACAGCCAATGCCCCTTCAATACCTGCATTCCTACTAGCAGTTGTGCCTTTGTTTTCTGCACTCTGGCCTAGGTAACACCCATACAAAAGTTTGTCTCTCTGGCCCCAGTTGACTGGAAAAAAACGAGGGGAAAAGGTGTAATCTACGGGTCATGGTTGATACAATAATTGCCCTGGGACTCAAACAGGACACCTTCACGAGGTGCTATGAGGTGACCACCGGCCCCTGCATAGCAAGCAAACCTGTATCAGCATCTCACCAGCAACTGAATGTGTCGCCTGCAGGCTACACATAAGAGGCTGCAGTAGGTGCATTAACCCATCGGGCTGTGGACCCTCCTTCCTCTGAGAGCAGGAAACTGAATTTCCATGTTGCCTTCCTTTGGCACATTTGATCTATCTTTCAACCCAATTCAGAGGATGTTTTGCTTCACGGAGAGATGATAATCATTGTGAGGTGTCAGCCACTAATAGCTAAGCAGGTCAGTTAAATCTTTGACTTTGTCATTGGGGTGTACTGATATGCGCTGGGCAGTCTTCTGTCCTGTGCTACTGTATGCATTCTTATTGCTGCTTGTTCACGATTCCTAAATGTAAACAGTGAAATATTTGAAAGACTCTTGATGCAACAAGCATTTCCCACTCTTTGCCCTGGGGGTGAGAGGGCTGCTTTCGGCCTTCAACACCCTCAATTTTGGAGTGGCCGGCTCCACCACTGAGAATGAGGGGCTAATCCTGGTCGGAAACGGGCAGAGGTCTGCGCCCTGCGTCCTCCACGCGTCCCTAACGCTCCCAAACGCGACCACAGCCCTTACGGGCACAGCCCTATGTCGGTGCAGCCTCTATGGTGCAGCCACCCAGGTAGCTTAGGGTTAGGATATGTGCTCTTCAACATAAGCCTGGCCAACCAGGCCCTGGAGAGTGTCACAGCATGCTCTGTAATCCCCTAGTGATGGTGGCCTTGGTGACGATGATCTTGCTGGAATACTGATGCCTTTTTTCCTCCCAGAAGCCCCAGAAGCCTATTGAAATGAAGGGGTGTGCACCTCTCACTGGCCTCTGTTTACCCTCTGGCTAACTGAAATTAGTTCTGGGCTTTCCAGGCAAATGTATCCATTTCGGGAGAGAGCTAGGAATAGGAAGGCTCTTTCTGCAGGCTCGGTGGGAAAGAGTCAGAGAGCTACATGCCTGAGGCATCTTTCTTCCTCCTTCGCTCATTGTGTTCCCTAACTTCTAACTCTCTGCCAGGCCAGGCCCTGTTTCTTTTACTGCCAACCCCCCCTAACCCCTCGTCTTCCACCTACTTCCCGCTCTATTATGCCTTCTCCTTTTTTGCTCTCTTCTGTGGCCCTTTGAAAATGAATGCAGGCCTAGCTAAGCCTCATGAAGGAAATCTACCAACAAAAGATGCATTCCTTGCTTATGGGAGGCGGGGTAGATCTAGAAGGGCATGGCGTAGGTTCCCTGGTAAAGGGAGGAAGAAAGAATAGAGGCGGCCAGGAAGTGCACGTTAGTGCCGGATGAGGATAAAAATGTCAGCCCATTGTGGGGTCCATTCCATCTTCCCCCTTCCTCATGGCCCCTTTCCCCACATTAGAACCCTCCCTCCACTATTCAGGGCCCACTTTATCCCACATCCCCATGCTTCTCTCGTTCTACCACCCCCCACTCACCCAGGCCGCTCCTCTTCTCCACAGGGACCCCTTCATCCAGCCCTACCTTCCCTTTTTGCCTACCCGGCCTCCTCCTTTATTTACTCTGCACTTCCTCTCCCCCACCTCTACAGTCCTGCCTCTTTTCCACCCTCCCATTACCAGGGAACTCATTACATAACCACTGAACCTTTTAGAAGGACTGGGTCCCCTCAACTGATTACCCAACTACTCTGTTTCTGTGCCGAAAGCAGGACTCGAACCCAGGCCCCCAGTGCTGTAACACAAGCACTTAACCTCTAGGCCACTGCAGTTAGCTGGTGTTTGGTGGAGCGGGGGGCCAGATGGTCTATCCTCCTTGGCTCCAGTGAACATGTTTCACAACTGAAATGGTTATGCTCATGGGGGCATGCAGAAGAAAGATATATACGCCCAAAAGCTACCCTCAGAAGCACAGCCACCAGTGGCTCAAGTGGTAAGTGCTTGGTCTTGGAATGCTGGAGACCTGAGTTCTAATCCAATGTCTGCAATCTCCTGGGCATGTTTTTTTTTAATTAAAAAAATATATTTTTTAATTGAAAATGGGTATGCATTGCCCTGAGCAATCAGCCAACAGCCAATGCCCCTTCAATACCTTCATTCCTACTAGCAGTTGTGCCTTTGTTTTCTGCACTCTGGCCTAGGTAACACCCATACAAAAGTTTGTCTCTCTGGCCCCAGTTGACTGGAAAAAAACGAGGGGAAAAGGTGTAATCTACGGGTCATGGTTGATACAATAATTGCCCTGGGACTCAAACAGGACACCTTCACGAGGTGCTATGAGGTGACCACCGGCCCCTGCATAGCAAGCAAACCTGTATCAGCATCTCACCAGCAACTGAATGTGTCGCCTGCAGGCTACACATAAGAGGCTGCAGTAGGTGCATTAACCCATCGGGCTGTGGACCCTCCTTCCTCTGAGAGCAGGAAACTGAATTTCCATGTTGCCTTCCTTTGGCACATTTGATCTATCTTTCAACCCAATTCAGAGGATGTTTTGCTTCACGGAGAGATGATAATCATTGTGAGGTGTCAGCCACTAATAGCTAAGCAGGTCAGTTAAATCTTTGACTTTGTCATTGGGGTGTACTGATATGCGCTGGGCAGTCTTCTGTCCTGTGCTACTGTATGCATTCTTATTGCTGCTTGTTCACGATTCCTAAATGTAAACAGTGAAATATTTGAAAGACTCTTGATGCAACAAGCATTTCCCACTCTTTGCCCTGGGGGTGAGAGGGCTGCTTTCGGCCTTCAACACCCTCAATTTTGGAGTGGCCGGCTCCACCACTGAGAATGAGGGGCTAATCCTGGTCGGAAACGGGCAGAGGTCTGCGCCCTGCGTCCTCCACGCGTCCCTAACGCTCCCAAACGCGACCACAGCCCTTACGGGCACAGCCCTATGTCGGTGCAGCCTCTATGGTGCAGCCACCCAGGTAGCTTAGGGTTAGGATATGTGCTCTTCAACATAAGCCTGGCCAACCAGGCCCTGGAGAGTGTCACAGCATGCTCTGTAATCCCCTAGTGATGGTGGCCTTGGTGACGATGATCTTGCTGGAATACTGATGCCTTTTTTCCTCCCAGAAGCCCCAGAAGCCTATTGAAATGAAGGGGTGTGCACCTCTCACTGGCCTCTGTTTACCCTCTGGCTAACTGAAATTAGTTCTGGGCTTTCCAGGCAAATGTATCCATTTCGGGAGAGAGCTAGGAATAGGAAGGCTCTTTCTGCAGGCTCGGTGGGAAAGAGTCAGAGAGCTACATGCCTGAGGCATCTTTCTTCCTCCTTCGCTCATTGTGTTCCCTAACTTCTAACTCTCTGCCAGGCCAGGCCCTGTTTCTTTTACTGCCAACCCCCCCTAACCCCTCGTCTTCCACCTACTTCCCGCTCTATTATGCCTTCTCCTTTTTTGCTCTCTTCTGTGGCCCTTTGAAAATGAATGCAGGCCTAGCTAAGCCTCATGAAGGAAATCTACCAACAAAAGATGCATTCCTTTCTTATGGGAGGCGGGGTAGATCTAGAAGGGCATGGCGTAGGTTCCCTGGTAAAGGGAGGAAGAAAGAATAGAGGCGGCCAGGAAGTGCACGTTAGTGCCGGATGAGGATAAAAATGTCAGCCCATTGTGGGGTCCATTCCATCTTCCCCCTTCCTCATGGCCCCTTTCCCCACATTAGAACCCTCCCTCCACTATTCAGGGCCCACTTTATCCCACATCCCCATGCTTCTCTCGTTCTACCACCCCCCACTCACCCAGGCCGCTCCTCTTCTCCACAGGGACCTCTTCATCCAGCCCTACCTTCCCTTTTTGCCTACCAGGCCTCCTCCTTTATTTACTCTGCACTTCCTCTCCCACACCTCTACAGTCCTGCCTCTTTTCCACCCTCCCATTACCAGGGAACTCATTACATAACCACTGAACCTTTTAGAAGGACTGGGTCCCCTCAACTGATTACCCAACTACTCTGTTTCTGTGCCGAAAGCAGGACTCGAACCCAGGCCCCCAGTGCTGTAACACAAGCACTTAACCTCTAGGCCACTGCAGTTAGCTGGTGTTTGGTGGAGCGGGGGGGCCAGATGGTCTATCCTCCTTGGCTCCAGTGAACATGTTTCACAACTGAAATGGTTATGCTCACGGGGGCATGCCGAAGAAAGATATATACGCCCAAAAGCTACCCTCAAAAGCACAGCCACCAGTGGCTCAAGTGGTAAGTGCTTGGTCTTGGAATGCTGGAGACCTGAGTTCTAATCCAATGTCTGCAATCTCCTGGGCATGTTTTTTTTTAATTAAAAAAATATATTTTTTAATTGAAAATGGGTATGCATTGCCCTGAGCAATCAGCCAACAGCCAATGCCCCTTCAATACCTACATTCCTACTAGCAGTTGTGCCTTTGTTTTCTGCACTCTGGCCTAGGTAACACCCATACAAAAGTTTGTCTCTCTGGCCCCAGTTGACTGGAAAAAAACGAGGGGAAAAGGTGTAATCTACGGGTCATGGTTGATACAATAATTGCCCTGGGACTCAAACAGGACACCTTCACGAGGTGCTATGAGGTGACCACCGGCCCCTGCATAGCAAGCAAACCTGTATCAGCATCTCACCAGCAACTGAATGTGTCGCCTGCAGGCTACACATAAGAGGCTGCAGTAGGTGCATTAACCCATCGGGCTGTGGACCCTCCTTCCTCTGAGAGCAGGAAACTGAATTTCCATGTTGCCTTCCTTTGGCACATTTGATCTATCTTTCAACCCAATTCAGAGGATGTTTTGCTTCACGGAGAGATGATAATCATTGTGAGGTGTCAGCCACTAATAGCTAAGCAGGTCAGTTAAATCTTTGACTTTGTCATTGGGGTGTACTGATATGCGCTGGGCAGTCTTCTGTCCTGTGCTACTGTATGCATTCTTATTGCTGCTTGTTCACGATTCCTAAATGTAAACAGTGAAATATTTGAAAGACTCTTGATGCAACAAGCATTTCCCACTCTTTGCCCTGGGGGTGAGAGGGCTGCTTTCGGCCTTCAACACCCTCAATTTTGGAGTGGCCGGCTCCACCACTGAGAATGAGGGGCTAATCCTGGTCGGAAACGGGCAGAGGTCTGCGCCCTGCGTCCTCCACGCGTCCCTAACGCTCCCAAACGCGACCACAGCCCTTACGGGCACAGCCCTATGTCGGTGCAGCCTCTATGGTGCAGCCACCCAGGTAGCTTAGGGTTAGGATATGTGCTCTTCAACATAAGCCTGGCCAACCAGGCCCTGGAGACTGTCACAGCATGCTCTGTAATCCCCTAGTGATGGTGGCCTTGGTGACGATGATCTTGCTGGAATACTGATGCCTTTTTTCCTCCCAGAAGCCCCAGAAGCCTATTGAAATGAAGGGGTGTGCACCTCTCACTGGCCTCTGTTTACCCTCTGGCTAACTGAAATTAGTTCTGGGCTTTCCAGGCAAATGTATCCATTTCGGGAGAGAGCTAGGAATAGGAAGGCTCTTTCTGCAGGCTCGGTGGGAAAGAGTCAGAGAGCTACATGCCTGAGGCATCTTTCTTCCTCCTTCGCTCATTGTGTTCCCTAACTTCTAACTCTCTGCCAGGCCAGGCCCTGTTTCTTTTACTGCCAACCCCCCCTAACCCCTCGTCTTACACCTACTTCCCGCTCTATTATGCCTTCTCCTTTTTTGCTCTCTTCTGTGGCCCTTTGAAAATGAATGCAGGCCTAGCTAAGCCTCATGAAGGAAATCTACCAACAAAAGATGCATTCCTTGCTTATGGGAGGCGGGGTAGATCTAGAAGGGCATGGCGTAGGTTCCCTGGTAAAGGGAGGAAGAAAGAATAGAGGCGGCCAGGAAGTGCACGTTAGTGCCGGATGAGGATAAAAATGTCAGCCCATTGTGGGGTCCATTCCATCTTCCCCCTTCCTCATGGCCCCTTTCCCCACATTAGAACCCTCCCTCCACTATTCAGGGCCCACTTTATCCCACATCTCCATGCTTCTCTCGTTCTACCACCCCCCACTCACCCAGGCCGCTCCTCTTCTCCACAGGGACCCCTTCATCCAGCCCTACCTTCCCTTTTTGCCTACCCGGCCTCCTCCTTTATTTACTCTGCACTTCCTCTCCCCCACCTCTACAGTCCTGCCTCTTTTCCACCCTCCCATTACCAGGGAACTCATTACATAACCACTGAACCTTTTAGAAGGACTGGGTCCCCTCAACTGATTACCCAACTACTCTGTTTCTGTGCCGAAAGCAGGACTCGAACCCAGGCCCCCAGTGCTGTAACACAAGCACTTAACCTCTAGGCCACTGCAGTTAGCTGGTGTTTGGTGGAGCGGGGGGCCAGATGGTCTATCCTCCTTGGCTCCAGTGAACATGTTTCACAACTGAAATGGTTATGCTCATGGGGGCATGCAGAAGAAAGATATATACGTCCAAAAGCTACCCTCAGAAGCACAGCCTCCAGTGGCTCAAGTGGTAAGTGCTTGGTCTTGGAATGCTGGAGACCTGAGTTCTAATCCAATGTCTGCAATCTCCTGGGCATGTTTTTTTTTAATTAAAAAAATATATTTTTTAATTGAAAATGGGTATGCATTGCCCTGAGCAATCAGCCAACAGCCAATGCCCCTTCAATACCTGCATTCCTACTAGCAGTTGTGCCTTTGTTTTCTGCACTCTGGCCTAGGTAACACCCATACAAAAGTTTGTCTCTCTGGCCCCAGTTGACTGGAAAAAAACGAGGGGAAAAGGTGTAATCTACGGGTCATGGTTGATACAATAATTGCCCTGGGACTCAAACAGGACACCTTCACGAGGTGCTATGAGGTGACCACCGGCCCCTGCATAGCAAGCAAACCTGTATCAGCATCTCACCAGCAACTGAATGTGTCGCCTGCAGGCTACACATAAGAGGCTGCAGTAGGTGCATTAACCCATCGGGCTGTGGACCCTCCTTCCTCTGAGAGCAGGAAACTGAATTTCCATGTTGCCTTCCTTTGGCACATTTGATCTATCTTTCAACCCAATTCAGAGGATGTTTTGCTTCACGGAGAGATGATAATCATTGTGAGGTGTCAGCCACTAATAGCTAAGCAGGTCAGTTAAATCTTTGACTTTGTCATTGGGGTGTACTGATATGCGCTGGGCAGTCTTCTGTCCTGTGCTACTGTATGCATTCTTATTGCTGCTTGTTCACGATTCCTAAATGTAAACAGTGAAATATTTGAAAGACTCTTGATGCAACAAGCATTTCCCACTCTTTGCCCTGGGGGTGAGAGGGCTGCTTTCGGCCTTCAACACCCTCAATTTTGGAGTGGCCGGCTCCACCACTGAGAATGAGGGGCTAATCCTGGTCGGAAACGGGCAGAGGTCTGCGCCCTGCGTCCTCCACGCGTCCCTAACGCTCCCAAACGCGACCACAGCCCTTACGGGCACAGCCCTATGTCGGTGCAGCCTCTATGGTGCAGCCACCCAGGTAGCTTAGGGTTAGGATATGTGCTCTTCAACATAAGCCTGGCCAACCAGGCCCTGGAGAGTGTCACAGCATGCTCTGTAATCCCCTAGTGATGGTGGCCTTGGTGACGATGATCTTGCTGGAATACTTATGCCTTTTTTCCTCCCAGAAGCCCCAGAAGCCTATTGAAATGAAGGGGTGTGCACCTCTCACTGGCCTCTGTTTACCCTCTGGCTAACTGAAATTAGTTCTGGGCTTTCCAGGCAAATGTATCCATTTCGGGAGAGAGCTAGGAATAGGAAGGCTCTTTCTGCAGGCTCGGTGGGAAAGAGTCAGAGAGCTACATGCCTGAGGCATCTTTCTTCCTCCTTCGCTCATTGTGTTCCCTAACTTCTAACTCTCTGCCAGGCCAGGCCCTGTTTCTTTTACTGCCAACCCCCCCTAACCCCTCGTCTTCCACCTACTTCCCGCTCTATTATGCCTTCTCCTTTTTTGCTCTCTTCTGTGGCCCTTTGAAAATGAATGCAGGCCTAGCTAAGCCTCATGAAGGAAATCTACCAACAAAAGATGCATTCCTTGCTTATGGGAGGCGGGGTAGATCTAGAAGGGCATGGCGTAGGTTCCCTGGTAAAGGGAGGAAGAAAGAATAGAGGCGGCCAGGAAGTGCACGTTAGTGCCGGATGAGGATAAAAGTGTCAGCCCATTGTGGGGTCCATTCCATCTTCCCCCTTCCTCATGGCCCCTTTCCCCACACTAGAACCCTCCCTCCACTATTCAGGGCCCACTTTATCCCACATCCCCATGCTTCTCTCGTTCTACCACCCCCCACTCACCCAGGCCGCTCCTCTTCTCCACAGGGACCCCTTCATCCAGCCCTACCTTCCCTTTTTGCCTACCCGGCCTCCTCCTTTATTTACTCTGCACTTCCTCTCCCCCACCTCTACAGTCCTGCCTCTTTTCCACCCTCCCATTACCAGGGAACTCATTACATAACCACTGAACCTTTTAGAAGGACTGGGTCCCCTCAACTGATTACCCAACTACTCTGTTTCTGTGCCGAAAGCAGGACTCGAACCCAGGCCCCCAGTGCTGTAACACAAGCACTTAACCTCTAGGCCACTGCAGTTAGCTGGTGTTTGGTGGAGCGGGGGGCCAGATGGTCTATCCTCCTTGGCTCCAGTGAACATGTTTCACAACTGAAATGGTTATGCTCATGGGGGCATGCAGAAGAAAGATATATACGCCCAAAAGCTACCCTCAGAAGCACAGCCACCAGTGGCTCAAGTGGTAAGTGCTTGGTCTTGGAATGCTGGAGACCTGAGTTCTAATCCAATGTCTGCAATCTCCTGGGCATGTTTTTTTTTAATTAAAAAAATATATTTTTTAATTGAAAATGGGTATGCATTGCCCTGAGCAATCAGCCAACAGCCAATGCCCCTTCAATACCTGCATTCCTACTAGCAGTTGTGCCTTTGTTTTCTGCACTCTGGCCTAGGTAACACCCATACAAAAGTTTGTCTCTCTGGCCCCAGTTGACTGGAAAAAAACGAGGGGAAAAGGTGTAATCTACGGGTCATGGTTGATACAATAATTGCCCTGGGACTCAAACAGGACACCTTCACGAGGTGCTATGAGGTGACCACCGGCCCCTGCATAGCAAGCAAACCTGTATCAGCATCTCACCAGCAACTGAATGTGTCGCCTGCAGGCTACACATAAGAGGCTGCAGTAGGTGCATTAACCCATCGGGCTGTGGACCCTCCTTCCTCTGAGAGCAGGAAACTGAATTTCCATGTTGCCTTCCTTTGGCACATTTGATCTATCTTTCAACCCAATTCAGAGGATGTTTTGCTTCACGGAGAGATGATAATCATTGTGAGGTGTCAGCCACTAATAGCTAAGCAGGTCAGTTAAATCTTTGACTTTGTCATTGGGGTGTACTGATATGCGCTGGGCAGTCTTCTGTCCTGTGCTACTGTATGCATTCTTATTGCTGCTTGTTCACGATTCCTAAATGTAAACAGTGAAATATTTGAAAGACTCTTGATGCAACAAGCATTTCCCACTCTTTGCCCTGGGGGTGAGAGGGCTGCTTTCGGCCTTCAACACCCTCAATTTTGGAGTGGCCGGCTCCACCACTGAGAATGAGGGGCTAATCCTGGTCGGAAACGGGCAGAGGTCTGCGCCCTGCGTCCTCCACGCGTCCCTAACGCTCCCAAGCGCGACCACAGCCCTTACGGGCACAGCCCTATGTCGGTGCAGCCTCTATGGTGCAGCCACCCAGGTAGCTTAGGGTTAGGATATGTGCTCTTCAACATAAGCCTGGCCAACCAGGCCCTGGAGAGTGTCACAGCATGCTCTGTAATCCCCTAGTGATGGTGGCCTTGGTGACGATGATCTTGCTGGAATACTGATGCCTTTTTTCCTCCCAGAAGCCCCAGAAGCCTATTGAAATGAAGGGGTGTGCACCTCTCACTGGCCTCTGTTTACCCTCTGGCTAACTGAAATTAGTTCTGGGCTTTCCAGGCAAATGTATCCATTTCGGGAGAGAGCTAGGAATAGGAAGGCTCTTTCTGCAGGCTCGGTGGGAAAGAGTCAGAGAGCTACATGCCTGAGGCATCTTTCTTCCTCCTTTGCTCATTGTGTTCCCTAACTTCTAACTCTCTGCCAGGCCAGGCCCTGTTTCTTTTACTGCCAACCCCCCCTAACCCCTCGTCTTCCACCTACTTCCCGCTCTATTATGCCTTCTCCTTTTTTGCTCTCTTCTGTGGCCCTTTGAAAATGAATGCAGGCCTAGCTAAGCCTCATGAAGGAAATCTACCAACAAAAGATGCATTCCTTGCTTATGGGAGGCGGGGTAGATCTAGAAGGGCATGGCGTAGGTTCCCTGGTAAAGGGAGGAAGAAAGAATAGAGGCGGCCAGGAAGTGCACGTTAGTGCCGGATGAGGATAAAAATGTCAGCCCATTGTGGGGTCCATTCCATCTTCCCCCTTCCTCATGGCCCCTTTCCCCACATTAGAACCCTCCCTCCACTATTCAGGGCCCACTTTATCCCACATCCCCATGCTTCTCTCGTTCTACCACCCCCCACTCACCCAGGCTGCTCCTCTTCTCCACAGGGACCCCTTCATCCAGCCCTACCTTCCCTTTTTGCCTACCCGGCCTCCTCCTTTATTTACTCTGCACTTCCTCTCCCCCACCTCTACAGTCCTGCCTCTTTTCCACCCTCCCATTACCAGGGAACTCATTACATAACCACTGAACCTTTTAGAAGGACTGGGTCCCCTCAACTGATTACCCAACTACTCTGTTTCTGTGCCGAAAGCAGGACTCGAACCCAGGCCCCCAGTGCTGTAACACAAGCACTTAACCTCTAGGCCACTGCAGTTAGCTGGTGTTTGGTGGAGCGGGGGGCCAGATGGTCTATCCTCCTTGGCTCCAGTGAACATGTTTCACAACTGAAATGGTTATGCTCATGGGGGCATGCAGAAGAAAGATATATACGCCCAAAAGCTACCCTCAGAAGCACAGCCACCAGTGGCTCAAGTGGTAAGTGCTTGGTCTTGGAATGCTGGAGACCTGAGTTCTAATCCAATGTCTGCAATCTCCTGGGCATGTTTTTTTTTAATTAAAAAAATATATTTTTTAATTGAAAATGGGTATGCATTGCCCTGAGCAATCAGCCAACAGCCAATGCCCCTTCAATACCTGCATTCCTACTAGCAGTTGTGCCTTTGTTTTCTGCACTCTGGCCTAGGTAACACCCATACAAAAGTTTGTCTCTCTGGCCCCAGTTGACTGGAAAAAAACGAGGGGAAAAGGTGTAATCTACGGGTCATGGTTGATACAATAATTGCCCTGGGACTCAAACAGGACACCTTCACGAGGTGCTATGAGGTGACCACCGGCCCCTGCATAGCAAGCAAACCTGTATCAGCATCTCACCAGCAACTGAATGTGTCGCCTGCAGGCTACACATAAGAGGCTGCAGTAGGTGCATTAACCCATCGGGCTGTGGACCCTCCTTCCTCTGAGAGCAGGAAACTGAATTTCCATGTTGCCTTCCTTTGGCACATTTGATCTATCTTTCAACCCAATTCAGAGGATGTTTTGCTTCACGGAGAGATGATAATCATTGTGAGGTGTCAGCCACTAATAGCTAAGCAGGTCAGTTAAATCTTTGACTTTGTCATTGGGGTGTACTGATATGCGCTGGGCAGTCTTCTGTCCTGTGCTACTGTATGCATTCTTATTGCTGCTTGTTCACGATTCCTAAATGTAAACAGTGAAATATTTGAAAGACTCTTGATGCAACAAGCATTTCCCACTCTTTGCCCTGGGGGTGAGAGGGCTGCTTTCGGCCTTCAACACCCTCAATTTTGGAGTGGCCGGCTCCACCACTGAGAATGAGGGGCTAATCCTGGTCGGAAACGGGCAGAGGTCTGCGCCCTGCGTCCTCCAGGCGTCCCTAACGCTCCCAAACGCGACCACAGCCCTTACGGGCACAGCCCTATGTCGGTGCAGCCTCTATGGTGCAGCCACCCAGGTAGCTTAGGGTTAGGATATGTGCTCTTCAACATAAGCCTGGCCAACCAGGCCCTGGAGAGTGTCACAGCATGCTCTGTAATCCCCTAGTGATGGTGGCCTTGGTGACGATGATCTTGCTGGAATACTGATGCCTTTTTTCCTCCCAGAAGCCCCAGAAGCCTATTGAAATGAAGGGGTGTGCACCTCTCACTGGCCTCTGTTTACCCTCTGGCTAACTGAAATTAGTTCTGGGCTTTCCAGGCAAATGTATCCATTTCGGGAGAGAGCTAGGAATAGGAAGGCTCTTTCTGCAGGCTCGGTGGGAAAGAGTCAGAGAGCTACATGCCTGAGGCATCTTTCTTCCTCCTTCGCTCATTGTGTTCCCTAACTTCTAACTCTCTGCCAGGCCAGGCCCTGTTTCTTTTACTGCCAACCCCCCCTAACCCCTCGTCTTCCACCTACTTCCCGCTCTATTATGCCTTCTCCTTTTTTGCTCTCTTCTGTGGCCCTTTGAAAATGAATGCAGGCCTAGCTAAGCCTCATGAAGGAAATCTACCAACAAAAGATGCATTCCTTGCTTATGGGAGGCGGGGTAGATCTAGAAGGGCATGGCGTAGGTTCCCTGGTAAAGGGAGGAAGAAAGAATAGAGGCGGCCAGGAAGTGCACGTTAGTGCCGGATGAGGATAAAAATGTCAGCCCATTGTGGGGTCCATTCCATCTTCCCCCTTCCTCATGGCCCCTTTCCCCACATTAGAACCCTCCCTCCACTATTCAGGGCCCACTTTATCCCACATCCCCATGCTTCTCTCGTTCTACCACCCCCCACTCACCCAGGCCGCTCCTCTTCTCCACAGGGACCCCTTCATCCAGCCCTACCTTCCCTTTTTGCCTACCCGGCCTCCTCCTTTATTTACTCTGCACTTCCTCTCCCCCACCTCTACAGTCCTGCCTCTTTTCCACCCTCCCATTACCAGGGACCTCATTACATAACCACTGAACCTTTTAGAAGGACTGGGTCCCCTCAACTGATTACCCAACTACTCTGTTTCTGTGCCGAAAGCAGGACTCGAACCCAGGCCCCCAGTGCTGTAACACAAGCACTTAACCTCTAGGCCACTGCAGTTAGCTGGTGTTTGGTGGAGCGGGGGGCCAGATGGTCTATCCTCCTTGGCTCCAGTGAACATGTTTCACAACTGAAATGGTTATGCTCATGGGGGCATGCAGAAGAAAGATATATACGCCCAAAAGCTACCCTCAGAAGCACAGCCACCAGTGGCTCAAGTGGTAAGTGCTTGGTCTTGGAATGCTGGAGACCTGAGTTCTAATCCAATGTCTGCAATCTCCTGGGCATGTTTTTTTTTAATTAAAAAAATATATTTTTTAATTGAAAATGGGTATGCATTGCCCTGAGCAATCAGCCAACAGCCAATGCCCCTTCAATACCTGCATTCCTACTAGCAGTTGTGCCTTTGTTTTCTGCACTCTGGCCTAGGTAACACCCATACAAAAGTTTGTCTCTCTGGCCCCAGTTGACTGGAAAAAAACGAGGGGAAAAGGTGTAATCTACGGGTCATGGTTGATACAATAATTGCCCTGGGACTCAAACAGGACACCTTCACGAGGTGCTATGAGGTGACCACCGGCCCCTGCATAGCAAGCAAACCTGTATCAGCATCTCACCAGCAACTGAATGTGTCGCCTGCAGGCTACACATAAGAGGCTGCAGTAGGTGCATTAACCCATCGGGCTGTGGACCCTCCTTCCTCTGAGAGCAGGAAACTGAATTTCCATGTTGCCTTCCTTTGGCACATTTGATCTATCTTTCAACCCAATTCAGAGGATGTTTTGCTTCACGGAGAGATGATAATCATTGTGAGGTGTCAGCCACTAATAGCTAAGCAGGTCAGTTAAATCTTTGACTTTGTCATTGGGGTGTACTGATATGCGCTGGGCAGTCTTCTGTCCTGTGCTACTGTATGCATTCTTATTGCTGCTTGTTCACGATTCCTAAATGTAAACAGTGAAAGATTTGAAAGACTCTTGATGCAACAAGCATTTCCCACTCTTTGCCCTGGGGGTGAGAGGGCTGCTTTCGGCCTTCAACACCCTCAATTTTGGAGTGGCCGGCTCCACCACTGAGAATGAGGGGCTAATCCTGGTCGGAAACGGGCAGAGGTCTGCGCCCTGCGTCCTCCACGCGTCCCTAACGCTCCCAAACGCGACCACAGCCCTTACGGGCAGAGCCCTATGTCGGTGCAGCCTCTATGGTGCAGCCACCCAGGTAGCTTAGGGTTAGGATATGTGCTCTTCAACATAAGCCTGGCCAACCAGGCCCTGGAGAGTGTCACAGCATGCTCTGTAATCCCCTAGTGATGGTGGCCTTGGTGACGATGATCTTGCTGGAATACTGATGCCTTTTTTCCTCCCAGAAGCCCCAGAAGCCTATTGAAATGAAGGGGTGTGCACCTCTCACTGGCCTCTGTTTACCCTCTGGCTAACTGAAATTAGTTCTGGGCTTTCCAGGCAAATGTATCCATTTCGGGAGAGAGCTAGGAATAGGAAGGCTCTTTCTGCAGGCTCGGTGGGAAAGAGTCAGAGAGCTACATGCCTGAGGCATCTTTCTTCCTCCTTCGCTCATTGTGTTCCCTAACTTCTAACTCTCTGCCAGGCCAGGCCCTGTTTCTTTTACTGCCAACCCCCCCTAACCCCTCGTCTTCCACCTACTTCCCGCTCTATTATGCCTTCTCCTTTTTTGCTCTCTTCTGTGGCCCTTTGAAAATGAATGCAGGCCTAGCTAAGCCTCATGAAGGAAATCTACCAACAAAAGATGCATTCCTTGCTTATGGGAGGCGGGGTAGATCTAGAAGGGCATGGCGTAGGTTCCCTGGTAAAGGGAGGAAGAAAGAATAGAGGCGGCCAGGAAGTGCACGTTAGTGCCGGATGAGGATAAAAATGTCAGCCCATTGTGGGGTCCATTCCATCTTCCCCCTTCCTCATGGCCCCTTTCCCCACATTAGAACCCTCCCTCCACTATTCAGGGCCCACTTTATCCCACATCCCCATGCTTCTCTCGTTCTACCACCCCCCACTCACCCAGGCCGCTCCTCTTCTCCACAGGGACCCCTTCATCCAGCCCTACCTTCCCTTTTTGCCTACCCGGCCTCCTCCTTTATTTACTCTGCACTTCCTCTCCCCCACCTCTACAGTCCTGCCTCTTTTCCACCCTCCCATTACCAGGGAACTCATTACATAACCACTGAACCTTTTAGAAGGACTGGGTCCCCTCAACTGATTACCCAACTACTCTGTTTCTGTGCCGAAAGCAGGACTCGAACCCAGGCCCCCAGTGCTGTAACACAAGCACTTAACCTCTAGGCCACTGCAGTTAGCTGGTGTTTGGTGGAGCGGGGGGCCAGATGGTCTATCCTCCTTGGCTCCAGTGAACATGTTTCACAACTGAAATGGTTATGCTCATGGGGGCATGCAGAAGAAAGATATATACGCCCAAAAGCTACCCTCAGAAGCACAGCCACCAGTGGCTCAAGTGGTAAGTGCTTGGTCTTGGAATGCTGGAGACCTGAGTTCTAATCCAATGTCTGCAATCTCCTGGGCATGTTTTTTTTTAATTAAAAAAATATATTTTTTAATTGAAAATGGGTATGCATTGCCCTGAGCAATCAGCCAACAGCCAATGCCCCTTCAATACCTGCATTCCTACTAGCAGTTGTGCCTTTGTTTTCTGCACTCTGGCCTAGGTAACACCCATACAAAAGTTTGTCTCTCTGGCCCCAGTTGACTGGAAAAAAACGAGGGGAAAAGGTGTAATCTACGGGTCATGGTTGATACAATAATTGCCCTGGGACTCAAACAGGACACCTTCACGAGGTGCTATGAGGTGACCACCGGCCCCTGCATAGCAAGCAAACCTGTATCAGCATCTCACCAGCAACTGAATGTGTCGCCTGCAGGCTACACATAAGAGGCTGCAGTAGGTGCATTAACCCATCGGGCTGTGGACCCTCCTTCCTCTGAGAGCAGGAAACTGAATTTCCATGTTGCCTTCCTTTGGCACATTTGATCTATCTTTCAACCCAATTCAGAGGATGTTTTGCTTCACGGAGAGATGATAATCATTGTGAGGTGTCAGCCACTAATAGCTAAGCAGGTCAGTTAAATCTTTGACTTTGTCATTGGGGTGTACTGATATGCGCTGGGCAGTCTTCTGTCCTGTGCTACTGTATGCATTCTTATTGCTGCTTGTTCACGATTCCTAAATGTAAACAGTGAAATATTTGAAAGACTCTTGATGCAACAAGCATTTCCCACTCTTTGCCCTGGGGGTGAGAGGGCTGCTTTCGGCCTTCAACACCCTCAATTTTGGAGTGGCCGGCTCCACCACTGAGAATGAGGGGCTAATCCTGGTCGGAAACGGGCAGAGGTCTGCGCCCTGCGTCCTCCACGCATCCCTAACGCTCCCAAACGCGACCACAGCCCTTACGGGCACAGCCCTATGTCGGTGCAGCCTCTATGGTGCAGCCACCCAGGTAGCTTAGGGTTAGGATATGTGCTCTTCAACATAAGCCTGGCCAACCAGGCCCTGGAGAGTGTCACAGCATGCTCTGTAATCCCCTAGTGATGGTGGCCTTGGTGACGATGATCTTGCTGGAATACCGATGCCTTTTTTCCTCCCAGAAGCCCCAGAAGCCTATTGAAATGAAGGGGTGTGCACCTCTCACTGGCCTCTGTTTACCCTCTGGCTAACTGAAATTAGTTCTGGGCTTTCCAGGCAAATGTATCCATTTCGGGAGAGAGCTAGGAATAGGAAGGCTCTTTCTGCAGGCTCGGTGGGAAAGAGTCAGAGAGCTACATGCCTGAGGCATCTTTCTTCCTCCTTCGCTCATTGTGTTCCCTAACTTCTAACTCTCTGCCAGGCCAGGCCCTGTTTCTTTTACTGACAACCCCCCCTAACCCCTCGTCTTCCACCTACTTCCCGCTCTATTATGCCTTCTCCTTTTTTGCTCTCTTCTGTGGCCCTTTGAAAATGAATGCAGGCCTAGCTAAGCCTCATGAAGGAAATCTACCAACAAAAGATGCATTCCTTGCTTATGGGAGGCGGGGTAGATCTAGAAGGGCATGGCGTAGGTTCCCTGGTAAAGGGAGGAAGAAAGAATAGAGGCGGCCAGGAAGTGCACGTTAGTGCCGGATGAGGATAAAAATGTCAGCCCATTGTGGGGTCCATTCCATCTTCCCCCTTCCTCATGGCCCCTTTCCCCACATTAGAACCCTCCCTCCACTATTCAGGGCCCACTTTATCCCACATCCCCATGCTTCTCTCGTTCTACCACCCCCCACTCACCCAGGCCGCTCCTCTTCTCCACAGGGACCCCTTCATCCAGCCCTACCTTCCCTTTTTGCCTACCCGGCCTCCTCCTTTATTTACTCTGCACTTCCTCTCCCCCACCTCTACAGTCCTGCCTCTTTTCCACCCTCCCATTACCAGGGAACTCATTACATAACCACTGAACCTTTTAGAAGGACTGGGTCCCCTCAACTGATTACCCAACTACTCTGTTTCTGTGCCGAAAGCAGGACTCGAACCCAGGCCCCCAGTGCTGTAACACAAGCACTTAACCTCTAGGCCACTGCAGTTAGCTGGTGTTTGGTGGAGCGGGGGGCCAGATGGTCTATCCTCCTTGGCTCCAGTGAACATGTTTCACAACTGAAATGGTTATGCTCATGGGGGCATGCAGAAGAAAGATATATACGCCCAAAAGCTACCCTCAGAAGCACAGCCACCAGTGGCTCAAGTGGTAAGTGCTTGGTCTTGGAATGCTGGAGACCTGAGTTCTAATCCAATGTCTGCAATCTCCTGGGCATGTTTTTTTTTAATTAAAAAAATATATTTTTTAATTGAAAATGGGTATGCATTGCCCTGAGCAATCAGCCAACAGCCAATGCCCCTTCAATACCTGCATTCCTACTAGCAGTTGTGCCTTTGTTTTCTGCACTCTGGCCTAGGTAACACCCATACAAAAGTTTGTCTCTCTGGCCCCAGTTGACTGGAAAAAAACGAGGGGAAAAGGTGTAATCTACGGGTCATGGTTGATACAATAATTGCCCTGGGACTCAAACAGGACACCTTCACGAGGTGCTATGAGGTGACCACCGGCCCCTGCATAGCAAGCAAACCTGTATCAGCATCTCACCAGCAACTGAATGTGTCGCCTGCAGGCTACACATAAGAGGCTGCAGTAGGTGCATTAACCCATCGGGCTGTGGACCCTCCTTCCTCTGAGAGCAGGAAACTGAATTTCCATGTTGCCTTCCTTTGGCACATTTGATCTATCTTTCAACCCAATTCAGAGGATGTTTTGCTTCACGGAGAGATGATAATCATTGTGAGGTGTCAGCCACTAATAGCTAAGCAGGTCAGTTAAATCTTTGACTTTGTCATTGGGGTGTACTGATATGCGCTGGGCAGTCTTCTGTCCTGTGCTACTGTATGCATTCTTATTGCTGCTTGTTCACGATTCCTAAATGTAAACAGTGAAATATTTGAAAGACTCTTGATGCAACAAGCATTTCCCACTCTTTGCCCTGGGGGTGAGAGGGCTGCTTTCGGCCTTCAACACCCTCAATTTTGGAGTGGCCGGCTCCACCACTGAGAATGAGGGGCTAATCCTGGTCGGAAACGGGCAGAGGTCTGCGCCCTGCGTCCTCCACGCGTCCCTAACGCTCCCAAACGCGACCACAGCCCTTACGGGCACAGCCCTATGTCGGTGCAGCCTCTATGGTGCAGCCACCCAGGTAGCTTAGGGTTAGGATATGTGCTCTTCAACATAAGCCTGGCCAACCAGGCCCTGGAGAGTGTCACAGCATGCTCTGTAATCCCCTAGTGATGGTGGCCTTGGTGACGATGATCTTGCTGGAATACTGATGCCTTTTTTCCTCCCAGAAGCCCCAGAAGCCTATTGAAATGAAGGGGTGTGCACCTCTCACTGGCCTCTGTTTACCCTCTGGCTAACTGAAATTAGTTCTGGGCTTTCCAGGCAAATGTATCCATTTCGGGAGAGAGCTAGGAATAGGAAGGCTCTTTCTGCAGGCTCGGTGGGAAAGAGTCAGAGAGCTACATGCCTGAGGCATCTTTCTTCCTCCTTCGCTCATTGTGTTCCCTAACTTCTAACTCTCTGCCAGGCCAGGCCCTGTTTCTTTTACTGCCAACCCCCCTAACCCCTCGTCTTCCACCTACTTCCCGCTCTATTATGCCTTCTCCTTTTTTGCTCTCTTCTGTGGCCCTTTGAAAATGAATGCAGGCCTAGCTAAGCCTCATGAAGGAAATCTACCAACAAAAGATGCATTCCTTGCTTATGGGAGGCGGGGTAGATCTAGAAGGGCATGGCGTAGGTTCCCTGGTAAAGGGAGGAAGAAAGAATAGAGGCGGCCAGGAAGTGCACGTTAGTGCCGGATGAGGATAAAAATGTCAGCCCATTGTGGGGTCCATTCCATCTTCCCCCTTCCTCATGGCCCCTTTCCCCACATTAGAACCCTCCCTCCACTATTCAGGGCCCACTTTATCCCACATCCCCATGCTTCTCTCGTTCTACCACCCCCCACTCACCCAGGCCGCTCCTCTTCTCCACAGGGACCCCTTCATCCAGCCCTACCTTCCCTTTTTGCCTACCCGGCCTCCTCCTTTATTTACTCTGCACTTCCTCGCCCCCACCTCTACAGTCCTGCCTCTTTTCCACCCTCCCATTACCAGGGAACTCATTACATAACCACTGAACCTTTTAGAAGGACTGGGTCCCCTCAACTGATTACCCAACTACTCTGTTTCTGTGCCGAAAGCAGGACTCGAACCCAGGCCCCCAGTGCTGTAACACAAGCACTTAACCTCTAGGCCACTGCAGTTAGCTGGTGTTTGGTGGAGCGGGGGGCCAGATGGTCTATCCTCTTTGGCTCCAGTGAACATGTTTCACAACTGAAATGGTTATGCTCATGGGGGCATGCAGAAGAAAGATATATACGCCCAAAAGCTACCCTCAGAAGCACAGCCACCAGTGGCTCAAGTGGTAAGTGCTTGGTCTTGGAATGCTGGAGACCTGAGTTCTAATCCAATGTCTGCAATCTCCTGGGCATGTTTTTTTTTAATTAAAAAAATATATTTTTTAATTGAAAATGGGTATGCATTGCCCTGAGCAATCAGCCAACAGCCAATGCCCCTTCAATACCTGCATTCCTACTAGCAGTTGTGCCTTTGTTTTCTGCACTCTGGCCTAGGTAACACCCATACAAAAGTTTGTCTCTCTGGCCCCAGTTGACTGGAAAAAAACAAGGGGAAAAGGTGTAATCTACGGGTCATGGTTGATACAATAATTGCCCTGGGACTCAAACAGGACACCTTCACGAGGTGCTATGAGGTGACCACCGGCCCCTGCATAGCAAGCAAACCTGTATCAGCATCTCACCTGCAACTGAATGTGTCGCCTGCAGGCTACACATAAGAGGCTGCAGTAGGTGCATTAACCCATCGGGCTGTGGACCCTCCTTCCTCTGAGAGCAGGAAACTGAATTTCCATGTTGCCTTCCTTTGGCACATTTGATCTATCTTTCAACCCAATTCAGAGGATGTTTTGCTTCACGGAGAGATGATAATCATTGTGAGGTGTCAGCCACTAATAGCTAAGCAGGTCAGTTAAATCTTTGACTTTGTCATTGGGGTGTACTGATATGCGCTGGGCAGTCTTCTGTCCTGTGCTACTGTATGCATTCTTATTGCTGCTTGTTCACGATTCCTAAATGTAAACAGTGAAATATTTGAAAGACTCTTGATGCAACAAGCATTTCCCACTCTTTGCCCTGGGGGTGAGAGGGCTGCTTTCGGCCTTCAACACCCTCAATTTTGGAGTGGCCGGCTCCACCACTGAGAATGAGGGGCTAATCCTGGTCGGAAACGGGCAGAGGTCTGCGCCCTGCGTCCTCCACGCGTCCCTAACGCTCCCAAACGCGACCACAGCCCTTACGGGCACAGCCCTATGTCGGTGCAGCCTCTATGGTGCAGCCACCCAGGTAGCTTAGGGTTAGGATATGTGCTCTTCAACATAAGCCTGGCCAACCAGGCCCTGGAGAGTGTCACAGCATGCTCTGTAATCCCCTAGTGATGGTGGCCTTGGTGACGATGATCTTGCTGGAATACTGATGCCTTTTTTCCTCCCAGAAGCCCCAGAAGCCTATTGAAATGAAGGGGTGTGCACCTCTCACTGGCCTCTGTTTACCCTCTGGCTAACTGAAATTAGTTCTGGGCTTTCCAGGCAAATGTATCCATTTCGGGAGAGAGCTAGGAATAGGAAGGCTCTTTCTGCAGGCTCGGTGGGAAAGAGTCAGAGAGCTACATGCCTGAGGCATCTTTCTACCTCCTTCGCTCATTGTGTTCCCTAACTTCTAACTCTCTGCCAGGCCAGGCCCTGTTTCTTTTACTGCCAACCCCCCTAACCCCTCGTCTTCCACCTACTTCCCGCTCTATTATGCCTTCTCCTTTTTTGCTCTCTTCTGTGGCCCTTTGAAAATGAATGCAGGCCTAGCTAAGCCTCATGAAGGAAATCTACCAACAAAAGATGCATTCCTTGCTTATGGGAGGCGGGGTAGATCTAGAAGGGCATGGCGTAGGTTCCCTGGTAAAGGGAGGAAGAAAGAATAGAGGCGGCCAGGAAGTGCACGTTAGTGCCGGATGAGGATAAAAATGTCAGCCCATTGTGGGGTCCATTCCATCTTCCCCCTTCCTCATGGCCCCTTTCCCCACATTAGAACCCTCCCTCCACTATTCAGGGCCCACTTTATCCCACATCCCCATGCTTCTCTCGTTCTACCACCCCCCACTCACCCAGGCCGCTCCTCTTCTCCACAGGGACCCCTTCATCCAGCCCTACCTTCCCTTTTTGCCTACCCGGCCTCCTCCTTTATTTACTCTGCACTTCCTCGCCCCCACCTCTACAGTCCTGCCTCTTTTCCACCCTCCCATTACCAGGGAACTCATTACATAACCACTGAACCTTTTAGAAGGACTGGGTCCCCTCAACTGATTACCCAACTACTCTGTTTCTGTGCCGAAAGCAGGACTCGAACCCAGGCCCCCAGTGCTGTAACACAAGCACTTAACCTCTAGGCCACTGCAGTTAGCTGGTGTTTGGTGGAGCGGGGGGCCAGATGGTCTATCCTCCTTGGCTCCAGTGAACATGTTTCACAACTGAAATGGTTATGCTCATGGGGGCATGCAGAAGAAAGATATATACGCCCAAAAGCTACCCTCAGAAGCACAGCCACCAGTGGCTCAAGTGGTAAGTGCTTGGTCTTGGAATGCTGGAGACCTGAGTTCTAATCCAATGTCTGCAATCTCCTGGCCATGTTTTTTTTAATTAAAAAAATATATTTTTTAATTGAAAATGGGTATGCATTGCCCTGAGCAATCAGCCAACAGCCAATGCCCCTTCAATACCTGCATTCCTACTAGCAGTTGTGCCTTTGTTTTCTGCACTCTGGCCTAGGTAACACCCATACAAAAGTTTGTCTCTCTGGCCCCAGTTGACTGGAAAAAAACGAGGGGAAAAGGTGTAATCTACGGGTCATGGTTGATACAATAATTGCCCTGGGACTCAAACAGGACACCTTCACGAGGTGCTATGAGGTGACCACCGGCCCCTGCATAGCAAGCAAACCTGTATCAGCATCTCACCAGCAACTGAATGTGTCGCCTGCAGGCTACACATAAGAGGCTGCAGTAGGTGCATTAACCCATCGGGCTGTGGACCCTCCTTCCTCTGAGAGCAGGAAACTGAATTTCCATGTTGCCTTCCTTTGGCACATTTGATCTATCTTTCAACCCAATTCAGAGGATGTTTTGCTTCACGGAGAGATGATAATCATTGTGAGGTGTCAGCCACTAATAGCTAAGCAGGTCAGTTAAATCTTTGACTTTGTCATTGGGGTGTACTGATATGCGCTGGGCAGTCTTCTGTCCTGTGCTACTGTATGCATTCTTATTGCTGCTTGTTCACGATTCCTAAATGTAAACAGTGAAAGATTTGAAAGACTCTTGATGCAACAAGCATTTCCCACTCTTTGCCCTGGGGGTGAGAGGGCTGCTTTCGGCCTTCAACACCCTCAATTTTGGAGTGGCCGGCTCCACCACTGAGAATGAGGGGCTAATCCTGGTCGGAAACGGGCAGAGGTCTGCGCCCTGCGTCCTCCACGCGTCCCTAACGCTCCCAAACGCGACCACAGCCCTTACGGGCACAGCCCTATGTCGGTGCAGCCTCTATGGTGCAGCCACCCAGGTAGCTTAGGGTTAGGATATGTGCTCTTCAACATAAGCCTGGCCAACCAGGCCCTGGAGAGTGTCACAGCATGCTCTGTAATCCCCTAGTGATGGTGGCCTTGGTGACGATGATCTTGCTGGAATACTGATGCCTTTTTTCCTCCCAGAAGCCCCAGAAGCCTATTGAAATGAAGGGGTGTGCACCTCTCACTGGCCTCTGTTTACCCTCTGGCTAACTGAAATTAGTTCTGGGCTTTCCAGGCAAATGTATCCATTTCGGGAGAGAGCTAGGAATAGGAAGGCTCTTTCTGCAGGCTCGGTGGGAAAGAGTCAGAGAGCTACATGCCTGAGGCATCTTTCTTCCTCCTTCGCTCATTGTGTTCCCTAACTTCTAACTCTCTGCCAGGCCAGGCCCTGTTTCTTTTACTGCCAACCCCCCCTAACCCCTCGTCTTCCACCTACTTCCCGCTCTATTATGCCTTCTCCTTTTTTGCTCTCTTCTGTGGCCCTTTGAAAATGAATGCAGGCCTAGCTAAGCCTCATGAAGGAAATCTACCAACAAAAGATGCATTCCTTGCTTATGGGAGGCGGGGTAGATCTAGAAGGGCATGGCGTAGGTTCCCTGGTAAAGGGAGGAAGAAAGAATAGAGGCGGCCAGGAAGTGCACGTTAGTGCCGGATGAGGATAAAAATGTCAGCCCATTGTGGGGTCCATTCCATCTTCCCCCTTCCTCATGGCCCCTTTCCCCACATTAGAACCCTCCCTCCACTATTCAGGGCCCACTTTATCCCACATCCCCATGCTTCTCTCGTTCTACCACCCCCCACTCACCCAGGCCGCTCCTCTTCTCCACAGGGACCCCTTCATCCAGCCCTACCTTCCCTTTTTGCCTACCCGGCCTCCTCCTTTATTTACTCTGCACTTCCTCTCCCCCACCTCTACAGTCCTGCCTCTTTTCCACCCTCCCATTACCAGGGAACTCATTACATAACCACTGAACCTTTTAGAAGGACTGGGTCCCCTCAACTGATTACCCAACTACTCTGTTTCTGTGCCGAAAGCAGGACTCGAACCCAGGCCCCCAGTGCTGTAACACAAGCACTTAACCTCTAGGCCACTGCAGTTAGCTGGTGTTTGGTGGAGCGGGGGGCCAGATGGTCTATCCTCCTTGGCTCCAGTGAACATGTTTCACAACTGAAATGGTTATGCTCATGGGGGCATGCAGAAGAAAGATATATATGCCCAAAAGCTACCCTCAGAAGCACAGCCACCAGTGGCTCAAGTGGTAAGTGCTTGGTCTTGGAATGCTGGAGACCTGAGTTCTAATCCAATGTCTGCAATCTCCTGGGCATGTTTTTTTTTAATTAAAAAAATATATTTTTTAATTGAAAATGGGTATGCATTGCCCTGAGCAATCAGCCAACAGCCAATGCCCCTTCAATACCTGCATTCCTACTAGCAGTTGTGCCTTTGTTTTCTGCACTCTGGCCTAGGTAACACCCATACAAAAGTTTGTCTCTCTGGCCCCAGTTGACTGGAAAAAAACGAGGGGAAAAGGTGTAATCTACGGGTCATGGTTGATACAATAATTGCCCTGGGACTCAAACAGGACACCTTCACGAGGTGCTATGAGGTGACCACCGGCCCCTGCATAGCAAGCAAACCTGTATCAGCATCTCACCAGCAACTGAATGTGTCGCCTGCAGGCTACACATAAGAGGCTGCAGTAGGTGCATTAACCCATCGGGCTGTGGACCCTCCTTCCTCTGAGAGCAGGAAACTGAATTTCCATGTTGCCTTCCTTTGGCACATTTGATCTATCTTTCAACCCAATTCAGAGGATGTTTTGCTTCACGGAGAGATGATAATCATTGTGAGGTGTCAGCCACTAATAGCTAAGCAGGTCAGTTAAATCTTTGACTTTGTCATTGGGGTGTACTGATATGCGCTGGGCAGTCTTCTGTCCTGTGCTACTGTATGCATTCTTATTGCTGCTTGTTCACGATTCCTAAATGTAAACAGTGAAATATTTGAAAGACTCTTGATGCAACAAGCATTTCCCACTCTTTGCCCTGGGGGTGAGAGGGCTGCTTTCGGCCTTCAACACCCTCAATTTTGGAGTGGCCGGCTCCACCACTGAGAATGAGGGGCTAATCCTGGTCGGAAACGGGCAGAGGTCTGCGCCCTGCGTCCTCCACGCGTCCCTAACGCTCCCAAACGCGACCACAGCCCTTACGGGCACAGCCCTATGTCGGTGCAGCCTCTATGGTGCAGCCACCCAGGTAGCTTAGGGTTAGGATATGTGCTCTTCAACATAAGCCTGGCCAACCAGGCCCTGGAGAGTGTCACAGCATGCTCTGTAATCCCCTAGTGATGGTGGCCTTGGTGACGATGATCTTGCTGGAATACTGATGCCTTTTTTCCTCCCAGAAGCCCCAGAAGCCTATTGAAATGAAGGGGTGTGCACCTCTCACTGGCCTCTGTTTACCCTCTGGCTAACTGAAATTAGTTCTGGGCTTTCCAGGCAAATGTATCCATTTCGGGAGAGAGCTAGGAATAGGAAGGCTCTTTCTGCAGGCTCGGTGGGAAAGAGTCAGAGAGCTACATGCCTGAGGCATCTTTCTTCCTCCTTCGCTCATTGTGTTCCCTAACTTCTAACTCTCTGCCAGGCCAGGCCCTGTTTCTTTTACTGCCAACCCCCCTAACCCCTCGTCTTCCACCTACTTCCCGCTCTATTATGCCTTCTCCTTTTTTGCTCTCTTCTGTGGCCCTTTGAAAATGAATGCAGGCCTAGCTAAGCCTCATGAAGGAAATCTACCAACAAAAGATGCATTCCTTGCTTATGGGAGGCGGGGTAGATCTAGAAGGGCATGGCGTAGGTTCCCTGGTAAAGGGAGGAAGAAAGAATAGAGGCGGCCAGGAAGTGCACTTTAGTGCCGGATGAGGATAAAAATGTCAGCCCATTGTGGGGTCCATTCCATCTTCCCCCTTCCTCATGGCCCCTTTCCCCACATTAGAACCCTCCCTCCACTATTCAGGGCCCACTTTATCCCACATCCCCATGCTTCTCTCGTTCTACCACCCCCCACTCACCCAGGCCGCTCCTCTTCTCCACAGGGACCCCTTCATCCAGCCCTACCTTCCCTTTTTGCCTACCCGGCCTCCTCCTTTATTTACTCTGCACTTCCTCGCCCCCACCTCTACAGTCCTGCCTCTTTTCCACCCTCCCATTACCAGGGAACTCATTACATAACCACTGAACCTTTTAGAAGGACTGGGTCCCCTCAACTGATTACCCAACTACTCTGTTTCTGTGCCGAAAGCAGGACTCGAACCCAGGCCCCCAGTGCTGTAACACAAGCACTTAACCTCTAGGCCACTGCAGTTAGCTGGTGTTTGGTGGAGCGGGGGGCCAGATGGTCTATCCTCCTTGGCTCCAGTGAACATGTTTCACAACTGAAATGGTTATGCTCATGGGGGCATGCAGAAGAAAGATATATACGCCCAAAAGCTACCCTCGAAAGCACAGCCACCAGTGGCTCAAGTGGTAAGTGCTTGGTCTTGGAATGCTGGAGACCTGAGTTCTAATCCAATGTCTGCAATCTCCTGGGCATGTTTTTTTTTAATTAAAAAAATATATTTTTTAATTGAAAATGGGTATGCATTGCCCTGAGCAATCAGCCAACAGCCAATGCCCCTTCAATACCTGCATTCCTACTAGCAGTTGTGCCTTTGTTTTCTGCACTCTGGCCTAGGTAACACCCATACAAAAGTTTGTCTCTCTGGCCCCAGTTGACTGGAAAAAAACGAGGGGAAAAGGTGTAATCTACGGGTCATGGTTGATACAATAATTGCCCTGGGACTCAAACAGGACACCTTCACGAGGTGCTATGAGGTGACCACCGGCCCCTGCATAGCAAGCAAACCTGTATCAGCATCTCACCAGCAACTGAATGTGTCGCCTGCAGGCTACACATAAGAGGCTGCAGTAGGTGCATTAACCCATCGGGCTGTGGACCCTCCTTCCTCTGAGAGCAGGAAACTGAATTTCCATGTTGCCTTCCTTTGGCACATTTGATCTATCTTTCAACCCAATTCAGAGGATGTTTTGCTTCACGGAGAGATGATAATCATTGTGAGGTGTCAGCCACTAATAGCTAAGCAGGTCAGTTAAATCTTTGACTTTGTCATTGGGGTGTACTGATATGCGCTGGGCAGTCTTCTGTCCTGTGCTACTGTATGCATTCTTATTGCTGCTTGTTCACGATTCCTAAATGTAAACAGTGAAAGATTTGAAAGACTCTTGATGCAACAAGCATTTCCCACTCTTTGCCCTGGGGGTGAGAGGGCTGCTTTCGGCCTTCAACACCCTCAATTTTGGAGTGGCCGGCTCCACCACTGAGAATGAGGGGCTAATCCTGGTCGGAAACGGGCAGAGGTCTGCGCCCTGCGTCCTCCACGCGTCCCTAACGCTCCCAAACGCGACCACAGCCCTTACGGGCACAGCCCTATGTCGGTGCAGCCTCTATGGTGCAGCCACCCAGGTAGCTTAGGGTTAGGATATGTGCTCTTCAACATAAGCCTGGCCAACCAGGCCCTGGAGAGTGTCACAGCATGCTCTGTAATCCCCTAGTGATGGTGGCCTTGGTGACGATGATCTTGCTGGAATACTGATGCCTTTTTTCCTCCCAGAAGCCCCAGAAGCCTATTGAAATGAAGGGGTGTGCACCTCTCACTGGCCTCTGTTTACCCTCTGGCTAACTGAAATTAGTTCTGGGCTTTCCAGGCAAATGTATCCATTTCGGGAGAGAGCTAGGAATAGGAAGGCTCTTTCTGCAGGCTCGGTGGGAAAGAGTCAGAGAGCTACATGCCTGAGGCATCTTTCTTCCTCCTTCGCTCATTGTGTTCCCTAACTTCTAACTCTCTGCCAGGCCAGGCCCTGTTTCTTTTACTGCCAACCCCCCCTAACCCCTCGTCTTCCACCTACTTCCCGCTCTATTATGCCTTCTCCTTTTTTGCTCTCTTCTGTGGCCCTTTGAAAATGAATGCAGGCCTAGCTAAGCCTCATGAAGGAAATCTACCAACAAAAGATGCATTCCTTGCTTATGGGAGGCGGGGTAGATCTAGAAGGGCATGGCGTAGGTTCCCTGGTAAAGGGAGGAAGAAAGAATAGAGGCGGCCAGGAAGTGCACGTTAGTGCCGGATGAGGATAAAAATGTCAGCCCATTGTGGGGTCCATTCCATCTTCCCCCTTCCTCATGGCCCCTTTCCCCACATTAGAACCCTCCCTCCACTATTCAGGGCCCACTTTATCCCACATCCCCATGCTTCTCTCGTTCTACCACCCCCCACTCACCCAGGCCGCTCCTCTTCTCCACAGGGACCCCTTCATCCAGCCCTACCTTCCCTTTTTGCCTACCCGGCCTCCTCCTTTATTTACTCTGCACTTCCTCTCCCCCACCTCTACAGTCCTGCCTCTTTTCCACCCTCCCATTACCAGGGAACTCATTACATAACCACTGAACCTTTTAGAAGGACTGGGTCCCCTCAACTGATTACCCAACTACTCTGTTTCTGTGCCGAAAGCAGGACTC
Source organism: Ambystoma mexicanum (assembly GCF_040938575.1). Lineage (NCBI taxonomy): Eukaryota > Metazoa > Chordata > Amphibia > Caudata > Ambystomatidae > Ambystoma > Ambystoma mexicanum. The sequence goes on along the minus strand of NC_090926.1, from coordinate 199,753,017 downwards.
GAACCCAGGCCCCCAGTGCTGTAACACAAGCACTTAACCTCTAGGCCACTGCAGTTAGCTGGTGTTTGGTGGAGCGGGGGGCCAGATGGTCTATCCTCCTTGGCTCCAGTGAACATGTTTCACAACTGAAATGGTTATGCTCATGGGGGCATGCAGAAGAAAGATATATACGCCCAAAAGCTACCCTCAGAAGCACAGCCACCAGTGGCTCAAGTGGTAAGTGCTTGGTCTTGGAATGCTGGAGACCTGAGTTCTAATCCAATGTCTGCAATCTCCTGGGCATGTTTTTTTTTAATTAAAAAAATATATTTTTTAATTGAAAATGGGTATGCATTGCCCTGAGCAATCAGCCAACAGCCAATGCCCCTTCAATACCTGCATTCCTACTAGCAGTTGTGCCTTTGTTTTCTGCACTCTGGCCTAGGTAACACCCATACAAAAGTTTGTCTCTCTGGCCCCAGTTGACTGGAAAAAAACAAGGGGAAAAGGTGTAATCTACGGGTCATGGTTGATACAATAATTGCCCTGGGACTCAAACAGGACACCTTCACGAGGTGCTATGAGGTGACCACCGGCCCCTGCATAGCAAGCAAACCTGTATCAGCATCTCACCAGCAACTGAATGTGTCGCCTGCAGGCTACACATAAGAGGCTGCAGTAGGTGCATTAACCCATCGGGCTGTGGACCCTCCTTCCTCTGAGAGCAGGAAACTGAATTTCCATGTTGCCTTCCTTTGGCACATTTGATCTATCTTTCAACCCAATTCAGAGGATGTTTTGCTTCACGGAGAGATGATAATCATTGTGAGGTGTCAGCCACTAATAGCTAAGCAGGTCAGTTAAATCTTTGACTTTGTCATTGGGGTGTACTGATATGCGCTGGGCAGTCTTCTGTCCTGTGCTACTGTATGCATTCTTATTGCTGCTTGTTCACGATTCCTAAATGTAAACAGTGAAATATTTGAAAGACTCTTGATGCAACAAGCATTTCCCACTCTTTGCCCTGGGGGTGAGAGGGCTGCTTTCGGCCTTCAACACCCTCAATTTTGGAGTGGCCGGCTCCACCACTGAGAATGAGGGGCTAATCCTGGTCGGAAACGGGCAGAGGTCTGCGCCCTGCGTCCTCCACGCGTCCCTAACGCTCCCAAACGCGACCACAGCCCTTACGGGCACAGCCCTATGTCGGTGCAGCCTCTATGGTGCAGCCACCCAGGTAGCTTAGGGTTAGGATATGTGCTCTTCAACATAAGCCTGGCCAACCAGGCCCTGGAGAGTGTCACAGCATGCTCTGTAATCCCCTAGTGATGGTGGCCTTGGTGACGATGATCTTGCTGGAATACTGATGCCTTTTTTCCTCCCAGAAGCCCCAGAAGCCTATTGAAATGAAGGGGTGTGCACCTCTCACTGGCCTCTGTTTACCCTCTGGCTAACTGAAATTAGTTCTGGGCTTTCCAGGCAAATGTATCCATTTCGGGAGAGAGCTAGGAATAGGAAGGCTCTTTCTGCAGGCTCGGTGGGAAAGAGTCAGAGAGCTACATGCCTGAGGCATCTTTCTTCCTCCTTCGCTCATTGTGTTCCCTAACTTCTAACTCTCTGCCAGGCCAGGCCCTGTTTCTTTTACTGCCAACCCCCCCTAACCCCTCGTCTTCCACCTACTTCCCGCTCTATTATGCCTTCTCCTTTTTTGCTCTCTTCTGTGGCCCTTTGAAAATGAATGCAGGCCTAGCTAAGCCTCATGAAGGAAATCTACCAACAAAAGATGCATTCCTTGCTTATGGGAGGCGGGGTAGATCTAGAAGGGCATGGCGTAGGTTCCCTGGTAAAGGGAGGAAGAAAGAATAGAGGCGGCCAGGAAGTGCACGTTAGTGCCGGATGAGGATAAAAATGTCAGCCCATTGTGGGGTCCATTCCATCTTCCCCCTTCCTCATGGCCCCTTTCCCCACATTAGAACCCTCCCTCCACTATTCAGGGCCCACTTTATCCCACATCCCCATGCTTCTCTCGTTCTACCACCCCCCACTCACCCAGGCCGCTCCTCTTCTCCACAGGGACCCCTTCATCCAGCCCTACCTTCCCTTTTTGCCTACCCGGCCTCCTCCTTTATTTACTCTGCACTTCCTCTCCCCCACCTCTACAGTCCTGCCTCTTTTCCACCCTCCCATTACCAGGGAACTCATTACATAACCACTGAACCTTTTAGAAGGACTGGGTCCCATCAACTGATTACCCAACTACTCTGTTTCTGTGCCGAAAGCAGGACTCGAACCCAGGCCCCCAGTGCTGTAACACAAGCACTTAACCTCTAGGCCACTGCAGTTAGCTGGTGTTTGATGGAGCGGGGGGCCAGATGGTCTATCCTCCTTGGCTCCAGTGAACATGTTTCACAACTGAAATGGTTATGCTCATGGGGGCATGCAGAAGAAAGATATATACGCCCAAAAGCTACCCTCAGAAGCACAGCCACCAGTGGCTCAAGTGGTAAGTGCTTGGTCTTGGAATGCTGGAGACCTGAGTTCTAATCCAATGTCTACAATCTCCTGGGCATGTTTTTTTTTAATTAAAAAAATATATTTTTTAATTGAAAATGGGTATGCATTGCCCTGAGCAATCAGCCAACAGCCAATGCCCCTTCAATACCTGCATTCCTACTAGCAGTTGTGCCTTTGTTTTCTGCACTCTGGCCTAGGTAACACCCATACAAAAGTTTGTCTCTCTGGCCCCAGTTGACTGGAAAAAAACAAGGGGAAAAGGTGTAATCTACGGGTCATGGTTGATACAATAATTGCCCTGGGACTCAAACAGGACACCTTCACGAGGTGCTATGAGGTGACCACCGGCCCCTGCATAGCAAGCAAACCTGTATCAGCATCTCACCAGCAACTGAATGTGTCGCCTGCAGGCTACACATAAGAGGCTGCAGTAGGTGCATTAACCCATCGGGCTGTGGACCCTCCTTCCTCTGAGAGCAGGAAACTGAATTTCCATGTTGCCTTCCTTTGGCACATTTGATCTATCTTTCAACCCAATTCAGAGGATGTTTTGCTTCACGGAGAGATGATAATCATTGTGAGGTGTCAGCCACTAATAGCTAAGCAGGTCAGTTAAATCTTTGACTTTGTCATTGGGGTGTACTGATATGCGCTGGGCAGTCTTCTGTCCTGTGCTACTGTAAGCATTCTTATTGCTGCTTGTTCACGATTCCTAAATGTAAACAGTGAAATATTTGAAAGACTCTTGATGCAACAAGCATTTCCCACTCTTTGCCCTGGGGGTGAGAGGGCTGCTTTCGGCCTTCAACACCCTCAATTTTGGAGTGGCCGGCTCCACCACTGAGAATGAGGGGCTAATCCTGGTCGGAAACGGGCAGAGGTCTGCGCCCTGCGTCCTCCACGCATCCCTAACGCTCCCAAACGCGACCACAGCCCTTACGGGCACAGCCCTATGTCGGTGCAGCCTCTATGGTGCAGCCACCCAGGTAGCTTAGGGTTAGGATATGTGCTCTTCAACATAAGCCTGGCCAACCAGGCCCTGGAGAGTGTCACAGCATGCTCTGTAATCCCCTAGTGATGGTGGCCTTGGTGACGATGATCTTGCTGGAATACTGATGCCTTTTTTCCTCCCAGAAGCCCCAGAAGCCTATTGAAATGAAGGGGTGTGCACCTCTCACTGGCCTCTGTTTACCCTCTGGCTAACTGAAATTAGTTCTGGGCTTTCCAGGCAAATGTATCCATTTCGGGAGAGAGCTAGGAATAGGAAGGCTCTTTCTGCAGGCTCGGTGGGAAAGAGTCAGAGAGCTACATGCCTGAGGCATCTTTCTTCCTCCTTCGCTCATTGTGTTCCCTAACTTCTAACTCTCTGCCAGGCCAGGCCCTGTTTCTTTTACTGCCAACCCCCCCTAACCCCTCGTCTTCCACCTACTTCCCGCTCTATTATGCCTTCTCCTTTTTTGCTCTCTTCTGTGGCCCTTTGAAAATGAATGCAGGCCTAGCTAAGCCTCATGAAGGAAATCTACCAACAAAAGATGCATTCCTTGCTTATGGGAGGCGGGGTAGATCTAGAAGGGCATGGCGTAGGTTCCCTGGTAAAGGGAGGAAGAAAGAATAGAGGCGGCCAGGAAGTGCACGTTAGTGCCGGATGAGGATAAAAATGTCAGCCCATTGTGGGGTCCATTCCATCTTCCCCCTTCCTCATGGCCCCTTTCCCCACATTAGAACCCTCCCTCCACTATTCAGGGCCCACTTTATCCCACATCCCCATGCTTCTCTCGTTCTACCACCCCCCACTCACCCAGGCCGCTCCTCTTCTCCACAGGGACCCCTTCATCCAGCCCTACCTTCCCTTTTTGCCTACCCGGCCTCCTCCTTTATTTACTCTGCACTTCCTCTCCCCCACCTCTACAGTCCTGCCTCTTTTCCACCCTCCCATTACCAGGGAACTCATTACATAACCACTGAACCTTTTAGAAGGACTGGGTCCCCTCAACTGATTACCCAACTACTCTGTTTCTGTGCCGAAAGCAGGACTCGAACCCAGGCCCCCAGTGCTGTAACACAAGCACTTAACCTCTAGGCCACTGCAGTTAGCTGGTGTTTGGTGGAGCGGGGGGCCAGATGGTCTATCCTCCTTGGCTCCAGTGAACATGTTTCACAACTGAAATGGTTATGCTCATGGGGGCATGCAGAAGAAAGATATATACGCCCAAAAGCTACCCTCAGAAGCACAGCCACCAGTGGCTCAAGTGGTAAGTGCTTGGTCTTGGAATGCTGGAGACCTGAGTTCTAATCCAATGTCTGCAATCTCCTGGGCATGTTTTTTTTTAATTAAAAAAATATATTTTTTAATTGAAAATGGGTATGCATTGCCCTGAGCAATCAGCCAACAGCCAATGCCCCTTCAATACCTGCATTCCTACTAGCAGTTGTGCCTTTGTTTTCTGCACGCTGGCCTAGGTAACACCCATACAAAAGTTTGTCTCTCTGGCCCCAGTTGACTGGAAAAAAACAAGGGGAAAAGGTGTAATCTACGGGTCATGGTTGATACAATAATTGCCCTGGGACTCAAACAGGACACCTTCACGAGGTGCTATGAGGTGACCACCGGCCCCTGCATAGCAAGCAAACCTGTATCAGCATCTCACCAGCAACTGAATGTGTCGTCTGCAGGCTACACATAAGAGGCTGCAGTAGGTGCATTAACCCATCGGGCTGTGGACCCTCCTTCCTCTGAGAGCAGGAAACTGAATTTCCATGTTGCCTTCCTTTGGCACATTTGATCTATCTTTCAACCCAATTCAGAGGATGTTTTGCTTCACGGAGAGATGATAATCATTGTGAGGTGTCAGCCACTAATAGCTAAGCAGGTCAGTTAAATCTTTGACTTTGTCATTGGGGTGTACTGATATGCGCTGGGCAGTCTTCTGTCCTGTGCTACTGTATGCATTCTTATTGCTGCTTGTTCACGATTCCTAAATGTAAACAGTGAAATATTTGAAAGACTCTTGATGCAACAAGCATTTCCCACTCTTTGCCCTGGGGGTGAGAGGGCTGCTTTCGGCCTTCAACACCCTCAATTTTGGAGTGGCCGGCTCCACCACTGAGAATGAGGGGCTAATCCTGGTCGGAAACGGGCAGAGGTCTGCGCCCTGCGTCCTCCACGCGTCCCTAACGCTCCCAAACGCGACCACAGCCCTTACGGGCACAGCCCTATGTCGGTGCAGCCTCTATGGTGCAGCCACCCAGGTAGCTTAGGGTTAGGATATGTGCTCTTCAACATAAGCCTGGCCAACCAGGCCCTGGAGAGTGTCACAGCATGCTCTGTAATCCCCTAGTGATGGTGGCCTTGGTGACGATGATCTTGCTGGAATACTGATGCCTTTTTTCCTCCCAGAAGCCCCAGAAGCCTATTGAAATGAAGGGGTGTGCACCTCTCACTGGCCTCTGTTTACCCTCTGGCTAACTGAAATTAGTTCTGGGCTTTCCAGGCAAATGTATCCATTTCGGGAGAGAGCTAGGAATAGGAAGGCTCTTTCTGCAGGCTCGGTGGGAAAGAGTCAGAGAGCTACATGCCTGAGGCATCTTTCTTCCTCCTTCGCTCATTGTGTTCCCTAACTTCTAACTCTCTGCCAGGCCAGGCCCTGTTTCTTTTACTGCCAACCCCCCCTAACCCCTCGTCTTCCACCTACTTCCCGCTCTATTATGCCTTCTCCTTTTTTGCTCTCTTCTGTGGCCCTTTGAAAATGAATGCAGGCCTAGCTAAGCCTCATGAAGGAAATCTACCAACAAAAGATGCATTCCTTGCTTATGGGAGGCGGGGTAGATCTAGAAGGGCATGGCGTAGGTTCCCTGGTAAAGGGAGGAAGAAAGAATAGAGGCGGCCAGGAAGTGCACGTTAGTGCCGGATGAGGATAAAAATGTCAGCCCATTGTGGGGTCCATTCCATCTTCCCCCTTCCTCATGGCCCCTTTCCCCACATTAGAACCCTCCCTCCACTATTCAGGGCCCACTTTATCCCACATCCCCATGCTTCTCTCGTTCTACCACCCCCCACTCACCCAGGCCGCTCCTCTTCTCCACAGGGACCCCTTCATCCAGCCCTACCTTCCCTTTTTGCCTACCCGGCCTCCTCCTTTATTTACTCTGCACTTCCTCTCCCCCACCTCTACAGTCCTGCCTCTTTTCCACCCTCCCATTACCAGGGAACTCATTACATAACCACTGAACCTTTTAGAAGGACTGGGTCCCCTCAACTGATTACCCAACTACTCTGTTTCTGTGCCGAAAGCAGGACTCGAACCCAGGCCCCCAGTGCTGTAACACAAGCACTTAACCTCTAGGCCACTGCAGTTAGCTGGTGTTTGGTGGAGCGGGGGGCCAGATGGTCTATCCTCCTTGGCTCCAGTGAACATGTTTCACAACTGAAATGGTTATGCTCATGGGGGCATGCAGAAGAAAGATATATACGCCCAAAAGCTACCCTCAGAAGCACAGCCACCAGTGGCTCAAGTGGTAAGTGCTTGGTCTTGGAATGCTGGAGACCTGAGTTCTAATCCAATGTCTGCAATCTCCTGGGCATGTTTTTTTTTAATTAAAAAAATATATTTTTTAATTGAAAATGGGTATGCATTGCCCTGAGCAATCAGCCAACAGCCAATGCCCCTTCAATACCTGCATTCCTACTAGCAGTTGTGCCTTTGTTTTCTGCACTCTGGCCTAGGTAACACCCATACAAAAGTTTGTCTCTCTGGCCCCAGTTGACTGGAAAAAAACAAGGGGAAAAGGTGTAATCTACGGGTCATGGTTGATACAATAATTGCCCTGGGACTCAAACAGGACACCTTCACGAGGTGCTATGAGGTGACCACCGGCCCCTGCATAGCAAGCAAACCTGTATCAGCATCTCACCAGCAACTGAATGTGTCGCCTGCAGGCTACACATAAGAGGCTGCAGTAGGTGCATTAACCCATCGGGCTGTGGACCCTCCTTCCTCTGAGAGCAGGAAACTGAATTTCCATGTTGCCTTCCTTTGGCACATTTGATCTATCTTTCAACCCAATTCAGAGGATGTTTTGCTTCACGGAGAGATGATAATCATTGTGAGGTGTCAGCCACTAATAGCTAAGCAGGTCAGTTAAATCTTTGACTTTGTCATTGGGGTGTACTGATATGCGCTGGGCAGTCTTCTGTCCTGTGCTACTGTAAGCATTCTTATTGCTGCTTGTTCACGATTCCTAAATGTAAACAGTGAAATATTTGAAAGACTCTTGATGCAACAAGCATTTCCCACTCTTTGCCCTGGGGGTGAGAGGGCTGCTTTCGGCCTTCAACACCCTCAATTTTGGAGTGGCCGGCTCCACCACTGAGAATGAGGGGCTAATCCTGGTCGGAAACGGGCAGAGGTCTGCGCCCTGCGTCCTCCACGCGTCCCTAACGCTCCCAAACGCGACCACAGCCCTTACGGGCACAGCCCTATGTCGGTGCAGCCTCTATGGTGCAGCCACCCAGGTAGCTTAGGGTTAGGATATGTGCTCTTCAACATAAGCCTGGCCAACCAGGCCCTGGAGAGTGTCACAGCATGCTCTGTAATCCCCTAGTGATGGTGGCCTTGGTGACGATGATCTTGCTGGAATACTGATGCCTTTTTTCCTCCCAGAAGCCCCAGAAGCCTATTGAAATGAAGGGGTGTGCACCTCTCACTGGCCTCTGTTTACCCTCTGGCTAACTGAAATTAGTTCTGGGCTTTCCAGGCAAATGTATCCATTTCGGGAGAGAGCTAGGAATAGGAAGGCTCTTTCTGCAGGCTCGGTGGGAAAGAGTCAGAGAGCTACATGCCTGAGGCATCTTTCTTCCTCCTTCGCTCATTGTGTTCCCTAACTTCTAACTCTCTGCCAGGCCAGGCCCTGTTTCTTTTACTGCCAACCCCCCCTAACCCCTCGTCTTCCACCTACTTCCCGCTCTATTATGCCTTCTCCTTTTTTGCTCTCTTCTGTGGCCCTTTGAAAATGAATGCAGGCCTAGCTAAGCCTCATGAAGGAAATCTACCAACAAAAGATGCATTCCTTGCTTATGGGAGGCGGGGTAGATCTAGAAGGGCATGGCGTAGGTTCCCTGGTAAAGGGAGGAAGAAAGAATAGAGGCGGCCAGGAAGTGCACGTTAGTGCCGGATGAGGATAAAAATGTCAGCCCATTGTGGGGTCCATTCCATCTTCCCCCTTCCTCATGGCCCCTTTCCCCACATTAGAACCCTCCCTCCACTATTCAGGGCCCACTTTATCCCACATCCCCATGCTTCTCTCGTTCTACCACCCCCCACTCACCCAGGCCGCTCCTCTTCTCCACAGGGACCCCTTCATCCAGCCCTACCTTCCCTTTTTGCCTACCCGGCCTCCTCCTTTATTTACTCTGCACTTCCTCTCCCCCACCTCTACAGTCCTGCCTCTTTTCCACCCTCCCATTACCAGGGAACTCATTACATAACCACTGAACCTTTTAGAAGGACTGGGTCCCCTCAACTGATTACCCAACTACTCTGTTTCTGTGCCGAAAGCAGGACTCGAACCCAGGCCCCCAGTGCTGTAACACAAGCACTTAACCTCTAGGCCACTGCAGTTAGCTGGTGTTTGGTGGAGCGGGGGGCCAGATGGTCTATCCTCCTTGGCTCCAGTGAACATGTTTCACAACTGAAATGGTTATGCTCATGGGGGCATGCAGAAGAAAGATATATACGCCCAAAAGCTACCCTCAGAAGCACAGCCACCAGTGGCTCAAGTGGTAAGTGCTTGGTCTTGGAATGCTGGAGACCTGAGTTCTAATCCAATGTCTGCAATCTCCTGGGCATGTTTTTTTTTAATTAAAAAAATATATTTTTTAATTGAAAATGGGTATGCATTGCCCTGAGCAATCAGCCAACAGCCAATGCCCCTTCAATACCTGCATTCCTACTAGCAGTTGTGCCTTTGTTTTCTGCACTCTGGCCTAGGTAACACCCATACAAAAGTTTGTCTCTCTGGCCCCAGTTGACTGGAAAAAAACGAGGGGAAAAGGTGTAATCTACGGGTCATGGTTGATACAATAATTGCCCTGGGACTCAAACAGGACACCTTCACGAGGTGCTATGAGGTGACCACCGGCCCCTGCATAGCAAGCAAACCTGTATCAGCATCTCACCAGCAACTGAATGTGTCGCCTGCAGGCTACACATAAGAGGCTGCAGTAGGTGCATTAACCCATCGGGCTGTGGACCCTCCTTCCTCTGAGAGCAGGAAACTGAATTTCCATGTTGCCTTCCTTTGGCACATTTGATCTATCTTTCAACCCAATTCAGAGGATGTTTTGCTTCACGGAGAGATGATAATCATTGTGAGGTGTCAGCCACTAATAGCTAAGCAGGTCAGTTAAATCTTTGACTTTGTCATTGGGGTGTACTGATATGCGCTGGGCAGTCTTCTGTCCTGTGCTACTGTATGCATTCTTATTGCTGCTTGTTCACGATTCCTAAATGTAAACAGTGAAATATTTGAAAGACTCTTGATGCAACAAGCATTTCCCACTCTTTGCCCTGGGGGTGAGAGGGCTGCTTTCGGCCTTCAACACCCTCAATTTTGGAGTGGCCGGCTCCACCACTGAGAATGAGGGGCTAATCCTGGTCGGAAACGGGCAGAGGTCTGCGCCCTGCGTCCTCCACGCGTCCCTAACGCTCCCAAACGCGACCACAGCCCTTACGGGCACAGCCCTATGTCGGTGCAGCCTCTATGGTGCAGCCACCCAGGTAGCTTAGGGTTAGGATATGTGCTCTTCAACATAAGCCTGGCCAACCAGGCCCTGGAGAGTGTCACAGCATGCTCTGTAATCCCCTAGTGATGGTGGCCTTGGTGACGATGATCTTGCTGGAATACTGATGCCTTTTTTCCTCCCAGAAGCCCCAGAAGCCTATTGAAATGAAGGGGTGTGCACCTCTCACTGGCCTCTGTTTACCCTCTGGCTAACTGAAATTAGTTCTGGGCTTTCCAGGCAAATGTATCCATTTCGGGAGAGAGCTAGGAATAGGAAGGCTCTTTCTGCAGGCTCGGTGGGAAAGAGTCAGAGAGCTACATGCCTGAGGCATCTTTCTTCCTCCTTCGCTCATTGTGTTCCCTAACTTCTAACTCTCTGCCAGGCCAGGCCCTGTTTCTTTTACTGCCAACCCCCCCTAACCCCTCGTCTTCCACCTACTTCCCGCTCTATTATGCCTTCTCCTTTTTTGCTCTCTTCTGTGGCCCTTTGAAAATGAATGCAGGCCTAGCTAAGCCTCATGAAGGAAATCTACCAACAAAAGATGCATTCCTTGCTTATGGGAGGCGGGGTAGATCTAGAAGGGCATGGCGTAGGTTCCCTGGTAAAGGGAGGAAGAAAGAATAGAGGCGGCCAGGAAGTGCACGTTAGTGCCGGATGAGGATAAAAATGTCAGCCCATTGTGGGGTCCATTCCATCTTCCCCCTTCCTCATGGCCCCTTTCCCCACATTAGAACCCTCCCTCCACTATTCAGGGCCCACTTTATCCCACATCCCCATGCTTCTCTCGTTCTACCACCCCCCACTCACCCAGGCCGCTCCTCTTCTCCACAGGGACCCCTTCATCCAGCCCTACCTTCCCTTTTTGCCTACCCGGCCTCCTCCTTTATTTACTCTGCACTTCCTCTCCCCCACCTCTACAGTCCTGCCTCTTTTCCACCCTCCCATTACCAGGGAACTCATTACATAACCACTGAACCTTTTAGAAGGACTGGGTCCCCTCAACTGATTACCCAACTACTCTGTTTCTGTGCCGAAAGCAGGACTCGAACCCAGGCCCCCAGTGCTGTAACACAAGCACTTAACCTCTAGGCCACTGCAGTTAGCTGGTGTTTGGTGGAGCGGGGGGCCAGATGGTCTATCCTCCTTGGCTCCAGTGAACATGTTTCACAACTGAAATGGTTATGCTCATGGGGGCATGCAGAAGAAAGATATATACGCCCAAAAGCTACCCTCAGAAGCACAGCCACCAGTGGCTCAAGTGGTAAGTGCTTGGTCTTGGAATGCTGGAGACCTGAGTTCTAATCCAATGTCTGCAATCTCCTGGGCATGTTTTTTTTTAATTAAAAAAATATATTTTTTAATTGAAAATGGGTATGCATTGCCCTGAGCAATCAGCCAACAGCCAATGCCCCTTCAATACCTGCATTCCTACTAGCAGTTGTGCCTTTGTTTTCTGCACTCTGGCCTAGGTAACACCCATACAAAAGTTTGTCTCTCTGGCCCCAGTTGACTGGAAAAAAACGAGGGGAAAAGGTGTAATCTACGGGTCATGGTTGATACAATAATTGCCCTGGGACTCAAACAGGACACCTTCACGAGGTGCTATGAGGTGACCACCGGCCCCTGCATAGCAAGCAAACCTGTATCAGCATCTCACCAGCAACTGAATGTGTCGCCTGCAGGCTACACATAAGAGGCTGCAGTAGGTGCATTAACCCATCGGGCTGTGGACCCTCCTTCCTCTGAGAGCAGGAAACTGAATTTCCATGTTGCCTTCCTTTGGCACATTTGATCTATCTTTCAACCCAATTCAGAGGATGTTTTGCTTCACGGAGAGATGATAATCATTGTGAGGTGTCAGCCACTAATAGCTAAGCAGGTCAGTTAAATCTTTGACTTTGTCATTGGGGTGTACTGATATGCGCTGGGCAGTCTTCTGTCCTGTGCTACTGTATGCATTCTTATTGCTGCTTGTTCACGATTCCTAAATGTAAACAGTGAAATATTTGAAAGACTCTTGATGCAACAAGCATTTCCCACTCTTTGCCCTGGGGGTGAGAGGGCTGCTTTCGGCCTTCAACACCCTCAATTTTGGAGTGGCCGGCTCCACCACTGAGAATGAGGGGCTAATCCTGGTCGGAAACGGGCAGAGGTCTGCGCCCTGCGTCCTCCACGCGTCCCTAACGCTCCCAAACGCGACCACAGCCCTTACGGGCACAGCCCTATGTCGGTGCAGCCTCTATGGTGCAGCCACCCAGGTAGCTTAGGGTTAGGATATGTGCTCTTCAACATAAGCCTGGCCAACCAGGCCCTGGAGAGTGTCACAGCATGCTCTGTAATCCCCTAGTGATGGTGGCCTTGGTGACGATGATCTTGCTGGAATACTGATGCCTTTTTTCCTCCCAGAAGCCCCAGAAGCCTATTGAAATGAAGGGGTGTGCACCTCTCACTGGCCTCTGTTTACCCTCTGGCTAACTGAAATTAGTTCTGGGCTTTCCAGGCAAATGTATCCATTTCGGGAGAGAGCTAGGAATAGGAAGGCTCTTTCTGCAGGCTCGGTGGGAAAGAGTCAGAGAGCTACATGCCTGAGGCATCTTTCTTCCTCCTTCGCTCATTGTGTTCCCTAACTTCTAACTCTCTGCCAGGCCAGGCCCTGTTTCTTTTACTGCCAACCCCCCCTAACCCCTCGTCTTCCACCTACTTCCCGCTCTATTATGCCTTCTCCTTTTTTGCTCTCTTCTGTGGCCCTTTGAAAATGAATGCAGGCCTAGCTAAGCCTCATGAAGGAAATCTACCAACAAAAGATGCATTCCTTGCTTATGGGAGGCGGGGTAGATCTAGAAGGGCATGGCGTAGGTTCCCTGGTAAAGGGAGGAAGAAAGAATAGAGGCGGCCAGGAAGTGCACGTTAGTGCCGGATGAGGATAAAAATGTCAGCCCATTGTGGGGTCCATTCCATCTTCCCCCTTCCTCATGGCCCCTTTCCCCACATTAGAACCCTCCCTCCACTATTCAGGGCCCACTTTATCCCACATCCCCATGCTTCTCTCGTTCTACCACCCCCCACTCACCCAGGCCGCTCCTCTTCTCCACAGGGACCCCTTCATCCAGCCCTACCTTCCCTTTTTGCCTACCCGGCCTCCTCCTTTATTTACGCGCACTTCCTCTCCCCCACCTCTACAGTCCTGCCTCTTTTCCACCCTCCCATTACCAGGGAACTCATTACATAACCACTGAACCTTTTAGAAGGACTGGGTCCCCTCAACTGATTACCCAACTACTCTGTTTCTGTGCCGAAAGCAGGACTCGAACCCAGGCCCCCAGTGCTGTAACACAAGCACTTAACCTCTAGGCCACTGCAGTTAGCTGGTGTTTGGTGGAGCGGGGGGCCAGATGGTCTATCCTCCTTGGCTCCAGTGAACATGTTTCACAACTGAAATGGTTATGCTCATGGGGGCATGCAGAAGAAAGATATATACGCCCAAAAGCTACCCTCAGAAGCACAGCCACCAGTGGCTCAAGTGGTAAGTGCTTGGTCTTGGAATGCTGGAGACCTGAGTTCTAATCCAATGTCTGCAATCTCCTGGGCATGTTTTTTTTTAATTAAAAAAATATATTTTTTAATTGAAAATGGGTATGCATTGCCCTGAGCAATCAGCCAACAGCCAATGCCCCTTCAATACCTGCATTCCTACTAGCAGTTGTGCCTTTGTTTTCTGCACTCTGGCCTAGGTAACACCCATACAAAAGTTTGTCTCTCTGGCCCCAGTTGACTGGAAAAAAACGAGGGGAAAAGGTGTAATCTACGGGTCATGGTTGATACAATAATTGCCCTGGGACTCAAACAGGACACCTTCACGAGGTGCTATGAGGTGACCACCGGCCCCTGCATAGCAAGCAAACCTGTATCAGCATCTCACCAGCAACTGAATGTGTCGCCTGCAGGCTACACATAAGAGGCTGCAGTAGGTGCATTAACCCATCGGGCTGTGGACCCTCCTTCCTCTGAGAGCAGGAAACTGAATTTCCATGTTGCCTTCCTTTGGCACATTTGATCTATCTTTCAACCCAATTCAGAGGATGTTTTGCTTCACGGAGAGATGATAATCATTGTGAGGTGTCAGCCACTAATAGCTAAGCAGGTCAGTTAAATCTTTGACTTTGTCATTGGGGTGTACTGATATGCGCTGGGCAGTCTTCTGTCCTGTGCTACTGTATGCATTCTTATTGCTGCTTGTTCACGATTCCTAAATGTAAACAGTGAAATATTTGAAAGACTCTTGATGCAACAAGCATTTCCCACTCTTTGCCCTGGGGGTGAGAGGGCTGCTTTCGGCCTTCAACACCCTCAATTTTGGAGTGGCCGGCTCCACCACTGAGAATGAGGGGCTAATCCTGGTCGGAAACGGGCAGAGGTCTGCGCCCTGCGTCCTCCACGCGTCCCTAACGCTCCCAAACGCGACCACAGCCCTTACGGGCACAGCCCTATGTCGGTGCAGCCTCTATGGTGCAGCCACCCAGGTAGCTTAGGGTTAGGATATGTGCTCTTCAACATAAGCCTGGCCAACCAGGCCCTGGAGAGTGTCACAGCATGCTCTGTAATCCCCTAGTGATGGTGGCCTTGGTGACGATGATCTTGCTGGAATACTGATGCCTTTTTTCCTCCCAGAAGCCCCAGAAGCCTATTGAAATGAAGGGGTGTGCACCTCTCACTGGCCTCTGTTTACCCTCTGGCTAACTGAAATTAGTTCTGGGCTTTCCAGGCAAATGTATCCATTTCGGGAGAGAGCTAGGAATAGGAAGGCTCTTTCTGCAGGCTCGGTGGGAAAGAGTCAGAGAGCTACATGCCTGAGGCATCTTTCTTCCTCCTTCGCTCATTGTGTTCCCTAACTTCTAACTCTCTGCCAGGCCAGGCCCTGTTTCTTTTACTGCCAACCCCCCCTAACCCCTCGTCTTCCACCTACTTCCCGCTCTATTATGCCTTCTCCTTTTTTGCTCTCTTCTGTGGCCCTTTGAAAATGAATGCAGGCCTAGCTAAGCCTCATGAAGGAAATCTACCAACAAAAGATGCATTCCTTGCTTATGGGAGGCGGGGTAGATCTAGAAGGGCATGGCGTAGGTTCCCTGGTAAAGGGAGGAAGAAAGAATAGAGGCGGCCAGGAAGTGCACGTTAGTGCCGGATGAGGATAAAAATGTCAGCCCATTGTGGGGTCCATTCCATCTTCCCCCTTCCTCATGGCCCCTTTCCCCACATTAGAACCCTCCCTCCACTATTCAGGGCCCACTTTATCCCACATCCCCATGCTTCTCTCGTTCTACCACCCCCCACTCACCCAGGCCGCTCCTCTTCTCCACAGGGACCCCTTCATCCAGCCCTACCTTCCCTTTTTGCCTACCCGGCCTCCTCCTTTATTTACTCTGCACTTCCTCTCCCCCACCTCTACAGTCCTGCCTCTTTTCCACCCTCCCATTACCAGGGACCTCATTACATAACCACTGAACCTTTTAGAAGGACTGGGTCCCCTCAACTGATTACCCAACTACTCTGTTTCTGTGCCGAAAGCAGGACTCGAACCCAGGCCCCCAGTGCTGTAACACAAGCACTTAACCTCTAGGCCACTGCAGTTAGCTGGTGTTTGGTGGAGCGGGGGGCCAGATGGTCTATCCTCCTTGGCTCCAGTGAACATGTTTCACAACTGAAATGGTTATGCTCATGGGGGCATGCAGAAGAAAGATATATACGCCCAAAAGCTACCCTCAGAAGCACAGCCACCAGTGGCTCAAGTGGTAAGTGCTTGGTCTTGGAATGCTGGAGACCTGAGTTCTAATCCAATGTCTGCAATCTCCTGGGCATGTTTTTTTTTAATTAAAAAAATATATTTTTTAATTGAAAATGGGTATGCATTGCCCTGAGCAATCAGCCAACAGCCAATGCCCCTTCAATACCTGCATTCCTACTAGCAGTTGTGCCTTTGTTTTCTGCACTCTGGCCTAGGTAACACCCATACAAAAGTTTGTCTCTCTGGCCCCAGTTGACTGGAAAAAAACGAGGGGAAAAGGTGTAATCTACGGGTCATGGTTGATACAATAATTGCCCTGGGACTCAAACAGGACACCTTCACGAGGTGCTATGAGGTGACCACCGGCCCCTGCATAGCAAGCAAACCTGTATCAGCATCTCACCAGCAACTGAATGTGTCGCCTGCAGGCTACACATAAGAGGCTGCAGTAGGTGCATTAACCCATCGGGCTGTGGACCCTCCTTCCTCTGAGAGCAGGAAACTGAATTTCCATGTTGCCTTCCTTTGGCACATTTGATCTATCTTTCAACCCAATTCAGAGGATGTTTTGCTTCACGGAGAGATGATAATCATTGTGAGGTGTCAGCCACTAATAGCTAAGCAGGTCAGTTAAATCTTTGACTTTGTCATTGGGGTGTACTGATATGCGCTGGGCAGTCTTCTGTCCTGTGCTACTGTATGCATTCTTATTGCTGCTTGTTCACGATTCCTAAATGTAAACAGTGAAATATTTGAAAGACTCTTGATGCAACAAGCATTTCCCACTCTTTGCCCTGGGGGTGAGAGGGCTGCTTTCGGCCTTCAACACCCTCAATTTTGGAGTGGCCGGCTCCACCACTGAGAATGAGGGGCTAATCCTGGTCGGAAACGGGCAGAGGTCTGCGCCCTGCGTCCTCCACGCGTCCCTAACGCTCCCAAACGCGACCACAGCCCTTACGGGCACAGCCCTATGTCGGTGCAGCCTCTATGGTGCAGCCACCCAGGTAGCTTAGGGTTAGGATATGTGCTCTTCAACATAAGCCTGGCCAACCAGGCCCTGGAGAGTGTCACAGCATGCTCTGTAATCCCCTAGTGATGGTGGCCTTGGTGACGATGATCTTGCTGGAATACTGATGCCTTTTTTCCTCCCAGAAGCCCCAGAAGCCTATTGAAATGAAGGGGTGTGCACCTCTCACTGGCCTCTGTTTACCCTCTGGCTAACTGAAATTAGTTCTGGGCTTTCCAGGCAAATGTATCCATTTCGGGAGAGAGCTAGGAATAGGAAGGCTCTTTCTGCAGGCTCGGTGGGAAAGAGTCAGAGAGCTACATGCCTGAGGCATCTTTCTTCCTCCTTCGCTCATTGTGTTCCCTAACTTCTAACTCTCTGCCAGGCCAGGCCCTGTTTCTTTTACTGCCAACCCCCCCTAACCCCTCGTCTTACACCTACTTCCCGCTCTATTATGCCTTCTCCTTTTTTGCTCTCTTCTGTGGCCCTTTGAAAATGAATGCAGGCCTAGCTAAGCCTCATGAAGGAAATCTACCAACAAAAGATGCATTCCTTGCTTATGGGAGGCGGGGTAGATCTAGAAGGGCATGGCGTAGGTTCCCTGGTAAAGGGAGGAAGAAAGAATAGAGGCGGCCAGGAAGTGCACGTTAGTGCCGGATGAGGATAAAAATGTCAGCCCATTGTGGGGTCCATTCCATCTTCCCCCTTCCTCATGGCCCCTTTCCCCACATTAGAACCCTCCCTCCACTATTCAGGGCCCACTTTATCCCACATCCCCATGCTTCTCTCGTTCTACCACCCCCCACTCACCCAGGCCGCTCCTCTTCTCCACAGGGACCCCTTCATCCAGCCCTACCTTCCCTTTTTGCCTACCCGGCCTCCTCCTTTATTTACTCTGCACTTCCTCGCCCCCACCTCTACAGTCCTGCCTCTTTTCCACCCTCCCATTACCAGGGAACTCATTACATAACCACTGAACCTTTTAGAAGGACTGGGTCCCCTCAACTGATTACCCAACTACTCTGTTTCTGTGCCGAAAGCAGGACTCGAACCCAGGCCCCCAGTGCTGTAACACAAGCACTTAACCTCTAGGCCACTGCAGTTAGCTGGTGTTTGGTGGAGCGGGGGGCCAGATGGTCTATCCTCCTTGGCTCCAGTGAACATGTTTCACAACTGAAATGGTTATGCTCATGGGGGCATGCAGAAGAAAGATATATACGCCCAAAAGCTACCCTCAGAAGCACAGCCACCAGTGGCTCAAGTGGTAAGTGCTTGGTCTTGGAATGCTGGAGACCTGAGTTCTAATCCAATGTCTGCAATCTCCTGGGCATGTTTTTTTTTAATTAAAAAAATATATTTTTTAATTGAAAATGGGTATGCATTGCCCTGAGCAATCAGCCAACAGCCAATGCCCCTTCAATACCTGCATTCCTACTAGCAGTTGTGCCTTTGTTTTCTGCACTCTGGCCTAGGTAACACCCATACAAAAGTTTGTCTCTCTGGCCCCAGTTGACTGGAAAAAAACGAGGGGAAAAGGTGTAATCTACGGGTCATGGTTGATACAATAATTGCCCTGGGACTCAAACAGGACACCTTCACGAGGTGCTATGAGGTGACCACCGGCCCCTGCATAGCAAGCAAACCTGTATCAGCATCTCACCAGCAACTGAATGTGTCGCCTGCAGGCTACACATAAGAGGCTGCAGTAGGTGCATTAACCCATCGGGCTGTGGACCCTCCTTCCTCTGAGAGCAGGAAACTGAATTTCCATGTTGCCTTCCTTTGGCACATTTGATCTATCTTTCAACCCAATTCAGAGGATGTTTTGCTTCACGGAGAGATGATAATCATTGTGAGGTGTCAGCCACTAATAGCTAAGCAGGTCAGTTAAATCTTTGACTTTGTCATTGGGGTGTACTGATATGCGCTGGGCAGTCTTCTGTCCTGTGCTACTGTATGCATTCTTATTGCTGCTTGTTCACGATTCCTAAATGTAAACAGTGAAATATTTGAAAGACTCTTGATGCAACAAGCATTTCCCACTCTTTGCCCTGGGGGTGAGAGGGCTGCTTTCGGCCTTCAACACCCTCAATTTTGGAGTGGCCGGCTCCACCACTGAGAATGAGGGGCTAATCCTGGTCGGAAACGGGCAGAGGTCTGCGCCCTGCGTCCTCCACGCGTCCCTAACGCTCCCAAACGCGACCACAGCCCTTACGGGCACAGCCCTATGTCGGTGCAGCCTCTATGGTGCAGCCACCCAGGTAGCTTAGGGTTAGGATATGTGCTCTTCAACATAAGCCTGGCCAACCAGGCCCTGGAGAGTGTCACAGCATGCTCTGTAATCCCCTAGTGATGGTGGCCTTGGTGACGATGATCTTGCTGGAATACTGATGCCTTTTTTCCTCCCAGAAGCCCCAGAAGCCTATTGAAATGAAGGGGTGTGCACCTCTCACTGGCCTCTGTTTACCCTCTGGCTAACTGAAATTAGTTCTGGGCTTTCCAGGCAAATGTATCCATTTCGGGAGAGAGCTAGGAATAGGAAGGCTCTTTCTGCAGGCTCGGTGGGAAAGAGTCAGAGAGCTACATGCCTGAGGCATCTTTCTTCCTCCTTCGCTCATTGTGTTCCCTAACTTCTAACTCTCTGCCAGGCCAGGCCCTGTTTCTTTTACTGCCAACCCCCCCTAACCCCTCGTCTTCCACCTACTTCCCGCTCTATTATGCCTTCTCCTTTTTTGCTCTCTTCTGTGGCCCTTTGAAAATGAATGCAGGCCTAGCTAAGCCTCATGAAGGAAATCTACCAACAAAAGATGCATTCCTTGCTTATGGGAGGCGGGGTAGATCTAGAAGGGCATGGCGTAGGTTCCCTGGTAAAGGGAGGAAGAAAGAATAGAGGCGGCCAGGAAGTGCACGTTAGTGCCGGATGAGGATAAAAATGTCAGCCCATTGTGGGGTCCATTCCATCTTCCCCCTTCCTCATGGCCCCTTTCCCCACATTAGAACCCTCCCTCCACTATTCAGGGCCCACTTTATCCCACATCCCCATGCTTCTCTCGTTCTACCACCCCCCACTCACCCAGGCCGCTCCTCTTCTCCACAGGGACCCCTTCATCCAGCCCTACCTTCCCTTTTTGCCTACCCGGCCTCCTCCTTTATTTACTCTGCACTTCCTCTCCCCCACCTCTACAGTCCTGCCTCTTTTCCACCCTCCCATTACCAGGGACCTCATTACATAACCACTGAACCTTTTAGAAGGACTGGGTCCCCTCAACTGATTACCCAACTACTCTGTTTCTGTGCCGAAAGCAGGACTCGAACCCAGGCCCCCAGTGCTGTAACACAAGCACTTAACCTCTAGGCCACTGCAGTTAGCTGGTGTTTGGTGGAGCGGGGGGCCAGATGGTCTATCCTCCTTGGCTCCAGTGAACATGTTTCACAACTGAAATGGTTATGCTCATGGGGGCATGCAGAAGAAAGATATATACGCCCAAAAGCTACCCTCAGAAGCACAGCCACCAGTGGCTCAAGTGGTAAGTGCTTGGTCTTGGAATGCTGGAGACCTGAGTTCTAATCCAATGTCTGCAATCTCCTGGGCATGTTTTTTTTTAATTAAAAAAATATATTTTTTAATTGAAAATGGGTATGCATTGCCCTGAGCAATCAGCCAACAGCCAATGCCCCTTCAATACCTGCATTCCTACTAGCAGTTGTGCCTTTGTTTTCTGCACTCTGGCCTAGGTAACACCCATACAAAAGTTTGTCTCTCTGGCCCCAGTTGACTGGAAAAAAACAAGGGGAAAAGGTGTAATCTACGGGTCATGGTTGATACAATAATTGCCCTGGGACTCAAACAGGACACCTTCACGAGGTGCTATGAGGTGACCACCGGCCCCTGCATAGCAAGCAAACCTGTATCAGCATCTCACCAGCAACTGAATGTGTCGCCTGCAGGCTACACATAAGAGGCTGCAGTAGGTGCATTAACCCATCGGGCTGTGGATCCTCCTTCCTCTGAGAGCAGGAAACTGAATTTCCATGTTGCCTTCCTTTGGCACATTTGATCTATCTTTCAACCCAATTCAGAGGATGTTTTGCTTCACGGAGAGATGATAATCATTGTGAGGTGTCAGCCACTAATAGCTAAGCAGGTCAGTTAAATCTTTGACTTTGTCATTGGGGTGTACTGATATGCGCTGGGCAGTCTTCTGTCCTGTGCTACTGTAAGCATTCTTATTGCTGCTTGTTCACGATTCCTAAATGTAAACAGTGAAATATTTGAAAGACTCTTGATGCAACAAGCATTTCCCACTCTTTGCCCTTGGGGTGAGAGGGCTGCTTTCGGCCTTCAACACCCTCAATTTTGGAGTGGCCGGCTCCACCACTGAGAATGAGGGGCTAATCCTGGTCGGAAACGGGCAGAGGTCTGCGCCCTGCGTCCTCCACGCGTCCCTAACGCTCCCAAACGCGACCACAGCCCTTACGGGCACAGCCCTATGTCGGTGCAGCCTCTATGGTGCAGCCACCCAGGTAGCTTAGGGTTAGGATATGTGCTCTTCAACATAAGCCTGGCCAACCAGGCCCTGGAGAGTGTCACAGCATGCTCTGTAATCCCCTAGTGATGGTGGCCTTGGTGACGATGATCTTGCTGGAATACTGATGCCTTTTTTCCTCCCAGAAGCCCCAGAAGCCTATTGAAATGAAGGGGTGTGCACCTCTCACTGGCCTCTGTTTACCCTCTGGCTAACTGAAATTAGTTCTGGGCTTTCCAGGCAAATGTATCCATTTCGGGAGAGAGCTAGGAATAGGAAGGCTCTTTCTGCAGGCTCGGTGGGAAAGAGTCAGAGAGCTACATGCCTGAGGCATCTTTCTTCCTCCTTCGCTCATTGTGTTCCCTAACTTCTAACTCTCTGCCAGGCCAGGCCCTGTTTCTTTTACTGCCAACCCCCCCTAACCCCTCGTCTTCCACCTACTTCCCGCTCTATTATGCCTTCTCCTTTTTTGCTCTCTTCTGTGGCCCTTTGAAAATGAATGCAGGCCTAGCTAAGCCTCATGAAGGAAATCTACCAACAAAAGATGCATTCCTTGCTTATGGGAGGCGGGGTAGATCTAGAAGGGCATGGCGTAGGTTCCCTGGTAAAGGGAGGAAGAAAGAATAGAGGCGGCCAGGAAGTGCACGTTAGTGCCGGATGAGGATAAAAATGTCAGCCCATTGTGGGGTCCATTCCATCTTCCCCCTTCCTCATGGCCCCTTTCCCCACATTAGAACCCTCCCTCCACTATTCAGGGCCCACTTTATCCCACATCCCCATGCTTCTCTCGTTCTACCACCCCCCACTCACCCAGGCCGCTCCTCTTCTCCACAGGGACCCCTTCATCCAGCCCTACCTTCCCTTTTTGCCTACCCGGCCTCCTCCTTTATTTACTCTGCACTTCCTCTCCCCCACCTCTACAGTCCTGCCTCTTTTCCACCCTCCCATTACCAGGGAACTCATTACATAACCACTGAACCTTTTAGAAGGACTGGGTCCCCTCAACTGATTACCCAACTACTCTGTTTCTGTGCCGAAAGCAGGACTCGAACCCAGGCCCCCAGTGCTGTAACACAAGCACTTAACCTCTAGGCCACTGCAGTTAGCTGGTGTTTGGTGGAGCGGGGGGCCAGATGGTCTATCCTCCTTGGCTCCAGTGAACATGTTTCACAACTGAAATGGTTATGCTCATGGGGGCATGCAGAAGAAAGATATATACGCCCAAAAGCTACCCTCAGAAGCACAGCCACCAGTGGCTCAAGTGGTAAGTGCTTGGTCTTGGAATGCTGGAGACCTGAGTTCTAATCCAATGTCTGCAATCTCCTGGGCATGTTTTTTTTTAATTAAAAAAATATATTTTTTAATTGAAAATGGGTATGCATTGCCCTGAGCAATCAGCCAACAGCCAATGCCCCTTCAATACCTGCATTCCTACTAGCAGTTGTGCCTTTGTTTTCTGCACTCTGGCCTAGGTAACACCCATACAAAAGTTTGTCTCTCTGGCCCCAGTTGACTGGAAAAAAACGAGGGGAAAAGGTGTAATCTACGGGTCATGGTTGATACAATAATTGCCCTGGGACTCAAACAGGACACCTTCACGAGGTGCTATGAGGTGACCACCGGCCCCTGCATAGCAAGCAAACCTGTATCAGCATCTCACCAGCAACTGAATGTGTCGCCTGCAGGCTACACATAAGAGGCTGCAGTAGGTGCATTAACCCATCGGGCTGTGGACCCTCCTTCCTCTGAGAGCAGGAAACTGAATTTCCATGTTGCCTTCCTTTGGCACATTTGATCTATCTTTCAACCCAATTCAGAGGATGTTTTGCTTCACGGAGAGATGATAATCATTGTGAGGTGTCAGCCACTAATAGCTAAGCAGGTCAGTTAAATCTTTGACTTTGTCATTGGGGTGTACTGATATGCGCTGGGCAGTCTTCTGTCCTGTGCTACTGTATGCATTCTTATTGCTGCTTGTTCACGATTCCTAAATGTAAACAGTGAAATATTTGAAAGACTCTTGATGCAACAAGCATTTCCCACTCTTTGCCCTGGGGGTGAGAGGGCTGCTTTCGGCCTTCAACACCCTCAATTTTGGAGTGGCCGGCTCCACCACTGAGAATGAGGGGCTAATCCTGGTCGGAAACGGGCAGAGGTCTGCGCCCTGCGTCCTCCACGCGTCCCTAACGCTCCCAAACGCGACCACAGCCCTTACGGGCACAGCCCTATGTCGGTGCAGCCTCTATGGTGCAGCCACCCAGGTAGCTTAGGGTTAGGATATGTGCTCTTCAACATAAGCCTGGCCAACCAGGCCCTGGAGAGTGTCACAGCATGCTCTGTAATCCCCTAGTGATGGTGGCCTTGGTGACGATGATCTTGCTGGAATACTGATGCCTTTTTTCCTCCCAGAAGCCCCAGAAGCCTATTGAAATGAAGGGGTGTGCACCTCTCACTGGCCTCTGTTTACCCTCTGGCTAACTGAAATTAGTTCTGGGCTTTCCAGGCAAATGTATCCATTTCGGGAGAGAGCTAGGAATAGGAAGGCTCTTTCTGCAGGCTCGGTGGGAAAGAGTCAGAGAGCTACATGCCTGAGGCATCTTTCTTCCTCCTTCGCTCATTGTGTTCCCTAACTTCTAACTCTCTGCCAGGCCAGGCCCTGTTTCTTTTACTGCCAACCCCCCCTAACCCCTCGTCTTCCACCTACTTCCCGCTCTATTATGCCTTCTCCTTTTTTGCTCTCTTCTGTGGCCCTTTGAAAATGAATGCAGGCCTAGCTAAGCCTCATGAAGGAAATCTACCAACAAAAGATGCATTCCTTGCTTATGGGAGGCGGGGTAGATCTAGAAGGGCATGGCGTAGGTTCCCTGGTAAAGGGAGGAAGAAAGAATAGAGGCGGCCAGGAAGTGCACGTTAGTGCCGGATGAGGATAAAAATGTCAGCCCATTGTGGGGTCCATTCCATCTTCCCCCTTCCTCATGGCCCCTTTCCCCACATTAGAACCCTCCCTCCACTATTCAGGGCCCACTTTATCCCACATCCCCATGCTTCTCTCGTTCTACCACCCCCCACTCACCCAGGCCGCTCCTCTTCTCCACAGGGACCCCTTCATCCAGCCCTACCTTCCCTTTTTGCCTACCCGGCCTCCTCCTTTATTTACTCTGCACTTCCTCTCCCCCACCTCTACAGTCCTGCCTCTTTTCCACCCTCCCATTACCAGGGAACTCATTACATAACCACTGAACCTTTTAGAAGGACTGGGTCCCCTCAACTGATTACCCAACTACTCTGTTTCTGTGCCGAAAGCAGGACTCGAACCCAGGCCCCCAGTGCTGTAACACAAGCACTTAACCTCTAGGCCACTGCAGTTAGCTGGTGTTTGGTGGAGCGGGGGGCCAGATGGTCTATCCTCCTTGGCTCCAGTGAACATGTTTCACAACTGAAATGGTTATGCTCATGGGGGCATGCAGAAGAAAGATATATACGCCCAAAAGCTACCCTCAGAAGCACAGCCACCAGTGGCTCAAGTGGTAAGTGCTTGGTCTTGGAATGCTGGAGACCTGAGTTCTAATCCAATGTCTGCAATCTCCTGGGCATGTTTTTTTTTAATTAAAAAAATATATTTTTT
Source organism: Ambystoma mexicanum (assembly GCF_040938575.1). Classification (NCBI taxonomy): domain Eukaryota; kingdom Metazoa; phylum Chordata; class Amphibia; order Caudata; family Ambystomatidae; genus Ambystoma; species Ambystoma mexicanum. Next base: position 199,727,811 of record NC_090926.1, on the reverse strand, counting down.
AATTGAAAATGGGTATGCATTGCCCTGAGCAATCAGCCAACAGCCAATGCCCCTTCAATACCTGCATTCCTACTAGCAGTTGTGCCTTTGTTTTCTGCACTCTGGCCTAGGTAACACCCATACAAAAGTTTGTCTCTCTGGCCCCAGTTGACTGGAAAAAAACGAGGGGAAAAGGTGTAATCTACGGGTCATGGTTGATACAATAATTGCCCTGGGACTCAAACAGGACACCTTCACGAGGTGCTATGAGGTGACCACCGGCCCCTGCATAGCAAGCAAACCTGTATCAGCATCTCACCAGCAACTGAATGTGTCGCCTGCAGGCTACACATAAGAGGCTGCAGTAGGTGCATTAACCCATCGGGCTGTGGACCCTCCTTCCTCTGAGAGCAGGAAACTGAATTTCCATGTTGCCTTCCTTTGGCACATTTGATCTATCTTTCAACCCAATTCAGAGGATGTTTTGCTTCACGGAGAGATGATAATCATTGTGAGGTGTCAGCCACTAATAGCTAAGCAGGTCAGTTAAATCTTTGACTTTGTCATTGGGGTGTACTGATATGCGCTGGGCAGTCTTCTGTCCTGTGCTACTGTATGCATTCTTATTGCTGCTTGTTCACGATTCCTAAATGTAAACAGTGAAATATTTGAAAGACTCTTGATGCAACAAGCATTTCCCACTCTTTGCCCTGGGGGTGAGAGGGCTGCTTTCGGCCTTCAACACCCTCAATTTTGGAGTGGCCGGCTCCACCACTGAGAATGAGGGGCTAATCCTGGTCGGAAACGGGCAGAGGTCTGCGCCCTGCGTCCTCCACGCGTCCCTAACGCTCCCAAACGCGACCACAGCCCTTACGGGCACAGCCCTATGTCGGTGCAGCCTCTATGGTGCAGCCACCCAGGTAGCTTAGGGTTAGGATATGTGCTCTTCAACATAAGCCTGGCCAACCAGGCCCTGGAGAGTGTCACAGCATGCTCTGTAATCCCCTAGTGATGGTGGCCTTGGTGACGATGATCTTGCTGGAATACTGATGCCTTTTTTCCTCCCAGAAGCCCCAGAAGCCTATTGAAATGAAGGGGTGTGCACCTCTCACTGGCCTCTGTTTACCCTCTGGCTAACTGAAATTAGTTCTGGGCTTTCCAGGCAAATGTATCCATTTCGGGAGAGAGCTAGGAATAGGAAGGCTCTTTCTGCAGGCTCGGTGGGAAAGAGTCAGAGAGCTACATGCCTGAGGCATCTTTCTTCCTCCTTCGCTCATTGTGTTCCCTAACTTCTAACTCTCTGCCAGGCCAGGCCCTGTTTCTTTTACTGCCAACCCCCCCTAACCCCTCGTCTTCCACCTACTTCCCGCTCTATTATGCCTTCTCCTTTTTTGCTCTCTTCTGTGGCCCTTTGAAAATGAATGCAGGCCTAGCTAAGCCTCATGAAGGAAATCTACCAACAAAAGATGCATTCCTTGCTTATGGGAGGCGGGGTAGATCTAGAAGGGCATGGCGTAGGTTCCCTGGTAAAGGGAGGAAGAAAGAATAGAGGCGGCCAGGAAGTGCACGTTAGTGCCGGATGAGGATAAAAATGTCAGCCCATTGTGGGGTCCATTCCATCTTCCCCCTTCCTCATGGCCCCTTTCCCCACATTAGAACCCTCCCTCCACTATTCAGGGCCCACTTTATCCCACATCCCCATGCTTCTCTCGTTCTACCACCCCCCACTCACCCAGGCCGCTCCTCTTCTCCACAGGGACCCCTTCATCCAGCCCTACCTTCCCTTTTTGCCTACCCGGCCTCCTCCTTTATTTACTCTGCACTTCCTCTCCCCCACCTCTACAGTCCTGCCTCTTTTCCACCCTCCCATTACCAGGGAACTCATTACATAACCACTGAACCTTTTAGAAGGACTGGGTCCCCTCAACTGATTACCCAACTACTCTGTTTCTGTGCCGAAAGCAGGACTCGAACCCAGGCCCCCAGTGCTGTAACACAAGCACTTAACCTCTAGGCCACTGCAGTTAGCTGGTGTTTGGTGGAGCGGGGGGCCAGATGGTCTATCCTCCTTGGCTCCAGTGAACATGTTTCACAACTGAAATGGTTATGCTCATGGGGGCATGCAGAAGAAAGATATATACGCCCAAAAGCTACCCTCAGAAGCACAGCCACCAGTGGCTCAAGTGGTAAGTGCTTGGTCTTGGAATGCTGGAGACCTGAGTTCTAATCCAATGTCTGCAATCTCCTGGGCATGTTTTTTTTTAATTAAAAAAATATATTTTTTAATTGAAAATGGGTATGCATTGCCCTGAGCAATCAGCCAACAGCCAATGCCCCTTCAATACCTGCATTCCTACTAGCAGTTGTGCCTTTGTTTTCTGCACGCTGGCCTAGGTAACACCCATACAAAAGTTTGTCTCTCTGGCCCCAGTTGACTGGAAAAAAACAAGGGGAAAAGGTGTAATCTACGGGTCATGGTTGATACAATAATTGCCCTGGGACTCAAAAAGGACACCTTCACGAGGTGCTATGAGGTGACCACCGGCCCCTGCATAGCAAGCAAACCTGTATCAGCATCTCACCAGCAACTGAATGTGTCGTCTGCAGGCTACACATAAGAGGCTGCAGTAGGTGCATTAACCCATCGGGCTGTGGACCCTCCTTCCTCTGAGAGCAGGAAACTGAATTTCCATGTTGCCTTCCTTTGGCACATTTGATCTATCTTTCAACCCAATTCAGAGGATGTTTTGCTTCACGGAGAGATGATAATCATTGTGAGGTGTCAGCCACTAATAGCTAAGCAGGTCAGTTAAATCTTTGACTTTGTCATTGGGGTGTACTGATATGCGCTGGGCAGTCTTCTGTCCTGTGCTACTGTATGCATTCTTATTGCTGCTTGTTCACGATTCCTAAATGTAAACAGTGAAATATTTGAAAGACTCTTGATGCAACAAGCATTTCCCACTCTTTGCCCTGGGGGTGAGAGGGCTGCTTTCGGCCTTCAACACCCTCAATTTTGGAGTGGCCGGCTCCACCACTGAGAATGAGGGGCTAATCCTGGTCGGAAACGGGCAGAGGTCTGCGCCCTGCGTCCTCCACGCGTCCCTAACGCTCCCAAACGCGACCACAGCCCTTACGGGCACAGCCCTATGTCGGTGCAGCCTCTATGGTGCAGCCACCCAGGTAGCTTAGGGTTAGGATATGTGCTCTTCAACATAAGCCTGGCCAACCAGGCCCTGGAGAGTGTCACAGCATGCTCTGTAATCCCCTAGTGATGGTGGCCTTGGTGACGATGATCTTGCTGGAATACTGATGCCTTTTTTCCTCCCAGAAGCCCCAGAAGCCTATTGAAATGAAGGGGTGTGCACCTCTCACTGGCCTCTGTTTACCCTCTGGCTAACTGAAATTAGTTCTGGGCTTTCCAGGCAAATGTATCCATTTCGGGAGAGAGCTAGGAATAGGAAGGCTCTTTCTGCAGGCTCGGTGGGAAAGAGTCAGAGAGCTACATGCCTGAGGCATCTTTCTTCCTCCTTCGCTCATTGTGTTCCCTAACTTCTAACTCTCTGCCAGGCCAGGCCCTGTTTCTTTTACTGCCAACCCCCCCTAACCCCTCGTCTTCCACCTACTTCCCGCTCTATTATGCCTTCTCCTTTTTTGCTCTCTTCTGTGGCCCTTTGAAAATGAATGCAGGCCTAGCTAAGCCTCATGAAGGAAATCTACCAACAAAAGATGCATTCCTTGCTTATGGGAGGCGGGGTAGATCTAGAAGGGCATGGCGTAGGTTCCCTGGTAAAGGGAGGAAGAAAGAATAGAGGCGGCCAGGAAGTGCACGTTAGTGCCGGATGAGGATAAAAATGTCAGCCCATTGTGGGGTCCATTCCATCTTCCCCCTTCCTCATGGCCCCTTTCCCCACATTAGAACCCTCCCTCCACTATTCAGGGCCCACTTTATCCCACATCCCCATGCTTCTCTCGTTCTACCACCCCCCACTCACCCAGGCCGCTCCTCTTCTCCACAGGGACCCCTTCATCCAGCCCTACCTTCTCTTTTTGCCTACCCGGCCTCCTCCTTTATTTACTCTGCACTTCCTCTCCCCCACCTCTACAGTCCTGCCTCTTTTCCACCCTCCCATTACCAGGGACCTCATTACATAACCACTGAACCTTTTAGAAGGACTGGGTCCCCTCAACTGATTACCCAACTACTCTGTTTCTGTGCCGAAAGCAGGACTCGAACCCAGGCCCCCAGTGCTGTAACACAAGCACTTAACCTCTAGGCCACTGCAGTTAGCTGGTGTTTGGTGGAGCGGGGGGCCAGATGGTCTATCCTCCTTGGCTCCAGTGAACATGTTTCACAACTGAAATGGTTATGCTCATGGGGGCATGCAGAAGAAAGATATATACGCCCAAAAGCTACCCTCAGAAGCACAGCCACCAGTGGCTCAAGTGGTAAGTGCTTGGTCTTGGAATGCTGGAGACCTGAGTTCTAATCCAATGTCTGCAATCTCCTGGGCATGTTTTTTTTTAATTAAAAAAATATATTTTTTAATTGAAAATGGGTATGCATTGCCCTGAGCAATCAGCCAACAGCCAATGCCCCTTCAATACCTGCATTCCTACTAGCAGTTGTGCCTTTGTTTTCTGCACTCTGGCCTAGGTAACACCCATACAAAAGTTTGTCTCTCTGGCCCCAGTTGACTGGAAAAAAACGAGGGGAAAAGGTGTAATCTACGGGTCATGGTTGATACAATAATTGCCCTGGGACTCAAACAGGACACCTTCACGAGGTGCTATGAGGTGACCACCGGCCCCTGCATAGCAAGCAAACCTGTATCAGCATCTCACCAGCAACTGAATGTGTCGCCTGCAGGCTACACATAAGAGGCTGCAGTAGGTGCATTAACCCATCGGGCTGTGGACCCTCCTTCCTCTGAGAGCAGGAAACTGAATTTCCATGTTGCCTTCCTTTGGCACATTTGATCTATCTTTCAACCCAATTCAGAGGATGTTTTGCTTCACGGAGAGATGATAATCATTGTGAGGTGTCAGCCACTAATAGCTAAGCAGGTCAGTTAAATCTTTGACTTTGTCATTGGGGTGTACTGATATGCGCTGGGCAGTCTTCTGTCCTGTGCTACTGTATGCATTCTTATTGCTGCTTGTTCACGATTCCTAAATGTAAACAGTGAAATATTTGAAAGACTCTTGATGCAACAAGCATTTCCCACTCTTTGCCCTGGGGGTGAGAGGGCTGCTTTCGGCCTTCAACACCCTCAATTTTGGAGTGGCCGGCTCCACCACTGAGAATGAGGGGCTAATCCTGGTCGGAAACGGGCAGAGGTCTGCGCCCTGCGTCCTCCACGCGTCCCTAACGCTCCCAAACGCGACCACAGCCCTTACGGGCACAGCCCTATGTCGGTGCAGCCTCTATGGTGCAGCCACCCAGGTAGCTTAGGGTTAGGATATGTGCTCTTCAACATAAGCCTGGCCAACCAGGCCCTGGAGAGTGTCACAGCATGCTCTGTAATCCCCTAGTGATGGTGGCCTTGGTGACGATGATCTTGCTGGAATACTGATGCCTTTTTTCCTCCCAGAAGCCCCAGAAGCCTATTGAAATGAAGGGGTGTGCACCTCTCACTGGCCTCTGTTTACCCTCTGGCTAACTGAAATTAGTTCTGGGCTTTCCAGGCAAATGTATCCATTTCGGGAGAGAGCTAGGAATAGGAAGGCTCTTTCTGCAGGCTCGGTGGGAAAGAGTCAGAGAGCTACATGCCTGAGGCATCTTTCTTCCTCCTTCGCTCATTGTGTTCCCTAACTTCTAACTCTCTGCCAGGCCAGGCCCTGTTTCTTTTACTGCCAACCCCCCCTAACCCCTCGTCTTACACCTACTTCCCGCTCTATTATGCCTTCTCCTTTTTTGCTCTCTTCTGTGGCCCTTTGAAAATGAATGCAGGCCTAGCTAAGCCTCATGAAGGAAATCTACCAACAAAAGATGCATTCCTTGCTTATGGGAGGCGGGGTAGATCTAGAAGGGCATGGCGTAGGTTCCCTGGTAAAGGGAGGAAGAAAGAATAGAGGCGGCCAGGAAGTGCACGTTAGTGCCGGATGAGGATAAAAATGTCAGCCCATTGTGGGGTCCATTCCATCTTCCCCCTTCCTCATGGCCCCTTTCCCCACATTAGAACCCTCCCTCCACTATTCAGGGCCCACTTTATCCCACATCCCCATGCTTCTCTCGTTCTACCACCCCCCACTCACCCAGGCCGCTCCTCTTCTCCACAGGGACCCCTTCATCCAGCCCTACCTTCCCTTTTTGCCTACCCGGCCTCCTCCTTTATTTACTCTGCACTTCCTCGCCCCCACCTCTACAGTCCTGCCTCTTTTCCACCCTCCCATTACCAGGGAACTCATTACATAACCACTGAACCTTTTAGAAGGACTGGGTCCCCTCAACTGATTACCCAACTACTCTGTTTCTGTGCCGAAAGCAGGACTCGAACCCAGGCCCCCAGTGCTGTAACACAAGCACTTAACCTCTAGGCCACTGCAGTTAGCTGGTGTTTGGTGGAGCGGGGGGCCAGATGGTCTATCCTCCTTGGCTCCAGTGAACATGTTTCACAACTGAAATGGTTATGCTCATGGGGGCATGCAGAAGAAAGATATATACGCCCAAAAGCTACCCTCAGAAGCACAGCCACCAGTGGCTCAAGTGGTAAGTGCTTGGTCTTGGAATGCTGGAGACCTGAGTTCTAATCCAATGTCTGCAATCTCCTGGGCATGTTTTTTTTTAATTAAAAAAATATATTTTTTAATTGAAAATGGGTATGCATTGCCCTGAGCAATCAGCCAACAGCCAATGCCCCTTCAATACCTGCATTCCTACTAGCAGTTGTGCCTTTGTTTTCTGCACTCTGGCCTAGGTAACACCCATACAAAAGTTTGTCTCTCTGGCCCCAGTTGACTGGAAAAAAACGAGGGGAAAAGGTGTAATCTACGGGTCATGGTTGATACAATAATTGCCCTGGGACTCAAACAGGACACCTTCACGAGGTGCTATGAGGTGACCACCGGCCCCTGCATAGCAAGCAAACCTGTATCAGCATCTCACCAGCAACTGAATGTGTCGCCTGCAGGCTACACATAAGAGGCTGCAGTAGGTGCATTAACCCATCGGGCTGTGGACCCTCCTTCCTCTGAGAGCAGGAAACTGAATTTCCATGTTGCCTTCCTTTGGCACATTTGATCTATCTTTCAACCCAATTCAGAGGATGTTTTGCTTCACGGAGAGATGATAATCATTGTGAGGTGTCAGCCACTAATAGCTAAGCAGGTCAGTTAAATCTTTGACTTTGTCATTGGGGTGTACTGATATGCGCTGGGCAGTCTTCTGTCCTGTGCTACTGTATGCATTCTTATTGCTGCTTGTTCACGATTCCTAAATGTAAACAGTGAAATATTTGAAAGACTCTTGATGCAACAAGCATTTCCCACTCTTTGCCCTGGGGGTGAGAGGGCTGCTTTCGGCCTTCAACACCCTCAATTTTGGAGTGGCCGGCTCCACCACTGAGAATGAGGGGCTAATCCTGGTCGGAAACGGGCAGAGGTCTGCGCCCTGCGTCCTCCACGCGTCCCTAACGCTCCCAAACGCGACCACAGCCCTTACGGGCACAGCCCTATGTCGGTGCAGCCTCTATGGTGCAGCCACCCAGGTAGCTTAGGGTTAGGATATGTGCTCTTCAACATAAGCCTGGCCAACCAGGCCCTGGAGAGTGTCACAGCATGCTCTGTAATCCCCTAGTGATGGTGGCCTTGGTGACGATGATCTTGCTGGAATACTGATGCCTTTTTTCCTCCCAGAAGCCCCAGAAGCCTATTGAAATGAAGGGGTGTGCACCTCTCACTGGCCTCTGTTTACCCTCTGGCTAACTGAAATTAGTTCTGGGCTTTCCAGGCAAATGTATCCATTTCGGGAGAGAGCTAGGAATAGGAAGGCTCTTTCTGCAGGCTCGGTGGGAAAGAGTCAGAGAGCTACATGCCTGAGGCATCTTTCTTCCTCCTTCGCTCATTGTGTTCCCTAACTTCTAACTCTCTGCCAGGCCAGGCCCTGTTTCTTTTACTGCCAACCCCCCCTAACCCCTCGTCTTCCACCTACTTCCCGCTCTATTATGCCTTCTCCTTTTTTGCTCTCTTCTGTGGCCCTTTGAAAATGAATGCAGGCCTAGCTAAGCCTCATGAAGGAAATCTACCAACAAAAGATGCATTCCTTGCTTATGGGAGGCGGGGTAGATCTAGAAGGGCATGGCGTAGGTTCCCTGGTAAAGGGAGGAAGAAAGAATAGAGGCGGCCAGGAAGTGCACGTTAGTGCCGGATGAGGATAAAAATGTCAGCCCATTGTGGGGTCCATTCCATCTTCCCCCTTCCTCATGGCCCCTTTCCCCACATTAGAACCCTCCCTCCACTATTCAGGGCCCACTTTATCCCACATCCCCATGCTTCTCTCGTTCTACCACCCCCCACTCACCCAGGCCGCTCCTCTTCTCCACAGGGACCCCTTCATCCAGCCCTACCTTCCCTTTTTGCCTACCCGGCCTCCTCCTTTATTTACTCTGCACTTCCTCGCCCCCACCTCTACAGTCCTGCCTCTTTTCCACCCTCCCATTACCAGGGAACTCATTACATAACCACTGAACCTTTTAGAAGGACTGGGTCCCCTCAACTGATTACCCAACTACTCTGTTTCTGTGCCGAAAGCAGGACTCGAACCCAGGCCCCCAGTGCTGTAACACAAGCACTTAACCTCTAGGCCACTGCAGTTAGCTGGTGTTTGGTGGAGCGGGGGGCCAGATGGTCTATCCTCCTTGGCTCCAGTGAACATGTTTCACAACTGAAATGGTTATGCTCATGGGGGCATGCAGAAGAAAGATATATACGCCCAAAAGCTACCCTCAGAAGCACAGCCACCAGTGGCTCAAGTGGTAAGTGCTTGGTCTTGGAATGCTGGAGACCTGAGTTCTAATCCAATGTCTGCAATCTCCTGGGCATGTTTTTTTTTAATTAAAAAAATATATTTTTTAATTGAAAATGGGTATGCATTGCCCTGAGCAATCAGCCAACAGCCAATGCCCCTTCAATACCTGCATTCCTACTAGCAGTTGTGCCTTTGTTTTCTGCACTCTGGCCTAGGTAACACCCATACAAAAGTTTGTCTCTCTGGCCCCAGTTGACTGGAAAAAAACAAGGGGAAAAGGTGTAATCTACGGGTCATGGTTGATACAATAATTGCCCTGGGACTCAAACAGGACACCTTCACGAGGTGCTATGAGGTGACCACCGGCCCCTGCATAGCAAGCAAACCTGTATCAGCATCTCACCAGCAACTGAATGTGTCGCCTGCAGGCTACACATAAGAGGCTGCAGTAGGTGCATTAACCCATCGGGCTGTGGATCCTCCTTCCTCTGAGAGCAGGAAACTGAATTTCCATGTTGCCTTCCTTTGGCACATTTGATCTATCTTTCAACCCAATTCAGAGGATGTTTTGCTTCACGGAGAGATGATAATCATTGTGAGGTGTCAGCCACTAATAGCTAAGCAGGTCAGTTAAATCTTTGACTTTGTCATTGGGGTGTACTGATATGCGCTGGGCAGTCTTCTGTCCTGTGCTACTGTATGCATTCTTATTGCTGCTTGTTCACGATTCCTAAATGTAAACAGTGAAAGATTTGAAAGACTCTTGATGCAACAAGCATTTCCCACTCTTTGCCCTGGGGGTGAGTGGGCTGCTTTCGGCCTTCAACACCCTCAATTTTGGAGTGGCCGGCTCCACCACTGAGAATGAGGGGCTAATCCTGGTCGGAAACGGGCAGAGGTCTGCGCCCTGCGTCCTCCACGCGTCCCTAACGCTCCCAAACGCGACCACAGCCCTTACGGGCACAGCCCTATGTCGGTGCAGCCTCTATGGTGCAGCCACCCAGGTAGCTTAGGGTTAGGATATGTGCTCTTCAACATAAGCCTGGCCAACCAGGCCCTGGAGAGTGTCACAGCATGCTCTGTAATCCCCTAGTGATGGTGGCCTTGGTGACGATGATCTTGCTGGAATACTGATGCCTTTTTTCCTCCCAGAAGCCCCAGAAGCCTATTGAAATGAAGGGGTGTGCACCTCTCACTGGCCTCTGTTTACCCTCTGGCTAACTGAAATTAGTTCTGGGCTTTCCAGGCAAATGTATCCATTTCGGGAGAGAGCTAGGAATAGGAAGGCTCTTTCTGCAGGCTCGGTGGGAAAGAGTCAGAGAGCTACATGCCTGAGGCATCTTTCTTCCTCCTTCGCTCATTGTGTTCCCTAACTTCTAACTCTCTGCCAGGCCAGGCCCTGTTTCTTTTACTGCCAACCCCCCCTAACCCCTCGTCTTCCACCTACTTCCCGCTCTATTATGCCTTCTCCTTTTTTGCTCTCTTCTGTGGCCCTTTGAAAATGAATGCAGGCCTAGCTAAGCCTCATGAAGGAAATCTACCAACAAAAGATGCATTCCTTGCTTATGGGAGGCGGGGTAGATCTAGAAGGGCATGGCGTAGGTTCCCTGGTAAAGGGAGGAAGAAAGAATAGAGGCGGCCAGGAAGTGCACGTTAGTGCCGGATGAGGATAAAAATGTCAGCCCATTGTGGGGTCCATTCCATCTTCCCCCTTCCTCATGGCCCCTTTCCCCACATTAGAACCCTCCCTCCACTATTCAGGGCCCACTTTATCCCACATCCCCATGCTTCTCTCGTTCTACCACCCCCCACTCACCCAGGCCGCTCCTCTTCTCCACAGGGACCCCTTCATCCAGCCCTACCTTCCCTTTTTGCCTACCCGGCCTCCTCCTTTATTTACTCTGCACTTCCTCTCCCCCACCTCTACAGTCCTGCCTCTTTTCCACCCTCCCATTACCAGGGACCTCATTACATAACCACTGAACCTTTTAGAAGGACTGGGTCCCCTCAACTGATTACCCAACTACTCTGTTTCTGTGCCGAAAGCAGGACTCGAACCCAGGCCCCCAGTGCTGTAACACAAGCACTTAACCTCTAGGCCACTGCAGTTAGCTGGTGTTTGGTGGAGCGGGGGGCCAGATGGTCTATCCTCCTTGGCTCCAGTGAACATGTTTCACAACTGAAATGGTTATGCTCATGGGGGCATGCAGAAGAAAGATATATACGCCCAAAAGCTACCCTCAGAAGCACAGCCACCAGTGGCTCAAGTGGTAAGTGCTTGGTCTTGGAATGCTGGAGACCTGAGTTCTAATCCAATGTCTGCAATCTCCTGGGCATGTTTTTTTTTAATTAAAAAAATATATTTTTTAATTGAAAATGGGTATGCATTGCCCTGAGCAATCAGCCAACAGCCAATGCCCCTTCAATACCTGCATTCCTACTAGCAGTTGTGCCTTTGTTTTCTGCACTCTGGCCTAGGTAACACCCATACAAAAGTTTGTCTCTCTGGCCCCAGTTGACTGGAAAAAAACAAGGGGAAAAGGTGTAATCTACGGGTCATGGTTGATACAATAATTGCCCTGGGACTCAAACAGGACACCTTCACGAGGTGCTATGCGGTGACCACCGGCCCCTGCATAGCAAGCAAACCTGTATCAGCATCTCACCAGCAACTGAATGTGTCGCCTGCAGGCTACACATAAGAGGCTGCAGTAGGTGCATTAACCCATCGGGCTGTGGATCCTCCTTCCTCTGAGAGCAGGAAACTGAATTTCCATGTTGCCTTCCTTTGGCACATTTGATCTATCTTTCAACCCAATTCAGAGGATGTTTTGCTTCACGGAGAGATGATAATCATTGTGAGGTGTCAGCCACTAATAGCTAAGCAGGTCAGTTAAATCTTTGACTTTGTCATTGGGGTGTACTGATATGCGCTGGGCAGTCTTCTGTCCTGTGCTACTGTAAGCATTCTTATTGCTGCTTGTTCACGATTCCTAAATGTAAACAGTGAAATATTTGAAAGACTCTTGATGCAACAAGCATTTCCCACTCTTTGCCCTTGGGGTGAGAGGGCTGCTTTCGGCCTTCAACACCCTCAATTTTGGAGTGGCCGGCTCCACCACTGAGAATGAGGGGCTAATCCTGGTCGGAAACGGGCAGAGGTCTGCGCCCTGCGTCCTCCACGCGTCCCTAACGCTCCCAAACGCGACCACAGCCCTTACGGGCACAGCCCTATGTCGGTGCAGCCTCTATGGTGCAGCCACCCAGGTAGCTTAGGGTTAGGATATGTGCTCTTCAACATAAGCCTGGCCAACCAGGCCCTGGAGAGTGTCACAGCATGCTCTGTAATCCCCTAGTGATGGTGGCCTTGGTGACGATGATCTTGCTGGAATACTGATGCCTTTTTTCCTCCCAGAAGCCCCAGAAGCCTATTGAAATGAAGGGGTGTGCACCTCTCACTGGCCTCTGTTTACCCTCTGGCTAACTGAAATTAGTTCTGGGCTTTCCAGGCAAATGTATCCATTTCGGGAGAGAGCTAGGAATAGGAAGGCTCTTTCTGCAGGCTCGGTGGGAAAGAGTCAGAGAGCTACATGCCTGAGGCATCTTTCTTCCTCCTTCGCTCATTGTGTTCCCTAACTTCTAACTCTCTGCCAGGCCAGGCCCTGTTTCTTTTACTGCCAACCCCCCCTAACCCCTCGTCTTCCACCTACTTCCCGCTCTATTATGCCTTCTCCTTTTTTGCTCTCTTCTGTGGCCCTTTGAAAATGAATGCAGGCCTAGCTAAGCCTCATGAAGGAAATCTACCAACAAAAGATGCATTCCTTGCTTATGGGAGGCGGGGTAGATCTAGAAGGGCATGGCGTAGGTTCCCTGGTAAAGGGAGGAAGAAAGAATAGAGGCGGCCAGGAAGTGCACGTTAGTGCCGGATGAGGATAAAAATGTCAGCCCATTGTGGGGTCCATTCCATCTTCCCCCTTCCTCATGGCCCCTTTCCCCACATTAGAACCCTCCCTCCACTATTCAGGGCCCACTTTATCCCACATCCCCATGCTTCTCTCGTTCTACCACCCCCCACTCACCCAGGCCGCTCCTCTTCTCCACAGGGACCCCTTCATCCAGCCCTACCTTCCCTTTTTGCCTACCCGGCCTCCTCCTTTATTTACTCTGCACTTCCTCTCCCCCACCTCTACAGTCCTGCCTCTTTTCCACCCTCCCATTACCAGGGAACTCATTACATAACCACTGAACCTTTTAGAAGGACTGGGTCCCCTCAACTGATTACCCAACTACTCTGTTTCTGTGCCGAAAGCAGGACTCGAACCCAGGCCCCCAGTGCTGTAACACAAGCACTTAACCTCTAGGCCACTGCAGTTAGCTGGTGTTTGGTGGAGCGGGGGGCCAGATGGTCTATCCTCCTTGGCTCCAGTGAACATGTTTCACAACTGAAATGGTTATGCTCATGGGGGCATGCAGAAGAAAGATATATACGCCCAAAAGCTACCCTCAGAAGCACAGCCACCAGTGGCTCAAGTGGTAAGTGCTTGGTCTTGGAATGCTGGAGACCTGAGTTCTAATCCAATGTCTGCAATCTCCTGGGCATGTTTTTTTTTAATTAAAAAAATATATTTTTTAATTGAAAATGGGTATGCATTGCCCTGAGCAATCAGCCAACAGCCAATGCCCCTTCAATACCTGCATTCCTACTAGCAGTTGTGCCTTTGTTTTCTGCACTCTGGCCTAGGTAACACCCATACAAAAGTTTGTCTCTCTGGCCCCAGTTGACTGGAAAAAAACGAGGGGAAAAGGTGTAATCTACGGGTCATGGTTGATACAATAATTGCCCTGGGACTCAAACAGGACACCTTCACGAGGTGCTATGAGGTGACCACCGGCCCCTGCATAGCAAGCAAACCTGTATCAGCATCTCACCAGCAACTGAATGTGTCGCCTGCAGGCTACACATAAGAGGCTGCAGTAGGTGCATTAACCCATCGGGCTGTGGACCCTCCTTCCTCTGAGAGCAGGAAACTGAATTTCCATGTTGCCTTCCTTTGGCACATTTGATCTATCTTTCAACCCAATTCAGAGGATGTTTTGCTTCACGGAGAGATGATAATCATTGTGAGGTGTCAGCCACTAATAGCTAAGCAGGTCAGTTAAATCTTTGACTTTGTCATTGGGGTGTACTGATATGCGCTGGGCAGTCTTCTGTCCTGTGCTACTGTATGCATTCTTATTGCTGCTTGTTCACGATTCCTAAATGTAAACAGTGAAATATTTGAAAGACTCTTGATGCAACAAGCATTTCCCACTCTTTGCCCTGGGGGTGAGAGGGCTGCTTTCGGCCTTCAACACCCTCAATTTTGGAGTGGCCGGCTCCACCACTGAGAATGAGGGGCTAATCCTGGTCGGAAACGGGCAGAGGTCTGCGCCCTGCGTCCTCCACGCGTCCCTAACGCTCCCAAACGCGACCATAGCCCTTACGGGCACAGCCCTATGTCGGTGCAGCCTCTATGGTGCAGCCACCCAGGTAGCTTAGGGTTAGGATATGTGCTCTTCAACATAAGCCTGGCCAACCAGGCCCTGGAGAGTGTCACAGCATGCTCTGTAATCCCCTAGTGATGGTGGCCTTGGTGACGATGATCTTGCTGGAATACTGATGCCTTTTTTCCTCCCAGAAGCCCCAGAAGCCTATTGAAATGAAGGGGTGTGCACCTCTCACTGGCCTCTGTTTACCCTCTGGCTAACTGAAATTAGTTCTGGGCTTTCCAGGCAAATGTATCCATTTCGGGAGAGAGCTAGGAATAGGAAGGCTCTTTCTGCAGGCTCGGTGGGAAAGAGTCAGAGAGCTACATGCCTGAGGCATCTTTCTTCCTCCTTCGCTCATTGTGTTCCCTAACTTCTAACTCTCTGCCAGGCCAGGCCCTGTTTCTTTTACTGCCAACCCCCCCTAACCCCTCGTCTTCCACCTACTTCCCGCTCTATTATGCCTTCTCCTTTTTTGCTCTCTTCTGTGGCCCTTTGAAAATGAATGCAGGCCTAGCTAAGCCTCATGAAGGAAATCTACCAACAAAAGATGCATTCCTTGCTTATGGGAGGCGGGGTAGATCTAGAAGGGCATGGCGTAGGTTCCCTGGTAAAGGGAGGAAGAAAGAATAGAGGCGGCCAGGAAGTGCACGTTAGTGCCGGATGACGATAAAAATGTCAGCCCATTGTGGGGTCCATTCCATCTTCCCCCTTCCTCATGGCCCCTTTCCCCACATTAGAACCCTCCCTCCACTATTCAGGGCCCACTTTATCCCACATCCCCATGCTTCTCTCGTTCTACCACCCCCCACTCACCCAGGCCGCTCCTCTTCTCCACAGGGACCCCTTCATCCAGCCCTACCTTCCCTTTTTGCCTACCCGGCCTCCTCCTTTATTTACTCTGCACTTCCTCTCCCCCACCTCTACAGTCCTGCCTCTTTTCCACCCTCCCATTACCAGGGAACTCATTACATAACCACTGAACCTTTTAGAAGGACTGGGTCCCCTCAACTGATTACCCAACTACTCTGTTTCTGTGCCGAAAGCAGGACTCGAACCCAGGCCCCCAGTGCTGTAACACAAGCACTTAACCTCTAGGCCACTGCAGTTAGCTGGTGTTTGGTGGAGCGGGGGGCCAGATGGTCTATCCTCCTTGGCTCCAGTGAACATGTTTCACAACTGAAATGGTTATGCTCATGGGGGCATGCAGAAGAAAGATATATACGCCCAAAAGCTACCCTCAGAAGCACAGCCACCAGTGGCTCAAGTGGTAAGTGCTTGGTCTTGGAATGCTGGAGACCTGAGTTCTAATCCAATGTCTGCAATCTCCTGGGCATGTTTTTTTTTAATTAAAAAAATATATTTTTTAATTGAAAATGGGTATGCATTGCCCTGAGCAATCAGCCAACAGCCAATGCCCCTTCAATACCTGCATTCCTACTAGCAGTTGTGCCTTTGTTTTCTGCACTCTGGCCTAGGTAACACCCATACAAAAGTTTGTCTCTCTGGCCCCAGTTGACTGGAAAAAAACGAGGGGAAAAGGTGTAATCTACGGGTCATGGTTGATACAATAATTGCCCTGGGACTCAAACAGGACACCTTCACGAGGTGCTATGAGGTGACCACCGGCCCCTGCATAGCAAGCAAACCTGTATCAGCATCTCACCAGCAACTGAATGTGTCGCCTGCAGGCTACACATAAGAGGCTGCAGTAGGTGCATTAACCCATCGGGCTGTGGACCCTCCTTCCTCTGAGAGCAGGAAACTGAATTTCCATGTTGCCTTCCTTTGGCACATTTGATCTATCTTTCAACCCAATTCAGAGGATGTTTTGCTTCACGGAGAGATGATAATCATTGTGAGGTGTCAGCCACTAATAGCTAAGCAGGTCAGTTAAATCTTTGACTTTGTCATTGGGGTGTACTGATATGCGCTGGGCAGTCTTCTGTCCTGTGCTACTGTATGCATTCTTATTGCTGCTTGTTCACGATTCCTAAATGTAAACAGTGAAATATTTGAAAGACTCTTGATGCAACAAGCATTTCCCACTCTTTGCCCTGGGGGTGAGAGGGCTGCTTTCGGCCTTCAACACCCTCAATTTTGGAGTGGCCGGCTCCACCACTGAGAATGAGGGGCTAATCCTGGTCGGAAACGGGCAGAGGTCTGCGCCCTGCGTCCTCCACGCGTCCCTAACGCTCCCAAACGCGACCACAGCCCTTACGGGCACAGCCCTATGTCGGTGCAGCCTCTATGGTGCAGCCACCCAGGTAGCTTAGGGTTAGGATATGTGCTCTTCAACATAAGCCTGGCCAACCAGGCCCTGGAGAGTGTCACAGCATGCTCTGTAATCCCCTAGTGATGGTGGCCTTGGTGACGATGATCTTGCTGGAATACTGATGCCTTTTTTCCTCCCAGAAGCCCCAGAAGCCTATTGAAATGAAGGGGTGTGCACCTCTCACTGGCCTCTGTTTACCCTCTGGCTAACTGAAATTAGTTCTGGGCTTTCCAGGCAAATGTATCCATTTCGGGAGAGAGCTAGGAATAGGAAGGCTCTTTCTGCAGGCTCGGTGGGAAAGAGTCAGAGAGCTACATGCCTGAGGCATCTTTCTTCCTCCTTCGCTCATTGTGTTCCCTAACTTCTAACTCTCTGCCAGGCCAGGCCCTGTTTCTTTTACTGCCAACCCCCCCTAACCCCTCGTCTTCCACCTACTTCCCGCTCTATTATGCCTTCTCCTTTTTTGCTCTCTTCTGTGGCCCTTTGAAAATGAATGCAGGCCTAGCTAAGCCTCATGAAGGAAATCTACCAACAAAAGATGCATTCCTTGCTTATGGGAGGCGGGGTAGATCTAGAAGGGCATGGCGTAGGTTCCCTGGTAAAGGGAGGAAGAAAGAATAGAGGCGGCCAGGAAGTGCACGTTAGTGCCGGATGAGGATAAAAATGTCAGCCCATTGTGGGGTCCATTCCATCTTCCCCCTTCCTCATGGCCCCTTTCCCCACATTAGAACCCTCCCTCCACTATTCAGGGCCCACTTTATCCCACATCCCCATGCTTCTCTCGTTCTACCACCCCCCACTCACCCAGGCCGCTCCTCTTCTCCACAGGGACCCCTTCATCCAGCCCTACCTTCCCTTTTTGCCTACCCGGCCTCCTCCTTTATTTACTCTGCACTTCCTCTCCCCCACCTCTACAGTCCTGCCTCTTTTCCACCCTCCCATTACCAGGGAACTCATTACATAACCACTGAACCTTTTAGAAGGACTGGGTCCCCTCAACTGATTACCCAACTACTCTGTTTCTGTGCCGAAAGCAGGACTCGAACCCAGGCCCCCAGTGCTGTAACACAAGCACTTAACCTCTAGGCCACTGCAGTTAGCTGGTGTTTGGTGGAGCGGGGGGCCAGATGGTCTATCCTCCTTGGCTCCAGTGAACATGTTTCACAACTGAAATGGTTATGCTCATGGGGGCATGCAGAAGAAAGATATATACGCCCAAAAGCTACCCTCAGAAGCACAGCCACCAGTGGCTCAAGTGGTAAGTGCTTGGTCTTGGAATGCTGGAGACCTGAGTTCTAATCCAATGTCTGCAATCTCCTGGGCATGTTTTTTTTTAATTAAAAAAATATATTTTTTAATTGAAAATGGGTATGCATTGCCCTGAGCAATCAGCCAACAGCCAATGCCCCTTCAATACCTGCATTCCTACTAGCAGTTGTGCCTTTGTTTTCTGCACGCTGGCCTAGGTAACACCCATACAAAAGTTTGTCTCTCTGGCCCCAGTTGACTGGAAAAAAACAAGGGGAAAAGGTGTAATCTACGGGTCATGGTTGATACAATAATTGCCCTGGGACTCAAAAAGGACACCTTCACGAGGTGCTATGAGGTGACCACCGGCCCCTGCATAGCAAGCAAACCTGTATCAGCATCTCACCAGCAACTGAATGTGTCGTCTGCAGGCTACACATAAGAGGCTGCAGTAGGTGCATTAACCCATCGGGCTGTGGACCCTCCTTCCTCTGAGAGCAGGAAACTGAATTTCCATGTTGCCTTCCTTTGGCACATTTGATCTATCTTTCAACCCAATTCAGAGGATGTTTTGCTTCACGGAGAGATGATAATCATTGTGAGGTGTCAGCCACTAATAGCTAAGCAGGTCAGTTAAATCTTTGACTTTGTCATTGGGGTGTACTGATATGCGCTGGGCAGTCTTCTGTCCTGTGCTACTGTATGCATTCTTATTGCTGCTTGTTCACGATTCCTAAATGTAAACAGTGAAATATTTGAAAGACTCTTGATGCAACAAGCATTTCCCACTCTTTGCCCTGGGGGTGAGAGGGCTGCTTTCGGCCTTCAACACCCTCAATTTTGGAGTGGCCGGCTCCACCACTGAGAATGAGGGGCTAATCCTGGTCGGAAACGGGCAGAGGTCTGCGCCCTGCGTCCTCCACGCGTCCCTAACGCTCCCAAACGCGACCACAGCCCTTACGGGCACAGCCCTATGTCGGTGCAGCCTCTATGGTGCAGCCACCCAGGTAGCTTAGGGTTAGGATATGTGCTCTTCAACATAAGCCTGGCCAACCAGGCCCTGGAGAGTGTCACAGCATGCTCTGTAATCCCCTAGTGATGGTGGCCTTGGTGACGATGATCTTGCTGGAATACTGATGCCTTTTTTCCTCCCAGAAGCCCCAGAAGCCTATTGAAATGAAGGGGTGTGCACCTCTCACTGGCCTCTGTTTACCCTCTGGCTAACTGAAATTAGTTCTGGGCTTTCCAGGCAAATGTATCCATTTCGGGAGAGAGCTAGGAATAGGAAGGCTCTTTCTGCAGGCTCGGTGGGAAAGAGTCAGAGAGCTACATGCCTGAGGCATCTTTCTTCCTCCTTCGCTCATTGTGTTCCCTAACTTCTAACTCTCTGCCAGGCCAGGCCCTGTTTCTTTTACTGCCAACCCCCCCTAACCCCTCGTCTTCCACCTACTTCCCGCTCTATTATGCCTTCTCCTTTTTTGCTCTCTTCTGTGGCCCTTTGAAAATGAATGCAGGCCTAGCTAAGCCTCATGAAGGAAATCTACCAACAAAAGATGCATTCCTTGCTTATGGGAGGCGGGGTAGATCTAGAAGGGCATGGCGTAGGTTCCCTGGTAAAGGGAGGAAGAAAGAATAGAGGCGGCCAGGAAGTGCACGTTAGTGCCGGATGAGGATAAAAATGTCAGCCCATTGTGGGGTCCATTCCATCTTCCCCCTTCCTCATGGCCCCTTTCCCCACATTAGAACCCTCCCTCCACTATTCAGGGCCCACTTTATCCCACATCCCCATGCTTCTCTCGTTCTACCACCCCCCACTCACCCAGGCCGCTCCTCTTCTCCACAGGGACCCCTTCATCCAGCCCTACCTTCTCTTTTTGCCTACCCGGCCTCCTCCTTTATTTACTCTGCACTTCCTCTCACTTCCTGCCTCTTTTCCACCCTCCCATTACCAGGGACCTCATTACATAACCACTGAACCTTTTAGAAGGACTGGGTCCCCTCAACTGATTACCCAACTACTCTGTTTCTGTGCCGAAAGCAGGACTCGAACCCAGGCCCCCAGTGCTGTAACACAAGCACTTAACCTCTAGGCCACTGCAGTTAGCTGGTGTTTGGTGGAGCGGGGGGCCAGATGGTCTATCCTCCTTGGCTCCAGTGAACATGTTTCACAACTGAAATGGTTATGCTCATGGGGGCATGCAGAAGAAAGATATATACGCCCAAAAGCTACCCTCAGAAGCACAGCCACCAGTGGCTCAAGTGGTAAGTGCTTGGTCTTGGAATGCTGGAGACCTGAGTTCTAATCCAATGTCTGCAATCTCCTGGGCATGTTTTTTTTTAATTAAAAAAATATATTTTTTAATTGAAAATGGGTATGCATTGCCCTGAGCAATCAGCCAACAGCCAATGCCCCTTCAATACCTGCATTCCTACTAGCAGTTGTGCCTTTGTTTTCTGCACTCTGGCCTAGGTAACACCCATACAAAAGTTTGTCTCTCTGGCCCCAGTTGACTGGAAAAAAACGAGGGGAAAAGGTGTAATCTACGGGTCATGGTTGATACAATAATTGCCCTGGGACTCAAACAGGACACCTTCACGAGGTGCTATGAGGTGACCACCGGCCCCTGCATAGCAAGCAAACCTGTATCAGCATCTCACCAGCAACTGAATGTGTCGCCTGCAGGCTACACATAAGAGGCTGCAGTAGGTGCATTAACCCATCGGGCTGTGGACCCTCCTTCCTCTGAGAGCAGGAAACTGAATTTCCATGTTGCCTTCCTTTGGCACATTTGATCTATCTTTCAACCCAATTCAGAGGATGTTTTGCTTCACGGAGAGATGATAATCATTGTGAGGTGTCAGCCACTAATAGCTAAGCAGGTCAGTTAAATCTTTGACTTTGTCATTGGGGTGTACTGATATGCGCTGGGCAGTCTTCTGTCCTGTGCTACTGTATGCATTCTTATTGCTGCTTGTTCACGATTCCTAAATGTAAACAGTGAAATATTTGAAAGACTCTTGATGCAACAAGCATTTCCCACTCTTTGCCCTGGGGGTGAGAGGGCTGCTTTCGGCCTTCAACACCCTCAATTTTGGAGTGGCCGGCTCCACCACTGAGAATGAGGGGCTAATCCTGGTCGGAAACGGGCAGAGGTCTGCGCCCTGCGTCCTCCACGCGTCCCTAACGCTCCCAAACGCGACCACAGCCCTTACGGGCACAGCCCTATGTCGGTGCAGCCTCTATGGTGCAGCCACCCAGGTAGCTTAGGGTTAGGATATGTGCTCTTCAACATAAGCCTGGCCAACCAGGCCCTGGAGAGTGTCACAGCATGCTCTGTAATCCCCTAGTGATGGTGGCCTTGGTGACGATGATCTTGCTGGAATACTGATGCCTTTTTTCCTCCCAGAAGCCCCAGAAGCCTATTGAAATGAAGGGGTGTGCACCTCTCACTGGCCTCTGTTTACCCTCTGGCTAACTGAAATTAGTTCTGGGCTTTCCAGGCAAATGTATCCATTTCGGGAGAGAGCTAGGAATAGGAAGGCTCTTTCTGCAGGCTCGGTGGGAAAGAGTCAGAGAGCTACATGCCTGAGGCATCTTTCTTCCTCCTTCGCTCATTGTGTTCCCTAACTTCTAACTCTCTGCCAGGCCAGGCCCTGTTTCTTTTACTGCCAACCCCCCCTAACCCCTCGTCTTACACCTACTTCCCGCTCTATTATGCCTTCTCCTTTTTTGCTCTCTTCTGTGGCCCTTTGAAAATGAATGCAGGCCTAGCTAAGCCTCATGAAGGAAATCTACCAACAAAAGATGCATTCCTTGCTTATGGGAGGCGGGGTAGATCTAGAAGGGCATGGCGTAGGTTCCCTGGTAAAGGGAGGAAGAAAGAATAGAGGCGGCCAGGAAGTGCACGTTAGTGCCGGATGAGGATAAAAATGTCAGCCCATTGTGGGGTCCATTCCATCTTCCCCCTTCCTCATGGCCCCTTTCCCCACATTAGAACCCTCCCTCCACTATTCAGGGCCCACTTTATCCCACATCCCCATGCTTCTCTCGTTCTACCACCCCCCACTCACCCAGGCCGCTCCTCTTCTCCACAGGGACCCCTTCATCCAGCCCTACCTTCCCTTTTTGCCTACCCGGCCTCCTCCTTTATTTACTCTGCACTTCCTCGCCCCCACCTCTACAGTCCTGCCTCTTTTCCACCCTCCCATTACCAGGGAACTCATTACATAACCACTGAACCTTTTAGAAGGACTGGGTCCCCTCAACTGATTACCCAACTACTCTGTTTCTGTGCCGAAAGCAGGACTCGAACCCAGGCCCCCAGTGCTGTAACACAAGCACTTAACCTCTAGGCCACTGCAGTTAGCTGGTGTTTGGTGGAGCGGGGGGCCAGATGGTCTATCCTCCTTGGCTCCAGTGAACATGTTTCACAACTGAAATGGTTATGCTCATGGGGGCATGCAGAAGAAAGATATATACGCCCAAAAGCTACCCTCAGAAGCACAGCCACCAGTGGCTCAAGTGGTAAGTGCTTGGTCTTGGAATGCTGGAGACCTGAGTTCTAATCCAATGTCTGCAATCTCCTGGGCATGTTTTTTTTTAATTAAAAAAATATATTTTTTAATTGAAAATGGGTATGCATTGCCCTGAGCAATCAGCCAACAGCCAATGCCCCTTCAATACCTGCATTCCTACTAGCAGTTGTGCCTTTGTTTTCTGCACTCTGGCCTAGGTAACACCCATACAAAAGTTTGTCTCTCTGGCCCCAGTTGACTGGAAAAAAACGAGGGGAAAAGGTGTAATCTACGGGTCATGGTTGATACAATAATTGCCCTGGGACTCAAACAGGACACCTTCACGAGGTGCTATGAGGTGACCACCGGCCCCTGCATAGCAAGCAAACCTGTATCAGCATCTCACCAGCAACTGAATGTGTCGCCTGCAGGCTACACATAAGAGGCTGCAGTAGGTGCATTAACCCATCGGGCTGTGGACCCTCCTTCCTCTGAGAGCAGGAAACTGAATTTCCATGTTGCCTTCCTTTGGCACATTTGATCTATCTTTCAACCCAATTCAGAGGATGTTTTGCTTCACGGAGAGATGATAATCATTGTGAGGTGTCAGCCACTAATAGCTAAGCAGGTCAGTTAAATCTTTGACTTTGTCATTGGGGTGTACTGATATGCGCTGGGCAGTCTTCTGTCCTGTGCTACTGTATGCATTCTTATTGCTGCTTGTTCACGATTCCTAAATGTAAACAGTGAAATATTTGAAAGACTCTTGATGCAACAAGCATTTCCCACTCTTTGCCCTGGGGGTGAGAGGGCTGCTTTCGGCCTTCAACACCCTCAATTTTGGAGTGGCCGGCTCCACCACTGAGAATGAGGGGCTAATCCTGGTCGGAAACGGGCAGAGGTCTGCGCCCTGCGTCCTCCACGCGTCCCTAACGCTCCCAAACGCGACCACAGCCCTTACGGGCACAGCCCTATGTCGGTGCAGCCTCTATGGTGCAGCCACCCAGGTAGCTTAGGGTTAGGATATGTGCTCTTCAACATAAGCCTGGCCAACCAGGCCCTGGAGAGTGTCACAGCATGCTCTGTAATCCCCTAGTGATGGTGGCCTTGGTGACGATGATCTTGCTGGAATACTGATGCCTTTTTTCCTCCCAGAAGCCCCAGAAGCCTATTGAAATGAAGGGGTGTGCACCTCTCACTGGCCTCTGTTTACCCTCTGGCTAACTGAAATTAGTTCTGGGCTTTCCAGGCAAATGTATCCATTTCGGGAGAGAGCTAGGAATAGGAAGGCTCTTTCTGCAGGCTCGGTGGGAAAGAGTCAGAGAGCTACATGCCTGAGGCATCTTTCTTCCTCCTTCGCTCATTGTGTTCCCTAACTTCTAACTCTCTGCCAGGCCAGGCCCTGTTTCTTTTACTGCCAACCCCCCCTAACCCCTCGTCTTCCACCTACTTCCCGCTCTATTATGCCTTCTCCTTTTTTGCTCTCTTCTGTGGCCCTTTGAAAATGAATGCAGGCCTAGCTAAGCCTCATGAAGGAAATCTACCAACAAAAGATGCATTCCTTGCTTATGGGAGGCGGGGTAGATCTAGAAGGGCATGGCGTAGGTTCCCTGGTAAAGGGAGGAAGAAAGAATAGAGGCGGCCAGGAAGTGCACGTTAGTGCCGGATGAGGATAAAAATGTCAGCCCATTGTGGGGTCCATTCCATCTTCCCCCTTCCTCATGGCCCCTTTCCCCACATTAGAACCCTCCCTCCACTATTCAGGGCCCACTTTATCCCACATCCCCATGCTTCTCTCGTTCTACCACCCCCCACTCACCCAGGCCGCTCCTCTTCTCCACAGGGACCCCTTCATCCAGCCCTACCTTCCCTTTTTGCCTACCCGGCCTCCTCCTTTATTTACTCTGCACTTCCTCTCCCCCACCTCTACAGTCCTGCCTCTTTTCCACCCTCCCATTACCAGGGACCTCATTACATAACCACTGAACCTTTTAGAAGGACTGGGTCCCCTCAACTGATTACCCAACTACTCTGTTTCTGTGCCGAAAGCAGGACTCGAACCCAGGCCCCCAGTGCTGTAACACAAGCACTTAACCTCTAGGCCACTGCAGTTAGCTGGTGTTTGGTGGAGCGGGGGGCCAGATGGTCTATCCTCCTTGGCTCCAGTGAACATGTTTCACAACTGAAATGGTTATGCTCATGGGGGCATGCAGAAGAAAGATATATACGCCCAAAAGCTACCCTCAGAAGCACAGCCACCAGTGGCTCAAGTGGTAAGTGCTTGGTCTTGGAATGCTGGAGACCTGAGTTCTAATCCAATGTCTGCAATCTCCTGGGCATGTTTTTTTTTAATTAAAAAAATATATTTTTTAATTGAAAATGGGTATGCATTGCCCTGAGCAATCAGCCAACAGCCAATGCCCCTTCAATACCTGCATTCCTACTAGCAGTTGTGCCTTTGTTTTCTGCACTCTGGCCTAGGTAACACCCATACAAAAGTTTGTCTCTCTGGCCCCAGTTGACTGGAAAAAAACGAGGGGAAAAGGTGTAATCTACGGGTCATGGTTGATACAATAATTGCCCTGGGACTCAAACAGGACACCTTCACGAGGTGCTATGAGGTGACCACCGGCCCCTGCATAGCAAGCAAACCTGTATCAGCATCTCACCAGCAACTGAATGTGTCGCCTGCAGGCTACACATAAGAGGCTGCAGTAGGTGCATTAACCCATCGGGCTGTGGACCCTCCTTCCTCTGAGAGCAGGAAACTGAATTTCCATGTTGCCTTCCTTTGGCACATTTGATCTATCTTTCAACCCAATTCAGAGGATGTTTTGCTTCACGGAGAGATGATAATCATTGTGAGGTGTCAGCCACTAATAGCTAAGCAGGTCAGTTAAATCTTTGACTTTGTCATTGGGGTGTACTGATATGCGCTGGGCAGTCTTCTGTCCTGTGCTACTGTATGCATTCTTATTGCTGCTTGTTCACGATTCCTAAATGTAAACAGTGAAATATTTGAAAGACTCTTGATGCAACAAGCATTTCCCACTCTTTGCCCTGGGGGTGAGAGGGCTGCTTTCGGCCTTCAACACCCTCAATTTTGGAGTGGCCGGCTCCACCACTGAGAATGAGGGGCTAATCCTGGTCGGAAACGGGCAGAGGTCTGCGCCCTGCGTCCTCCACGCGTCCCTAACGCTCCCAAACGCGACCACAGCCCTTACGGGCACAGCCCTATGTCGGTGCAGCCTCTATGGTGCAGCCACCCAGGTAGCTTAGGGTTAGGATATGTGCTCTTCAACATAAGCCTGGCCAACCAGGCCCTGGAGAGTGTCACAGCATGCTCTGTAATCCCCTAGTGATGGTGGCCTTGGTGACGATGATCTTGCTGGAATACTGATGCCTTTTTTCCTCCCAGAAGCCCCAGAAGCCTATTGAAATGAAGGGGTGTGCACCTCTCACTGGCCTCTGTTTACCCTCTGGCTAACTGAAATTAGTTCTGGGCTTTCCAGGCAAATGTATCCATTTCGGGAGAGAGCTAGGAATAGGAAGGCTCTTTCTGCAGGCTCGGTGGGAAAGAGTCAGAGAGCTACATGCCTGAGGCATCTTTCTTCCTCCTTCGCTCATTGTGTTCCCTAACTTCTAACTCTCTGCCAGGCCAGGCCCTGTTTCTTTTACTGCCAACCCCCCCTAACCCCTCGTCTTACACCTACTTCCCGCTCTATTATGCCTTCTCCTTTTTTGCTCTCTTCTGTGGCCCTTTGAAAATGAATGCAGGCCTAGCTAAGCCTCATGAAGGAAATCTACCAACAAAAGATGCATTCCTTGCTTATGGGAGGCGGGGTAGATCTAGAAGGGCATGGCGTAGGTTCCCTGGTAAAGGGAGGAAGAAAGAATAGAGGCGGCCAGGAAGTGCACGTTAGTGCCGGATGAGGATAAAAATGTCAGCCCATTGTGGGGTCCATTCCATCTTCCCCCTTCCTCATGGCCCCTTTCCCCACATTAGAACCCTCCCTCCACTATTCAGGGCCCACTTTATCCCACATCCCCATGCTTCTCTCGTTCTACCACCCCCCACTCACCCAGGCCGCTCCTCTTCTCCACAGGGACCCCTTCATCCAGCCCTACCTTCCCTTTTTGCCTACCCGGCCTCCTCCTTTATTTACTCTGCACTTCCTCGCCCCCACCTCTACAGTCCTGCCTCTTTTCCACCCTCCCATTACCAGGGAACTCATTACATAACCACTGAACCTTTTAGAAGGACTGGGTCCCCTCAACTGATTACCCAACTACTCTGTTTCTGTGCCGAAAGCAGGACTCGAACCCAGGCCCCCAGTGCTGTAACACAAGCACTTAACCTCTAGGCCACTGCAGTTAGCTGGTGTTTGGTGGAGCGGGGGGCCAGATGGTCTATCCTCCTTGGCTCCAGTGAACATGTTTCACAACTGAAATGGTTATGCTCATGGGGGCATGCAGAAGAAAGATATATACGCCCAAAAGCTACCCTCAGAAGCACAGCCACCAGTGGCTCAAGTGGTAAGTGCTTGGTCTTGGAATGCTGGAGACCTGAGTTCTAATCCAATGTCTGCAATCTCCTGGGCATGTTTTTTTTTAATTAAAAAAATATATTTTTTAATTGAAAATGGGTATGCATTGCCCTGAGCAATCAGCCAACAGCCAATGCCCCTTCAATACCTGCATTCCTACTAGCAGTTGTGCCTTTGTTTTCTGCACTCTGGCCTAGGTAACACCCATACAAAAGTTTGTCTCTCTGGCCCCAGTTGACTGGAAAAAAACGAGGGGAAAAGGTGTAATCTACGGGTCATGGTTGATACAATAATTGCCCTGGGACTCAAACAGGACACCTTCACGAGGTGCTATGAGGTGACCACCGGCCCCTGCATAGCAAGCAAACCTGTATCAGCATCTCACCAGCAACTGAATGTGTCGCCTGCAGGCTACACATAAGAGGCTGCAGTAGGTGCATTAACCCATCGGGCTGTGGACCCTCCTTCCTCTGAGAGCAGGAAACTGAATTTCCATGTTGCCTTCCTTTGGCACATTTGATCTATCTTTCAACCCAATTCAGAGGATGTTTTGCTTCACGGAGAGATGATAATCATTGTGAGGTGTCAGCCACTAATAGCTAAGCAGGTCAGTTAAATCTTTGACTTTGTCATTGGGGTGTACTGATATGCGCTGGGCAGTCTTCTGTCCTGTGCTACTGTATGCATTCTTATTGCTGCTTGTTCACGATTCCTAAATGTAAACAGTGAAATATTTGAAAGACTCTTGATGCAACAAGCATTTCCCACTCTTTGCCCTGGGGGTGAGAGGGCTGCTTTCGGCCTTCAACACCCTCAATTTTGGAGTGGCCGGCTCCACCACTGAGAATGAGGGGCTAATCCTGGTCGGAAACGGGCAGAGGTCTGCGCCCTGCGTCCTCCACGCGTCCCTAACGCTCCCAAACGCGACCACAGCCCTTACGGGCACAGCCCTATGTCGGTGCAGCCTCTATGGTGCAGCCACCCAGGTAGCTTAGGGTTAGGATATGTGCTCTTCAACATAAGCCTGGCCAACCAGGCCCTGGAGAGTGTCACAGCATGCTCTGTAATCCCCTAGTGATGGTGGCCTTGGTGACGATGATCTTGCTGGAATACTGATGCCTTTTTTCCTCCCAGAAGCCCCAGAAGCCTATTGAAATGAAGGGGTGTGCACCTCTCACTGGCCTCTGTTTACCCTCTGGCTAACTGAAATTAGTTCTGGGCTTTCCAGGCAAATGTATCCATTTCGGGAGAGAGCTAGGAATAGGAAGGCTCTTTCTGCAGGCTCGGTGGGAAAGAGTCAGAGAGCTACATGCCTGAGGCATCTTTCTTCCTCCTTCGCTCATTGTGTTCCCTAACTTCTAACTCTCTGCCAGGCCAGGCCCTGTTTCTTTTACTGCCAACCCCCCCTAACCCCTCGTCTTCCACCTACTTCCCGCTCTATTATGCCTTCTCCTTTTTTGCTCTCTTCTGTGGCCCTTTGAAAATGAATGCAGGCCTAGCTAAGCCTCATGAAGGAAATCTACCAACAAAAGATGCATTCCTTGCTTATGGGAGGCGGGGTAGATCTAGAAGGGCATGGCGTAGGTTCCCTGGTAAAGGGAGGAAGAAAGAATAGAGGCGGCCAGGAAGTGCACGTTAGTGCCGGATGACGATAAAAATGTCAGCCCATTGTGGGGTCCATTCCATCTTCCCCCTTCCTCATGGCCCCTTTCCCCACATTAGAACCCTCCCTCCACTATTCAGGGCCCACTTTATCCCACATCCCCATGCTTCTCTCGTTCTACCACCCCCCACTCACCCAGGCCGCTCCTCTTCTCCACAGGGACCCCTTCATCCAGCCCTACCTTCCCTTTTTGCCTACCCCGCCTCCTCCTTTATTTACTCTGCACTTCCTCTCCCCCACCTCTACAGTCCTGCCTCTTTTCCACCCTCCCATTACCAGGGAACTCATTACATAACCACTGAACCTTTTAGAAGGACTGGGTCCCCTCAACTGATTACCCAACTACTCTGTTTCTGTGCCGAAAGCAGGACTCGAACCCAGGCCCCCAGTGCTGTAACACAAGCACTTAACCTCTAGGCCACTGCAGTTAGCTGGTGTTTGGTGGAGCGGGGGGCCAGATGGTCTATCCTCCTTGGCTCCAGTGAACATGTTTCACAACTGAAATGGTTATGCTCATGGGGGCATGCAGAAGAAAGATATATACGCCCAAAAGCTACCCTCAGAAGCACAGCCACCAGTGGCTCAAGTGGTAAGTGCTTGGTCTTGGAATGCTGGAGACCTGAGTTCTAATCCAATGTCTGCAATCTCCTGGGCATGTTTTTTTTTAATTAAAAAAATATATTTTTTAATTGAAAATGGGTATGCATTGCCCTGAGCAATCAGCCAACAGCCAATGCCCCTTCAATACCTGCATTCCTACTAGCAGTTGTGCCTTTGTTTTCTGCACTCTGGCCTAGGTAACACCCATACAAAAGTTTGTCTCTCTGGCCCCAGTTGACTGGAAAAAAACAAGGGGAAAAGGTGTAATCTACGGGTCATGGTTGATACAATAATTGCCCTGGGACTCAAACAGGACACCTTCACGAGGTGCTATGAGGTGACCACCGGCCCCTGCATAGCAAGCAAACCTGTATCAGCATCTCACCAGCAACTGAATGTGTCGCCTGCAGGCTACACATAAGAGGCTGCAGTAGGTGCATTAACCCATCGGGCTGTGGACCCTCCTTCCTCTGAGAGCAGGAAACTGAATTTCCATGTTGCCTTCCTTTGGCACATTTGATCTATCTTTCAACCCAATTCAGAGGATGTTTTGCTTCACGGAGAGATGATAATCATTGTGAGGTGTCAGCCACTAATAGCTAAGCAGGTCAGTTAAATCTTTGACTTTGTCATTGGGGTGTACTGATATGCGCTGGGCAGTCTTCTGTCCTGTGCTACTGTATGCATTCTTATTGCTGCTTGTTCACGATTCCTAAATGTAAACAGTGAAAGATTTGAAAGACTCTTGATGCAACAAGCATTTCCCACTCTTTGCCCTGGGGGTGAGTGGGCTGCTTTCGGCCTTCAACACCCTCAATTTTGGAGTGGCCGGCTCCACCACTGAGAATGAGGGGCTAATCCTGGTCGGAAACGGGCAGAGGTCTGCGCCCTGCGTCCTCCACGCGTCCCTAACGCTCCCAAACGCGACCACAGCCCTTACGGGCACAGCCCTATGTCGGTGCAGCCTCTATGGTGCAGCCACCCAGGTAGCTTAGGGTTAGGATATGTGCTCTTCAACATAAGCCTGGCCAACCAGGCCCTGGAGAGTGTCACAGCATGCTCTGTAATCCCCTAGTGATGGTGGCCTTGGTGACGATGATCTTGCTGGAATACTGATGCCTTTTTTCCTCCCAGAAGCCCCAGAAGCCTATTGAAATGAAGGGGTGTGCACCTCTCACTGGCCTCTGTTTACCCTCTGGCTAACTGAAATTAGTTCTGGGCTTTCCAGGCAAATGTATCCATTTCGGGAGAGAGCTAGGAATAGGAAGGCTCTTTCTGCAGGCTCGGTGGGAAAGAGTCAGAGAGCTACATGCCTGAGGCATCTTTCTTCCTCCTTCGCTCATTGTGTTCCCTAACTTCTAACTCTCTGCCAGGCCAGGCCCTGTTTCTTTTACTGCCAACCCCCCCTAACCCCTCGTCTTCCACCTACTTCCCGCTCTATTATGCCTTCTCCTTTTTTGCTCTCTTCTGTGGCCCTTTGAAAATGAATGCAGGCCTAGCTAAGCCTCATGAAGGAAATCTACCAACAAAAGATGCATTCCTTGCTTATGGGAGGCGGGGTAGATCTAGAAGGGCATGGCGTAGGTTCCCTGGTAAAGGGAGGAAGAAAGAATAGAGGCGGCCAGGAAGTGCACGTTAGTGCCGGATGAGGATAAAAATGTCAGCCCATTGTGGGGTCCATTCCATCTTCCCCCTTCCTCATGGCCCCTTTCCCCACATTAGAACCCTCCCTCCACTATTCAGGGCCCACTTTATCCCACATCCCCATGCTTCTCTCGTTCTACCACCCCCCACTCACCCAGGCCGCTCCTCTTCTCCACAGGGACCCCTTCATCCAGCCCTACCTTCCCTTTTTGCCTACCCGGCCTCCTCCTTTATTTACTCTGCACTTCCTCTCCCCCACCTCTACAGTCCTGCCTCTTTTCCACCCTCCCATTACCAGGGAACTCATTACATAACCACTGAACCTTTTAGAAGGACTGGGTCCCCTCAACTGATTACCCAACTACTCTGTTTCTGTGCCGAAAGCAGGACTCGAACCCAGGCCCCCAGTGCTGTAACACAAGCACTTAACCTCTAGGCCACTGCAGTTAGCTGGTGTTTGGTGGAGCGGGGGGCCAGATGGTCTATCCTCCTTGGCTCCAGTGAACATGTTTCACAACTGAAATGGTTATGCTCATGGGGGCATGCAGAAGAAAGATATATACGCCCAAAAGCTACCCTCAGAAGCACAGCCACCAGTGTCTCAAGTGGTAAGTGCTTGGTCTTGGAATGCTGGAGACCTGAGTTCTAATCCAATGTCTGCAATCTCCTGGGCATGTTTTTTTTTAATTAAAAAAATATATTTTTTAATTGAAAATGGGTATGCATTGCCCTGAGCAATCAGCCAACAGCCAATGCCCCTTCAATACCTGCATTCCTACTAGCAGTTGTGCCTTTGTTTTCTGCACTCTGGCCTAGGTAACACCCATACAAAAGTTTGTCTCTCTGGCCCCAGTTGACTGGAAAAAAACAAGGGGAAAAGGTGTAATCTACGGGTCATGGTTGATACAATAATTGCCCTGGGACTCAAACAGGACACCTTCACGAGGTGCTATGAGGTGACCACCGGCCCCTGCATAGCAAGCAAACCTGTATCAGCATCTCACCAGCAACTGAATGTGTCGCCTGCAGGCTACACATAAGAGGCTGCAGTAGGTGCATTAACCCATCGGGCTGTGGACCCTCCTTCCTCTGAGAGCAGGAAACTGAATTTCCATGTTGCCTTCCTTTGGCACATTTGATCTATCTTTCAACCCAATTCAGAGGATGTTTTGCTTCACGGAGAGATGATAATCATTGTGAGGTGTCAGCCACTAATAGCTAAGCAGGTCAGTTAAATCTTTGACTTTGTCATTGGGGTGTACTGATATGCGCTGGGCAGTCTTCTGTCCTGTGCTACTGTATGCATTCTTATTGCTGCTTGTTCACGATTCCTAAATGTAAACAGTGAAAGATTTGAAAGACTCTTGATGCAACAAGCATTTCCCACTCTTTGCCCTGGGGGTGAGAGGGCTGCTTTCGGCCTTCAACACCCTCAATTTTGGAGTGGCCGGCTCCACCACTGAGAATGAGGGGCTAATCCTGGTCGGAAACGGGCAGAGGTCTGCGCCCTGCGTCCTCCACGCGTCCCTAACGCTCCCAAACGCGACCACAGCCCTTACGGGCACAGCCCTATGTCGGTGCAGCCTCTATGGTGCAGCCACCCAGGTAGCTTAGGGTTAGGATATGTGCTCTTCAACATAAGCCTGGCCAACCAGGCCCTGGAGAGTGTCACAGCATGCTCTGTAATCCCCTAGTGATGGTGGCCTTGGTGACGATGATCTTGCTGGAATACTGATGCCTTTTTTCCTCCCAGAAGCCCCAGAAGCCTATTGAAATGAAGGGGTGTGCACCTCTCACTGGCCTCTGTTTACCCTCTGGCTAACTGAAATTAGTTCTGGGCTTTCCAGGCAAATGTATCCATTTCGGGAGAGAGCTAGGAATAGGAAGGCTCTTTCTGCAGGCTCGGTGGGAAAGAGTCAGAGAGCTACATGCCTGAGGCATCTTTCTTCCTCCTTCGCTCATTGTGTTCCCTAACTTCTAACTCTCTGCCAGGCCAGGCCCTGTTTCTTTTACTGCCAACCCCCCCTAACCCCTCGTCTTCCACCTACTTCCCGCTCTATTATGCCTTCTCCTTTTTTGCTCTCTTCTGTGGCCCTTTGAAAATGAATGCAGGCCTAGCTAAGCCTCATGAAGGAAATCTACCAACAAAAGATGCATTCCTTGCTTATGGGAGGCGGGGTAGATCTAGAAGGGCATGGCGTAGGTTCCCTGGTAAAGGGAGGAAGAAAGAATAGAGGCGGCCAGGAAGTGCACGTTAGTGCCGGATGAGGATAAAAATGTCAGCCCATTGTGGGGTCCATTCCATCTTCCCCCTTCCTCATGGCCCCTTTCCCCACATTAGAACCCTCCCTCCACTATTCAGGGCCCACTTTATCCCACATCCCCATGCTTCTCTCGTTCTACCACCCCCCACTCACCCAGGCCGCTCCTCTTCTCCACAGGGACCCCTTCATCCAGCCCTACCTTCCCTTTTTGCCTACCCGGCCTCCTCCTTTATTTACTCTGCACTTCCTCTCCCCCACCTCTACAGTCCTGCCTCTTTTCCACCCTCCCATTACCAGAGACCTCATTACATAACCACTGAACCTTTTAGAAGGACTGGGTCCCCTCAACTGATTACCCAACTACTCTGTTTCTGTGCCGAAAGCAGGACTCGAACCCAGGCCCCCAGTGCTGTAACACAAGCACTTAACCTCTAGGCCACTGCAGTTAGCTGGTGTTTGGTGGAGCGGGGGGCCAGATGGTCTATCCTCCTTGGCTCCAGTGAACATGTTTCACAACTGAAATGGTTATGCTCATGGGGGCATGCAGAAGAAAGATATATACGCCCAAAAGCTACCCTCAGAAGCACAGCCACCAGTGGCTCAAGTGGTAAGTGCTTGGTCTTGGAATGCTGGAGACCTGAGTTCTAATCCAATGTCTGCAATCTCCTGGGCATGTTTTTTTTTAATTAAAAAAATATATTTTTTAATTGAAAATGGGTATGCATTGCCCTGAGCAATCAGCCAACAGCCAATGCCCCTTCAATACCTGCATTCCTACTAGCAGTTGTGCCTTTGTTTTCTGCACTCTGGCCTAGGTAACACCCATACAAAAGTTTGTCTCTCTGGCCCCAGTTGACTGGAAAAAAACGAGGGGAAAAGGTGTAATCTACGGGTCATGGTTGATACAATAATTGCCCTGGGACTCAAACAGGACACCTTCACGAGGTGCTATGAGGTGACCACCGGCCCCTGCATAGCAAGCAAACCTGTATCAGCATCTCACCAGCAACTGAATGTGTCGCCTGCAGGCTACACATAAGAGGCTGCAGTAGGTGCATTAACCCATCGGGCTGTGGACCCTCCTTCCTCTGAGAGCAGGAAACTGAATTTCCATGTTGCCTTCCTTTGGCACATTTGATCTATCTTTCAACCCAATTCAGAGGATGTTTTGCTTCACGGAGAGATGATAATCATTGTGAGGTGTCAGCCACTAATAGCTAAGCAGGTCAGTTAAATCTTTGACTTTGTCATTGGGGTGTACTGATATGCGCTGGGCAGTCTTCTGTCCTGTGCTACTGTATGCATTCTTATTGCTGCTTGTTCACGATTCCTAAATGTAAACAGTGAAATATTTGAAAGACTCTTGATGCAACAAGCATTTCCCACTCTTTGCCCTGGGGGTGAGAGGGCTGCTTTCGGCCTTCAACACCCTCAATTTTGGAGTGGCCGGCTCCACCACTGAGAATGAGGGGCTAATCCTGGTCGGAAACGGGCAGAGGTCTGCGCCCTGCGTCCTCCACGCGTCCCTAACGCTCCCAAACGCGACCACAGCCCTTACGGGCACAGCCCTATGTCGGTGCAGCCTCTATGGTGCAGCCACCCAGGTAGCTTAGGGTTAGGATATGTGCTCTTCAACATAAGCCTGGCCAACCAGGCCCTGGAGAGTGTCACAGCATGCTCTGTAATCCCCTAGTGATGGTGGCCTTGGTGACGATGATCTTGCTGGAATACTGATGCCTTTTTTCCTCCCAGAAGCCCCAGAAGCCTATTGAAATGAAGGGGTGTGCACCTCTCACTGGCCTCTGTTTACCCTCTGGCTAACTGAAATTAGTTCTGGGCTTTCCAGGCAAATGTATCCATTTCGGGAGAGAGCTAGGAATAGGAAGGCTCTTTCTGCAGGCTCGGTGGGAAAGAGTCAGAGAGCTACATGCCTGAGGCATCTTTCTTCCTCCTTCGCTCATTGTGTTCCCTAACTTCTAACTCTCTGCCAGGCCAGGCCCTGTTTCTTTTACTGCCAACCCCCCCTAACCCCTCGTCTTACACCTACTTCCCGCTCTATTATGCCCTCTCCTTTTTTGCTCTCTTCTGTGGCCCTTTGAAAATGAATGCAGGCCTAGCTAAGCCTCATGAAGGAAATCTACCAACAAAAGATGCATTCCTTGCTTATGGGAGGCGGGGTAGATCTAGAAGGGCATGGCGTAGGTTCCCTGGTAAAGGGAGGAAGAAAGAATAGAGGCGGCCAGGAAGTGCACGTTAGTGCCGGATGAGGATAAAAATGTCAGCCCATTGTGGGGTCCATTCCATCTTCCCCCTTCCTCATGGCCCCTTTCCCCACATTAGAACCCTCCCTCCACTATTCAGGGCCCACTTTATCCCACATCCCCATGCTTCTCTCGTTCTACCACCCCCCACTCACCCAGGCCGCTCCTCTTCTCCACAGGGACCCCTTCATCCAGCCCTACCTTCCCTTTTTGCCTACCCGGCCTCCTCCTTTATTTACTCTGCACTTCCTCGCCCCCACCTCTACAGTCCTGCCTCTTTTCCACCCTCCCATTACCAGGGAACTCATTACATAACCACTGAACCTTTTAGAAGGACTGGGTCCCCTCAACTGATTACCCAACTACTCTGTTTCTGTGCCGAAAGCAGGACTCGAACCCAGGCCCCCAGTGCTGTAACACAAGCACTTAACCTCTAGGCCACTGCAGTTAGCTGGTGTTTGGTGGAGCGGGGGGCCAGATGGTCTATCCTCCTTGGCTCCAGTGAACATGTTTCACAACTGAAATGGTTATGCTCATGGGGGCATGCAGAAGAAAGATATATACGCCCAAAAGCTACCCTCAGAAGCACAGCCACCAGTGGCTCAAGTGGTAAGTGCTTGGTCTTGGAATGCTGGAGACCTGAGTTCTAATCCAATGTCTGCAATCTCCTGGGCATGTTTTTTTTTAATTAAAAAAATATATTTTTTAATTGAAAATGGGTATGCATTGCCCTGAGCAATCAGCCAACAGCCAATGCCCCTTCAATACCTGCATTCCTACTAGCAGTTGTGCCTTTGTTTTCTGCACTCTGGCCTAGGTAACACCCATACAAAAGTTTGTCTCTCTGGCCCCAGTTGACTGGAAAAAAACAAGGGGAAAAGGTGTAATCTACGGGTCATGGTTGATACAATAATTGCCCTGGGACTCAAACAGGACACCTTCACGAGGTGCTATGAGGTGACCACCGGCCCCTGCATAGCAAGCAAACCTGTATCAGCATCTCACCAGCAACTGAATGTGTCGCCTGCAGGCTACACATAAGAGGCTGCAGTAGGTGCATTAACCCATCGGGCTGTGGACCCTCCTTCCTCTGAGAGCAGGAAACTGAATTTCCATGTTGCCTTCCTTTGGCACATTTGATCTATCTTTCAACCCAATTCAGAGGATGTTTTGCTTCACGGAGAGATGATAATCATTGTGAGGTGTCAGCCACTAATAGCTAAGCAGGTCAGTTAAATCTTTGACTTTGTCATTGGGGTGTACTGATATGCGCTGGGCAGTCTTCTGTCTTGTGCTACTGTATGCATTCTTATTGCTGCTTGTTCACGATTCCTAAATGTAAACAGTGAAAGATTTGAAAGACTCTTGATGCAACAAGCATTTCCCACTCTTTGCCCTGGGGGTGAGAGGGCTGCTTTCGGCCTTCAACACCCTCAATTTTGGAGTGGCCGGCTCCACCACTGAGAATGAGGGGCTAATCCTGGTCGGAAACGGGCAGAGGTCTGCGCCCTGCGTCCTCCACGCGTCCCTAACGCTCCCAAACGCGACCACAGCCCTTACGGGCACAGCCCTATGTCGGTGCAGCCTCTATGGTGCAGCCACCCAGGTAGCTTAGGGTTAGGATATGTGCTCTTCAACATAAGCCTGGCCAACCAGGCCCTGGAGAGTGTCACAGCATGCTCTGTAATCCCCTAGTGATGGTGGCCTTGGTGACGATGATCTTGCTGGAATACTGATGCCTTTTTTCCTCCCAGAAGCCCCAGAAGCCTATTGAAATGAAGGGGTGTGCACCTCTCACTGGCCTCTGTTTACCCTCTGGCTAACTGAAATTAGTTCTGGGCTTTCCAGGCAAATGTATCCATTTCGGGAGAGAGCTAGGAATAGGAAGGCTCTTTCTGCAGGCTCGGTGGGAAAGAGTCAGAGAGCTACATGCCTGAGGCATCTTTCTTCCTCCTTCGCTCATTGTGTTCCCTAACTTCTAACTCTCTGCCAGGCCAGGCCCTGTTTCTTTTACTGCCAACCCCCCCTAACCCCTCGTCTTCCACCTACTTCCCGCTCTATTATGCCTTCTCCTTTTTTGCTCTCTTCTGTGGCCCTTTGAAAATGAATGCAGGCCTAGCTAAGCCTCATGAAGGAAATCTACCAACAAAAGATGCATTCCTTGCTTATGGGAGGCGGGGTAGATCTAGAAGGGCATGGCGTAGGTTCCCTGGTAAAGGGAGGAAGAAAGAATAGAGGCGGCCAGGAAGTGCACGTTAGTGCCGGATGAG
Organism: Ambystoma mexicanum; assembly: GCF_040938575.1. Taxonomy (NCBI): domain Eukaryota; kingdom Metazoa; phylum Chordata; class Amphibia; order Caudata; family Ambystomatidae; genus Ambystoma; species Ambystoma mexicanum. The sequence continues at coordinate 199,690,051 of NC_090926.1, read as the reverse complement.
GATAAAAATGTCAGCCCATTGTGGGGTCCATTCCATCTTCCCCCTTCCTCATGGCCCCTTTCCCCACATTAGAACCCTCCCTCCACTATTCAGGGCCCACTTTATCCCACATCCCCATGCTTCTCTCGTTCTACCACCCCCCACTCACCCAGGCCGCTCCTCTTCTCCACAGGGACCCCTTCATCCAGCCCTACCTTCCCTTTTTGCCTACCCGGCCTCCTCCTTTATTTACTCTGCACTTCCTCTCCCCCACCTCTACAGTCCTGCCTCTTTTCCACCCTCCCATTACCAGGGACCTCATTACATAACCACTGAACCTTTTAGAAGGACTGGGTCCCCTCAACTGATTACCCAACTACTCTGTTTCTGTGCCGAAAGCAGGACTCGAACCCAGGCCCCCAGTGCTGTAACACAAGCACTTAACCTCTAGGCCACTGCAGTTAGCTGGTGTTTGGTGGAGCGGGGGGCCAGATGGTCTATCCTCCTTGGCTCCAGTGAACATGTTTCACAACTGAAATGGTTATGCTCATGGGGGCATGCAGAAGAAAGATATATACGCCCAAAAGCTACCCTCAGAAGCACAGCCACCAGTGGCTCAAGTGGTAAGTGCTTGGTCTTGGAATGCTGGAGACCTGAGTTCTAATCCAATGTCTGCAATCTCCTGGGCATGTTTTTTTTTAATTAAAAAAATATATTTTTTAATTGAAAATGGGTATGCATTGCCCTGAGCAATCAGCCAACAGCCAATGCCCCTTCAATACCTGCATTCCTACTAGCAGTTGTGCCTTTGTTTTCTGCACTCTGGCCTAGGTAACACCCATACAAAAGTTTGTCTCTCTGGCCCCAGTTGACTGGAAAAAAACGAGGGGAAAAGGTGTAATCTACGGGTCATGGTTGATACAATAATTGCCCTGGGACTCAAACAGGACACCTTCACGAGGTGCTATGAGGTGACCACCGGCCCCTGCATAGCAAGCAAACCTGTATCAGCATCTCACCAGCAACTGAATGTGTCGCCTGCAGGCTACACATAAGAGGCTGCAGTAGGTGCATTAACCCATCGGGCTGTGGACCCTCCTTCCTCTGAGAGCAGGAAACTGAATTTCCATGTTGCCTTCCTTTGGCACATTTGATCTATCTTTCAACCCAATTCAGAGGATGTTTTGCTTCACGGAGAGATGATAATCATTGTGAGGTGTCAGCCACTAATAGCTAAGCAGGTCAGTTAAATCTTTGACTTTGTCATTGGGGTGTACTGATATGCGCTGGGCAGTCTTCTGTCCTGTGCTACTGTATGCATTCTTATTGCTGCTTGTTCACGATTCCTAAATGTAAACAGTGAAAGATTTGAAAGACTCTTGATGCAACAAGCATTTCCCACTCTTTGCCCTGGGGGTGAGTGGGCTGCTTTCGGCCTTCAACACCCTCAATTTTGGAGTGGCCGGCTCCACCACTGAGAATGAGGGGCTAATCCTGGTCGGAAACGGGCAGAGGTCTGCGCCCTGCGTCCTCCACGCGTCCCTAACGCTCCCAAACGCGACCACAGCCCTTACGGGCACAGCCCTATGTCGGTGCAGCCTCTATGGTGCAGCCACCCAGGTAGCTTAGGGTTAGGATATGTGCTCTTCAACATAAGCCTGGCCAACCAGGCCCTGGAGAGTGTCACAGCATGCTCTGTAATCCCCTAGTGATGGTGGCCTTGGTGACGATGATCTTGCTGGAATACTGATGCCTTTTTTCCTCCCAGAAGCCCCAGAAGCCTATTGAAATGAAGGGGTGTGCACCTCTCACTGGCCTCTGTTTACCCTCTGGCTAACTGAAATTAGTTCTGGGCTTTCCAGGCAAATGTATCCATTTCGGGAGAGAGCTAGGAATAGGAAGGCTCTTTCTGCAGGCTCGGTGGGAAAGAGTCAGAGAGCTACATGCCTGAGGCATCTTTCTTCCTCCTTCGCTCATTGTGTTCCCTAACTTCTAACTCTCTGCCAGGCCAGGCCCTGTTTCTTTTACTGCCAACCCCCCCTAACCCCTCGTCTTCCACCTACTTCCCGCTCTATTATGCCTTCTCCTTTTTTGCTCTCTTCTGTGGCCCTTTGAAAATGAATGCAGGCCTAGCTAAGCCTCATGAAGGAAATCTACCAACAAAAGATGCATTCCTTGCTTATGGGAGGCGGGGTAGATCTAGAAGGGCATGGCGTAGGTTCCCTGGTAAAGGGAGGAAGAAAGAATAGAGGCGGCCAGGAAGTGCACGTTAGTGCCGGATGAGGATAAAAATGTCAGCCCATTGTGGGGTCCATTCCATCTTCCCCCTTCCTCATGGCCCCTTTCCCCACATTAGAACCCTCCCTCCACTATTCAGGGCCCACTTTATCCCACATCCCCATGCTTCTCTCGTTCTACCACCCCCCACTCACCCAGGCCGCTCCTCTTCTCCACAGGGACCCCTTCATCCAGCCCTACCTTCCCTTTTTGCCTACCCGGCCTCCTCCTTTATTTACTCTGCACTTCCTCTCCCCCACCTCTACAGTCCTGCCTCTTTTCCACCCTCCCATTACCAGGGAACTCATTACATAACCACTGAACCTTTTAGAAGGACTGGGTCCCCTCAACTGATTACCCAACTACTCTGTTTCTGTGCCGAAAGCAGGACTCGAACCCAGGCCCCCAGTGCTGTAACACAAGCACTTAACCTCTAGGCCACTGCAGTTAGCTGGTGTTTGGTGGAGCGGGGGGCCAGATGGTCTATCCTCCTTGGCTCCAGTGAACATGTTTCACAACTGAAATGGTTATGCTCATGGGGGCATGCAGAAGAAAGATATATACGCCCAAAAGCTACCCTCAGAAGCACAGCCACCAGTGGCTCAAGTGGTAAGTGCTTGGTCTTGGAATGCTGGAGACCTGAGTTCTAATCCAATGTCTGCAATCTCCTGGGCATGTTTTTTTTTAATTAAAAAAATATATTTTTTAATTGAAAATGGGTATGCATTGCCCTGAGCAATCAGCCAACAGCCAATGCCCCTTCAATACCTGCATTCCTACTAGCAGTTGTGCCTTTGTTTTCTGCACTCTGGCCTAGGTAACACCCATACAAAAGTTTGTCTCTCTGGCCCCAGTTGACTGGAAAAAAACAAGGGGAAAAGGTGTAATCTACGGGTCATGGTTGATACAATAATTGCCCTGGGACTCAAACAGGACACCTTCACGAGGTGCTATGAGGTGACCACCGGCCCCTGCATAGCAAGCAAACCTGTATCAGCATCTCACCAGCAACTGAATGTGTCGCCTGCAGGCTACACATAAGAGGCTGCAGTAGGTGCATTAACCCATCGGGCTGTGGACCCTCCTTCCTCTGAGAGCAGGAAACTGAATTTCCATGTTGCCTTCCTTTGGCACATTTGATCTATCTTTCAACCCAATTCAGAGGATGTTTTGCTTCACGGAGAGATGATAATCATTGTGAGGTGTCAGCCACTAATAGCTAAGCAGGTCAGTTAAATCTTTGACTTTGTCATTGGGGTGTACTGATATGCGCTGGGCAGTCTTCTGTCCTGTGCTACTGTATGCATTCTTATTGCTGCTTGTTCACGATTCCTAAATGTAAACAGTGAAAGATTTGAAAGACTCTTGATGCAACAAGCATTTCCCACTCTTTGCCCTGGGGGTGAGAGGGCTGCTTTCGGCCTTCAACACCCTCAATTTTGGAGTGGCCGGCTCCACCACTGAGAATGAGGGGCTAATCCTGGTCGGAAACGGGCAGAGGTCTGCGCCCTGCGTCCTCCACGCGTCCCTAACGCTCCCAAACGCGACCACAGCCCTTACGGGCACAGCCCTATGTCGGTGCAGCCTCTATGGTGCAGCCACCCAGGTAGCTTAGGGTTAGGATATGTGCTCTTCAACATAAGCCTGGCCAACCAGGCCCTGGAGAGTGTCACAGCATGCTCTGTAATCCCCTAGTGATGGTGGCCTTGGTGACGATGATCTTGCTGGAATACTGATGCCTTTTTTCCTCCCAGAAGCCCCAGAAGCCTATTGAAATGAAGGGGTGTGCACCTCTCACTGGCCTCTGTTTACCCTCTGGCTAACTGAAATTAGTTCTGGGCTTTCCAGGCAAATGTATCCATTTCGGGAGAGAGCTAGGAATAGGAAGGCTCTTTCTGCAGGCTCGGTGGGAAAGAGTCAGAGAGCTACATGCCTGAGGCATCTTTCTTCCTCCTTCGCTCATTGTGTTCCCTAACTTCTAACTCTCTGCCAGGCCAGGCCCTGTTTCTTTTACTGCCAACCCCCCCTAACCCCTCGTCTTCCACCTACTTCCCGCTCTATTATGCCTTCTCCTTTTTTGCTCTCTTCTGTGGCCCTTTGAAAATGAATGCAGGCCTAGCTAAGCCTCATGAAGGAAATCTACCAACAAAAGATGCATTCCTTGCTTATGGGAGGCGGGGTAGATCTAGAAGGGCATGGCGTAGGTTCCCTGGTAAAGGGAGGAAGAAAGAATAGAGGCGGCCAGGAAGTGCACGTTAGTGCCGGATGAGGATAAAAATGTCAGCCCATTGTGGGGTCCATTCCATCTTCCCCCTTCCTCATGGCCCCTTTCCCCACATTAGAACCCTCCCTCCACTATTCAGGGCCCACTTTATCCCACATCCCCATGCTTCTCTCGTTCTACCACCCCCCACTCACCCAGGCCGCTCCTCTTCTCCACAGGGACCCCTTCATCCAGCCCTACCTTCCCTTTTTGCCTACCCGGCCTCCTCCTTTATTTACTCTGCACTTCCTCTCCCCCACCTCTACAGTCCTGCCTCTTTTCCACCCTCCCATTACCAGGGACCTCATTACATAACCACTGAACCTTTTAGAAGGACTGGGTCCCCTCAACTGATTACCCAACTACTCTGTTTCTGTGCCGAAAGCAGGACTCGAACCCAGGCCCCCAGTGCTGTAACACAAGCACTTAACCTCTAGGCCACTGCAGTTAGCTGGTGTTTGGTGGAGCGGGGGGCCAGATGGTCTATCCTCCTTGGCTCCAGTGAACATGTTTCACAACTGAAATGGTTATGCTCATGGGGGCATGCAGAAGAAAGATATATACGCCCAAAAGCTACCCTCAGAAGCACAGCCACCAGTGGCTCAAGTGGTAAGTGCTTGGTCTTGGAATGCTGGAGACCTGAGTTCTAATCCAATGTCTGCAATCTCCTGGGCATGTTTTTTTTTAATTAAAAAAATATATTTTTTAATTGAAAATGGGTATGCATTGCCCTGAGCAATCAGCCAACAGCCAATGCCCCTTCAATACCTGCATTCCTACTAGCAGTTGTGCCTTTGTTTTCTGCACTCTGGCCTAGGTAACACCCATACAAAAGTTTGTCTCTCTGGCCCCAGTTGACTGGAAAAAACGAGGGGAAAAGGTGTAATCTACGGGTCATGGTTGATACAATAATTGCCCTGGGACTCAAACAGGACACCTTCACGAGGTGCTATGAGGTGACCACCGGCCCCTGCATAGCAAGCAAACCTGTATCAGCATCTCACCAGCAACTGAATGTGTCGCCTGCAGGCTACACATAAGAGGCTGCAGTAGGTGCATTAACCCATCGGGCTGTGGACCCTCCTTCCTCTGAGAGCAGGAAACTGAATTTCCATGTTGCCTTCCTTTGGCACATTTGATCTATCTTTCAACCCAATTCAGAGGATGTTTTGCTTCACGGAGAGATGATAATCATTGTGAGGTGTCAGCCACTAATAGCTAAGCAGGTCAGTTAAATCTTTGACTTTGTCATTGGGGTGTACTGATATGCGCTGGGCAGTCTTCTGTCCTGTGCTACTGTATGCATTCTTATTGCTGCTTGTTCACGATTCCTAAATGTAAACAGTGAAATATTTGAAAGACTCTTGATGCAACAAGCATTTCCCACTCTTTGCCCTGGGGGTGAGAGGGCTGCTTTCGGCCTTCAACACCCTCAATTTTGGAGTGGCCGGCTCCACCACTGAGAATGAGGGGCTAATCCTGGTCGGAAACGGGCAGAGGTCTGCGCCCTGCGTCCTCCACGCGTCCCTAACGCTCCCAAACGCGACCACAGCCCTTACGGGCACAGCCCTATGTCGGTGCAGCCTCTATGGTGCAGCCACCCAGGTAGCTTAGGGTTAGGATATGTGCTCTTCAACATAAGCCTGGCCAACCAGGCCCTGGAGAGTGTCACAGCATGCTCTGTAATCCCCTAGTGATGGTGGCCTTGGTGACGATGATCTTGCTGGAATACTGATGCCTTTTTTCCTCCCAGAAGCCCCAGAAGCCTATTGAAATGAAGGGGTGTGCACCTCTCACTGGCCTCTGTTTACCCTCTGGCTAACTGAAATTAGTTCTGGGCTTTCCAGGCAAATGTATCCATTTCGGGAGAGAGCTAGGAATAGGAAGGCTCTTTCTGCAGGCTCGGTGGGAAAGAGTCAGAGAGCTACATGCCTGAGGCATCTTTCTTCCTCCTTCGCTCATTGTGTTCCCTAACTTCTAACTCTCTGCCAGGCCAGGCCCTGTTTCTTTTACTGCCAACCCCCCCTAACCCCTCGTCTTACACCTACTTCCCGCTCTATTATGCCTTCTCCTTTTTTGCTCTCTTCTGTGGCCCTTTGAAAATGAATGCAGGCCTAGCTAAGCCTCATGAAGGAAATCTACCAACAAAAGATGCATTCCTTGCTTATGGGAGGCGGGGTAGATCTAGAAGGGCATGGCGTAGGTTCCCTGGTAAAGGGAGGAAGAAAGAATAGAGGCGGCCAGGAAGTGCACGTTAGTGCCGGATGAGGATAAAAATGTCAGCCCATTGTGGGGTCCATTCCATCTTCCCCCTTCCTCATGGCCCCTTTCCCCACATTAGAACCCTCCCTCCACTATTCAGGGCCCACTTTATCCCACATCCCCATGCTTCTCTCGTTCTACCACCCCCCACTCACCCAGGCCGCTCCTCTTCTCCACAGGGACCCCTTCATCCAGCCCTACCTTCCCTTTTTGCCTACCCGGCCTCCTCCTTTATTTACTCTGCACTTCCTCGCCCCCACCTCTACAGTCCTGCCTCTTTTCCACCCTCCCATTACCAGGGAACTCATTACATAACCACTGAACCTTTTAGAAGGACTGGGTCCCCTCAACTGATTACCCAACTACTCTGTTTCTGTGCCGAAAGCAGGACTCGAACCCAGGCCCCCAGTGCTGTAACACAAGCACTTAACCTCTAGGCCACTGCAGTTAGCTGGTGTTTGGTGGAGCGGGGGGCCAGATGGTCTATCCTCCTTGGCTCCAGTGAACATGTTTCACAACTGAAATGGTTATGCTCATGGGGGCATGCAGAAGAAAGATATATACGCCCAAAAGCTACCCTCAGAAGCACAGCCACCAGTGGCTCAAGTGGTAAGTGCTTGGTCTTGGAATGCTGGAGACCTGAGTTCTAATCCAATGTCTGCAATCTCCTGGGCATGTTTTTTTTTAATTAAAAAAATATATTTTTTAATTGAAAATGGGTATGCATTGCCCTGAGCAATCAGCCAACAGCCAATGCCCCTTCAATACCTGCATTCCTACTAGCAGTTGTGCCTTTGTTTTCTGCACTCTGGCCTAGGTAACACCCATACAAAAGTTTGTCTCTCTGGCCCCAGTTGACTGGAAAAAAACAAGGGGAAAAGGTGTAATCTACGGGTCATGGTTGATACAATAATTGCCCTGGGACTCAAACAGGACACCTTCACGAGGTGCTATGAGGTGACCACCGGCCCCTGCATAGCAAGCAAACCTGTATCAGCATCTCACCAGCAACTGAATGTGTCGCCTGCAGGCTACACATAAGAGGCTGCAGTAGGTGCATTAACCCATCGGGCTGTGGACCCTCCTTCCTCTGAGAGCAGGAAACTGAATTTCCATGTTGCCTTCCTTTGGCACATTTGATCTATCTTTCAACCCAATTCAGAGGATGTTTTGCTTCACGGAGAGATGATAATCATTGTGAGGTGTCAGCCACTAATAGCTAAGCAGGTCAGTTAAATCTTTGACTTTGTCATTGGGGTGTACTGATATGCGCTGGGCAGTCTTCTGTCCTGTGCTACTGTATGCATTCTTATTGCTGCTTGTTCACGATTCCTAAATGTAAACAGTGAAAGATTTGAAAGACTCTTGATGCAACAAGCATTTCCCACTCTTTGCCCTGGGGGTGAGAGGGCTGCTTTCGGCCTTCAACACCCTCAATTTTGGAGTGGCCGGCTCCACCACTGAGAATGAGGGGCTAATCCTGGTCGGAAACGGGCAGAGGTCTGCGCCCTGCGTCCTCCACGCGTCCCTAACGCTCCCAAACGCGACCACAGCCCTTACGGGCACAGCCCTATGTCGGTGCAGCCTCTATGGTGCAGCCACCCAGGTAGCTTAGGGTTAGGATATGTGCTCTTCAACATAAGCCTGGCCAACCAGGCCCTGGAGAGTGTCACAGCATGCTCTGTAATCCCCTAGTGATGGTGGCCTTGGTGACGATGATCTTGCTGGAATACTGATGCCTTTTTTCCTCCCAGAAGCCCCAGAAGCCTATTGAAATGAAGGGGTGTGCACCTCTCACTGGCCTCTGTTTACCCTCTGGCTAACTGAAATTAGTTCTGGGCTTTCCAGGCAAATGTATCCATTTCGGGAGAGAGCTAGGAATAGGAAGGCTCTTTCTGCAGGCTCGGTGGGAAAGAGTCAGAGAGCTACATGCCTGAGGCATCTTTCTTCCTCCTTCGCTCATTGTGTTCCCTAACTTCTAACTCTCTGCCAGGCCAGGCCCTGTTTCTTTTACTGCCAACCCCCCCTAACCCCTCGTCTTCCACCTACTTCCCGCTCTATTATGCCTTCTCCTTTTTTGCTCTCTTCTGTGGCCCTTTGAAAATGAATGCAGGCCTAGCTAAGCCTCATGAAGGAAATCTACCAACAAAAGATGCATTCCTTGCTTATGGGAGGCGGGGTAGATCTAGAAGGGCATGGCGTAGGTTCCCTGGTAAAGGGAGGAAGAAAGAATAGAGGCGGCCAGGAAGTGCACGTTAGTGCCGGATGAGGATAAAAATGTCAGCCCATTGTGGGGTCCATTCCATCTTCCCCCTTCCTCATGGCCCCTTTCCCCACATTAGAACCCTCCCTCCACTATTCAGGGCCTACTTTATCCCACATCCCCATGCTTCTCTCCTTCTACCACCCCCCACTCACCCAGGCCGCTCCTCTTCTCCACAGGGACCCCTTCATCCAGCCCTACCCTCCCTTTTTGCCTACCCGGCCTCCTCCTTTATTTACTCTGCACTTCCTCTCCCCCACCTCTACAGTCCTGCCTCTTTTCCACCCTCCCATTACCAGGGAACTCATTACATAACCACTGAACCTTTTAGAAGGACTGGGTCCCCTCAACTGATTACCCAACTACTCTGTTTCTGTGCCGAAAGCAGGACTCGAACCCAGGCCCCCAGTGCTGTAACACAAGCACTTAACTTCTAGGCCACTGCAGTTAGCTGGTGTTTGGTGGAGCGGGGGGGCCAGATGGTCTATCCTCCTTGGCTCCAGTGAACATGTTTCACAACTGAAATGGTTATGCTCACGGGGGCATGCAGAAGAAAGATATATACGCCCAAAAGCTACCCTCAGAAGCACAGCCACCAGTGGCTCAAGTGGTAAGTGCTTGGTCTTGGAATGCTGGAGACCTGAGTTCTAATCCAATGTCTGCAATCTCCTGGGCATGTTTTTTTTTAATTAAAAAAATATATTTTTTAATTGAAAATGGGTATGCATTGCCCTGAGCAATCAGCCAACAGCCAATGCCCCTTCAATACCTGCATTCCTACTAGCAGTTGTGCCTTTGTTTTCTGCACTCTGGCCTAGGTAACACCCATACAAAAGTTTGTCTCTCTGGCCCCAGTTGACTGGAAAAAAACGAGGGGAAAAGGTGTAATCTACGGGTCATGGTTGATACAATAATTGCCCTGGGACTCAAACAGGACACCTTCACGAGGTGCTATGAGGTGACCACCGGCCCCTGCATAGCAAGCAAACCTGTATCAGCATCTCACCAGCAACTGAATGTGTCGCCTGCAGGCTACACATAAGAGGCTGCAGTAGGTGCATTAACCCATCGGGCTGTGGACCCTCCTTCCTCTGAGAGCAGGAAACTGAATTTCCATGTTGCCTTCCTTTGGCACATTTGATCTATCTTTCAACCCAATTCAGAGGATGTTTTGCTTCACGGAGAGATGATAATCATTGTGAGGTGTCAGCCACTAATAGCTAAGCAGGTCAGTTAAATCTTTGACTTTGTCATTGGGGTGTACTGATATGCGCTGGGCAGTCTTCTGTCCTGTGCTACTGTATGCATTCTTATTGCTGCTTGTTCACGATTCCTAAATGTAAACAGTGAAATATTTGAAAGACTCTTGATGCAACAAGCATTTCCCACTCTTTGCCCTGGGGGTGAGAGGGCTGCTTTCGGCCTTCAACACCCTCAATTTTGGAGTGGCCGGCTCCACCACTGAGAATGAGGGGCTAATCCTGGTCGGAAACGGGCAGAGGTCTGCGCCCTGCGTCCTCCACGCGTCCCTAACGCTCCCAAACGCGACCACAGCCCTTACGGGCACAGCCCTATGTCGGTGCAGCCTCTATGGTGCAGCCACCCAGGTAGCTTAGGGTTAGGATATGTGCTCTTCAACATAAGCCTGGCCAACCAGGCCCTGGAGAGTGTCACAGCATGCTCTGTAATCCCCTAGTGATGGTGGCCTTGGTGACGATGATCTTGCTGGAATACTGATGCCTTTTTTCCTCCCAGAAGCCCCAGAAGCCTATTGAAATGAAGGGGTGTGCACCTCTCACTGGCCTCTGTTTACCCTCTGGCTAACTGAAATTAGTTCTGGGCTTTCCAGGCAAATGTATCCATTTCGGGAGAGAGCTAGGAATAGGAAGGCTCTTTCTGCAGGCTCGGTGGGAAAGAGTCAGAGAGCTACATGCCTGAGGCATCTTTCTTCCTCCTTCGCTCATTGTGTTCCCTAACTTCTAACTCTCTGCCAGGCCAGGCCCTGTTTCTTTTACTGCCAACCCCCCCTAACCCCTCGTCTTCCACCTACTTCCCGCTCTATTATGCCTTCTCCTTTTTTGCTCTCTTCTGTGGCCCTTTGAAAATGAATGCAGGCCTAGCTAAGCCTCATGAAGGAAATCTACCAACAAAAGATGCATTCCTTGCTTATGGGAGGCGGGGTAGATCTAGAAGGGCATGGCGTAGGTTCCCTGGTAAAGGGAGGAAGAAAGAATAGAGGCGGCCAGGAAGTGCACGTTAGTGCCGGATGAGGATAAAAATGTCAGCCCATTGTGGGGTCCATTCCATCTTCCCCCTTCCTCATGGCCCCTTTCCCCACATTAGAACCCTCCCTCCACTATTCAGGCCCCACTTTATCCCACATCCCCATGCTTCTCTCGTTCTACCACCCCCCACTCACCCAGGCCGCTCCTCTTCTCCACAGGGACCCCTTCATCCAGCCCTACCTTCCCTTTTTGCCTACCCGGCCTCCTCCTTTATTTACTCTGCACTTCCTCTCCCCCACCTCTACAGTCCTGCCTCTTTTCCACCCTCCCATTACCAGGGAACTCATTACATAACCACTGAACCTTTTAGAAGGACTGGGTCCCCTCAACTGATTACCCAACTACTCTGTTTCTGTGCCGAAAGCAGGACTCGAACCCAGGCCCCCAGTGCTGTAACACAAGCACTTAACCTCTAGGCCACTGCATTTAGCTGGTGTTTGGTGGAGCGGGGGGCCAGATGGTCTATCCTCCTTGGCTCCAGTGAACATGTTTCACAACTGAAATGGTTATGCTCATGGGGGCATGCAGAAGAAAGATATATACGCCCAAAAGCTACCCTCAGAAGCACAGCCACCAGTGGCTCAAGTGGTAAGTGCTTGGTCTTGGAATGCTGGAGACCTGAGTTCTAATCCAATGTCTGCAATCTCCTGGGCATGTTTTTTTTTAATTAAAAAAATATATTTTTTAATTGAAAATGGGTATGCATTGCCCTGAGCAATCAGCCAACAGCCAATGCCCCTTCAATACCTGCATTCCTACTAGCAGTTGTGCCTTTGTTTTCTGCACTCTGGCCTAGGTAACACCCATACAAAAGTTTGTCTCTCTGGCCCCAGTTGACTGGAAAAAAACAAGGGGAAAAGGTGTAATCTACGGGTCATGGTTGATACAATAATTGCCCTGGGACTCAAACAGGACACCTTCACGAGGTGCTATGAGGTGACCACCGGCCCCTGCATAGCAAGCAAACCTGTATCAGCATCTCACCAGCAACTGAATGTGTCGCCTGCAGGCTACACATAAGAGGCTGCAGTAGGTGCATTAACCCATCGGGCTGTGGACCCTCCTTCCTCTGAGAGCAGGAAACTGAATTTCCATGTTGCCTTCCTTTGGCACATTTGATCTATCTTTCAACCCAATTCAGAGGATGTTTTGCTTCACGGAGAGATGATAATCATTGTGAGGTGTCAGCCACTAATAGCTAAGCAGGTCAGTTAAATCTTTGACTTTGTCATTGGGGTGTACTGATATGCGCTGGGCAGTCTTCTGTCCTGTGCTACTGTATGCATTCTTATTGCTGCTTGTTCACGATTCCTAAATGTAAACAGTGAAAGATTTGAAAGACTCTTGATGCAACAAGCATTTCCCACTCTTTGCCCTGGGGGTGAGAGGGCTGCTTTCGGCCTTCAACACCCTCAATTTTGGAGTGGCCGGCTCCACCACTGAGAATGAGGGGCTAATCCTGGTCGGAAACGGGCAGAGGTCTGCGCCCTGCGTCCTCCACGCGTCCCTAACGCTCCCAAACGCGACCACAGCCCTTACGGGCACAGCCCTATGTCGGTGCAGCCTCTATGGTGCAGCCACCCAGGTAGCTTAGGGTTAGGATATGTGCTCTTCAACATAAGCCTGGCCAACCAGGCCCTGGAGAGTGTCACAGCATGCTCTGTAATCCCCTAGTGATGGTGGCCTTGGTGACGATGATCTTGCTGGAATACTGATGCCTTTTTTCCTCCCAGAAGCCCCAGAAGCCTATTGAAATGAAGGGGTGTGCACCTCTCACTGGCCTCTGTTTACCCTCTGGCTAACTGAAATTAGTTCTGGGCTTTCCAGGCAAATGTATCCATTTCGGGAGAGAGCTAGGAATAGGAAGGCTCTTTCTGCAGGCTCGGTGGGAAAGAGTCAGAGAGCTACATGCCTGAGGCATCTTTCTTCCTCCTTCGCTCATTGTGTTCCCTAACTTCTAACTCTCTGCCAGGCCAGGCCCTGTTTCTTTTACTGCCAACCCCCCCTAACCCCTCGTCTTCCACCTACTTCCCGCTCTATTATGCCTTCTCCTTTTTTGCTCTCTTCTGTGGCCCTTTGAAAATGAATGCAGGCCTAGCTAAGCCTCATGAAGGAAATCTACCAACAAAAGATGCATTCCTTGCTTATGGGAGGCGGGGTAGATCTAGAAGGGCATGGCGTAGGTTCCCTGGTAAAGGGAGGAAGAAAGAATAGAGGCGGCCAGGAAGTGCACGTTAGTGCCGGATGAGGATAAAAATGTCAGCCCATTGTGGGGTCCATTCCATCTTCCCCCTTCCTCATGGCCCCTTTCCCCACATTAGAACCCTCCCTCCACTATTCAGGGCCCACTTTATCCCACATCCCCATGCTTCTCTCGTTCTACCACCCCCCACTCACCCAGGCCGCTCCTCTTCTCCACAGGGACCCCTTCATCCAGCCCTACCTTCCCTTTTTGCCTACCCGGCCTCCTCCTTTATTTACTCTGCACTTCCTCTCCCCCACCTCTACAGTCCTGCCTCTTTTCCACCCTCCCATTACCAGGGAACTCATTACATAACCACTGAACCTTTTAGAAGGACTGGGTCCCCTCAACTGATTACCCAACTACTCTGTTTCTGTGCCGAAAGCAGGACTCGAACCCAGGCCCCCAGTGCTGTAACACAAGCACTTAACCTCTAGGCCACTGCAGTTAGCTGGTGTTTGGTGGAGCGGGGGGCCAGATGGTCTATCCTCCTTGGCTCCAGTGAACATGTTTCACAACTGAAATGGTTATGCTCATGGGGGCATGCAGAAGAAAGATATATATGCCCAAAAGCTACCCTCAGAAGCACAGCCACCAGTGGCTCAAGTGGTAAGTGCTTGGTCTTGGAATGCTGGAGACCTGAGTTCTAATCCAATGTCTGCAATCTCCTGGGCATGTTTTTTTTTAATTAAAAAAATATATTTTTTAATTGAAAATGGGTATGCATTGCCCTGAGCAATCAGCCAACAGCCAATGCCCCTTCAATACCTGCATTCCTACTAGCAGTTGTGCCTTTGTTTTCTGCACTCTGGCCTAGGTAACACCCATACAAAAGTTTGTCTCTCTGGCCCCAGTTGACTGGAAAAAAACAAGGGGAAAAGGTGTAATCTACGGGTCATGGTTGATACAATAATTGCCCTGGGACTCAAACAGGACACCTTCACGAGGTGCTATGAGGTGACCACCGGCCCCTGCATAGCAAGCAAACCTGTATCAGCATCTCACCAGCAACTGAATGTGTCGCCTGCAGGCTACACATAAGAGGCTGCAGTAGGTGCATTAACCCATCGGGCTGTGGACCCTCCTTCCTCTGAGAGCAGGAAACTGAATTTCCATGTTGCCTTCCTTTGGCACATTTGATCTATCTTTCAACCCAATTCAGAGGATGTTTTGCTTCACGGAGAGATGATAATCATTGTGAGGTGTCAGCCACTAATAGCTAAGCAGGTCAGTTAAATCTTTGACTTTGTCATTGGGGTGTACTGATATGCGCTGGGCAGTCTTCTGTCCTGTGCTACTGTAAGCATTCTTATTGCTGCTTGTTCACGATTCCTAAATGTAAACAGTGAAATATTTGAAAGACTCTTGATGCAACAAGCATTTCCCACTCTTTGCCCTGGGGGTGAGAGGGCTGCTTTCGGCCTTCAACACCCTCAATTTTGGAGTGGCCGGCTCCACCACTGAGAATGAGGGGCTAATCCTGGTCGGAAACGGGCAGAGGTCTGCGCCCTGCGTCCTCCACGCGTCCCTAACGCTCCCAAACGCGACCACAGCCCTTACGGGCACAGCCCTATGTCGGTGCAGCCTCTATGGTGCAGCCACCCAGGTAGCTTAGGGTTAGGATATGTGCTCTTCAACATAAGCCTGGCCAACCAGGCCCTGGAGAGTGTCACAGCATGCTCTGTAATCCCCTAGTGATGGTGGCCTTGGTGACGATGATCTTGCTGGAATACTGATGCCTTTTTTCCTCCCAGAAGCCCCAGAAGCCTATTGAAATGAAGGGGTGTGCACCTCTCACTGGCCTCTGTTTACCCTCTGGCTAACTGAAATTAGTTCTGGGCTTTCCAGGCAAATGTATCCATTTCGGGAGAGAGCTAGGAATAGGAAGGCTCTTTCTGCAGGCTCGGTGGGAAAGAGTCAGAGAGCTACATGCCTGAGGCATCTTTCTTCCTCCTTCGCTCATTGTGTTCCCTAACTTCTAACTCTCTGCCAGGCCAGGCCCTGTTTCTTTTACTGCCAACCCCCCCTAACCCCTCGTCTTCCACCTACTTCCCGCTCTATTATGCCTTCTCCTTTTTTGCTCTCTTCTGTGGCCCTTTGAAAATGAATGCAGGCCTAGCTAAGCCTCATGAAGGAAATCTACCAACAAAAGATGCATTCCTTGCTTATGGGAGGCGGGGTAGATCTAGAAGGGCATGGCGTAGGTTCCCTGGTAAAGGGAGGAAGAAAGAATAGAGGCGGCCAGGAAGTGCACGTTAGTGCCGGATGAGGATAAAAATGTCAGCCCATTGTGGGGTCCATTCCATCTTCCCCCTTCCTCATGGCCCCTTTCCCCACATTAGAACCCTCCCTCCACTATTCAGGGCCCACTTTATCCCACATCCCCATGCTTCTCTCGTTCTACCACCCCCCACTCACCCAGGCCGCTCCTCTTCTCCACAGGGACCCCTTCATCCAGCCCTACCTTCCCTTTTTGCCTACCCGGCCTCCTCCTTTATTTACTCTGCACTTCCTCTCCCCCACCTCTACAGTCCTGCCTCTTTTCCACCCTCCCATTACCAGGGAACTCATTACATAACCACTGAACCTTTTAGAAGGACTGGGTCCCCTCAACTGATTACCCAACTACTCTGTTTCTGTGCCGAAAGCAGGACTCGAACCCAGGCCCCCAGTGCTGTAACACAAGCACTTAACCTCTAGGCCACTGCAGTTAGCTGGTGTTTGGTGGAGCGGGGGGCCAGATGGTCTATCCTCCTTGGCTCCAGTGAACATGTTTCACAACTGAAATGGTTATGCTCATGGGGGCATGCAGAAGAAAGATATATACGCCCAAAAGCTACCCTCAGAAGCACAGCCACCAGTGGCTCAAGTGGTAAGTGCTTGGTCTTGGAATGCTGGAGACCTGAGTTCTAATCCAATGTCTGCAATCTCCTGGGCATGTTTTTTTTTAATTAAAAAAATATATTTTTTAATTGAAAATGGGTATGCATTGCCCTGAGCAATCAGCCAACAGCCAATGCCCCTTCAATACCTGCATTCCTACTAGCAGTTGTGCCTTTGTTTTCTGCACTCTGGCCTAGGTAACACCCATACAAAAGTTTGTCTCTCTGGCCCCAGTTGACTGGAAAAAAACGAGGGGAAAAGGTGTAATCTACGGGTCATGGTTGATACAATAATTGCCCTGGGACTCAAACAGGACACCTTCACGAGGTGCTATGAGGTGACCACCGGCCCCTGCATAGCAAGCAAACCTGTATCAGCATCTCACCAGCAACTGAATGTGTCGCCTGCAGGCTACACATAAGAGGCTGCAGTAGGTGCATTAACCCATCGGGCTGTGGACCCTCCTTCCTCTGAGAGCAGGAAACTGAATTTCCATGTTGCCTTCCTTTGGCACATTTGATCTATCTTTCAACCCAATTCAGAGGATGTTTTGCTTCACGGAGAGATGATAATCATTGTGAGGTGTCAGCCACTAATAGCTAAGCAGGTCAGTTAAATCTTTGACTTTGTCATTGGGGTGTACTGATATGCGCTGGGCAGTCTTCTGTCCTGTGCTACTGTATGCATTCTTATTGCTGCTTGTTCACGATTCCTAAATGTAAACAGTGAAAGATTTGAAAGACTCTTGATGCAACAAGCATTTCCCACTCTTTGCCCTGGGGGTGAGAGGGCTGCTTTCGGCCTTCAACACCCTCAATTTTGGAGTGGCCGGCTCCACCACTGAGAATGAGGGGCTAATCCTGGTCGGAAACGGGCAGAGGTCTGCGCCCTGCGTCCTCCACGCGTCCCTAACGCTCCCAAACGCGACCACAGCCCTTACGGGCACAGCCCTATGTCGGTGCAGCCTCTATGGTGCAGCCACCCAGGTAGCTTAGGGTTAGGATATGTGCTCTTCAACATAAGCCTGGCCAACCAGGCCCTGGAGAGTGTCACAGCATGCTCTGTAATCCCCTAGTGATGGTGGCCTTGGTGACGATGATCTTGCTGGAATACTGATGCCTTTTTTCCTCCCAGAAGCCCCAGAAGCCTATTGAAATGAAGGGGTGTGCACCTCTCACTGGCCTCTGTTTACCCTCTGGCTAACTGAAATTAGTTCTGGGCTTTCCAGGCAAATGTATCCATTTCGGGAGAGAGCTAGGAATAGGAAGGCTCTTTCTGCAGGCTCGGTGGGAAAGAGTCAGAGAGCTACATGCCTGAGGCATCTTTCTTCCTCCTTCGCTCATTGTGTTCCCTAACTTCTAACTCTCTGCCAGGCCAGGCCCTGTTTCTTTTACTGCCAACCCCCCCTAACCCCTCGTCTTCCACCTACTTCCCGCTCTATTATGCCTTCTCCTTTTTTGCTCTCTTCTGTGGCCCTTTGAAAATGAATGCAGGCCTAGCTAAGCCTCATGAAGGAAATCTACCAACAAAAGATGCATTCCTTGCTTATGGGAGGCGGGGTAGATCTAGAAGGGCATGGCGTAGGTTCCCTGGTAAAGGGAGGAAGAAAGAATAGAGGCGGCCAGGAAGTGCACGTTAGTGCCGGATGAGGATAAAAATGTCAGCCCATTGTGGGGTCCATTCCATCTTCCCCCTTCCTCATGGCCCCTTTCCCCACATTAGAACCCTCCCTCCACTATTCAGGGCCCACTTTATCCCACATCCCCATGCTTCTCTCGTTCTACCACCCCCCACTCACCCAGGCCGCTCCTCTTCTCCACAGGGACCCCTTCATCCAGCCCTACCTTCCCTTTTTGCCTACCCGGCCTCCTCCTTTATTTACTCTGCACTTCCTCTCCCCCACCTCTACAGTCCTGCCTCTTTTCCACCCTCCCATTACCAGGGAACTCATTACATAACCACTGAACCTTTTAGAAGGACTGGGTCCCCTCAACTGATTACCCAACTACTCTGTTTCTGTGCCGAAAGCAGGACTCGAACCCAGGCCCCCAGTGCTGTAACACAAGCACTTAACCTCTAGGCCACTGCAGTTAGCTGGTGTTTGGTGGAGCGGGGGGCCAGATGGTCTATCCTCCTTGGCTCCAGTGAACATGTTTCACAACTGAAATGGTTATGCTCATGGGGGCATGCAGAAGAAAGATATATATGCCCAAAAGCTACCCTCAGAAGCACAGCCACCAGTGGCTCAAGTGGTAAGTGCTTGGTCTTGGAATGCTGGAGACCTGAGTTCTAATCCAATGTCTGCAATCTCCTGGGCATGTTTTTTTTTAATTAAAAAAATATATTTTTTAATTGAAAATGGGTATGCATTGCCCTGAGCAATCAGCCAACAGCCAATGCCCCTTCAATACCTGCATTCCTACTAGCAGTTGTGCCTTTGTTTTCTGCACTCTGGCCTAGGTAACACCCATACAAAAGTTTGTCTCTCTGGCCCCAGTTGACTGGAAAAAAACAAGGGGAAAAGGTGTAATCTACGGGTCATGGTTGATACAATAATTGCCCTGGGACTCAAACAGGACACCTTCACGAGGTGCTATGAGGTGACCACCGGCCCCTGCATAGCAAGCAAACCTGTATCAGCATCTCACCAGCAACTGAATGTGTCGCCTGCAGGCTACACATAAGAGGCTGCAGTAGGTGCATTAACCCATCGGGCTGTGGACCCTCCTTCCTCTGAGAGCAGGAAACTGAATTTCCATGTTGCCTTCCTTTGGCACATTTGATCTATCTTTCAACCCAATTCAGAGGATGTTTTGCTTCACGGAGAGATGATAATCATTGTGAGGTGTCAGCCACTAATAGCTAAGCAGGTCAGTTAAATCTTTGACTTTGTCATTGGGGTGTACTGATATGCGCTGGGCAGTCTTCTGTCCTGTGCTACTGTAAGCATTCTTATTGCTGCTTGTTCACGATTCCTAAATGTAAACAGTGAAATATTTGAAAGACTCTTGATGCAACAAGCATTTCCCACTCTTTGCCCTGGGGGTGAGAGGGCTGCTTTCGGCCTTCAACACCCTCAATTTTGGAGTGGCCGGCTCCACCACTGAGAATGAGGGGCTAATCCTGGTCGGAAACGGGCAGAGGTCTGCGCCCTGCGTCCTCCACGCGTCCCTAACGCTCCCAAACGCGACCACAGCCCTTACGGGCACAGCCCTATGTCGGTGCAGCCTCTATGGTGCAGCCACCCAGGTAGCTTAGGGTTAGGATATGTGCTCTTCAACATAAGCCTGGCCAACCAGGCCCTGGAGAGTGTCACAGCATGCTCTGTAATCCCCTAGTGATGGTGGCCTTGGTGACGATGATCTTGCTGGAATACTGATGCCTTTTTTCCTCCCAGAAGCCCCAGAAGCCTATTGAAATGAAGGGGTGTGCACCTCTCACTGGCCTCTGTTTACCCTCTGGCTAACTGAAATTAGTTCTGGGCTTTCCAGGCAAATGTATCCATTTCGGGAGAGAGCTAGGAATAGGAAGGCTCTTTCTGCAGGCTCGGTGGGAAAGAGTCAGAGAGCTACATGCCTGAGGCATCTTTCTTCCTCCTTCGCTCATTGTGTTCCCTAACTTCTAACTCTCTGCCAGGCCAGGCCCTGTTTCTTTTACTGCCAACCCCCCCTAACCCCTCGTCTTCCACCTACTTCCCGCTCTATTATGCCTTCTCCTTTTTTGCTCTCTTCTGTGGCCCTTTGAAAATGAATGCAGGCCTAGCTAAGCCTCATGAAGGAAATCTACCAACAAAAGATGCATTCCTTGCTTATGGGAGGCGGGGTAGATCTAGAAGGGCATGGCGTAGGTTCCCTGGTAAAGGGAGGAAGAAAGAATAGAGGCGGCCAGGAAGTGCACGTTAGTGCCGGATGAGGATAAAAATGTCAGCCCATTGTGGGGTCCATTCCATCTTCCCCCTTCCTCATGGCCCCTTTCCCCACATTAGAACCCTCCCTCCACTATTCAGGGCCCACTTTATCCCACATCCCCATGCTTCTCTCGTTCTACCACCCCCCACTCACCCAGGCCGCTCCTCTTCTCCACAGGGACCCCTTCATCCAGCCCTACCTTCCCTTTTTGCCTACCCGGCCTCCTCCTTTATTTACTCTGCACTTCCTCTCCCCCACCTCTACAGTCCTGCCTCTTTTCCACCCTCCCATTACCAGGGAACTCATTACATAACCACTGAACCTTTTAGAAGGACTGGGTCCCCTCAACTGATTACCCAACTACTCTGTTTCTGTGCCGAAAGCAGGACTCGAACCCAGGCCCCCAGTGCTGTAACACAAGCACTTAACCTCTAGGCCACTGCAGTTAGCTGGTGTTTGGTGGAGCGGGGGGCCAGATGGTCTATCCTCCTTGGCTCCAGTGAACATGTTTCACAACTGAAATGGTTATGCTCATGGGGGCATGCAGAAGAAAGATATATACGCCCAAAAGCTACCCTCAGAAGCACAGCCACCAGTGGCTCAAGTGGTAAGTGCTTGGTCTTGGAATGCTGGAGACCTGAGTTCTAATCCAATGTCTGCAATCTCCTGGGCATGTTTTTTTTTAATTAAAAAAATATATTTTTTAATTGAAAATGGGTATGCATTGCCCTGAGCAATCAGCCAACAGCCAATGCCCCTTCAATACCTGCATTCCTACTAGCAGTTGTGCCTTTGTTTTCTGCACTCTGGCCTAGGTAACACCCATACAAAAGTTTGTCTCTCTGGCCCCAGTTGACTGGAAAAAAACGAGGGGAAAAGGTGTAATCTACGGGTCATGGTTGATACAATAATTGCCCTGGGACTCAAACAGGACACCTTCACGAGGTGCTATGAGGTGACCACCGGCCCCTGCATAGCAAGCAAACCTGTATCAGCATCTCACCAGCAACTGAATGTGTCGCCTGCAGGCTACACATAAGAGGCTGCAGTAGGTGCATTAACCCATCGGGCTGTGGACCCTCCTTCCTCTGAGAGCAGGAAACTGAATTTCCATGTTGCCTTCCTTTGGCACATTTGATCTATCTTTCAACCCAATTCAGAGGATGTTTTGCTTCACGGAGAGATGATAATCATTGTGAGGTGTCAGCCACTAATAGCTAAGCAGGTCAGTTAAATCTTTGACTTTGTCATTGGGGTGTACTGATATGCGCTGGGCAGTCTTCTGTCCTGTGCTACTGTATGCATTCTTATTGCTGCTTGTTCACGATTCCTAAATGTAAACAGTGAAATATTTGAAAGACTCTTGATGCAACAAGCATTTCCCACTCTTTGCCCTGGGGGTGAGAGGGCTGCTTTCGGCCTTCAACACCCTCAATTTTGGAGTGGCCGGCTCCACCACTGAGAATGAGGGGCTAATCCTGGTCGGAAACGGGCAGAGGTCTGCGCCCTGCGTCCTCCACGCGTCCCTAACGCTCCCAAACGCGACCACAGCCCTTACGGGCACAGCCCTATGTCGGTGCAGCCTCTATGGTGCAGCCACCCAGGTAGCTTAGGGTTAGGATATGTGCTCTTCAACATAAGCCTGGCCAACCAGGCCCTGTAGAGTGTCACAGCATGCTCTGTAATCCCCTAGTGATGGTGGCCTTGGTGACGATGATCTTGCTGGAATACTGATGCCTTTTTTCCTCCCAGAAGCCCCAGAAGCCTATTGAAATGAAGGGGTGTGCACCTCTCACTGGCCTCTGTTTACCCTCTGGCTAACTGAAATTAGTTCTGGGCTTTCCAGGCAAATGTATCCATTTCGGGAGAGAGCTAGGAATAGGAAGGCTCTTTCTGCAGGCTCGGTGGGAAAGAGTCAGAGAGCTACATGCCTGAGGCATCTTTCTTCCTCCTTCGCTCATTGTGTTCCCTAACTTCTAACTCTCTGCCAGGCCAGGCCCTGTTTCTTTTACTGCCAACCCCCCCTAACCCCTCGTCTTCCACCTACTTCCCGCTCTATTATGCCTTCTCCTTTTTTGCTCTCTTCTGTGGCCCTTTGAAAATGAATGCAGGCCTAGCTAAGCCTCATGAAGGAAATCTACCAACAAAAGATGCATTCCTTGCTTATGGGAGGCGGGGTAGATCTAGAAGGGCATGGCGTAGGTTCCCTGGTAAAGGGAGGAAGAAAGAATAGAGGCGGCCAGGAAGTGCACGTTAGTGCCGGATGAGGATAAAAATGTCAGCCCATTGTGGGGTCCATTCCATCTTCCCCCTTCCTCATGGCCCCTTTCCCCACATTAGAACCCTCCCTCCACTATTCAGGGCCTACTTTATCCCACATCCCCATGCTTCTCTCCTTCTACCACCCCCCACTCACCCAGGCCGCTCCTCTTCTCCACAGGGACCCCTTCATCCAGCCCTACCCTCCCTTTTTGCCTACCCGGCCTCCTCCTTTATTTACTCTGCACTTCCTCTCCCCCACCTCTACAGTCCTGCCTCTTTTCCACCCTCCCATTACCAGGGAACTCATTACATAACCACTGAACCTTTTAGAAGGACTGGGTCCCCTCAACTGATTACCCAACTACTCTGTTTCTGTGCCGAAAGCAGGACTCGAACCCAGGCCCCCAGTGCTGTAACACAAGCACTTAACTTCTAGGCCACTGCAGTTAGCTGGTGTTTGGTGGAGCGGGGGGGCCAGATGGTCTATCCTCCTTGGCTCCAGTGAACATGTTTCACAACTGAAATGGTTATGCTCACGGGGGCATGCAGAAGAAAGATATATACGCCCAAAAGCTACCCTCAGAAGCACAGCCACCAGTGGCTCAAGTGGTAAGTGCTTGGTCTTGGAATGCTGGAGACCTGAGTTCTAATCCAATGTCTGCAATCTCCTGGGCATGTTTTTTTTTAATTAAAAAAATATATTTTTTAATTGAAAATGGGTATGCATTGCCCTGAGCAATCAGCCAACAGCCAATGCCCCTTCAATACCTGCATTCCTACTAGCAGTTGTGCCTTTGTTTTCTGCACTCTGGCCTAGGTAACACCCATACAAAAGTTTGTCTCTCTGGCCCCAGTTGACTGGAAAAAAACGAGGGGAAAAGGTGTAATCTACGGGTCATGGTTGATACAATAATTGCCCTGGGACTCAAACAGGACACCTTCACGAGGTGCTATGAGGTGACCACCGGCCCCTGCATAGCAAGCAAACCTGTATCAGCATCTCACCAGCAACTGAATGTGTCGCCTGCAGGCTACACATAAGAGGCTGCAGTAGGTGCATTAACCCATCGGGCTGTGGACCCTCCTTCCTCTGAGAGCAGGAAACTGAATTTCCATGTTGCCTTCCTTTGGCACATTTGATCTATCTTTCAACCCAATTCAGAGGATGTTTTGCTTCACGGAGAGATGATAATCATTGTGAGGTGTCAGCCACTAATAGCTAAGCAGGTCAGTTAAATCTTTGACTTTGTCATTGGGGTGTACTGATATGCGCTGGGCAGTCTTCTGTCCTGTGCTACTGTATGCATTCTTATTGCTGCTTGTTCACGATTCCTAAATGTAAACAGTGAAATATTTGAAAGACTCTTGATGCAACAAGCATTTCCCACTCTTTGCCCTGGGGGTGAGAGGGCTGCTTTCGGCCTTCAACACCCTCAATTTTGGAGTGGCCGGCTCCACCACTGAGAATGAGGGGCTAATCCTGGTCGGAAACGGGCAGAGGTCTGCGCCCTGCGTCCTCCACGCGTCCCTAACGCTCCCAAACGCGACCACAGCCCTTACGGGCACAGCCCTATGTCGGTGCAGCCTCTATGGTGCAGCCACCCAGGTAGCTTAGGGTTAGGATATGTGCTCTTCAACATAAGCCTGGCCAACCAGGCCCTGGAGAGTGTCACAGCATGCTCTGTAATCCCCTAGTGATGGTGGCCTTGGTGACGATGATCTTGCTGGAATACTGATGCCTTTTTTCCTCCCAGAAGCCCCAGAAGCCTATTGAAATGAAGGGGTGTGCACCTCTCACTGGCCTCTGTTTACCCTCTGGCTAACTGAAATTAGTTCTGGGCTTTCCAGGCAAATGTATCCATTTCGGGAGAGAGCTAGGAATAGGAAGGCTCTTTCTGCAGGCTCGGTGGGAAAGAGTCAGAGAGCTACATGCCTGAGGCATCTTTCTTCCTCCTTCGCTCATTGTGTTCCCTAACTTCTAACTCTCTGCCAGGCCAGGCCCTGTTTCTTTTACTGCCAACCCCCCCTAACCCCTCGTCTTCCACCTACTTCCCGCTCTATTATGCCTTCTCCTTTTTTGCTCTCTTCTGTGGCCCTTTGAAAATGAATGCAGGCCTAGCTAAGCCTCATGAAGGAAATCTACCAACAAAAGATGCATTCCTTGCTTATGGGAGGCGGGGTAGATCTAGAAGGGCATGGCGTAGGTTCCCTGGTAAAGGGAGGAAGAAAGAATAGAGGCGGCCAGGAAGTGCACGTTAGTGCCGGATGAGGATAAAAATGTCAGCCCATTGTGGGGTCCATTCCATCTTCCCCCTTCCTCATGGCCCCTTTCCCCACATTAGAACCCTCCCTCCACTATTCAGGGCCCACTTTATCCCACATCCCCATGCTTCTCTCTTTCTACCACCCCCCACTCACCCAGGCCGCTCCTCTTCTCCACAGGGACCTCTTCATCCAGCCCTACCCTCCCTTTTTGCCTACCCGGCCTCCTCCTTTATTTACTCTGCACTTCCTCTCCCCCACCTCTACAGTCCTGCCTCTTTTCCACCCTCCCATTACCAGGGAACTCATTACATAACCACTGAACCTTTTAGAAGGACTGGGTCCCCTCAACTGATTACCCAACTACTCTGTTTCTGTGCCGAAAGCAGGACTCGAACCCAGGCCCCCAGTGCTGTAACAAAAGCACTTAACCTCTAGGCCACTGCAGTTAGCTGGTGTTTGGTGGAGCGGGGGGGCCAGATGGTCTATCCTCCTTGGCTCCAGTGAACATGTTTCACAACTGAAATGGTTATGCTCACGGGGGCATGCAGAAGAAAGATATATACGCCCAAAAGCTACCCTCAGAAGCACAGCCACCAGTGGCTCAAGTGGTAAGTGCTTGGTCTTGGAATGCTGGAGACCTGAGTTCTAATCCAATGTCTGCAATCTCCTGGGCATGTTTTTTTTTAATTAAAAAAATATATTTTTTAATTGAAAATGGGTATGCATTGCCCTGAGCAATCAGCCAACAGCCAATGCCCCTTCAATACCTGCATTCCTACTAGCAGTTGTGCCTTTGTTTTCTGCACTCTGGCCTAGGTAACACCCATACAAAAGTTTGTCTCTCTGGCCCCAGTTGACTGGAAAAAAACGAGGGGAAAAGGTGTAATCTACGGGTCATGGTTGATACAATAATTGCCCTGGGACTCAAACAGGACACCTTCACGAGGTGCTATGAGGTGACCACCGGCCCCTGCATAGCAAGCAAACCTGTATCAGCATCTCACCAGCAACTGAATGTGTCGCCTGCAGGCTACACATAAGAGGCTGCAGTAGGTGCATTAACCCATCGGGCTGTGGACCCTCCTTCCTCTGAGAGCAGGAAACTGAATTTCCATGTTGCCTTCCTTTGGCACATTTGATCTATCTTTCAACCCAATTCAGAGGATGTTTTGCTTCACGGAGAGATGATAATCATTGTGAGGTGTCAGCCACTAATAGCTAAGCAGGTCAGTTAAATCTTTGACTTTGTCATTGGGGTGTACTGATATGCGCTGGGCAGTCTTCTGTCCTGTGCTACTGTATGCATTCTTATTGCTGCTTGTTCACGATTCCTAAATGTAAACAGTGAAATATTTGAAAGACTCTTGATGCAACAAGCATTTCCCACTCTTTGCCCTGGGGGTGAGAGGGCTGCTTTCGGCCTTCAACACCCTCAATTTTGGAGTGGCCGGCTCCACCACTGAGAATGAGGGGCTAATCCTGGTCGGAAACGGGCAGAGGTCTGCGCCCTGCGTCCTCCACGCGTCCCTAACGCTCCCAAACGCGACCACAGCCCTTACGGGCACAGCCCTATGTCGGTGCAGCCTCTATGGTGCAGCCACCCAGGTAGCTTAGGGTTAGGATATGTGCTCTTCAACATAAGCCTGGCCAACCAGGCCCTGGAGAGTGTCACAGCATGCTCTGTAATCCCCTAGTGATGGTGGCCTTGGTGACGATGATCTTGCTGGAATACTGATGCCTTTTTTCCTCCCAGAAGCCCCAGAAGCCTATTGAAATGAAGGGGTGTGCACCTCTCACTGGCCTCTGTTTACCCTCTGGCTAACTGAAATTAGTTCTGGGCTTTCCAGGCAAATGTATCCATTTCGGGAGAGAGCTAGGAATAGGAAGGCTCTTTCTGCAGGCTCGGTGGGAAAGAGTCAGAGAGCTACATGCCTGAGGCATCTTTCTTCCTCCTTCGCTCATTGTGTTCCCTAACTTCTAACTCTCTGCCAGGCCAGGCCCTGTTTCTTTTACTGCCAACCCCCCCTAACCCCTCGTCTTCCACCTACTTCCCGCTCTATTATGCCTTCTCCTTTTTTGCTCTCTTCTGTGGCCCTTTGAAAATGAATGCAGGCCTAGCTAAGCCTCATGAAGGAAATCTACCAACAAAAGATGCATTCCTTTCTTATGGGAGGCGGGGTAGATCTAGAAGGGCATGGCGTAGGTTCCCTGGTAAAGGGAGGAAGAAAGAATAGAGGCGGCCAGGAAGTGCACGTTAGTGCCGGATGAGGATAAAAATGTCAGCCCATTGTGGGGTCCATTCCATCTTCCCCCTTCCTCATGGCCCCTTTCCCCACATTAGAACCCTCCCTCCACTATTCAGGGCCCACTTTATCCCACATCCCCATGCTTCTCTCTTTCTACCACCCCCCACTCACCCAGGCCGCTCCTCTTCTCCACAGGGACCTCTTCATCCAGCCCTACCTTCCCTTTTTGCCTACCCGGCCTCCTCCTTTATTTACTCTGCACTTCCTCTCCCCCACCTCTACAGTCCTGCCTCTTTTCCACCCTCCCATTACCAGGGAACTCATTACATAACCACTGAACCTTTTAGAAGGACTGGGTCCCCTCAACTGATTACCCAACTACTCTGTTTCTGTGCCGAAAGCAGGACTCGAACCCAGGCCCCCAGTGCTGTAACACAAGCACTTAACCTCTAGGCCACTGCAGTTAGCTGGTGTTTGGTGGAGCGGGGGGGCCAGATGGTCTATCCTCCTTGGCTCCAGTGAACATGTTTCACAACTGAAATGGTTATGCTCACGGGGGCATGCAGAAGAAAGATATATACGCCCAAAAGCTACCCTCAGAAGCACAGCCACCAGTGGCTCAAGTGGTAAGTGCTTGGTCTTGGAATGCTGGAGACCTGAGTTCTAATCCAATGTCTGCAATCTCCTGGGCATGTTTTTTTTTAATTAAAAAAATATATTTTTTAATTGAAAATGGGTATGCATTGCCCTGAGCAATCAGCCAACAGCCAATGCCCCTTCAATACCTGCATTCCTACTAGCAGTTGTGCCTTTGTTTTCTGCACTCTGGCCTAGGTAACACCCATACAAAAGTTTGTCTCTCTGGCCCCAGTTGACTGGAAAAAAACGAGGGGAAAAGGTGTAATCTACGGGTCATGGTTGATACAATAATTGCCCTGGGACTCAAACAGGACACCTTCACGAGGTGCTATGAGGTGACCACCGGCCCCTGCATAGCAAGCAAACCTGTATCAGCATCTCACCAGCAACTGAATGTGTCGCCTGCAGGCTACACATAAGAGGCTGCAGTAGGTGCATTAACCCATCGGGCTGTGGACCCTCCTTCCTCTGAGAGCAGGAAACTGAATTTCCATGTTGCCTTCCTTTGGCACATTTGATCTATCTTTCAACCCAATTCAGAGGATGTTTTGCTTCACGGAGAGATGATAATCATTGTGAGGTGTCAGCCACTAATAGCTAAGCAGGTCAGTTAAATCTTTGACTTTGTCATTGGGGTGTACTGATATGCGCTGGGCAGTCTTCTGTCCTGTGCTACTGTATGCATTCTTATTGCTGCTTGTTCACGATTCCTAAATGTAAACAGTGAAATATTTGAAAGACTCTTGATGCAACAAGCATTTCCCACTCTTTGCCCTGGGGGTGAGAGGGCTGCTTTCGGCCTTCAACACCCTCAATTTTGGAGTGGCCGGCTCCACCACTGAGAATGAGGGGCTAATCCTGGTCGGAAACGGGCAGAGGTCTGCGCCCTGCGTCCTCCACGCGTCCCTAACGCTCCCAAACGCGACCACAGCCCTTACGGGCACAGCCCTATGTCGGTGCAGCCTCTATGGTGCAGCCACCCAGGTAGCTTAGGGTTAGGATATGTGCTCTTCAACATAAGCCTGGCCAACCAGGCCCTGGAGAGTGTCACAGCATGCTCTGTAATCCCCTAGTGATGGTGGCCTTGGTGACGATGATCTTGCTGGAATACTGATGCCTTTTTTCCTCCCAGAAGCCCCAGAAGCCTATTGAAATGAAGGGGTGTGCACCTCTCACTGGCCTCTGTTTACCCTCTGGCTAACTGAAATTAGTTCTGGGCTTTCCAGGCAAATGTATCCATTTCGGGAGAGAGCTAGGAATAGGAAGGCTCTTTCTGCAGGCTCGGTGGGAAAGAGTCAGAGAGCTACATGCCTGAGGCATCTTTCTTCCTCCTTCGCTCATTGTGTTCCCTAACTTCTAACTCTCTGCCAGGCCAGGCCCTGTTTCTTTTACTGCCAACCCCCCCTAACCCCTCGTCTTCCACCTACTTCCCGCTCTATTATGCCTTCTCCTTTTTTGCTCTCTTCTGTGGCCCTTTGAAAATGAATGCAGGCCTAGCTAAGCCTCATGAAGGAAATCTACCAACAAAAGATGCATTCCTTGCTTATGGGAGGCGGGGTAGATCTAGAAGGGCATGGCGTAGGTTCCCTGGTAAAGGGAGGAAGAAAGAATAGAGGCGGCCAGGAAGTGCACGTTAGTGCCGGATGAGGATAAAAATGTCAGCCCATTGTGGGGTCCATTCCATCTTCCCCCTTCCTCATGGCCCCTTTCCCCACATTAGAACCCTCCCTCCACTATTCAGGGCCCACTTTATCCCACATCCCCATGCTTCTCTCGTTCTACCACCCCCCACTCACCCAGGCCGCTCCTCTTCTCCACAGGGACCCCTTCATCCAGCCCTACCTTCCCTTTTTGCCTACCCGGCCTCCTCCTTTATTTACTCTGCACTTCCTCTCCCCCACCTCTACAGTCCTGCCTCTTTTCCACCCTCCCATTACCAGGGAACTCATTACATAACCACTGAACCTTTTAGAAGGACTGGGTCCCCTCAACTGATTACCCAACTACTCTGTTTCTGTGCCGAAAGCAGGACTCGAACCCAGGCCCCCAGTGCTGTAACACAAGCACTTAACCTCTAGGCCACTGCAGTTAGCTGGTGTTTGGTGGAGCGGGGGGCCAGATGGTCTATCCTCCTTGGCTCCAGTGAACATGTTTCACAACTGAAATGGTTATGCTCATGGGGGCATGCAGAAGAAAGATATATACGCCCAAAAGCTACCCTCAGAAGCACAGCCACCAGTGGCTCAAGTGGTAAGTGCTTGGTCTTGGAATGCTGGAGACCTGAGTTCTAATCCAATGTCTGCAATCTCCTGGGCATGTTTTTTTTTAATTAAAAAAATATATTTTTTAATTGAAAATGGGTATGCATTGCCCTGAGCAATCAGCCAACAGCCAATGCCCCTTCAATACCTGCATTCCTACTAGCAGTTGTGCCTTTGTTTTCTGCACTCTGGCCTAGGTAACACCCATACAAAAGTTTGTCTCTCTGGCCCCAGTTGACTGGAAAAAAACGAGGGGAAAAGGTGTAATCTACGGGTCATGGTTGATACAATAATTGCCCTGGGACTCAAACAGGACACCTTCACGAGGTGCTATGAGGTGACCACCGGCCCCTGCATAGCAAGCAAACCTGTATCAGCATCTCACCAGCAACTGAATGTGTCGCCTGCAGGCTACACATAAGAGGCTGCAGTAGGTGCATTAACCCATCGGGCTGTGGACCCTCCTTCCTCTGAGAGCAGGAAACTGAATTTCCATGTTGCCTTCCTTTGGCACATTTGATCTATCTTTCAACCCAATTCAGAGGATGTTTTGCTTCACGGAGAGATGATAATCATTGTGAGGTGTCAGCCACTAATAGCTAAGCAGGTCAGTTAAATCTTTGACTTTGTCATTGGGGTGTACTGATATGCGCTGGGCAGTCTTCTGTCCTGTGCTACTGTATGCATTCTTATTGCTGCTTGTTCACGATTCCTAAATGTAAACAGTGAAATATTTGAAAGACTCTTGATGCAACAAGCATTTCCCACTCTTTGCCCTGGGGGTGAGAGGGCTGCTTTCGGCCTTCAACACCCTCAATTTTGGAGTGGCCGGCTCCACCACTGAGAATGAGGGGCTAATCCTGGTCGGAAACGGGCAGAGGTCTGCGCCCTGCGTCCTCCACGCGTCCCTAACGCTCCCAAACGCGACCACAGCCCTTACGGGCACAGCCCTATGTCGGTGCAGCCTCTATGGTGCAGCCACCCAGGTAGCTTAGGGTTAGGATATGTGCTCTTCAACATAAGCCTGGCCAACCAGGCCCTGGAGAGTGTCACAGCATGCTCTGTAATCCCCTAGTGATGGTGGCCTTGGTGACGATGATCTTGCTGGAATACTGATGCCTTTTTTCCTCCCAGAAGCCCCAGAAGCCTATTGAAATGAAGGGGCGTGCACCTCTCACTGGCCTCTGTTTACCCTCTGGCTAACTGAAATTAGTTCTGGGCTTTCCAGGCAAATGTATCCATTTCGGGAGAGAGCTAGGAATAGGAAGGCTCTTTCTGCAGGCTCGGTGGGAAAGAGTCAGAGAGCTACATGCCTGAGGCATCTTTCTTCCTCCTTCGCTCATTGTGTTCCCTAACTTCTAACTCTCTGCCAGGCCAGGCCCTGTTTCTTTTACTGCCAACCCCCCCTAACCCCTCGTCTTCCACCTACTTCCCGCTCTATTATGCCTTCTCCTTTTTTGCTCTCTTCTGTGGCCCTTTGAAAATGAATGCAGGCCTAGCTAAGCCTCATGAAGGAAATCTACCAACAAAAGATGCATTCCTTGCTTATGGGAGGCGGGGTAGATCTAGAAGGGCATGGCGTAGGTTCCCTGGTAAAGGGAGGAAGAAAGAATAGAGGCGGCCAGGAAGTGCACGTTAGTGCCGGATGAGGATAAAAATGTCAGCCCATTGTGGGGTCCATTCCATCTTCCCCCTTCCTCATGGCCCCTTTCCCCACATTAGAACCCTCCCTCCACTATTCAGGGCCCACTTTATCCCACATCCCCATGCTTCTCTCGTTCTACCACCCCCCACTCACCCAGGCCGCTCCTCTTCTCCACAGGGACCCCTTCATCCAGCCCTACCTTCCCTTTTTGCCTACCCGGCCTCCTCCTTTATTTACTCTGCACTTCCTCTCCCCCACCTCTACAGTCCTGCCTCTTTTCCACCCTCCCATTACCAGGGAACTCATTACATAACCACTGAACCTTTTAGAAGGACTGGGTCCCCTCAACTGATTACCCAACTACTCTGTTTCTGTGCCGAAAGCAGGACTCGAACCCAGGCCCCCAGTGCTGTAACACAAGCACTTAACCTCTAGGCCACTGCAGTTAGCTGGTGTTTGGTGGAGCGGGGGGCCAGATGGTCTATCCTCCTTGGCTCCAGTGAACATGTTTCACAACTGAAATGGTTATGCTCATGGGGGCATGCAGAAGAAAGATATATACGCCCAAAAGCTACCCTCAGAAGCACAGCCACCAGTGGCTCAAGTGGTAAGTGCTTGGTCTTGGAATGCTGGAGACCTGAGTTCTAATCCAATGTCTGCAATCTCCTGGGCATGTTTTTTTTTAATTAAAAAAATATATTTTTTAATTGAAAATGGGTATGCATTGCCCTGAGCAATCAGCCAACAGCCAATGCCCCTTCAATACCTGCATTCCTACTAGCAGTTGTGCCTTTGTTTTCTGCACTCTGGCCTAGGTAACACCCATACAAAAGTTTGTCTCTCTGGCCCCAGTTGACTGGAAAAAAACAAGGGGAAAAGGTGTAATCTACGGGTCATGGTTGATACAATAATTGCCCTGGGACTCAAACAGGACACCTTCACGAGGTGCTATGAGGTGACCACCGGCCCCTGCATAGCAAGCAAACCTGTATCAGCATCTCACCAGCAACTGAATGTGTCGCCTGCAGGCTACACATAAGAGGCTGCAGTAGGTGCATTAACCCATCGGGCTGTGGACCCTCCTTCCTCTGAGAGCAGGAAACTGAATTTCCATGTTGCCTTCCTTTGGCACATTTGATCTATCTTTCAACCCAATTCAGAGGATGTTTTGCTTCACGGAGAGATGATAATCATTGTGAGGTGTCAGCCACTAATAGCTAAGCAGGTCAGTTAAATCTTTGACTTTGTCATTGGGGTGTACTGATATGCGCTGGGCAGTCTTCTGTCCTGTGCTACTGTATGCATTCTTATTGCTGCTTGTTCACGATTCCTAAATGTAAACAGTGAAATATTTGAAAGACTCTTGATGCAACAAGCATTTCCCACTCTTTGCCCTGGGGGTGAGAGGGCTGCTTTCGGCCTTCAACACCCTCAATTTTGGAGTGGCCGGCTCCACCACTGAGAATGAGGGGCTAATCCTGGTCGGAAACGGGCAGAGGTCTGCGCCCTGCGTCCTCCACGCGTCCCTAACGCTCCCAAACGCGACCACAGCCCTTACGGGCACAGCCCTATGTTGGTGCAGCCTCTATGGTGCAGCCACCCAGGTAGCTTAGGGTTAGGATATGTGCTCTTCAACATAAGCCTGGCCAACCAGGCCCTGGAGAGTGTCACAGCATGCTCTGTAATCCCCTAGTGATGGTGGCCTTGGTGACGATGATCTTGCTGGAATACTGATGCCTTTTTTCCTCCCAGAAGCCCCAGAAGCCTATTGAAATGAAGGGGTGTGCACCTCTCACTGGCCTCTGTTTACCCTCTGGCTAACTGAAATTAGTTCTGGGCTTTCCAGGCAAATGTATCCATTTCGGGAGAGAGCTAGGAATAGGAAGGCTCTTTCTGCAGGCTCGGTGGGAAAGAGTCAGAGAGCTACATGCCTGAGGCATCTTTCTTCCTCCTTCGCTCATTGTGTTCCCTAACTTCTAACTCTCTGCCAGGCCAGGCCCTGTTTCTTTTACTGCCAACCCCCCCTAACCCCTCGTCTTCCACCTACTTCCCGCTCTATTATGCCTTCTCCTTTTTTGCTCTCTTCTGTGGCCCTTTGAAAATGAATGCAGGCCTAGCTAAGCCTCATGAAGGAAATCTACCAACAAAAGATGCATTCCTTGCTTATGGGAGGCGGGGTAGATCTAGAAGGGCATGGCGTAGGTTCCCTGGTAAAGGGAGGAAGAAAGAATAGAGGCGGCCAGGAAGTGCACGTTAGTGCCGGATGAGGATAAAAATGTCAGCCCATTGTGGGGTCCATTCCATCTTCCCCCTTCCTCATGGCCCCTTTCCCCACATTAGAACCCTCCCTCCACTATTCAGGGCCCACTTTATCCCACATCCCCATGCTTCTCTCGTTCTACCACCCCCCACTCACCCAGGCCGCTCCTCTTCTCCACAGGGACCCCTTCATCCAGCCCTACCTTCCCTTTTTGCCTACCCGGCCTCCTCCTTTATTTACTCTGCACTTCCTCTCCCCCACCTCTACAGTCCTGCCTCTTTTCCACCCTCCCATTACCAGGGAACTCATTACATAACCACTGAACCTTTTAGAAGGACTGGGTCCCCTCAACTGATTACCCAACTACTCTGTTTCTGTGCCGAAAGCAGGACTCGAACCCAGGCCCCCAGTGCTGTAACACAAGCACTTAACCTCTAGGCCACTGCAGTTAGCTGGTGTTTGGTGGAGCGGGGGGCCAGATGGTCTATCCTCCTTGGCTCCAGTGAACATGTTTCACAACTGAAATGGTTATGCTCATGGGGGCATGCAGAAGAAAGATATATACGCCCAAAAGCTACCCTCAGAAGCACAGCCACCAGTGGCTCAAGTGGTAAGTGCTTGGTCTTGGAATGCTGGAGACCTGAGTTCTAATCCAATGTCTGCAATCTCCTGGGCATGTTTTTTTTTAATTAAAAAAATATATTTTTTAATTGAAAATGGGTATGCATTGCCCTGAGCAATCAGCCAACAGCCAATGCCCCTTCAATACCTGCATTCCTACTAGCAGTTGTGCCTTTGTTTTCTGCACTCTGGCCTAGGTAACACCCATACAAAAGTTTGTCTCTCTGGCCCCAGTTGACTGGAAAAAAACAAGGGGAAAAGGTGTAATCTACGGGTCATGGTTGATACAATAATTGCCCTGGGACTCAAACAGGACACCTTCACGAGGTGCTATGAGGTGACCACCGGCCCCTGCATAGCAAGCAAACCTGTATCAGCATCTCACCAGCAACTGAATGTGTCGCCTGCAGGCTACACATAAGAGGCTGCAGTAGGTGCATTAACCCATCGGGCTGTGGACCCTCCTTCCTCTGAGAGCAGGAAACTGAATTTCCATGTTGCCTTCCTTTGGCACATTTGATCTATCTTTCAACCCAATTCAGAGGATGTTTTGCTTCACGGAGAGATGATAATCATTGTGAGGTGTCAGCCACTAATAGCTAAGCAGGTCAGTTAAATCTTTGACTTTGTCATTGGGGTGTACTGATATGCGCTGGGCAGTCTTCTGTCCTGTGCTACTGTATGCATTCTTATTGCTGCTTGTTCACGATTCCTAAATGTAAACAGTGAAATATTTGAAAGACTCTTGATGCAACAAGCATTTCCCACTCTTTGCCCTGGGGGTGAGAGGGCTGCTTTCGGCCTTCAACACCCTCAATTTTGGAGTGGCCGGCTCCACCACTGAGAATGAGGGGCTAATCCTGGTCGGAAACGGGCAGAGGTCTGCGCCCTGCGTCCTCCACGCGTCCCTAACGCTCCCAAACGCGACCACAGCCCTTACGGGCACAGCCCTATGTTGGTGCAGCCTCTATGGTGCAGCCACCCAGGTAGCTTAGGGTTAGGATATGTGCTCTTCAACATAAGCCTGGCCAACCAGGCCCTGGAGAGTGTCACAGCATGCTCTGTAATCCCCTAGTGATGGTGGCCTTGGTGACGATGATCTTGCTGGAATACTGATGCCTTTTTTCCTCCCAGAAGCCCCAGAAGCCTATTGAAATGAAGGGGTGTGCACCTCTCACTGGCCTCTGTTTACCCTCTGGCTAACTGAAATTAGTTCTGGGCTTTCCAGGCAAATGTATCCATTTCGGGAGAGAGCTAGGAATAGGAAGGCTCTTTCTGCAGGCTCGGTGGGAAAGAGTCAGAGAGCTACATGCCTGAGGCATCTTTCTTCCTCCTTCGCTCATTGTGTTCCCTAACTTCTAACTCTCTGCCAGGCCAGGCCCTGTTTCTTTTACTGCCAACCCCCCCTAACCCCTCGTCTTCCACCTACTTCCCGCTCTATTATGCCTTCTCCTTTTTTGCTCTCTTCTGTGGCCCTTTGAAAATGAATGCAGGCCTAGCTAAGCCTCATGAAGGAAATCTACCAACAAAAGATGCATTCCTTGCTTATGGGAGGCGGGGTAGATCTAGAAGGGCATGGCGTAGGTTCCCTGGTAAAGGGAGGAAGAAAGAATAGAGGCGGCCAGGAAGTGCACGTTAGTGCCGGATGAGGATAAAAATGTCAGCCCATTGTGGGGTCCATTCCATCTTCCCCCTTCCTCATGGCCCCTTTCCCCACATTAGAACCCTCCCTCCACTATTCAGGGCCTACTTCATCCCACATCCCCATGCTTCTCTCCTTCTACCACCCCCCACTCACCCAGGCCGCTCCTCTTCTCCACAGGGACCCCTTCATCCAGCCCTACCTTCCCTTTTTGCCTACCCGGCATCCGCCTTTATTTACTCTGCACTTCCTCTCCCCCACCTCTACAGTCCTGCCTCTTTTCCACCCTCCCATTACCAGGGACCTCATTACATAACCACTGAACCTTTTAGAAGGACTGGGTCCCCTCAACTGATTACCCAACTACTCTGTTTCTGTGCCGAAAGCAGGACTCGAACCCAGGCCCCCAGTGCTGTAACACAAGCACTTAACCTCTAGGCCACTGCAGTTAGCTGGTGTTTGGTGGAGCGGGGGGCCAGATGGTCTATCCTCCTTGGCTCCAGTGAACATGTTTCACAACTGAAATGGTTATGCTCATGGGGGCATGCAGAAGAAAGATATATACGCCCAAAAGCTACCCTCAGAAGCACAGCCACCAGTGGCTCAAGTGGTAAGTGCTTGGTCTTGGAATGCTGGAGACCTGAGTTCTAATCCAATGTCTGCAATCTCCTGGGCATGTTTTTTTTTAATTAAAAAAATATATTTTTTAATTGAAAATGGGTATGCATTGCCCTGAGCAATCAGCCAACAGCCAATGCCCCTTCAATACCTGCATTACTACTAGCAGTTGTGCCTTTGTTTTCTGCACTCTGGCCTAGGTAACACCCATACAAAAGTTTGTCTCTCTGGCCCCAGTTGACTGGAAAAAAACGAGGGGAAAAGGTGTAATCTACGGGTCATGGTTGATACAATAATTGCCCTGGGACTCAAACAGGACACCTTCACGAGGTGCTATGAGGTGACCACCGGCCCCTGCATAGCAAGCAAACCTGTATCAGCATCTCACCAGCAACTGAATGTGTCGCCTGCAGGCTACACATAAGAGGCTGCAGTAGGTGCATTAACCCATCGGGCTGTGGACCCTCCTTCCTCTGAGAGCAGGAAACTGAATTTCCATGTTGCCTTCCTTTGGCACATTTGATCTATCTTTCAACCCAATTCAGAGGATGTTTTGCTTCACGGAGAGATGATAATCATTGTGAGGTGTCAGCCACTAATAGCTAAGCAGGTCAGTTAAATCTTTGACTTTGTCATTGGGGTGTACTGATATGCGCTGGGCAGTCTTCTGTCCTGTGCTACTGTATGCATTCTTATTGCTGCTTGTTCACGATTCCTAAATGTAAACAGTG
Organism: Ambystoma mexicanum; assembly: GCF_040938575.1. NCBI lineage: Eukaryota > Metazoa > Chordata > Amphibia > Caudata > Ambystomatidae > Ambystoma > Ambystoma mexicanum. The sequence goes on along the minus strand of NC_090926.1, from coordinate 199,652,499 downwards.
AAATATTTGAAAGACTCTTGATGCAACAAGCATTTCCCACTCTTTGCCCTGGGGGTGAGAGGGCTGCTTTCGGCCTTCAACACCCTCAATTTTGGAGTGGCCGGCTCCACCACTGAGAATGAGGGGCTAATCCTGGTCGGAAACGGGCAGAGGTCTGCGCCCTGCGTCCTCCACGCGTCCCTAACGCTCCCAAACGCGACCACAGCCCTTACGGGCACAGCCCTATGTCGGTGCAGCCTCTATGGTGCAGCCACCCAGGTAGCTTAGGGTTAGGATATGTGCTCTTCAACATAAGCCTGGCCAACCAGGCCCTGGAGAGTGTCACAGCATGCTCTGTAATCCCCTAGTGATGGTGGCCTTGGTGACGATGATCTTGCTGGAATACTGATGCCTTTTTTCCTCCCAGAAGCCCCAGAAGCCTATTGAAATGAAGGGGTGTGCACCTCTCACTGGCCTCTGTTTACCCTCTGGCTAACTGAAATTAGTTCTGGGCTTTCCAGGCAAATGTATCCATTTCGGGAGAGAGCTAGGAATAGGAAGGCTCTTTCTGCAGGCTCGGTGTGAAAGAGTCAGAGAGCTACATGCCTGAGGCATCTTTCTCCCTCCTTCGCTCATTGTGTTCCCTAACTTCTAACTCTCTGCCAGGCCAGGCCCTGTTTCTTTTACTGCCAACCCCCCCTAACCCCTCGTCTTCCACCTACTTCCCGCTCTATTATGCCTTCTCCTTTTTTGCTCTCTTCTGTGGCCCTTTGAAAATGAATGCAGGCCTAGCTAAGCCTCATGAAGGAAATCTACCAACAAAAGATGCATTCCTTGCTTATGGGAGGCGGGGTAGATCTAGAAGGGCATGGCGTAGGTTCCCTGGTAAAGGGAGGAAGAAAGAATAGAGGCGGCCAGGAAGTGCACGTTAGTGCCGGATGAGGATAAAAATGTCAGCCCATTGTGGGGTCCATTCCATCTTCCCCCTTCCTCATGGCCCCTTTCCCCACATTAGAACCCTCCCTCCACTATTCAGGGCCCACTTTATCCCACATCCCCATGCTTCTCTCGTTCTACCACCCCCCACTCACCCAGGCCGCTCCTCTTCTCCACAGGGACCCCTTCATCCAGCCCTACCTTCCCTTTTTGCCTACCCGGCCTCCTCCTTTATTTACTCTGCACTTCCTCTCCCCCACCTCTACAGTCCTGCCTCTTTTCCACCCTCCCATTACCAGGGAACTCATTACATAACCACTGAACCTTTTAGAAGGACTGGGTCCCCTCAACTGATTACCCAACTACTCTGTTTCTGTGCCGAAAGCAGGACTCGAACCCAGGCCCCCAGTGCTGTAACACAAGCACTTAACCTCTAGGCCACTGCAGTTAGCTGGTGTTTGGTGGAGCGGGGGGTCAGATGGTCTATCCTCCTTGGCTCCAGTGAACATGTTTCACAACTGAAATGGTTATGCTCATGGGGGCATGCAGAAGAAAGATATATACGCCCAAAAGCTACCCTCAGAAGCACAGCCACCAGTGGCTCAAGTGGTAAGTGCTTGGTCTTGGAATGCTGGAGACCTGAGTTCTAATCCAATGTCTGCAATCTCCTGGGCATGTTTTTTTTTAATTAAAAAAATATATTTTTTAATTGAAAATGGGTATGCATTGCCCTGAGCAATCAGCCAACAGCCAATGCCCCTTCAATACCTGCATTCCTACTAGCAGTTGTGCCTTTGTTTTCTGCACTCTGGCCTAGGTAACACCCATACAAAAGTTTGTCTCTCTGGCCCCAGTTGACTGGAAAAAAACAAGGGGAAAAGGTGTAATCTACGGGTCATGGTTGATACAATAATTGCCCTGGGACTCAAACAGGACACCTTCACGAGGTGCTATGAGGTGACCACCGGCCCCTGCATAGCAAGCAAACCTGTATCAGCATCTCACCAGCAACTGAATGTGTCGCCTGCAGGCTACACATAAGAGGCTGCAGTAGGTGCATTAACCCATCGGGCTGTGGACCCTCCTTCCTCTGAGAGCAGGAAACTGAATTTCCATGTTGCCTTCCTTTGGCACATTTGATCTATCTTTCAACCCAATTCAGAGGATGTTTTGCTTCACGGAGAGATGATAATCATTGTGAGGTGTCAGCCACTAATAGCTAAGCAGGTCAGTTAAATCTTTGACTTTGTCATTGGGGTGTACTGATATGCGCTGGGCAGTCTTCTGTCCTGTGCTACTGTATGCATTCTTATTGCTGCTTGTTCACGATTCCTAAATGTAAACAGTGAAATATTTGAAAGACTCTTGATGCAACAAGCATTTCCCACTCTTTGCCCTGGGGGTGAGAGGGCTGCTTTCGGCCTTCAACACCCTCAATTTTGGAGTGGCCGGCTCCACCACTGAGAATGAGGGGCTAATCCTGGTCGGAAACGGGCAGAGGTCTGCGCCCTGCGTCCTCCACGCGTCCCTAACGCTCCCAAACGCGACCACAGCCCTTACGGGCACAGCCCTATGTCGGTGCAGCCTCTATGGTGCAGCCACCCAGGTAGCTTAGGGTTAGGATATGTGCTCTTCAACATAAGCCTGGCCAACCAGGCCCTGGAGAGTGTCACAGCATGCTCTGTAATCCCCTAGTGATGGTGGCCTTGGTGACGATGATCTTGCTGGAATACTGATGCCTTTTTTCCTCCCAGAAGCCCCAGAAGCCTATTGAAATGAAGGGGTGTGCACCTCTCACTGGCCTCTGTTTACCCTCTGGCTAACTGAAATTAGTTCTGGGCTTTCCAGGCAAATGTATCCATTTCGGGAGAGAGCTAGGAATAGGAAGGCTCTTTCTGCAGGCTCGGTGGGAAAGAGTCAGAGAGCTACATGCCTGAGGCATCTTTCTTCCTCCTTCGCTCATTGTGTTCCCTAACTTCTAACTCTCTGCCAGGCCAGGCCCTGTTTCTTTTACTGCCAACCCCCCCTAACCCCTCGTCTTCCACCTACTTCCCGCTCTATTATGCCTTCTCCTTTTTTGCTCTCTTCTGTGGCCCTTTGAAAATGAATGCAGGCCTAGCTAAGCCTCATGAAGGAAATCTACCAACAAAAGATGCATTCCTTGCTTATGGGAGGCGGGGTAGATCTAGAAGGGCATGGCGTAGGTTCCCTGGTAAAGGGAGGAAGAAAGAATAGAGGCGGCCAGGAAGTGCACGTTAGTGCCGGATGAGGATAAAAATGTCAGCCCATTGTGGGGTCCATTCCATCTTCCCCCTTCCTCATGGCCCCTTTCCCCACATTAGAACCCTCCCTCCACTATTCAGGGCCCACTTTATCCCACATCCCCATGCTTCTCTCGTTCTACCACCCCCCACTCACCCAGGCCGCTCCTCTTCTCCACAGGGACCCCTTCATCCAGCCCTACCTTCCCTTTTTGCCTACCCGGCCTCCTCCTTTATTTACTCTGCACTTCCTCTCCCCCACCTCTACAGTCCTGCCTCTTTTCCACCCTCCCATTACCAGGGAACTCATTACATAACCACTGAACCTTTTAGAAGGACTGGGTCCCCTCAACTGATTACCCAACTACTCTGTTTCTGTGCCGAAAGCAGGACTCGAACCCAGGCCCCCAGTGCTGTAACACAAGCACTTAACCTCTAGGCCACTGCAGTTAGCTGGTGTTTGGTGGAGCGGGGGGCCAGATGGTCTATCCTCCTTGGCTCCAGTGAACATGTTTCACAACTGAAATGGTTATGCTCATGGGGGCATGCAGAAGAAAGATATATACGCCCAAAAGCTACCCTCAGAAGCACAGCCACCAGTGGCTCAAGTGGTAAGTGCTTGGTCTTGGAATGCTGGAGACCTGAGTTCTAATCCAATGTCTGCAATCTCCTGGGCATGTTTTTTTTTAATTAAAAAAATATATTTTTTAATTGAAAATGGGTATGCATTGCCCTGAGCAATCAGCCAACAGCCAATGCCCCTTCAATACCTGCATTCCTACTAGCAGTTGTGCCTTTGTTTTCTGCACTCTGGCCTAGGTAACACCCATACAAAAGTTTGTCTCTCTGGCCCCAGTTGACTGGAAAAAAACAAGGGGAAAAGGTGTAATCTACGGGTCATGGTTGATACAATAATTGCCCTGGGACTCAAACAGGACACCTTCACGAGGTGCTATGAGGTGACCACCGGCCCCTGCATAGCAAGCAAACCTGTATCAGCATCTCACCAGCAACTGAATGTGTCGCCTGCAGGCTACACATAAGAGGCTGCAGTAGGTGCATTAACCCATCGGGCTGTGGACCCTCCTTCCTCTGAGAGCAGGAAACTGAATTTCCATGTTGCCTTCCTTTGGCACATTTGATCTATCTTTCAACCCAATTCAGAGGATGTTTTGCTTCACGGAGAGATGATAATCATTGTGAGGTGTCAGCCACTAATAGCTAAGCAGGTCAGTTAAATCTTTGACTTTGTCATTGGGGTGTACTGATATGCGCTGGGCAGTCTTCTGTCCTGTGCTACTGTATGCATTCTTATTGCTGCTTGTTCACGATTCCTAAATGTAAACAGTGAAATATTTGAAAGACTCTTGATGCAACAAGCATTTCCCACTCTTTGCCCTGGGGGTGAGAGGGCTGCTTTCGGCCTTCAACACCCTCAATTTTGGAGTGGCCGGCTCCACCACTGAGAATGAGGGGCTAATCCTGGTCGGAAACGGGCAGAGGTCTGCGCCCTGCGTCCTCCACGCGTCCCTAACGCTCCCAAACGCGACCACAGCCCTTACGGGCACAGCCCTATGTCGGTGCAGCCTCTATGGTGCAGCCACCCAGGTAGCTTAGGGTTAGGATATGTGCTCTTCAACATAAGCCTGGCCAACCAGGCCCTGGAGAGTGTCACAGCATGCTCTGTAATCCCCTAGTGATGGTGGCCTTGGTGACGATGATCTTGCTGGAATACTGATGCCTTTTTTCCTCCCAGAAGCCCCAGAAGCCTATTGAAATGAAGGGGTGTGCACCTCTCACTGGCCTCTGTTTACCCTCTGGCTAACTGAAATTAGTTCTGGGCTTTCCAGGCAAATGTATCCATTTCGGGAGAGAGCTAGGAATAGGAAGGCTCTTTCTGCAGGCTCGGTGGGAAAGAGTCAGAGAGCTACATGCCTGAGGCATCTTTCTTCCTCCTTCGCTCATTGTGTTCCCTAACTTCTAACTCTCTGCCAGGCCAGGCCCTGTTTCTTTTACTGCCAACCCCCCCTAACCCCTCGTCTTCCACCTACTTCCCGCTCTATTATGCCTTCTCCTTTTTTGCTCTCTTCTGTGGCCCTTTGAAAATGAATGCAGGCCTAGCTAAGCCTCATGAAGGAAATCTACCAACAAAAGATGTATTCCTTGCTTATGGGAGGCGGGGTAGATCTAGAAGGGCATGGCGTAGGTTCCCTGGTAAAGGGAGGAAGAAAGAATAGAGGCGGCCAGGAAGTGCACGTTAGTGCCGGATGAGGATAAAAATGTCAGCCCATTGTGGGGTCCATTCCATCTTCCCCCTTCCTCATGGCCCCTTTCCCCACATTAGAACCCTCCCTCCACTATTCAGGGCCTACTTTATCCCACATCCCCATGCTTCTCTCCTTCTACCACCCCCCACTCACCCAGGCCGCTCCTCTTCTCCACAGGGACCCCTTCATCCAGCCCTACCTTCCCTTTTTGCCTACCCGGCATCCGCCTTTATTTACTCTGCACTTCCTCTCCCCCACCTCTACAGTCCTGCCTCTTTTCCACCCTCCCATTACCAGGGACCTCATTACATAACCACTGAACCTTTTAGAAGGACTGGGTCCCCTCAACTGATTACCCAACTACTCTGTTTCTGTGCCGAAAGCAGGACTCGAACCCAGGCCCCCAGTGCTGTAACACAAGCACTTAACCTCTAGGCCACTGCAGTTAGCTGGTGTTTGGTGGAGCGGGGGGCCAGATGGTCTATCCTCCTTGGCTCCAGTGAACATGTTTCACAACTGAAATGGTTATGCTCATGGGGGCATGCAGAAGAAAGATATATACGCCCAAAAGCTACCCTCAGAAGCACAGCCACCAGTGGCTCAAGTGGTAAGTGCTTGGTCTTGGAATGCTGGAGACCTGAGTTCTAATCCAATGTCTGCAATCTCCTGGGCATGTTTTTTTTAATTAAAAAAATATATTTTTTAATTGAAAATGGGTATGCATTGCCCTGAGCAATCAGCCAACAGCCAATGCCCCTTCAATACCTGCATTCCTACTAGCAGTTGTGCCTTTGTTTTCTGCACTCTGGCCTAGGTAACACCCATACAAAAGTTTGTCTCTCTGGCCCCAGTTGACTGGAAAAAAACGAGGGGAAAAGGTGTAATCTACGGGTCATGGTTGATACAATAATTGCCCTGGGACTCAAACAGGACACCTTCACGAGGTGCTATGAGGTGACCACCGGCCCCTGCATAGCAAGCAAACCTGTATCAGCATCTCACCAGCAACTGAATGTGTCGCCTGCAGGCTACACATAAGAGGCTGCAGTAGGTGCATTAACCCATCGGGCTGTGGACCCTCCTTCCTCTGAGAGCAGGAAACTGAATTTCCATGTTGCCTTCCTTTGGCACATTTGATCTATCTTTCAACCCAATTCAGAGGATGTTTTGCTTCACGGAGAGATGATAATCATTGTGAGGTGTCAGCCACTAATAGCTAAGCAGGTCAGTTAAATCTTTGACTTTGTCATTGGGGTGTACTGATATGCGCTGGGCAGTCTTCTGTCCTGTGCTACTGTATGCATTCTTATTGCTGCTTGTTCACGATTCCTAAATGTAAACAGTGAAATATTTGAAAGACTCTTGATGCAACAAGCATTTCCCACTCTTTGCCCTGGGGGTGAGAGGGCTGCTTTCGGCCTTCAACACCCTCAATTTTGGAGTGGCCGGCTCCACCACTGAGAATGAGGGGCTAATCCTGGTCGGAAACGGGCAGAGGTCTGCGCCCTGCGTCCTCCACGCGTCCCTAACGCTCCCAAACGCGACCACAGCCCTTACGGGCACAGCCCTATGTCGGTGCAGCCTCTATGGTGCAGCCACCCAGGTAGCTTAGGGTTAGGATATGTGCTCTTCAACATAAGCCTGGCCAACCAGGCCCTGGAGAGTGTCACAGCATGCTCTGTAATCCCCTAGTGATGGTGGCCTTGGTGACGATGATCTTGCTGGAATACTGATGCCTTTTTTCCTCCCAGAAGCCCCAGAAGCCTATTGAAATGAAGGGGTGTGCACCTCTCACTGGCCTCTGTTTACCCTCTGGCTAACTGAAATTAGTTCTGGGCTTTCCAGGCAAATGTATCCATTTCGGGAGAGAGCTAGGAATAGGAAGGCTCTTTCTGCAGGCTCGGTGGGAAAGAGTCAGAGAGCTACATGCCTGAGGCATCTTTCTCCCTCCTTCGCTCATTGTGTTCCCTAACTTCTAACTCTCTGCCAGGCCAGGCCCTGTTTCTTTTACTGCCAACCCCCCCTAACCCCTCGTCTTCCACCTACTTCCCGCTCTATTATGCCTTCTCCTTTTTTGCTCTCTTCTGTGGCCCTTTGAAAATGAATGCAGGCCTAGCTAAGCCTCATGAAGGAAATCTACCAACAAAAGATGCATTCCTTGCTTATGGGAGGCGGGGTAGATCTAGAAGGGCATGGCGTAGGTTCCCTGGTAAAGGGAGGAAGAAAGAATAGAGGCGGCCAGGAAGTGCACGTTAGTGCCGGATGAGGATAAAAATGTCAGCCCATTGTGGGGTCCATTCCATCTTCCCCCTTCCTCATGGCCCCTTTCCCCACATTAGAACCCTCCCTCCACTATTCAGGGCCTACTTTATCCCACATCCCCATGCTTCTCTCCTTCTACCACCCCCCACTCACCCAGGCCGCTCCTCTTCTCCACAGGGACCCCTTCATCCAGCCCTACCCTCCCTTTTTGCCTACCCGGCCTCCTCCTTTATTTACTCTGCACTTCCTCTCCCCCACCTCTACAGTCCTGCCTCTTTTCCACCCTCCCATTACCAGGGAACTCATTACATAACCACTGAACCTTTTAGAAGGACTGGGTCCCCTCAACTGATTACCCAACTACTCTGTTTCTGTGCCGAAAGCAGGACTCGAACCCAGGCCCCCAGTGCTGTAACACAAGCACTTAACTTCTAGGCCACTGCAGTTAGCTGGTGTTTGGTGGAGCGGGGGGGCCAGATGGTCTATCCTCCTTGGCTCCAGTGAACATGTTTCACAACTGAAATGGTTATGCTCACGGGGGCATGCAGAAGAAAGATATATACGCCCAAAAGCTACCCTCAGAAGCACAGCCACCAGTGGCTCAAGTGGTAAGTGCTTGGTCTTGGAATGCTGGAGACCTGAGTTCTAATCCAATGTCTGCAATCTCCTGGGCATGTTTTTTTTTAATTAAAAAAATATATTTTTTAATTGAAAATGGGTATGCATTGCCCTGAGCAATCAGCCAACAGCCAATGCCCCTTCAATACCTGCATTCCTACTAGCAGTTGTGCCTTTGTTTTCTGCACTCTGGCCTAGGTAACACCCATACAAAAGTTTGTCTCTCTGGCCCCAGTTGACTGGAAAAAAACGAGGGGAAAAGGTGTAATCTACGGGTCATGGTTGATACAATAATTGCCCTGGGACTCAAACAGGACACCTTCACGAGGTGCTATGAGGTGACCACCGGCCCCTGCATAGCAAGCAAACCTGTATCAGCATCTCACCAGCAACTGAATGTGTCGCCTGCAGGCTACACATAAGAGGCTGCAGTAGGTGCATTAACCCATCGGGCTGTGGACCCTCCTTCCTCTGAGAGCAGGAAACTGAATTTCCATGTTGCCTTCCTTTGGCACATTTGATCTATCTTTCAACCCAATTCAGAGGATGTTTTGCTTCACGGAGAGATGATAATCATTGTGAGGTGTCAGCCACTAATAGCTAAGCAGGTCAGTTAAATCTTTGACTTTGTCATTGGGGTGTACTGATATGCGCTGGGCAGTCTTCTGTCCTGTGCTACTGTATGCATTCTTATTGCTGCTTGTTCACGATTCCTAAATGTAAACAGTGAAATATTTGAAAGACTCTTGATGCAACAAGCATTTCCCACTCTTTGCCCTGGGGGTGAGAGGGCTGCTTTCGGCCTTCAACACCCTCAATTTTGGAGTGGCCGGCTCCACCACTGAGAATGAGGGGCTAATCCTGGTCGGAAACGGGCAGAGGTCTGCGCCCTGCGTCCTCCACGCGTCCCTAACGCTCCCAAACGCGACCACAGCCCTTACGGGCACAGCCCTATGTCGGTGCAGCCTCTATGGTGCAGCCACCCAGGTAGCTTAGGGTTAGGATATGTGCTCTTCAACATAAGCCTGGCCAACCAGGCCCTGGAGAGTGTCACAGCATGCTCTGTAATCCCCTAGTGATGGTGGCCTTGGTGACGATGATCTTGCTGGAATACTGATGCCTTTTTTCCTCCCAGAAGCCCCAGAAGCCTATTGAAATGAAGGGGTGTGCACCTCTCACTGGCCTCTGTTTACCCTCTGGCTAACTGAAATTAGTTCTGGGCTTTCCAGGCAAATGTATCCATTTCGGGAGAGAGCTAGGAATAGGAAGGCTCTTTCTGCAGGCTCGGTGGGAAAGAGTCAGAGAGCTACATGCCTGAGGCATCTTTCTTCCTCCTTCGCTCATTGTGTTCCCTAACTTCTAACTCTCTGCCAGGCCAGGCCCTGTTTCTTTTACTGCCAATCCCCCCTAACCCCTCGTCTTCCACCTACTTCCCGCTCTATTATGCCTTCTCCTTTTTTGCTCTCTTCTGTGGCCCTTTGAAAATGAATGCAGGCCTAGCTAAGCCTCATGAAGGAAATCTACCAACAAAAGATGCATTCCTTGCTTATGGGAGGCGGGGTAGATCTAGAAGGGCATGGCGTAGGTTCCCTGGTAAAGGGAGGAAGAAAGAATAGAGGCGGCCAGGAAGTGCACGTTAGTGCCGGATGAGGATAAAAATGTCAGCCCATTGTGGGGTCCATTCCATCTTCCCCCTTCCTCATGGCCCCTTTCCCCACATTAGAACCCTCCCTCCACTATTCAGGGCCCACTTTATCCCACATCCCCATGCTTCTCTCTTTCTACCACCCCCCACTCACCCAGGCCGCTCCTCTTCTCCACAGGGACCTCTTCATCCAGCCCTACCCTCCCTTTTTGCCTACCCGGCCTCCTCCTTTATTTACTCTGCACTTCCTCTCCCCCACCTCTACAGTCCTGCCTCTTTTCCACCCTCCCATTACCAGGGAACTCATTACATAACCACTGAACCTTTTAGAAGGACTGGGTCCCCTCAACTGATTACCCAACTACTCTGTTTCTGTGCCGAAAGCAGGACTCGAACCCAGGCCCCCAGTGCTGTAACACAAGCACTTAACCTCTAGGCCACTGCAGTTAGCTGGTGTTTGGTGGAGCGGGGGGGCCAGATGGTCTATCCTCCTTGGCTCCAGTGAACATGTTTCACAACTGAAATGGTTATGCTCACGGGGGCATGCAGAAGAAAGATATATACGCCCAAAAGCTACCCTCAGAAGCACAGCCACCAGTGGCTCAAGTGGTAAGTGCTTGGTCTTGGAATGCTGGAGACCTGAGTTCTAATCCAATGTCTGCAATCTCCTGGGCATGTTTTTTTTTAATTAAAAAAATATATTTTTTAATTGAAAATGGGTATGCATTGCCCTGAGCAATCAGCCAACAGCCAATGCCCCTTCAATACCTGCATTCCTACTAGCAGTTGTGCCTTTGTTTTCTGCACTCTGGCCTAGGTAACACCCATACAAAAGTTTGTCTCTCTGGCCCCAGTTGACTGGAAAAAAACGAGGGGAAAAGGTGTAATCTACGGGTCATGGTTGATACAATAATTGCCCTGGGACTCAAACAGGACACCTTCACGAGGTGCTATGAGGTGACCACCGGCCCCTGCATAGCAAGCAAACCTGTATCAGCATCTCACCAGCAACTGAATGTGTCGCCTGCAGGCTACACATAAGAGGCTGCAGTAGGTGCATTAACCCATCGGGCTGTGGACCCTCCTTCCTCTGAGAGCAGGAAACTGAATTTCCATGTTGCCTTCCTTTGGCACATTTGATCTATCTTTCAACCCAATTCAGAGGATGTTTTGCTTCACGGAGAGATGATAATCATTGTGAGGTGTCAGCCACTAATAGCTAAGCAGGTCAGTTAAATCTTTGACTTTGTCATTGGGGTGTACTGATATGCGCTGGGCAGTCTTCTGTCCTGTGCTACTGTATGCATTCTTATTGCTGCTTGTTCACGATTCCTAAATGTAAACAGTGAAATATTTGAAAGACTCTTGATGCAACAAGCATTTCCCACTCTTTGCCCTGGGGGTGAGAGGGCTGCTTTCGGCCTTCAACACCCTCAATTTTGGAGTGGCCGGCTCCACCACTGAGAATGAGGGGCTAATCCTGGTCGGAAACGGGCAGAGGTCTGCGCCCTGCGTCCTCCACGCGTCCCTAACGCTCCCAAACGCGACCACAGCCCTTACGGGCACAGCCCTATGTCGGTGCAGCCTCTATGGTGCAGCCACCCAGGTAGCTTAGGGTTAGGATATGTGCTCTTCAACATAAGCCTGGCCAACCAGGCCCTGGAGAGTGTCACAGCATGCTCTGTAATCCCCTAGTGATGGTGGCCTTGGTGACGATGATCTTGCTGGAATACTGATGCCTTTTTTCCTCCCAGAAGCCCCAGAAGCCTATTGAAATGAAGGGGTGTGCACCTCTCACTGGCCTCTGTTTACCCTCTGGCTAACTGAAATTAGTTCTGGGCTTTCCAGGCAAATGTATCCATTTCGGGAGAGAGCTAGGAATAGGAAGGCTCTTTCTGCAGGCTCGGTGGGAAAGAGTCAGAGAGCTACATGCCTGAGGCATCTTTCTTCCTCCTTCGCTCATTGTGTTCCCTAACTTCTAACTCTCTGCCAGGCCAGGCCCTGTTTCTTTTACTGCCAACCCCCCCTAACCCCTCGTCTTCCACCTACTTCCCGCTCTATTATGCCTTCTCCTTTTTTGCTCTCTTCTGTGGCCCTTTGAAAATGAATGCAGGCCTAGCTAAGCCTCATGAAGGAAATCTACCAACAAAAGATGCATTCCTTTCTTATGGGAGGCGGGGTAGATCTAGAAGGGCATGGCGTAGGTTCCCTGGTAAAGGGAGGAAGAAAGAATAGAGGCGGCCAGGAAGTGCACGTTAGTGCCGGATGAGGATAAAAATGTCAGCCCATTGTGGGGTCCATTCCATCTTCCCCCTTCCTCATGGCCCCTTTCCCCACATTAGAACCCTCCCTCCACTATTCAGGGCCCACTTTATCCCACATCCCCATGCTTCTCTCTTTCTACCACCCCCCACTCACCCAGGCCGCTCCTCTTCTCCACAGGGACCTCTTCATCCAGCCCTACCTTCCCTTTTTGCCTACCCGGCCTCCTCCTTTATTTACTCTGCACTTCCTCTCCCCCACCTCTACAGTCCTGCCTCTTTTCCACCCTCCCATTACCAGGGAACTCATTACATAACCACTCAACCTTTTAGAAGGACTGGGTCCCCTCAACTGATTACCCAACTACTCTGTTTCTGTGCCGAAAGCAGGACTCGAACCCAGGCCCCCAGTGCTGTAACACAAGCACTTAACCTCTAGGCCACTGCAGTTAGCTGGTGTTTGGTGGAGCGGGGGGGCCAGATGGTCTATCCTCCTTGGCTCCAGTGAACATGTTTCACAACTGAAATGGTTATGCTCACGGGGGCATGCAGAAGAAAGATATATACGCCCAAAAGCTACCCTCAGAAGCACAGCCACCAGTGGCTCAAGTGGTAAGTGCTTGGTCTTGGAATGCTGGAGACCTGAGTTCTAATCCAATGTCTGCAATCTCCTGGGCATGTTTTTTTTTAATTAAAAAAATATATTTTTTAATTGAAAATGGGTATGCATTGCCCTGAGAAATCAGCCAACAGCCAATGCCCCTTCAATACCTGCATTCCTACTAGCAGTTGTGCCTTTGTTTTCTGCACTCTGGCCTAGGTAACACCCATACAAAAGTTTGTCTCTCTGGCCCCAGTTGACTGGAAAAAAACGAGGGGAAAAGGTGTAATCTACGGGTCATGGTTGATACAATAATTGCCCTGGGACTCAAACAGGACACCTTCACGAGGTGCTATGAGGTGACCACCGGCCCCTGCATAGCAAGCAAACCTGTATCAGCATCTCACCAGCAACTGAATGTGTCGCCTGCAGGCTACACATAAGAGGCTGCAGTAGGTGCATTAACCCATCGGGCTGTGGACCCTCCTTCCTCTGAGAGCAGGAAACTGAATTTCCATGTTGCCTTCCTTTGGCACATTTGATCTATCTTTCAACCCAATTCAGAGGATGTTTTGCTTCACGGAGAGATGATAATCATTGTGAGGTGTCAGCCACTAATAGCTAAGCAGGTCAGTTAAATCTTTGACTTTGTCATTGGGGTGTACTGATATGCGCTGGGCAGTCTTCTGTCCTGTGCTACTGTATGCATTCTTATTGCTGCTTGTTCACGATTCCTAAATGTAAACAGTGAAATATTTGAAAGACTCTTGATGCAACAAGCATTTCCCACTCTTTGCCCTGGGGGTGAGAGGGCTGCTTTCGGCCTTCAACACCCTCAATTTTGGAGTGGCCGGCTCCACCACTGAGAATGAGTGGCTAATCCTGGTCGGAAACGGGCAGAGGTCTGCGCCCTGCGTCCTCCACGCGTCCCTAACGCTCCCAAACGCGACCACAGCCCTTACGGGCACAGCCCTATGTCGGTGCAGCCTCTATGGTGCAGCCACCCAGGTATCTTAGGGTTAGGATATGTGCTCTTCAACATAAGCCTGGCCAACCAGGCCCTGGAGAGTGTCACAGCATGCTCTGTAATCCCCTAGTGATGGTGGCCTTGGTGACGATGATCTTGCTGGAATACTGATGCCTTTTTTCCTCCCAGAAGCCCCAGAAGCCTATTGAAATGAAGGGGTGTGCACCTCTCACTGGCCTCTGTTTACCATCTGGCTAACTGAAATTAGTTCTGGGCTTTCCAGGCAAATGTATCCATTTCGGGAGAGAGCTAGGAATAGGAAGGCTCTTTCTGCAGGCTCGGTGGGAAAGAGTCAGAGAGCTACATGCCTGAGGCATCTTTCTTCCTCCTTCGCTCATTGTGTTCCCTAACTTCTAACTCTCTGCCAGGCCAGGCCCTGTTTCTTTTACTGCCAACCCCCCCTAACCCCTCGTCTTCCACCTACTTCCCGCTCTATTATGCCTTCTCCTTTTTTGCTCTCTTCTGTGGCCCTTTGAAAATGAATGCAGGCCTAGCTAAGCCTCATGAAGGAAATCTACCAACAAAAGATGCATTCCTTTCTTATGGGAGGCGGGGTAGATCTAGAAGGGCATGGCGTAGGTTCCCTGGTAAAGGGAGGAAGAAAGAATAGAGGCGGCCAGGAAGTGCACGTTAGTGCCGGATGAGGATAAAAATGTCAGCCCATTGTGGGGTCCATTCCATCTTCCCCCTTCCTCATGGCCCCTTTCCCCACATTAGAACCCTCCCTCCACTATTCAGGGCCCACTTTATCCCACATCCCCATGCTTCTCTCGTTCTACCACCCCCCACTCACCCAGGCCGCTCCTCTTCTCCACAGGGACCTCTTCATCCAGCCCTACCTTCCCTTTTTGCCTACCCGGCCTCCTCCTTTATTTACTCTGCACTTCCTCTCCCCCACCTCTACAGTCCTGCCTCTTTTCCACCCTCCCATTACCAGGGAACTCATTACATAACCACTGAACCTTTTAGAAGGACTGGGTCCCCTCAACTGATTACCCAACTACTCTGTTTCTGTGCCGAAAGCAGGACTCGAACCCAGGCCCCCAGTGCTGTAACACAAGCACTTAACCTCTAGGCCACTGCAGTTAGCTGGTGTTTGGTGGAGCGGGGGGGCCAGATGGTCTATCCTCCTTGGCTCCAGTGAACATGTTTCACAACTGAAATGGTTATGCTCACGGGGGCATGCAGAAGAAAGATATATACGCCCAAAAGCTACCCTCAGAAGCACAGCCACCAGTGGCTCAAGTGGTAAGTGCTTGGTCTTGGAATGCTGGAGACCTGAGTTCTAATCCAATGTCTGCAATCTCCTGGGCATGTTTTTTTTTAATTAAAAAAATATATTTTTTAATTGAAAATGGGTATGCATTGCCCTGAGCAATCAGCCAACAGCCAATGCCCCTTCAATACCTGCATTCCTACTAGCAGTTGTGCCTTTGTTTTCTGCACTCTGGCCTAGGTAACACCCATACAAAAGTTTGTCTCTCTGGCCCCAGTTGACTGGAAAAAAACGAGGGGAAAAGGTGTAATCTACGGGTCATGGTTGATACAATAATTGCCCTGGGACTCAAACAGGACACCTTCACGAGGTGCTATGAGGTGACCACCGGCCCCTGCATAGCAAGCAAACCTGTATCAGCATCTCACCAGCAACTGAATGTGTCGCCTGCAGGCTACACATAAGAGGCTGCAGTAGGTGCATTAACCCATCGGGCTGTGGACCCTCCTTCCTCTGAGAGCAGGAAACTGAATTTCCATGTTGCCTTCCTTTGGCACATTTGATCTATCTTTCAACCCAATTCAGAGGATGTTTTGCTTCACGGAGAGATGATAATCATTGTGAGGTGTCAGCCACTAATAGCTAAGCAGGTCAGTTAAATCTTTGACTTTGTCATTGGGGTGTACTGATATGCGCTGGGCAGTCTTCTGTCCTGTGCTACTGTATGCATTCTTATTGCTGCTTGTTCACGATTCCTAAATGTAAACAGTGAAATATTTGAAAGACTCTTGATGCAACAAGCATTTCCCACTCTTTGCCCTGGGGGTGAGAGGGCTGCTTTCGGCCTTCAACACCCTCAATTTTGGAGTGGCCGGCTCCACCACTGAGAATGAGGGGCTAATCCTGGTCGGAAACGGGCAGAGGTCTGCGCCCTGCGTCCTCCACGCGTCCCTAACGCTCCCAAACGCGACCACAGCCCTTACGGGCACAGCCCTATGTCGGTGCAGCCTCTATGGTGCAGCCACCCAGGTAGCTTAGGGTTAGGATATGTGCTCTTCAACATAAGCCTGGCCAACCAGGCCCTGGAGAGTGTCACAGCATGCTCTGTAATCCCCTAGTGATGGTGGCCTTGGTGACGATGATCTTGCTGGAATACTGATGCCTTTTTTCCTCCCAGAAGCCCCAGAAGCCTATTGAAATGAAGGGGTGTGCACCTCTCACTGGCCTCTGTTTACCCTCTGGCTAACTGAAATTAGTTCTGGGCTTTCCAGGCAAATGTATCCATTTCGGGAGAGAGCTAGGAATAGGAAGGCTCTTTCTGCAGGCTCGGTGGGAAAGAGTCAGAGAGCTACATGCCTGAGGCATCTTTCTTCCTCCTTCGCTCATTGTGTTCCCTAACTTCTAACTCTCTGCCAGGCCAGGCCCTGTTTCTTTTACTGCCAACCCCCCCTAACCCCTCGTCTTCCACCTACTTCCCGCTCTATTATGCCTTCTCCTTTTTTGC
The DNA here is from genome assembly GCF_040938575.1 of Ambystoma mexicanum. Classification (NCBI taxonomy): domain Eukaryota; kingdom Metazoa; phylum Chordata; class Amphibia; order Caudata; family Ambystomatidae; genus Ambystoma; species Ambystoma mexicanum. The sequence goes on along the minus strand of NC_090926.1, from coordinate 199,635,922 downwards.
TCTCTTCTGTGGCCCTTTGAAAATGAATGCAGGCCTAGCTAAGCCTCATGAAGGAAATCTACCAACAAAAGATGCATTCCTTGCTTATGGGAGGCGGGGTAGATCTAGAAGGGCATGGCGTAGGTTCCCTGGTAAAGGGAGGAAGAAAGAATAGAGGCGGCCAGGAAGTGCACGTTAGTGCCGGATGAGGATAAAAATGTCAGCCCATTGTGGGGTCCATTCCATCTTCCCCCTTCCTCATGGCCCCTTTCCCCACATTAGAACCCTCCCTCCACTATTCAGGGCCCACTTTATCCCACATCCCCATGCTTCTCTCGTTCTACCACCCCCCACTCACCCAGGCCGCTCCTCTTCTCCACAGGGACCCCTTCATCCAGCCCTACCTTCCCTTTTTGCCTACCCGGCCTCCTCCTTTATTTACTCTGCACTTCCTCTCCCCCACCTCTACAGTCCTGCCTCTTTTCCACCCTCCCATTACCAGGGAACTCATTACATAACCACTGAACCTTTTAGAAGGACTGGGTCCCCTCAACTGATTACCCAACTACTCTGTTTCTGTGCCGAAAGCAGGACTCGAACCCAGGCCCCCAGTGCTGTAACACAAGCACTTAACCTCTAGGCCACTGCAGTTAGCTGGTGTTTGGTGGAGCGGGGGGCCAGATGGTCTATCCTCCTTGGCTCCAGTGAACATGTTTCACAACTGAAATGGTTATGCTCATGGGGGCATGCAGAAGAAAGATATATACGCCCAAAAGCTACCCTCAGAAGCACAGCCACCAGTGGCTCAAGTGGTAAGTGCTTGGTCTTGGAATGCTGGAGACCTGAGTTCTAATCCAATGTCTGCAATCTCCTGGGCATGTTTTTTTTTAATTAAAAAAATATATTTTTTAATTGAAAATGGGTATGCATTGCCCTGAGCAATCAGCCAACAGCCAATGCCCCTTCAATACCTGCATTCCTACTAGCAGTTGTGCCTTTGTTTTCTGCACTCTGGCCTAGGTAACACCCATACAAAAGTTTGTCTCTCTGGCCCCAGTTGACTGGAAAAAAACGAGGGGAAAAGGTGTAATCTACGGGTCATGGTTGATACAATAATTGCCCTGGGACTCAAACAGGACACCTTCACGAGGTGCTATGAGGTGACCACCGGCCCCTGCATAGCAAGCAAACCTGTATCAGCATCTCACCAGCAACTGAATGTGTCGCCTGCAGGCTACACATAAGAGGCTGCAGTAGGTGCATTAACCCATCGGGCTGTGGACCCTCCTTCCTCTGAGAGCAGGAAACTGAATTTCCATGTTGCCTTCCTTTGGCACATTTGATCTATCTTTCAACCCAATTCAGAGGATGTTTTGCTTCACGGAGAGATGATAATCATTGTGAGGTGTCAGCCACTAATAGCTAAGCAGGTCAGTTAAATCTTTGACTTTGTCATTGGGGTGTACTGATATGCGCTGGGCAGTCTTCTGTCCTGTGCTACTGTATGCATTCTTATTGCTGCTTGTTCACGATTCCTAAATGTAAACAGTGAAATATTTGAAAGACTCTTGATGCAACAAGCATTTCCCACTCTTTGCCCTGGGGGTGAGAGGGCTGCTTTCGGCCTTCAACACCCTCAATTTTGGAGTGGCCGGCTCCACCACTGAGAATGAGGGGCTAATCCTGGTCGGAAACGGGCAGAGGTCTGCGCCCTGCGTCCTCCACGCGTCCCTAACGCTCCCAAACGCGACCACAGCCCTTACGGGCACAGCCCTATGTCGGTGCAGCCTCTATGGTGCAGCCACCCAGGTAGCTTAGGGTTAGGATATGTGCTCTTCAACATAAGCCTGGCCAACCAGGCCCTGGAGAGTGTCACAGCATGCTCTGTAATCCCCTAGTGATGGTGGCCTTGGTGACGATGATCTTGCTGGAATACTGATGCCTTTTTTCCTCCCAGAAGCCCCAGAAGCCTATTGAAATGAAGGGGCGTGCACCTCTCACTGGCCTCTGTTTACCCTCTGGCTAACTGAAATTAGTTCTGGGCTTTCCAGGCAAATGTATCCATTTCGGGAGAGAGCTAGGAATAGGAAGGCTCTTTCTGCAGGCTCGGTGGGAAAGAGTCAGAGAGCTACATGCCTGAGGCATCTTTCTTCCTCCTTCGCTCATTGTGTTCCCTAACTTCTAACTCTCTGCCAGGCCAGGCCCTGTTTCTTTTACTGCCAACCCCCCCTAACCCCTCGTCTTCCACCTACTTCCCGCTCTATTATGCCTTCTCCTTTTTTGCTCTCTTCTGTGGCCCTTTGAAAATGAATGCAGGCCTAGCTAAGCCTCATGAAGGAAATCTACCAACAAAAGATGCATTCCTTGCTTATGGGAGGCGGGGTAGATCTAGAAGGGCATGGCGTAGGTTCCCTGGTAAAGGGAGGAAGAAAGAATAGAGGCGGCCAGGAAGTGCACGTTAGTGCCGGATGAGGATAAAAATGTCAGCCCATTGTGGGGTCCATTCCATCTTCCCCCTTCCTCATGGCCCCTTTCCCCACATTAGAACCCTCCCTCCACTATTCAGGGCCCACTTTATCCCACATCCCCATGCTTCTCTCGTTCTACCACCCCCCACTCACCCAGGCCGCTCCTCTTCTCCACAGGGACCCCTTCATCCAGCCCTACCTTCCCTTTTTGCCTACCCGGCCTCCTCCTTTATTTACTCTGCACTTCCTCTCCCCCACCTCTACAGTCCTGCCTCTTTTCCACCCTCCCATTACCAGGGAACTCATTACATAACCACTGAACCTTTTAGAAGGACTGGGTCCCCTCAACTGATTACCCAACTACTCTGTTTCTGTGCCGAAAGCAGGACTCGAACCCAGGCCCCCAGTGCTGTAACACAAGCACTTAACCTCTAGGCCACTGCAGTTAGCTGGTGTTTGGTGGAGCGGGGGGCCAGATGGTCTATCCTCCTTGGCTCCAGTGAACATGTTTCACAACTGAAATGGTTATGCTCATGGGGGCATGCAGAAGAAAGATATATACGCCCAAAAGCTACCCTCAGAAGCACAGCCACCAGTGGCTCAAGTGGTAAGTGCTTGGTCTTGGAATGCTGGAGACCTGAGTTCTAATCCAATGTCTGCAATCTCCTGGGCATGTTTTTTTTTAATTAAAAAAATATATTTTTTAATTGAAAATGGGTATGCATTGCCCTGAGCAATCAGCCAACAGCCAATGCCCCTTCAATACCTGCATTCCTACTAGCAGTTGTGCCTTTGTTTTCTGCACTCTGGCCTAGGTAACACCCATACAAAAGTTTGTCTCTCTGGCCCCAGTTGACTGGAAAAAAACAAGGGGAAAAGGTGTAATCTACGGGTCATGGTTGATACAATAATTGCCCTGGGACTCAAACAGGACACCTTCACGAGGTGCTATGAGGTGACCACCGGCCCCTGCATAGCAAGCAAACCTGTATCAGCATCTCACCAGCAACTGAATGTGTCGCCTGCAGGCTACACATAAGAGGCTGCAGTAGGTGCATTAACCCATCGGGCTGTGGACCCTCCTTCCTCTGAGAGCAGGAAACTGAATTTCCATGTTGCCTTCCTTTGGCACATTTGATCTATCTTTCAACCCAATTCAGAGGATGTTTTGCTTCACGGAGAGATGATAATCATTGTGAGGTGTCAGCCACTAATAGCTAAGCAGGTCAGTTAAATCTTTGACTTTGTCATTGGGGTGTACTGATATGCGCTGGGCAGTCTTCTGTCCTGTGCTACTGTATGCATTCTTATTGCTGCTTGTTCACGATTCCTAAATGTAAACAGTGAAATATTTGAAAGACTCTTGATGCAACAAGCATTTCCCACTCTTTGCCCTGGGGGTGAGAGGGCTGCTTTCGGCCTTCAACACCCTCAATTTTGGAGTGGCCGGCTCCACCACTGAGAATGAGGGGCTAATCCTGGTCGGAAACGGGCAGAGGTCTGCGCCCTGCGTCCTCCACGCGTCCCTAACGCTCCCAAACGCGACCACAGCCCTTACGGGCACAGCCCTATGTTGGTGCAGCCTCTATGGTGCAGCCACCCAGGTAGCTTAGGGTTAGGATATGTGCTCTTCAACATAAGCCTGGCCAACCAGGCCCTGGAGAGTGTCACAGCATGCTCTGTAATCCCCTAGTGATGGTGGCCTTGGTGACGATGATCTTGCTGGAATACTGATGCCTTTTTTCCTCCCAGAAGCCCCAGAAGCCTATTGAAATGAAGGGGTGTGCACCTCTCACTGGCCTCTGTTTACCCTCTGGCTAACTGAAATTAGTTCTGGGCTTTCCAGGCAAATGTATCCATTTCGGGAGAGAGCTAGGAATAGGAAGGCTCTTTCTGCAGGCTCGGTGGGAAAGAGTCAGAGAGCTACATGCCTGAGGCATCTTTCTTCCTCCTTCGCTCATTGTGTTCCCTAACTTCTAACTCTCTGCCAGGCCAGGCCCTGTTTCTTTTACTGCCAACCCCCCCTAACCCCTCGTCTTCCACCTACTTCCCGCTCTATTATGCCTTCTCCTTTTTTGCTCTCTTCTGTGGCCCTTTGAAAATGAATGCAGGCCTAGCTAAGCCTCATGAAGGAAATCTACCAACAAAAGATGCATTCCTTGCTTATGGGAGGCGGGGTAGATCTAGAAGGGCATGGCGTAGGTTCCCTGGTAAAGGGAGGAAGAAAGAATAGAGGCGGCCAGGAAGTGCACGTTAGTGCCGGATGAGGATAAAAATGTCAGCCCATTGTGGGGTCCATTCCATCTTCCCCCTTCCTCATGGCCCCTTTCCCCACATTAGAACCCTCCCTCCACTATTCAGGGCCCACTTTATCCCACATCCCCATGCTTCTCTCGTTCTACCACCCCCCACTCACCCAGGCCGCTCCTCTTCTCCACAGGGACCCCTTCATCCAGCCCTACCTTCCCTTTTTGCCTACCCGGCCTCCTCCTTTATTTACTCTGCACTTCCTCTCCCCCACCTCTACAGTCCTGCCTCTTTTCCACCCTCCCATTACCAGGGAACTCATTACATAACCACTGAACCTTTTAGAAGGACTGGGTCCCCTCAACTGATTACCCAACTACTCTGTTTCTGTGCCGAAAGCAGGACTCGAACCCAGGCCCCCAGTGCTGTAACACAAGCACTTAACCTCTAGGCCACTGCAGTTAGCTGGTGTTTGGTGGAGCGGGGGGCCAGATGGTCTATCCTCCTTGGCTCCAGTGAACATGTTTCACAACTGAAATGGTTATGCTCATGGGGGCATGCAGAAGAAAGATATATACGCCCAAAAGCTACCCTCAGAAGCACAGCCACCAGTGGCTCAAGTGGTAAGTGCTTGGTCTTGGAATGCTGGAGACCTGAGTTCTAATCCAATGTCTGCAATCTCCTGGGCATGTTTTTTTTTAATTAAAAAAATATATTTTTTAATTGAAAATGGGTATGCATTGCCCTGAGCAATCAGCCAACAGCCAATGCCCCTTCAATACCTGCATTCCTACTAGCAGTTGTGCCTTTGTTTTCTGCACTCTGGCCTAGGTAACACCCATACAAAAGTTTGTCTCTCTGGCCCCAGTTGACTGGAAAAAAACAAGGGGAAAAGGTGTAATCTACGGGTCATGGTTGATACAATAATTGCCCTGGGACTCAAACAGGACACCTTCACGAGGTGCTATGAGGTGACCACCGGCCCCTGCATAGCAAGCAAACCTGTATCAGCATCTCACCAGCAACTGAATGTGTCGCCTGCAGGCTACACATAAGAGGCTGCAGTAGGTGCATTAACCCATCGGGCTGTGGACCCTCCTTCCTCTGAGAGCAGGAAACTGAATTTCCATGTTGCCTTCCTTTGGCACATTTGATCTATCTTTCAACCCAATTCAGAGGATGTTTTGCTTCACGGAGAGATGATAATCATTGTGAGGTGTCAGCCACTAATAGCTAAGCAGGTCAGTTAAATCTTTGACTTTGTCATTGGGGTGTACTGATATGCGCTGGGCAGTCTTCTGTCCTGTGCTACTGTATGCATTCTTATTGCTGCTTGTTCACGATTCCTAAATGTAAACAGTGAAATATTTGAAAGACTCTTGATGCAACAAGCATTTCCCACTCTTTGCCCTGGGGGTGAGAGGGCTGCTTTCGGCCTTCAACACCCTCAATTTTGGAGTGGCCGGCTCCACCACTGAGAATGAGGGGCTAATCCTGGTCGGAAACGGGCAGAGGTCTGCGCCCTGCGTCCTCCACGCGTCCCTAACGCTCCCAAACGCGACCACAGCCCTTACGGGCACAGCCCTATGTTGGTGCAGCCTCTATGGTGCAGCCACCCAGGTAGCTTAGGGTTAGGATATGTGCTCTTCAACATAAGCCTGGCCAACCAGGCCCTGGAGAGTGTCACAGCATGCTCTGTAATCCCCTAGTGATGGTGGCCTTGGTGACGATGATCTTGCTGGAATACTGATGCCTTTTTTCCTCCCAGAAGCCCCAGAAGCCTATTGAAATGAAGGGGTGTGCACCTCTCACTGGCCTCTGTTTACCCTCTGGCTAACTGAAATTAGTTCTGGGCTTTCCAGGCAAATGTATCCATTTCGGGAGAGAGCTAGGAATAGGAAGGCTCTTTCTGCAGGCTCGGTGGGAAAGAGTCAGAGAGCTACATGCCTGAGGCATCTTTCTTCCTCCTTCGCTCATTGTGTTCCCTAACTTCTAACTCTCTGCCAGGCCAGGCCCTGTTTCTTTTACTGCCAACCCCCCCTAACCCCTCGTCTTCCACCTACTTCCCGCTCTATTATGCCTTCTCCTTTTTTGCTCTCTTCTGTGGCCCTTTGAAAATGAATGCAGGCCTAGCTAAGCCTCATGAAGGAAATCTACCAACAAAAGATGCATTCCTTGCTTATGGGAGGCGGGGTAGATCTAGAAGGGCATGGCGTAGGTTCCCTGGTAAAGGGAGGAAGAAAGAATAGAGGCGGCCAGGAAGTGCACGTTCGTGCCGGATGAGGATAAAAATGTCAGCCCATTGTGGGGTCCATTCCATCTTCCCCCTTCCTCATGGCCCCTTTCCCCACATTAGAACCCTCCCTCCACTATTCAGGGCCTACTTCATCCCACATCCCCATGCTTCTCTCCTTCTACCACCCCCCACTCACCCAGGCCGCTCCTCTTCTCCACAGGGACCCCTTCATCCAGCCCTACCTTCCCTTTTTGCCTACCCGGCATCCGCCTTTATTTACTCTGCACTTCCTCTCCCCCACCTCTACAGTCCTGCCTCTTTTCCACCCTCCCATTACCAGGGACCTCATTACATAACCACTGAACCTTTTAGAAGGACTGGGTCCCCTCAACTGATTACCCAACTACTCTGTTTCTGTGCCGAAAGCAGGACTCGAACCCAGGCCCCCAGTGCTGTAACACAAGCACTTAACCTCTAGGCCACTGCAGTTAGCTGGTGTTTGGTGGAGCGGGGGGCCAGATGGTCTATCCTCCTTGGCTCCAGTGAACATGTTTCACAACTGAAATGGTTATGCTCATGGGGGCATGCAGAAGAAAGATATATACGCCCAAAAGCTACCCTCAGAAGCACAGCCACCAGTGGCTCAAGTGGTAAGTGCTTGGTCTTGGAATGCTGGAGACCTGAGTTCTAATCCAATGTCTGCAATCTCCTGGGCATGTTTTTTTTTAATTAAAAAAATATATTTTTTAATTGAAAATGGGTATGCATTGCCCTGAGCAATCAGCCAACAGCCAATGCCCCTTCAATACCTGCATTCCTACTAGCAGTTGTGCCTTTGTTTTCTGCACTCTGGCCTAGGTAACACCCATACAAAAGTTTGTCTCTCTGGCCCCAGTTGACTGGAAAAAAACGAGGGGAAAAGGTGTAATCTACGGGTCATGGTTGATACAATAATTGCCCTGGGACTCAAACAGGACACCTTCACGAGGTGCTATGAGGTGACCACCGGCCCCTGCATAGCAAGCAAACCTGTATCAGCATCTCACCAGCAACTGAATGTGTCGCCTGCAGGCTACACATAAGAGGCTGCAGTAGGTGCATTAACCCATCGGGCTGTGGACCCTCCTTCCTCTGAGAGCAGGAAACTGAATTTCCATGTTGCCTTCCTTTGGCACATTTGATCTATCTTTCAACCCAATTCAGAGGATGTTTTGCTTCACGGAGAGATGATAATCATTGTGAGGTGTCAGCCACTAATAGCTAAGCAGGTCAGTTAAATCTTTGACTTTGTCATTGGGGTGTACTGATATGCGCTGGGCAGTCTTCTGTCCTGTGCTACTGTATGCATTCTTATTGCTGCTTGTTCACGATTCCTAAATGTAAACAGTGAAATATTTGAAAGACTCTTGATGCAACAAGGATTTCCCACTCTTTGCCCTGGGGGTGAGAGGGCTGCTTTCGGCCTTCAACACCCTCAATTTTGGAGTGGCCGGCTCCACCACTGAGAATGAGGGGCTAATCCTGGTCGGAAACGGGCAGAGGTCTGCGCCCTGCGTCCTCCACGCGTCCCTAACGCTCCCAAACGCGACCACAGCCCTTACGGGCACAGCCCTATGTCGGTGCAGCCTCTATGGTGCAGCCACCCAGGTAGCTTAGGGTTAGGATATGTGCTCTTCAACATAAGCCTGGCCAACCAGGCCCTGGAGAGTGTCACAGCATGCTCTGTAATCCCCTAGTGATGGTGGCCTTGGTGACGATGATCTTGCTGGAATACTGATGCCTTTTTTCCTCCCAGAAGCCCCAGAAGCCTATTGAAATGAAGGGGTGTGCACCTCTCACTGGCCTCTGTTTACCCTCTGGCTAACTGAAATTAGTTCTGGGCTTTCCAGGCAAATGTATCCATTTCGGGAGAGAGCTAGGAATAGGAAGGCTCTTTCTGCAGGCTCGGTGTGAAAGAGTCAGAGAGCTACATGCCTGAGGCATCTTTCTCCCTCCTTCGCTCATTGTGTTCCCTAACTTCTAACTCTCTGCCAGGCCAGGCCCTGTTTCTTTTACTGCCAACCCCCCCTAACCCCTCGTCTTCCACCTACTTCCCGCTCTATTATGCCTTCTCCTTTTTTGCTCTCTTCTGTGGCCCTTTGAAAATGAATGCAGGCCTAGCTAAGCCTCATGAAGGAAATCTACCAACAAAAGATGCATTCCTTGCTTATGGGAGGCGGGGTAGATCTAGAAGGGCATGGCGTAGGTTCCCTGGTAAAGGGAGGAAGAAAGAATAGAGGCGGCCAGGAAGTGCACGTTAGTGCCGGATGAGGATAAAAATGTCAGCCCATTGTGGGGTCCATTCCATCTTCCCCCTTCCTCATGGCCCCTTTCCCCACATTAGAACCCTCCCTCCACTATTCAGGGCCCACTTTATCCCACATCCCCATGCTTCTCTCGTTCTACCACCCCCCACTCACCCAGGCCGCTCCTCTTCTCCACAGGGACCCCTTCATCCAGCCCTACCTTCCCTTTTTGCCTACCCGGCCTCCTCCTTTATTTACTCTGCACTTCCTCTCCCCCACCTCTACAGTCCTGCCTCTTTTCCACCCTCCCATTACCAGGGAACTCATTACATAACCACTGAACCTTTTAGAAGGACTGGGTCCCCTCAACTGATTACCCAACTACTCTGTTTCTGTGCCGAAAGCAGGACTCGAACCCAGGCCCCCAGTGCTGTAACACAAGCACTTAACCTCTAGGCCACTGCAGTTAGCTGGTGTTTGGTGGAGCGGGGGGTCAGATGGTCTATCCTCCTTGGCTCCAGTGAACATGTTTCACAACTGAAATGGTTATGCTCATGGGGGCATGCAGAAGAAAGATATATACGCCCAAAAGCTACCCTCAGAAGCACAGCCACCAGTGGCTCAAGTGGTAAGTGCTTGGTCTTGGAATGCTGGAGACCTGAGTTCTAATCCAATGTCTGCAATCTCCTGGGCATGTTTTTTTTTAATTAAAAAAATATATTTTTTAATTGAAAATGGGTATGCATTGCCCTGAGCAATCAGCCAACAGCCAATGCCCCTTCAATACCTGCATTCCTACTAGCAGTTGTGCCTTTGTTTTCTGCACTCTGGCCTAGGTAACACCCATACAAAAGTTTGTCTCTCTGGCCCCAGTTGACTGGAAAAAAACAAGGGGAAAAGGTGTAATCTACGGGTCATGGTTGATACAATAATTGCCCTGGGACTCAAACAGGACACCTTCACGAGGTGCTATGAGGTGACCACCGGCCCCTGCATAGCAAGCAAACCTGTATCAGCATCTCACCAGCAACTGAATGTGTCGCCTGCAGGCTACACATAAGAGGCTGCAGTAGGTGCATTAACCCATCGGGCTGTGGACCCTCCTTCCTCTGAGAGCAGGAAACTGAATTTCCATGTTGCCTTCCTTTGGCACATTTGATCTATCTTTCAACCCAATTCAGAGGATGTTTTGCTTCACGGAGAGATGATAATCATTGTGAGGTGTCAGCCACTAATAGCTAAGCAGGTCAGTTAAATCTTTGACTTTGTCATTGGGGTGTACTGATATGCGCTGGGCAGTCTTCTGTCCTGTGCTACTGTATGCATTCTTATTGCTGCTTGTTCACGATTCCTAAATGTAAACAGTGAAATATTTGAAAGACTCTTGATGCAACAAGCATTTCCCACTCTTTGCCCTGGGGGTGAGAGGGCTGCTTTCGGCCTTCAACACCCTCAATTTTGGAGTGGCCGGCTCCACCACTGAGAATGAGGGGCTAATCCTGGTCGGAAACGGGCAGAGGTCTGCGCCCTGCGTCCTCCACGCGTCCCTAACGCTCCCAAACGCGACCACAGCCCTTACGGGCACAGCCCTATGTCGGTGCAGCCTCTATGGTGCAGCCACCCAGGTAGCTTAGGGTTAGGATATGTGCTCTTCAACATAAGCCTGGCCAACCAGGCCCTGGAGAGTGTCACAGCATGCTCTGTAATCCCCTAGTGATGGTGGCCTTGGTGACGATGATCTTGCTGGAATACTGATGCCTTTTTTCCTCCCAGAAGCCCCAGAAGCCTATTGAAATGAAGGGGTGTGCACCTCTCACTGGCCTCTGTTTACCCTCTGGCTAACTGAAATTAGTTCTGGGCTTTCCAGGCAAATGTATCCATTTCGGGAGAGAGCTAGGAATAGGAAGGCTCTTTCTGCAGGCTCGGTGGGAAAGAGTCAGAGAGCTACATGCCTGAGGCATCTTTCTTCCTCCTTCGCTCATTGTGTTCCCTAACTTCTAACTCTCTGCCAGGCCAGGCCCTGTTTCTTTTACTGCCAACCCCCCCTAACCCCTCGTCTTCCACCTACTTCCCGCTCTATTATGCCTTCTCCTTTTTTGCTCTCTTCTGTGGCCCTTTGAAAATGAATGCAGGCCTAGCTAAGCCTCATGAAGGAAATCTACCAACAAAAGATGCATTCCTTGCTTATGGGAGGCGGGGTAGATCTAGAAGGGCATGGCGTAGGTTCCCTGGTAAAGGGAGGAAGAAAGAATAGAGGCGGCCAGGAAGTGCACGTTAGTGCCGGATGAGGATAAAAATGTCAGCCCATTGTGGGGTCCATTCCATCTTCCCCCTTCCTCATGGCCCCTTTCCCCACATTAGAACCCTCCCTCCACTATTCAGGGCCCACTTTATCCCACATCCCCATGCTTCTCTCGTTCTACCACCCCCCACTCACCCAGGCCGCTCCTCTTCTCCACAGGGACCCCTTCATCCAGCCCTACCTTCCCTTTTTGCCTACCCGGCCTCCTCCTTTATTTACTCTGCACTTCCTCTCCCCCACCTCTACAGTCCTGCCTCTTTTCCACCCTCCCATTACCAGGGAACTCATTACATAACCACTGAACCTTTTAGAAGGACTGGGTCCCCTCAACTGATTACCCAACTACTCTGTTTCTGTGCCGAAAGCAGGACTCGAACCCAGGCCCCCAGTGCTGTAACACAAGCACTTAACCTCTAGGCCACTGCAGTTAGCTGGTGTTTGGTGGAGCGGGGGGCCAGATGGTCTATCCTCCTTGGCTCCAGTGAACATGTTTCACAACTGAAATGGTTATGCTCATGGGGGCATGCAGAAGAAAGATATATACGCCCAAAAGCTACCCTCAGAAGCACAGCCACCAGTGGCTCAAGTGGTAAGTGCTTGGTCTTGGAATGCTGGAGACCTGAGTTCTAATCCAATGTCTGCAATCTCCTGGGCATGTTTTTTTTTAATTAAAAAAATATATTTTTTAATTGAAAATGGGTATGCATTGCCCTGAGCAATCAGCCAACAGCCAATGCCCCTTCAATACCTGCATTCCTACTAGCAGTTGTGCCTTTGTTTTCTGCACTCTGGCCTAGGTAACACCCATACAAAAGTTTGTCTCTCTGGCCCCAGTTGACTGGAAAAAAACGAGGGGAAAAGGTGTAATCTACGGGTCATGGTTGATACAATAATTGCCCTGGGACTCAAACAGGACACCTTCACGAGGTGCTATGAGGTGACCACCGGCCCCTGCATAGCAAGCAAACCTGTATCAGCATCTCACCAGCAACTGAATGTGTCGCCTGCAGGCTACACATAAGAGGCTGCAGTAGGTGCATTAACCCATCGGGCTGTGGACCCTCCTTCCTCTGAGAGCAGGAAACTGAATTTCCATGTTGCCTTCCTTTGGCACATTTGATCTATCTTTCAACCCAATTCAGAGGATGTTTTGCTTCACGGAGAGATGATAATCATTGTGAGGTGTCAGCCACTAATAGCTAAGCAGGTCAGTTAAATCTTTGACTTTGTCATTGGGGTGTACTGATATGCGCTGGGCAGTCTTCTGTCCTGTGCTACTGTATGCATTCTTATTGCTGCTTGTTCACGATTCCTAAATGTAAACAGTGAAATATTTGAAAGACTCTTGATGCAACAAGCATTTCCCACTCTTTGCCCTGGGGGTGAGAGGGCTGCTTTCGGCCTTCAACACCCTCAATTTTGGAGTGGCCGGCTCCACCACTGAGAATGAGGGGCTAATCCTGGTCGGAAACGGGCAGAGGTCTGCGCCCTGCGTCCTCCACGCGTCCCTAACGCTCCCAAACGCGACCACAGCCCTTACGGGCACAGCCCTATGTCGGTGCAGCCTCTATGGTGCAGCCACCCAGGTAGCTTAGGGTTAGGATATGTGCTCTTCAACATAAGCCTGGCCAACCAGGCCCTGGAGAGTGTCACAGCATGCTCTGTAATCCCCTAGTGATGGTGGCCTTGGTGACGATGATCTTGCTGGAATACTGATGCCTTTTTTCCTCCCAGAAGCCCCAGAAGCCTATTGAAATGAAGGGGTGTGCACCTCTCACTGGCCTCTGTTTACCCTCTGGCTAACTGAAATTAGTTCTGGGCTTTCCAGGCAAATGTATCCATTTCGGGAGAGAGCTAGGAATAGGAAGGCTCTTTCTGCAGGCTCGGTGGGAAAGAGTCAGAGAGCTACATGCCTGAGGCATCTTTCTCCCTCCTTCGCTCATTGTGTTCCCTAACTTCTAACTCTCTGCCAGGCCAGGCCCTGTTTCTTTTACTGCCAACCCCCCCTAACCCCTCGTCTTCCACCTACTTCCCGCTCTATTATGCCTTCTCCTTTTTTGCTCTCTTCTGTGGCCCTTTGAAAATGAATGCAGGCCTAGCTAAGCCTCATGAAGGAAATCTACCAACAAAAGATGCATTCCTTGCTTATGGGAGGCGGGGTAGATCTAGAAGGGCATGGCGTAGGTTCCCTGGTAAAGGGAGGAAGAAAGAATAGAGGCGGCCAGGAAGTGCACGTTAGTGCCGGATGAGGATAAAAATGTCAGCCCATTGTGGGGTCCATTCCATCTTCCCCCTTCCTCATGGCCCCTTTCCCCACATTAGAACCCTCCCTCCACTATTCAGGGCCCACTTTATCCCACATCCCCATGCTTCTCTCGTTCTACCACCCCCCACTCACCCAGGCCGCTCCTCTTCTCCACAGGGACCCCTTCATCCAGCCCTACCTTCCCTTTTTGCCTACCCGGCCTCCTCCTTTATTTACTCTGCACTTCCTCTCCCCCACCTCTACAGTCCTGCCTCTTTTCCACCCTCCCATTACCAGGGAACTCATTACATAACCACTGAACCTTTTAGAAGGACTGGGTCCCCTCAACTGATTACCCAACTACTCTGTTTCTGTGCCGAAAGCAGGACTCGAACCCAGGCCCCCAGTGCTGTAACACAAGCACTTAACCTCTAGGCCACTGCAGTTAGCTGGTGTTTGGTGGAGCGGGGGGCCAGATGGTCTATCCTCCTTGGCTCCAGTGAACATGTTTCACAACTGAAATGGTTATGCTCATGGGGGCATGCAGAAGAAAGATATATACGCCCAAAAGCTACCCTCAGAAGCACAGCCACCAGTGGCTCAAGTGGTAAGTGCTTGGTCTTGGAATGCTGGAGACCTGAGTTCTAATCCAATGTCTGCAATCTCCTGGGCATGTTTTTTTTTAATTAAAAAAATATATTTTTTAATTGAAAATGGGTATGCATTGCCCTGAGCAATCAGCCAACAGCCAATGCCCCTTCAATACCTGCATTCCTACTAGCAGTTGTGCCTTTGTTTTCTGCACTCTGGCCTAGGTAACACCCATACAAAAGTTTGTCTCTCTGGCCCCAGTTGACTGGAAAAAAACAAGGGGAAAAGGTGTAATCTACGGGTCATGGTTGATACAATAATTGCCCTGGGACTCAAACAGGACACCTTCACGAGGTGCTATGAGGTGACCACCGGCCCCTGCATAGCAAGCAAACCTGTATCAGCATCTCACCAGCAACTGAATGTGTCGCCTGCAGGCTACACATAAGAGGCTGCAGTAGGTGCATTAACCCATCGGGCTGTGGACCCTCCTTCCTCTGAGAGCAGGAAACTGAATTTCCATGTTGCCTTCCTTTGGCACATTTGATCTATCTTTCAACCCAATTCAGAGGATGTTTTGCTTCACGGAGAGATGATAATCATTGTGAGGTGTCAGCCACTAATAGCTAAGCAGGTCAGTTAAATCTTTGACTTTGTCATTGGGGTGTACTGATATGCGCTGGGCAGTCTTCTGTCCTGTGCTACTGTATGCATTCTTATTGCTGCTTGTTCACGATTCCTAAATGTAAACAGTGAAATATTTGAAAGACTCTTGATGCAACAAGCATTTCCCACTCTTTGCCCTGGGGGTGAGAGGGCTGCTTTCGGCCTTCAACACCCTCAATTTTGGAGTGGCCGGCTCCACCACTGAGAATGAGGGGCTAATCCTGGTCGGAAACGGGCAGAGGTCTGCGCCCTGCGTCCTCCACGCGTCCCTAACGCTCCCAAACGCGACCACAGCCCTTACGGGCACAGCCCTATGTCGGTGCAGCCT
Source organism: Ambystoma mexicanum (assembly GCF_040938575.1). Classification (NCBI taxonomy): domain Eukaryota; kingdom Metazoa; phylum Chordata; class Amphibia; order Caudata; family Ambystomatidae; genus Ambystoma; species Ambystoma mexicanum. Next base: position 199,620,575 of record NC_090926.1, on the reverse strand, counting down.
CTATGGTGCAGCCACCCAGGTAGCTTAGGGTTAGGATATGTGCTCTTCAACATAAGCCTGGCCAACCAGGCCCTGGAGAGTGTCACAGCATGCTCTGTAATCCCCTAGTGATGGTGGCCTTGGTGACGATGATCTTGCTGGAATACTGATGCCTTTTTTCCTCCCAGAAGCCCCAGAAGCCTATTGAAATGAAGGGGTGTGCACCTCTCACTGGCCTCTGTTTACCCTCTGGCTAACTGAAATTAGTTCTGGGCTTTCCAGGCAAATGTATCCATTTCGGGAGAGAGCTAGGAATAGGAAGGCTCTTTCTGCAGGCTCGGTGGGAAAGAGTCAGAGAGCTACATGCCTGAGGCATCTTTCTTCCTCCTTCGCTCATTGTGTTCCCTAACTTCTAACTCTCTGCCAGGCCAGGCCCTGTTTCTTTTACTGCCAACCCCCCTAACCCCTCGTCTTCCACCTACTTCCCGCTCTATTATGCCTTCTCCTTTTTTGCTCTCTTCTGTGGCCCTTTGAAAATGAATGCAGGCCTAGCTAAGCCTCATGAAGGAAATCTACCAACAAAAGATGCATTCCTTGCTTATGGGAGGCGGGGTAGATCTAGAAGGGCATGGCGTAGGTTCCCTGGTAAAGGGAGGAAGAAAGAATAGAGGCGGCCAGGAAGTGCACGTTAGTGCCGGATGAGGATAAAAATGTCAGCCCATTGTGGGGTCCATTCCATCTTCCCCCTTCCTCATGGCCCCTTTCCCCACATTAGAACCCTCCCTCCACTATTCAGGGCCCACTTTATCCCACATCCCCATGCTTCTCTCGTTCTACCACCCCCCACTCACCCAGGCCGCTCCTCTTCTCCACAGGGACCCCTTCATCCAGCCCTACCTTCCCTTTTTGCCTACCCGGCCTCCTCCTTTATTTACTCTGCACTTCCTCTCCCCCACCTCTACAGTCCTGCCTCTTTTCCACCCTCCCATTACCAGGGAACTCATTACATAACCACTGAACCTTTTAGAAGGACTGGGTCCCCTCAACTGATTACCCAACTACTCTGTTTCTGTGCCGAAAGCAGGACTCGAACCCAGGCCCCCAGTGCTGTAACACAAGCACTTAACCTCTAGGCCACTGCAGTTAGCTGGTGTTTGGTGGAGCGGGGGGCCAGATGGTCTATCCTCCTTGGCTCCAGTGAACATGTTTCACAACTGAAATGGTTATGCTCATGGGGGCATGCAGAAGAAAGATATATACGCCCAAAAGCTAGCCTCAGAAGCACAGCCACCAGTGGCTCAAGTGGTAAGTGCTTGGTCTTGGAATGCTGGAGACCTGAGTTCTAATCCAATGTCTGCAATCTCCTGGGCATGTTTTTTTTTAATTAAAAAAATATATTTTTTAATTGAAAATGGGTATGCATTGCCCTGAGCAATCAGCCAACAGCCAATGCCCCTTCAATACCTGCATTCCTACTAGCAGTTGTGCCTTTGTTTTCTGCACTCTGGCCTAGGTAACACCCATACAAAAGTTTGTCTCTCTGGCCCCAGTTGACTGGAAAAAAACAAGGGGAAAAGGTGTAATCTACGGGTCATGGTTGATACAATAATTGCCCTGGGACTCAAACAGGACACCTTCACGAGGTGCTATGAGGTGACCACCGGCCCCTGCATAGCAAGCAAACCTGTATCAGCATCTCACCAGCAACTGAATGTGTCGCCTGCAGGCTACACATAAGAGGCTGCAGTAGGTGCATTAACCCATCGGGCTGTGGACCCTCCTTCCTCTGAGAGCAGGAAACTGAATTTCCATGTTGCCTTCCTTTGGCACATTTGATCTATCTTTCAACCCAATTCAGAGGATGTTTTGCTTCACGGAGAGATGATAATCATTGTGAGGTGTCAGCCACTAATAGCTAAGCAGGTCAGTTAAATCTTTGACTTTGTCATTGGGGTGTACTGATATGCGCTGGGCAGTCTTCTGTCCTGTGCTACTGTATGCATTCTTATTGCTGCTTGTTCACGATTCCTAAATGTAAACAGTGAAATATTTGAAAGACTCTTGATGCAACAAGCATTTCCCACTCTTTGCCCTGGGGGTGAGAGGGCTGCTTTCGGCCTTCAACACCCTCAATTTTGGAGTGGCCGGCTCCACCACTGAGAATGAGGGGCTAATCCTGGTCGGAAACGGGCAGAGGTCTGCGCCCTGCGTCCTCCACGCGTCCCTAACGCTCCCAAACGCGACCACAGCCCTTACGGGCACAGCCCTATGTCGGTGCAGCCTCTATGGTGCAGCCACCCAGGTAGCTTAGGGTTAGGATATGTGCTCTTCAACATAAGCCTGGCCAACCAGGCCCTGGAGAGTGTCACAGCATGCTCTGTAATCCCCTAGTGATGGTGGCCTTGGTGACGATGATCTTGCTGGAATACTGATGCCTTTTTTCCTCCCAGAAGCCCCAGAAGCCTATTGAAATGAAGGGGTGTGCACCTCTCACTGGCCTCTGTTTACCCTCTGGCTAACTGAAATTAGTTCTGGGCTTTCCAGGCAAATGTATCCATTTCGGGAGAGAGCTAGGAATAGGAAGGCTCTTTCTGCAGGCTCGGTGGGAAAGAGTCAGAGAGCTACATGCCTGAGGCATCTTTCTTCCTCCTTCGCTCATTGTGTACACTAACTTCTAACTCTCTGCCAGGCCAGGCCCTGTTTCTTTTACTGCCAACCCCCCCTAACCCCTCGTCTTCCACCTACTTCCCGCTCTATTATGCCTTCTCCTTTTTTGCTCTCTTCTGTGGCCCTTTGAAAATGAATGCAGGCCTAGCTAAGCCTCATGAAGGAAATCTACCAACAAAAGATGTATTCCTTGCTTATGGGAGGCGGGGTAGATCTAGAAGGGCATGGCGTAGGTTCCCTGGTAAAGGGAGGAAGAAAGAATAGAGGCGGCCAGGAAGTGCACGTTAGTGCCGGATGAGGATAAAAATGTCAGCCCATTGTGGGGTCCATTCCATCTTCCCCCTTCCTCATGGCCCCTTTCCCCACATTAGAACCCTCCCTCCACTATTCAGGGCCTACTTTATCCCACATCCCCATGCTTCTCTCCTTCTACCACCCCCCACTCACCCAGGCCGCTCCTCTTCTCCACAGGGACCCCTTCATCCAGCCCTACCTTCCCTTTTTGCCTACCCGGCATCCGCCTTTATTTACTCTGCACTTCCTCTCCCCCACCTCTACAGTCCTGCCTCTTTTCCACCCTCCCATTACCAGGGACCTCATTACATAACCACTGAACCTTTTAGAAGGACTGGGTCCCCTCAACTGATTACCCAACTACTCTGTTTCTGTGCCGAAAGCAGGACTCGAACCCAGGCCCCCAGTGCTGTAACACAAGCACTTAACCTCTAGGCCACTGCAGTTAGCTGGTGTTTGGTGGAGCGGGGGGCCAGATGGTCTATCCTCCTTGGCTCCAGTGAACATGTTTCACAACTGAAATGGTTATGCTCATGGGGGCATGCAGAAGAAAGATATATACGCCCAAAAGCTACCCTCAGAAGCACAGCCACCAGTGGCTCAAGTGGTAAGTGCTTGGTCTTGGAATGCTGGAGACCTGAGTTCTAATCCAATGTCTGCAATCTCCTGGGCATGTTTTTTTTTAATTAAAAAAATATATTTTTTAATTGAAAATGGGTATGCATTGCCCTGAGCAATCAGCCAACAGCCAATGCCCCTTCAATACCTGCATTCCTACTAGCAGTTGTGCCTTTGTTTTCTGCACTCTGGCCTAGGTAACACCCATACAAAAGTTTGTCTCTCTGGCCCCAGTTGACTGGAAAAAAACGAGGGGAAAAGGTGTAATCTACGGGTCATGGTTGATACAATAATTGCCCTGGGACTCAAACAGGACACCTTCACGAGGTGCTATGAGGTGACCACCGGCCCCTGCATAGCAAGCAAACCTGTATCAGCATCTCACCAGCAACTGAATGTGTCGCCTGCAGGCTACACATAAGAGGCTGCAGTAGGTGCATTAACCCATCGGGCTGTGGACCCTCCTTCCTCTGAGAGCAGGAAACTGAATTTCCATGTTGCCTTCCTTTGGCACATTTGATCTATCTTTCAACCCAATTCAGAGGATGTTTTGCTTCACGGAGAGATGATAATCATTGTGAGGTGTCAGCCACTAATAGCTAAGCAGGTCAGTTAAATCTTTGACTTTGTCATTGGGGTGTACTGATATGCGCTGGGCAGTCTTCTGTCCTGTGCTACTGTATGCATTCTTATTGCTGCTTGTTCACGATTCCTAAATGTAAACAGTGAAATATTTGAAAGACTCTTGATGCAACAAGCATTTCCCACTCTTTGCCCTGGGGGTGAGAGGGCTGCTTTCGGCCTTCAACACCCTCAATTTTGGAGTGGCCGGCTCCACCACTGAGAATGAGGGGCTAATCCTGGTCGGAAACGGGCAGAGGTCTGCGCCCTGCGTCCTCCACGCGTCCCTAACGCTCCCTAACGCTCCCAAACGCGACCACAGCCCTTACGGGCACAGCCCTATGTCGGTGCAGCCTCTATGGTGCAGCCACCCAGGTAGCTTAGGGTTAGGATATGTGCTCTTCAACATAAGCCTGGCCAACCAGGCCCTGGAGAGTGTCACAGCATGCTCTGTAATCCCCTAGTGATGGTGGCCTTGGTGACGATGATCTTGCTGGAATACTGATGCCTTTTTTCCTCCCAGAAGCCCCAGAAGCCTATTGAAATGAAGGGGTGTGCACCTCTCACTGGCCTCTGTTTACCCTCTGGCTAACTGAAATTAGTTCTGGGCTTTCCAGGCAAATGTATCCATTTCGGGAGAGAGCTAGGAATAGGAAGGCTCTTTCTGCAGGCTCGGTGGGAAAGAGTCAGAGAGCTACATGCCTGAGGCATCTTTCTTCCTCCTTCGCTCATTGTGTTCCCTAACTTCTAACTCTCTGCCAGGCCAGGCCCTGTTTCTTTTACTGCCAACCCCCCCTAACCCCTCGTCTTCCACCTACTTCCCGCTCTATTATGCCTTCTCCTTTTTTGCTCTCTTCTGTGGCCCTTTGAAAATGAATGCAGGCCTAGCTAAGCCTCATGAAGGAAATCTACCAACAAAAGATGCATTCCTTGCTTATGGGAGGCGGGGTAGATCTAGAAGGGCATGGCGTAGGTTCCCTGGTAAAGGGAGGAAGAAAGAATAGAGGCGGCCAGGAAGTGCACGTTAGTGCCGGATGAGGATAAAAATGTCAGCCCATTGTGGGGTCCATTCCATCTTCCCCCTTCCTCATGGCCCCTTTCCCCACATTAGAACCCTCCCTCCACTATTCAGGGCCCACTTTATCCCACATCCCCATGCTTCTCTCGTTCTACCACCCCCCACTCACCCAGGCCGCTCCTCTTCTCCACAGGGACCCCTTCATCCAGCCCTACCTTCCCTTTTTGCCTACCCGGCCTCCTCCTTTATTTACTCTGCACTTCCTCTCCCCCACCTCTACAGTCCTGCCTCTTTTCCACCCTCCCATTACCAGGGAACTCATTACATAACCACTGAACCTTTTAGAAGGACTGGGTCCCCTCAACTGATTACCCAACTACTCTGTTTCTGTGCCGAAAGCAGGACTCGAACCCAGGCCCCCAGTGCTGTAACACAAGCACTTAACCTCTAGGCCACTGCAGTTAGCTGGTGTTTGGTGGAGCGGGGGGCCAGATGGTCTATCCTCCTTGGCTCCAGTGAACATGTTTCACAACTGAAATGGTTATGCTCATGGGGGCATGCAGAAGAAAGATATATACGCCCAAAAGCTACCCTCAGAAGCACAGCCACCAGTGGCTCAAGTGGTAAGTGCTTGGTCTTGGAATGCTGGAGACCTGAGTTCTAATCCAATGTCTGCAATCTCCTGGGCATGTTTTTTTTTAATTAAAAAAATATATTTTTTAATTGAAAATGGGTATGCATTGCCCTGAGCAATCAGCCAACAGCCAATGCCCCTTCAATACCTGCATTCCTACTAGCAGTTGTGCCTTTGTTTTCTGCACTCTGGCCTAGGTAACACCCATACAAAAGTTTGTCTCTCTGGCCCCAGTTGACTGGAAAAAAACAAGGGGAAAAGGTGTAATCTACGGGTCATGGTTGATACAATAATTGCCCTGGGACTCAAACAGGACACCTTCACGAGGTGCTATGAGGTGACCACCGGCCCCTGCATAGCAAGCAAACCTGTATCAGCATCTCACCAGCAACTGAATGTGTCGCCTGCAGGCTACACATAAGAGGCTGCAGTAGGTGCATTAACCCATCGGGCTGTGGACCCTCCTTCCTCTGAGAGCAGGAAACTGAATTTCCATGTTGCCTTCCTTTGGCACATTTGATCTATCTTTCAACCCAATTCAGAGGATGTTTTGCTTCACGGAGAGATGATAATCATTGTGAGGTGTCAGCCACTAATAGCTAAGCAGGTCAGTTAAATCTTTGACTTTGTCATTGGGGTGTACTGATATGCGCTGGGCAGTCTTCTGTCCTGTGCTACTGTATGCATTCTTATTGCTGCTTGTTCACGATTCCTAAATGTAAACAGTGAAATATTTGAAAGACTCTTGATGCAACAAGCATTTCCCACTCTTTGCCCTGGGGGTGAGAGGGCTGCTTTCGGCCTTCAACACCCTCAATTTTGGAGTGGCCGGCTCCACCACTGAGAATGAGGGGCTAATCCTGGTCGGAAACGGGCAGAGGTCTGCGCCCTGCGTCCTCCACGCGTCCCTAACGCTCCCAAACGCGACCACAGCCCTTACGGGCACAGCCCTATGTCGGTGCAGCCTCTATGGTGCAGCCACCCAGGTAGCTTAGGGTTAGGATATGTGCTCTTCAACATAAGCCTGGCCAACCAGGCCCTGGAGAGTGTCACAGCATGCTCTGTAATCCCCTAGTGATGGTGGCCTTGGTGACGATGATCTTGCTGGAATACTGATGCCTTTTTTCCTCCCAGAAGCCCCAGAAGCCTATTGAAATGAAGGGGTGTGCACCTCTCACTGGCCTCTGTTTACCCTCTGGCTAACTGAAATTAGTTCTGGGCTTTCCAGGCAAATGTATCCATTTCGGGAGAGAGCTAGGAATAGGAAGGCTCTTTCTGCAGGCTCGGTGGGAAAGAGTCAGAGAGCTACATGCCTGAGGCATCTTTCTTCCTCCTTCGCTCATTGTGTTCCCTAACTTCTAACTCTCTGCCAGGCCAGGCCCTGTTTCTTTTACTGCCAACCCCCCCTAACCCCTCGTCTTCCACCTACTTCCCGCTCTATTATGCCTTCTCCTTTTTTGCTCTCTTCTGTGGCCCTTTGAAAATGAATGCAGGCCTAGCTAAGCCTCATGAAGGAAATCTACCAACAAAAGATGTATTCCTTGCTTATGGGAGGCGGGGTAGATCTAGAAGGGCATGGCGTAGGTTCCCTGGTAAAGGGAGGAAGAAAGAATAGAGGCGGCCAGGAAGTGCACGTTAGTGCCGGATGAGGATAAAAATGTCAGCCCATTGTGGGGTCCATTCCATCTTCCCCCTTCCTCATGGCCCCTTTCCCCACATTAGAACCCTCCCTCCACTATTCAGGGCCTACTTTATCCCACATCCCCATGCTTCTCTCCTTCTACCACCCCCCACTCACCCAGGCCGCTCCTCTTCTCCACAGGGACCCCTTCATCCAGCCCTACCTTCCCTTTTTGCCTACCCGGCATCCGCCTTTATTTACTCTGCACTTCCTCTCCCCCACCTCTACAGTCCTGCCTCTTTTCCACCCTCCCATTACCAGGGACCTCATTACATAACCACTGAACCTTTTAGAAGGACTGGGTCCCCTCAACTGATTACCCAACTACTCTGTTTCTGTGCCGAAAGCAGGACTCGAACCCAGGCCCCCAGTGCTGTAACACAAGCACTTAACCTCTAGGCCACTGCAGTTAGCTGGTGTTTGGTGGAGCGGGGGGGCCAGATGGTCTATCCTCCTTGGCTCCAGTGAACATGTTTCACAACTGAAATGGTTATGCTCACGGGGGCATGCAGAAGAAAGATATATACGCCCAAAAGCTACCCTCAGAAGCACAGCCACCAGTGGCTCAAGTGGTAAGTGCTTGGTCTTGGAATGCTGGAGACCTGAGTTCTAATCCAATGTCTGCAATCTCCTGGGCATGTTTTTTTTTAATTAAAAAAATATATTTTTTAATTGAAAATGGGTATGCATTGCCCTGAGCAATCAGCCAACAGCCAATGCCCCTTCAATACCTGCATTCCTACTAGCAGTTGTGCCTTTGTTTTCTGCACTCTGGCCTAGGTAACACCCATACAAAAGTTTGTCTCTCTGGCCCCAGTTGACTGGAAAAAAACGAGGGGAAAAGGTGTAATCTACGGGTCATGGTTGATACAATAATTGCCCTGGGACTCAAACAGGACACCTTCACGAGGTGCTATGAGGTGACCACCGGCCCCTGCATAGCAAGCAAACCTGTATCAGCATCTCACCAGCAACTGAATGTGTCGCCTGCAGGCTACACATAAGAGGCTGCAGTAGGTGCATTAACCCATCGGGCTGTGGACCCTCCTTCCTCTGAGAGCAGGAAACTGAATTTCCATGTTGCCTTCCTTTGGCACATTTGATCTATCTTTCAACCCAATTCAGAGGATGTTTTGCTTCACGGAGAGATGATAATCATTGTGAGGTGTCAGCCACTAATAGCTAAGCAGGTCAGTTAAATCTTTGACTTTGTCATTGGGGTGTACTGATATGCGCTGGGCAGTCTTCTGTCCTGTGCTACTGTATGCATTCTTATTGCTGCTTGTTCACGATTCCTAAATGTAAACAGTGAAATATTTGAAAGACTCTTGATGCAACAAGCATTTCCCACTCTTTGCCCTGGGGGTGAGAGGGCTGCTTTCGGCCTTCAACACCCTCAATTTTGGAGTGGCCGGCTCCACCACTGAGAATGAGGGGCTAATCCTGGTCGGAAACGGGCAGAGGTCTGCGCCCTGCGTCCTCCACGCGTCCCTAACGCTCCCTAACGCTCCCAAACGCGACCACAGCCCTTACGGGCACAGCCCTATGTCGGTGCAGCCTCTATGGTGCAGCCACCCAGGTAGCTTAGGGTTAGGATATGTGCTCTTCAACATAAGCCTGGCCAACCAGGCCCTGGAGAGTGTCACAGCATGCTCTGTAATCCCCTAGTGATGGTGGCCTTGGTGACGATGATCTTGCTGGAATACTGATGCCTTTTTTCCTCCCAGAAGCCCCAGAAGCCTATTGAAATGAAGGGGTGTGCACCTCTCACTGGCCTCTGTTTACCCTCTGGCTAACTGAAATTAGTTCTGGGCTTTCCAGGCAAATGTATCCATTTCGGGAGAGAGCTAGGAATAGGAAGGCTCTTTCTGCAGGCTCGGTGGGAAAGAGTCAGAGAGCTACATGCCTGAGGCATCTTTCTTCCTCCTTCGCTCATTGTGTTCCCTAACTTCTAACTCTCTGCCAGGCCAGGCCCTGTTTCTTTTACTGCCAACCCCCCCTAACCCCTCGTCTTACACCTACTTCCCGCTCTATTATGCCTTCTCCTTTTTTGCTCTCTTCTGTGGCCCTTTGAAAATGAATGCAGGCCTAGCTAAGCCTCATGAAGGAAATCTACCAACAAAAGATGCATTCCTTGCTTATGGGAGGCGGGGTAGATCTAGAAGGGCATGGCGTAGGTTCCCTGGTAAAGGGAGGAAGAAAGAATAGAGGCGGCCAGGAAGTGCACGTTAGTGCTGGATGAGGATAAAAATGTCAGCCCATTGTGGGGTCCATTCCATCTTCCCCCTTCCTCATGGCCCCTTTCCCCACATTAGAACCCTCCCTCCACTATTCAGGGCCCACTTTATCCCACATCCCCATGCTTCTCTCGTTCTACCACCCCCCACTCACCCAGGCCGCTCCTCTTCTCCACAGGGACCCCTTCATCCAGCCCTACCTTCCCTTTTTGCCTACCCGGCCTCCTCCTTTATTTACTCTGCACTTCCTCTCCCCCACCTCTACAGTCCTGCCTCTTTTCCACCCTCCCATTACCAGGGAACTCATTACATAACCACTGAACCTTTTAGAAGGACTGGGTCCCCTCAACTGATTACCCAACTACTCTGTTTCTGTGCCGAAAGCAGGACTCGAACCCAGGCCCCCAGTGCTGTAACACAAGCACTTAACCTCTAGGCCACTGCAGTTAGCTGGTGTTTGGTGGAGCGGGGGGCCAGATGGTCTATCCTCCTTGGCTCCAGTGAACATGTTTCACAACTGAAATGGTTATGCTCATGGGGGCATGCAGAAGAAAGATATATACGCCCAAAAGCTACCCTCAGAAGCACAGCCACCAGTGGCTCAAGTGGTAAGTGCTTGGTCTTGGAATGCTGGAGACCTGAGTTCTAATCCAATGTCTGCAATCTCCTGGGCATGTTTTTTTTTAATTAAAAAAATATATTTTTTAATTGAAAATGGGTATGCATTGCCCTGAGCAATCAGCCAACAGCCAATGCCCCTTCAATACCTGCATTCCTACTAGCAGTTGTGCCTTTGTTTTCTGCACTCTGGCCTAGGTAACACCCATACAAAAGTTTGTCTCTCTGGCCCCAGTTGACTGGAAAAAAACGAGGGGAAAAGGTGTAATCTACGGGTCATGGTTGATACAATAATTGCCCTGGGACTCAAACAGGACACCTTCACGAGGTGCTATGAGGTGACCACCGGCCCCTGCATAGCAAGCAAACCTGTATCAGCATCTCACCAGCAACTGAATGTGTCGCCTGCAGGCTACACATAAGAGGCTGCAGTAGGTGCATTAACCCATCGGGCTGTGGACCCTCCTTCCTCTGAGAGCAGGAAACTGAATTTCCATGTTGCCTTCCTTTGGCACATTTGATCTATCTTTCAACCCAATTCAGAGGATGTTTTGCTTCACGGAGAGATGATAATCATTGTGAGGTGTCAGCCACTAATAGCTAAGCAGGTCAGTTAAATCTTTGACTTTGTCATTGGGGTGTACTGATATGCGCTGGGCAGTCTTCTGTCCTGTGCTACTGTATGCATTCTTATTGCTGCTTGTTCACGATTCCTAAATGTAAACAGTGAAATATTTGAAAGACTCTTGATGCAACAAGCATTTCCCACTCTTTGCCCTGGGGGTGAGAGGGCTGCTTTCGGCCTTCAACACCCTCAATTTTGGAGTGGCCGGCTCCACCACTGAGAATGAGGGGCTAATCCTGGTCGGAAACGGGCAGAGGTCTGCGCCCTGCGTCCTCCACGCGTCCCTAACGCTCCCAAACGCGACCACAGCCCTTACGGGCACAGCCCTATGTCGGTGCAGCCTCTATGGTGCAGCCACCCAGGTAGCTTAGGGTTAGGATATGTGCTCTTCAACATAAGCCTGGCCAACCAGGCCCTGGAGAGTGTCACAGCATGCTCTGTAATCCCCTAGTGATGGTGGCCTTGGTGACGATGATCTTGCTGGAATACTGATGCCTTTTTTCCTCCCAGAAGCCCCAGAAGCCTATTGAAATGAAGGGGTGTGCACCTCTCACTGGCCTCTGTTTACCCTCTGGCTAACTGAAATTAGTTCTGGGCTTTCCAGGCAAATGTATCCATTTCGGGAGAGAGCTAGGAATAGGAAGGCTCTTTCTGCAGGCTCGGTGGGAAAGAGTCAGAGAGCTACATGCCTGAGGCATCTTTCTTCCTCCTTCGCTCATTGTGTTCCCTAACTTCTAACTCTCTGCCAGGCCAGGCCCTATTTCTTTTACTGCCAACCCCCCCTAACCCCTCGTCTTCCACCTACTTCCCGCTCTATTATGCCTTCTCCTTTTTTGCTCTCTTCTGTGGCCCTTTGAAAATGAATGCAGGCCTAGCTAAGCCTCATGAAGGAAATCTACCAACAAAAGATGCATTCCTTGCTTATGGGAGGCGGGGTAGATATAGAAGGGCATGGCGTAGGTTCCCTGGTAAAGGGAGGAAGAAAGAATAGAGGCGGCCAGGAAGTGCACGTTAGTGCCGGATGAGGATAAAAATGTCAGCCCATTGTGGGGTCCATTCCATCTTCCCCCTTCCTCATGGCCCCTTTCCCCACATTAGAACCCTCCCTCCACTATTCAGGGCCCACTTTATCCCACATCCCCATGCTTCTCTCCTTCTACCACCCCCCACTCACCCAGGCCGCTCCTCTTCTCCACAGGGACCCCTTCATCCAGCCCTACCTTCCCTTTTTGCCTACCCGGCCTCCTCCTTTATTTACTCTGCACTTCCTCTCCCCCACCTCTACAGTCCTGCCTCTTTTCCACCCTCCCATTACCAGGGAACTCATTACATAACCACTGAACCTTTTAGAAGAACTGGGTCCCCTCAACTGATTACCCAACTACTCTGTTTCTGTGCCGAAAGCAGGACTCGAACCCAGGCCCCCAGTGCTGTAACACAAGCACTTAACCTCTAGGCCACTGCAGTTAGCTGGTGTTTGGTGGAGCGGGGGGCCAGATGGTCTATCCTCCTTGGCTCCAGTGAACATGTTTCACAACTGAAATGGTTATGCTCATGGGGGCATGCAGAAGAAAGATATATACACCCAAAAGCTACCCTCAGCAGCACAGCCACCAGTGGCTCAAGTGGTAAGTGCTTGGTCTTGGAATGCTGGAGACCTGAGTTCTAATCCAATGTCTGCAATCTCCTGGGCATGTTTTTTTTTAATTAAAAAAATATATTTTTTAATTGAAAATGGGTATGCATTGCCCTGAGCAATCAGCCAACAGCCAATGCCCCTTCAATACCTGCATTCCTACTAGCAGTTGTGCCTTTGTTTTCTGCACTCTGGCCTAGGTAACACCCATACAAAAGTTTGTCTCTCTGGCCCCAGTTGACTGGAAAAAAACGAGGGGAAAAGGTGTAATCTACGGGTCATGGTTGATACAATAATTGCCCTGGGACTCAAACAGGACACCTTCACGAGGTGCTATGAGGTGACCACCGGCCCCTGCATAGCAAGCAAACCTGTATCAGCATCTCACCAGCAACTGAATGTGTCGCCTGCAGGCTACACATAAGAGGCTGCAGTAGGTGCATTAACCCATCGGGCTGTGGACCCTCCTTCCTCTGAGAGCAGGAAACTGAATTTCCATGTTGCCTTCCTTTGGCACATTTGATCTATCTTTCAACCCAATTCAGAGGATGTTTTGCTTCACGGAGAGATGATAATCATTGTGAGGTGTCAGCCACTAATAGCTAAGCAGGTCAGTTAAATCTTTGACTTTGTCATTGGGGTGTACTGATATGCGCTGGGCAGTCTTCTGTCCTGTGCTACTGTATGCATTCTTATTGCTGCTTGTTCACGATTCCTAAATGTAAACAGTGAAATATTTGAAAGACTCTTGATGCAACAAGCATTTCCCACTCTTTGCCCTGGGGGTGAGAGGGCTGCTTTCGGCCTTCAACACCCTCAATTTTGGAGTGGCCGGCTCCACCACTGAGAATGAGGGGCTAATCCTGGTCGGAAACGGGCAGAGGTCTGCGCCCTGCGTCCTCCACGCGTCCCTAACGCTCCCAAACGCGACCACAGCCCTTACGGGCACAGCCCTATGTCGGTGCAGCCTCTATGGTGCAGCCACCCAGGTAGCTTAGGGTTAGGATATGTGCTCTTCAACATAAGCCTGGCCAACCAGGCCCTGGAGAGTGTCACAGCATGCTCTGTAATCCCCTAGTGATGGTGGCCTTGGTGACGATGATCTTGCTGGAATACTGATGCCTTTTTTCCTCCCAGAAGCCCCAGAAGCCTATTGAAATGAAGGGGTGTGCACCTCTCACTGGCCTCTGTTTACCCTCTGGCTAACTGAAATTAGTTCTGGGCTTTCCAGGCAAATGTATCCATTTCGGGAGAGAGCTAGGAATAGGAAGGCTCTTTCTGCAGGCTCGGTGGGAAAGAGTCAGAGAGCTACATGCCTGAGGCATCTTTCTTCCTCCTTCGCTCATTGTGTTCCCTAACTTCTAACTCTCTGCCAGGCCAGGCCCTGTTTCTTTTACTGCCAACCCCCCCTAACCCCTCGTCTTACACCTACTTCCCGCTCTATTATGCCTTCTCCTTTTTTGCTCTCTTCTGTGGCCCTTTGAAAATGAATGCAGGCCTAGCTAAGCCTCATGAAGGAAATCTACCAACAAAAGATGCATTCCTTGCTTATGGGAGGCGGGGTAGATCTAGAAGGGCATGGCGTAGGTTCCCTGGTAAAGGGAGGAAGAAAGAATAGAGGCGGCCAGGAAGTGCACGTTAGTGCCGGATGAGGATAAAAATGTCAGCCCATTGTGGGGTCCATTCCATCTTCCCCCTTCCTCATGGCCCCTTTCCCCACATTAGAACCCTCCCTCCACTATTCAGGGCCCACTTTATCCCACATCCCCATGCTTCTCTCGTTCTACCACCCCCCACTCACCCAGGCCGCTCCTCTTCTCCACAGGGACCCCTTCATCCAGCCCTACCTTCCCTTTTTGCCTACCCGGCCTCCTCCTTTATTTACTCTGCACTTCCTCTCCCCCACCTCTACAGTCCTGCCTCTTTTCCACCCTCCCATTACCAGGGAACTCATTACATAACCACTGAACCTTTTAGAAGGACTGGGTCCCCTCAACTGATTACCCAACTACTCTGTTTCTGTGCCGAAAGCAGGACTCGAACCCAGGCCCCCAGTGCTGTAACACAAGCACTTAACCTCTAGGCCACTGCAGTTAGCTGGTGTTTGGTGGAGCGGGGGGCCAGATGGTCTATCCTCCTTGGCTCCAGTGAACATGTTTCACAACTGAAATGGTTATGCTCATGGGGGCATGCAGAAGAAAGATATATACGCCCAAAAGCTACCCTCAGAAGCACAGCCACCAGTGGCTCAAGTGGTAAGTGCTTGGTCTTGGAATGCTGGAGACCTGAGTTCTAATCCAATGTCTGCAATCTCCTGGGCATGTTTTTTTTTAATTAAAAAAATATATTTTTTAATTGAAAATGGGTATGCATTGCCCTGAGCAATCAGCCAACAGCCAATGCCCCTTCAATACCTGCATTCCTACTAGCAGTTGTGCCTTTGTTTTCTGCACTCTGGCCTAGGTAACACCCATACAAAAGTTTGTCTCTCTGGCCCCAGTTGACTGGAAAAAAACGAGGGGAAAAGGTGTAATCTACGGGTCATGGTTGATACAATAATTGCCCTGGGACTCAAACAGGACACCTTCACGAGGTGCTATGAGGTGACCACCGGCCCCTGCATAGCAAGCAAACCTGTATCAGCATCTCACCAGCAACTGAATGTGTCGCCTGCAGGCTACACATAAGAGGCTGCAGTAGGTGCATTAACCCATCGGGCTGTGGACCCTCCTTCCTCTGAGAGCAGGAAACTGAATTTCCATGTTGCCTTCCTTTGGCACATTTGATCTATCTTTCAACCCAATTCAGAGGATGTTTTGCTTCACGGAGAGATGATAATCATTGTGAGGTGTCAGCCACTAATAGCTAAGCAGGTCAGTTAAATCTTTGACTTTGTCATTGGGGTGTACTGATATGCGCTGGGCAGTCTTCTGTCCTGTGCTACTGTATGCATTCTTATTGCTGCTTGTTCACGATTCCTAAATGTAAACAGTGAAATATTTGAAAGACTCTTGATGCAACAAGCATTTCCCACTCTTTGCCCTGGGGGTGAGAGGGCTGCTTTCGGCCTTCAACACCCTCAATTTTGGAGTGGCCGGCTCCACCACTGAGAATGAGGGGCTAATCCTGGTCGGAAACGGGCAGAGGTCTGCGCACTGCGTCCTCCACGCGTCCCTAACGCTCCCAAACGCGACCACAGCCCTTACGGGCACAGCCCTATGTCGGTGCAGCCTCTATGGTGCAGCCACCCAGGTATCTTAGGGTTAGGATATGTGCTCTTCAACATAGGCCTGGCCAACCAGGCCCTGGAGAGTGTCACAGCATGCTCTGTAATCCCCTAGTGATGGTGGCCTTGGTGACGATGATCTTGCTGGAATACTGATGCCTTTTTTCCTCCCAGAAGCCCCAGAAGCCTATTGAAATGAAGGGGTGTGCACCTCTCACTGGCCTCTGTTTACCCTCTGGCTAACTGAAATTAGTTCTGGGCTTTCCAGGCAAATGTATCCATTTCGGGAGAGAGCTAGGAATAGGAAGGCTCTTTCTGCAGGCTCGGTGGGAAAGAGTCAGAGAGCTACATGCCTGAGGCATCTTTCTTCCTCCTTCGCTCATTGTGTTCCCTAACTTCTAACTCTCTGCCAGGCCAGGCCCTGTTTCTTTTACTGCCAACCCCCCCTAACCCCTCGTCTTCCACCTACTTCCCGCTCTATTATGCCTTCTCCTTTTTTGCTCTCTTCTGTGGCCCTTTGAAAATGAATGCAGGCCTAGCTAAGCCTCATGAAGGAAATCTACCCACAAAAGATGCATTCCTTTCTTATGGGAGGCGGGGTAGATCTAGAAGGGCATGGCGTAGGTTCCCTGGTAAAGGGAGGAAGAAAGAATAGAGGCGGCCAGGAAGTGCACGTTAGTGCCGGATGAGGATAAAAATGTCAGCCCATTGTGGGGTCCATTCCATCTTCCCCCTTCCTCATGGCCCCTTTCCCCACATTAGAACCCTCCCTCCACTATTCAGGGCCCACTTTATCCCACATCCCCATGCTTCTCTCGTTCTACCACCCCCCACTCACCCAGGCCGCTCCTCTTCTCCACAGGGACCTCTTCATCCAGCCCTACCTTCCCTTTTTGCCTACCCGGCCTCCTCCTTTATTTACTCTGCACTTCCTCTCCCCCACCTCTACAGTCCTGCCTCTTTTCCACCCTCCCATTACCAGGGAACTCATTACATAACCACTGAACCTTTTAGAAGGACTGGGTCCCCTCAACTGATTACCCAACTACTCTGTTTCTGTGCCGAAAGCAGGACTCGAACCCAGGCCCCCAGTGCTGTAACACAAGCACTTAACCTCTAGGCCACTGCAGTTAGCTGGTGTTTGGTGGAGCGGGGGGGGCCAGATGGTCTATCCTCCTTGGCTCCAGTGAACATGTTTCACAACTGAAATGGTTATGCTCACGGGGGCATGCAGAAGAAAGATATATACGCCCAAAAGCTACCCTCAGAAGCACAGCCACCAGTGGCTCAAGTGGTAAGTGCTTGGTCTTGGAATGCTGGAGACCTGAGTTCTAATCCAATGTCTGCAATCTCCTGGGCATGTTTTTTTTTAATTAAAAAAATATATTTTTTAATTGAAAATGGGTATGCATTGCCCTGAGCAATCAGCCAACAGCCAATGCCCCTTCAATACCTGCATTCCTACTAGCAGTTGTGCCTTTGTTTTCTGCACTCTGGCCTAGGTAACACCCATACAAAAGTTTGTCTCTCTGGCCCCAGTTGACTGGAAAAAAACGAGGGGAAAAGGTGTAATCTACGGGTCATGGTTGATACAATAATTGCCCTGGGACTCAAACAGGACACCTTCACGAGGTGCTATGAGGTGACCACCGGCCCCTGCATAGCAAGCAAACCTGTATCAGCATCTCACCAGCAACTGAATGTGTCGCCTGCAGGCTACACATAAGAGGCTGCAGTAGGTGCATTAACCCATCGGGCTGTGGACCCTCCTTCCTCTGAGAGCAGGAAACTGAATTTCCATGTTGCCTTCCTTTGGCACATTTGATCTATCTTTCAACCCAATTCAGAGGATGTTTTGCTTCACGGAGAGATGATAATCATTGTGAGGTGTCAGCCACTAATAGCTAAGCAGGTCAGTTAAATCTTTGACTTTGTCATTGGGGTGTACTGATATGCGCTGGGCAGTCTTCTGTCCTGTGCTACTGTATGCATTCTTATTGCTGCTTGTTCACGATTCCTAAATGTAAACAGTGAAATATTTGAAAGACTCTTGATGCAACAAGCATTTCCCACTCTTTGCCCTGGGGGTGAGAGGGCTGCTTTCGGCCTTCAACACCCTCAATTTTGGAGTGGCCGGCTCCACCACTGAGAATGAGGGGCTAATCCTGGTCGGAAACGGGCAGAGGTCTGCGCCCTGCGTCCTCCACGCGTCCCTAACGCTCCCAAACGCGACCACAGCCCTTACGGGCACAGCCCTATGTCGGTGCAGCCTCTATGGTGCAGCCACCCAGGTAGCTTAGGGTTAGGATATGTGCTCTTCAACATAAGCCTGGCCAACCAGGCCCTGGAGAGTGTCACAGCATGCTCTGTAATCCCCTAGTGATGGTGGCCTTGGTGACGATGATCTTGCTGGAATACTGATGCCTTTTTTCCTCCCAGAAGCCCCAGAAGCCTATTGAAATGAAGGGGTGTGCACCTCTCACTGGCCTCTGTTTACCCTCTGGCTAACTGAAATTAGTTCTGGGCTTTCCAGGCAAATGTATCCATTTCGGGAGAGAGCTAGGAATAGGAAGGCTCTTTCTGCAGGCTCGGTGGGAAAGAGTCAGAGAGCTACATGCCTGAGGCATCTTTCTTCCTCCTTCGCTCATTGTGTTCCCTAACTTCTAACTCTCTGCCAGGCCAGGCCCTGTTTCTTTTACTGCCAACCCCCCCTAACCCCTCGTCTTCCACCTACTTCCCGCTCTATTATGCCTTCTCCTTTTTTGCTCTCTTCTGTGGCCCTTTGAAAATGAATGCAGGCCTAGCTAAGCCTCATGAAGGAAATCTACCAACAAAAGATGCATTCCTTGCTTATGGGAGGCGGGGTAGATCTAGAAGGGCATGGCGTAGGTTCCCTGGTAAAGGGAGGAAGAAAGAATAGAGGCGGCCAGGAAGTGCACGTTAGTGCCGGATGAGGATAAAAATGTCAGCCCATTGTGGGGTCCATTCCATCTTCCCCCTTCCTCATGGCCCCTTTCCCCACATTAGAACCCTCCCTCCACTATTCAGGGCCCACTTTATCCCACATCCCCATGCTTCTCTCGTTCTACCACCCCCCACTCACCCAGGCCGCTCCTCTTCTCCACAGGGACCCCTTCATCCAGCCCTACCTTCCCTTTTTGCCTACCCGGCCTCCTCCTTTATTTACTCTGCACTTCCTCTCCCCCACCTCTACAGTCCTGCCTCTTTTCCACCCTCCCATTACCAGGGAACTCATTACATAACCACTGAACCTTTTAGAAGGACTGGGTCCCCTCAACTGATTACCCAACTACTCTGTTTCTGTGCCGAAAGCAGGACTCGAACCCAGGCCCCCAGTGCTGTAACACAAGCACTTAACCTCTAGGCCACTGCAGTTAGCTGGTGTTTGGTGGAGCGGGGGGCCAGATGGTCTATCCTCCTTGGCTCCAGTGAACATGTTTCACAACTGAAATGGTTATGCTCATGGGGGCATGCAGAAGAAAGATATATACGCCCAAAAGCTACCCTCAGAAGCACAGCCACCAGTGGCTCAAGTGGTAAGTGCTTGGTCTTGGAATGCTGGAGACCTGAGTTCTAATCCAATGTCTGCAATCTCCTGGGCATGTTTTTTTTTAATTAAAAAAATATATTTTTTAATTGAAAATGGGTATGCATTGCCCTGAGCAATCAGCCAACAGCCAATGCCCCTTCAATACCTGCATTCCTACTAGCAGTTGTGCCTTTGTTTTCTGCACTCTGGCCTAGGTAACACCCATACAAAAGTTTGTCTCTCTGGCCCCAGTTGACTGGAAAAAAACAAGGGGAAAAGGTGTAATCTACGGGTCATGGTTGATACAATAATTGCCCTGGGACTCAAACAGGACACCTTCACGAGGTGCTATGAGGTGACCACCGGCCCCTGCATAGCAAGCAAACCTGTATCAGCATCTCACCAGCAACTGAATGTGTCGCCTGCAGGCTACACATAAGAGGCTGCAGTAGGTGCATTAACCCATCGGGCTGTGGACCCTCCTTCCTCTGAGAGCAGGAAACTGAATTTCCATGTTGCCTTCCTTTGGCACATTTGATCTATCTTTCAACCCAATTCAGAGGATGTTTTGCTTCACGGAGAGATGATAATCATTGTGAGGTGTCAGCCACTAATAGCTAAGCAGGTCAGTTAAATCTTTGACTTTGTCATTGGGGTGTACTGATATGCGCTGGGCAGTCTTCTGTCCTGTGCTACTGTATGCATTCTTATTGCTGCTTGTTCACGATTCCTAAATGTAAACAGTGAAATATTTGAAAGACTCTTGATGCAACAAGCATTTCCCACTCTTTGCCCTGGGGGTGAGAGGGCTGCTTTCGGCCTTCAACACCCTCAATTTTGGAGTGGCCGGCTCCACCACTGAGAATGAGGGGCTAATCCTGGTCGGAAACGGGCAGAGGTCTGCGCCCTGCGTCCTCCACGCGTCCCTAACGCTCCCAAACGCGACCACAGCCCTTACGGGCACAGCCCTATGTCGGTGCAGCCTCTATGGTGCAGCCACCCAGGTAGCTTAGGGTTAGGATATGTGCTCTTCAACATAAGCCTGGCCAACCAGGCCCTGGAGAGTGTCACAGCATGCTCTGTAATCCCCTAGTGATGGTGGCCTTGGTGACGATGATCTTGCTGGAATACTGATGCCTTTTTTCCTCCCAGAAGCCCCAGAAGCCTATTGAAATGAAGGGGTGTGCACCTCTCACTGGCCTCTGTTTACCCTCTGGCTAACTGAAATTAGTTCTGGGCTTTCCAGGCAAATGTATCCATTTCGGGAGAGAGCTAGGAATAGGAAGGCTCTTTCTGCAGGCTCGGTGGGAAAGAGTCAGAGAGCTACATGCCTGAGGCATCTTTCTTCCTCCTTCGCTCATTGTGTTCCCTAACTTCTAACTCTCTGCCAGGCCAGGCCCTGTTTCTTTTACTGCCAACCCCCCCTAACCCCTCGTCTTCCACCTACTTCCCGCTCTATTATGCCTTCTCCTTTTTTGCTCTCTTCTGTGGCCCTTTGAAAATGAATGCAGGCCTAGCTAAGCCTCATGAAGGAAATCTACCAACAAAAGATGTATTCCTTGCTTATGGGAGGCGGGGTAGATCTAGAAGGGCATGGCGTAGGTTCCCTGGTAAAGGGAGGAAGAAAGAATAGAGGCGGCCAGGAAGTGCACGTTAGTGCCGGATGAGGATAAAAATGTCAGCCCATTGTGGGGTCCATTCCATCTTCCCCCTTCCTCATGGCCCCTTTCCCCACATTAGAACCCTCCCTCCACTATTCAGGGCCTACTTTATCCCACATCCCCATGCTTCTCTCCTTCTACCACCCCCCACTCACCCAGGCCGCTCCTCTTCTCCACAGGGACCCCTTCATCCAGCCCTACCTTCCCTTTTTGCCTACCCGGCATCCGCCTTTATTTACTCTGCACTTCCTCTCCCCCACCTCTACAGTCCTGCCTCTTTTCCACCCTCCCATTACCAGGGACCTCATTACATAACCACTGAACCTTTTAGAAGGACTGGGTCCCCTCAACTGATTACCCAACTACTCTGTTTCTGTGCCGAAAGCAGGACTCGAACCCAGGCCCCCAGTGCTGTAACACAAGCACTTAACCTCTAGGCCACTGCAGTTAGCTGGTGTTTGGTGGAGCGGGGGGCCAGATGGTCTATCCTCCTTGGCTCCAGTGAACATGTTTCACAACTGAAATGGTTATGCTCATGGGGGCATGCAGAAGAAAGATATATACGCCCAAAAGCTACCCTCAGAAGCACAGCCACCAGTGGCTCAAGTGGTAAGTGCTTGGTCTTGGAATGCTGGAGACCTGAGTTCTAATCCAATGTCTGCAATCTCCTGGGCATGTTTTTTTTTAATTAAAAAAATATATTTTTTAATTGAAAATGGGTATGCATTGCCCTGAGCAATCAGCCAACAGCCAATGCCCCTTCAATACCTGCATTCCTACTAGCAGTTGTGCCTTTGTTTTCTGCACTCTGGCCTAGGTAACACCCATACAAAAGTTTGTCTCTCTGGCCCCAGTTGACTGGAAAAAAACGAGGGGAAAAGGTGTAATCTACGGGTCATGGTTGATACAATAATTGCCCTGGGACTCAAACAGGACACCTTCACGAGGTGCTATGAGGTGACCACCGGCCCCTGCATAGCAAGCAAACCTGTATCAGCATCTCACCAGCAACTGAATGTGTCGCCTGCAGGCTACAAATAAGAGGCTGCAGTAGGTGCATTAACCCATCGGGCTGTGGACCCTCCTTCCTCTGAGAGCAGGAAACTGAATTTCCATGTTGCCTTCCTTTGGCACATTTGATCTATCTTTCAACCCAATTCAGAGGATGTTTTGCTTCACGGAGAGATGATAATCATTGTGAGGTGTCAGCCACTAATAGCTAAGCAGGTCAGTTAAATCTTTGACTTTGTCATTGGGGTGTACTGATATGCGCTGGGCAGTCTTCTGTCCTGTGCTACTGTATGCATTCTTATTGCTGCTTGTTCACGATTCCTAAATGTAAACAGTGAAATATTTGAAAGACTCTTGATGCAACAAGCATTTCCCACTCTTTGCCCTGGGGGTGAGAGGGCTGCTTTCGGCCTTCAACACCCTCAATTTTGGAGTGGCCGGCTCCACCACTGAGAATGAGGGGCTAATCCTGGTCGGAAACGGGCAGAGGTCTGCGCCCTGCGTCCTCCACGCGTCCCTAACGCTCCCAAACGCGACCACAGCCCTTACGGGCACAGCCCTATGTCGGTGCAGCCTCTATGGTGCAGCCACCCAGGTAGCTTAGGGTTAGGATATGTGCTCTTCAACATAAGCCTGGCCAACCAGGCCCTGGAGAGTGTCACAGCATGCTCTGTAATCCCCTAGTGATGGTGGCCTTGGTGACGATGATCTTGCTGGAATACTGATGCCTTTTTTCCTCCCAGAAGCCCCAGAAGCCTATTGAAATGAAGGGGTGTGCACCTCTCACTGGCCTCTGTTTACCCTCTGGCTAACTGAAATTAGTTCTGGGCTTTCCAGGCAAATGTATCCATTTCGGGAGAGAGCTAGGAATAGGAAGGCTCTTTCTGCAGGCTCGGTGGGAAAGAGTCAGAGAGCTACATGCCTGAGGCATCTTTCTTCCTCCTTCGCTCATTGTGTTCCCTAACTTCTAACTCTCTGCCAGGCCAGGCCCTGTTTCTTTTACTGCCAACCCCCCCTAACCCCTCGTCTTCCACCTACTTCCCGCTCTATTATGCCTTCTCCTTTTTTGCTCTCTTCTGTGGCCCTTTGAAAATGAATGCAGGCCTAGCTAAGCCTCATGAAGGAAATCTACCAACAAAAGATGCATTCCTTGCTTATGGGAGGCGGGGTAGATCTAGAAGGGCATGGCGTAGGTTCCCTGGTAAAGGGAGGAAGAAAGAATAGAGGCGGCCAGGAAGTGCACGTTAGTGCCGGATGAGGATAAAAATGTCAGCCCATTGTGGGGTCCATTCCATCTTCCCCCTTCCTCATGGCCCCTTTCCCCACATTAGAACCCTCCCTCCACTATTCAGGGCCTACTTTATCCCACATCCCCATGCTTCTCTCCTTCTACCACCCCCCACTCACCCAGGCCGCTCCTCTTCTCCACAGGGACCCCTTCATCCAGCCCTACCTTCCCTTTTTGCCTACCCGGCATCCGCCTTTATTTACTCTGCACTTCCTCTCCCCCACCTCTACAGTCCTGCCTCTTTTCCACCCTCCCATTACCAGGGACCTCATTACATAACCACTGAACCTTTTAGAAGGACTGGGTCCCCTCAACTGATTACCCAACTACTCTGTTTCTGTGCCGAAAGCAAGACTCGAACCCAGGCCCCCAGTGCTGTAACACAAGCACTTAACCTCTAGGCCACTGCAGTTAGCTGGTGTTTGGTGGAGCGGGGGGCCAGATGGTCTATCCTCCTTGGCTCCAGTGAACATGTTTCACAACTGAAATGGTTATGCTCACGGGGGCATGCAGAAGAAAGATATATACGCCCAAAAGCTACCCTCAGAAGCACAGCCACCAGTGGCTCAAGTGGTAAGTGCTTGGTCTTGGAATGCTGGAGACCTGAGTTCTAATCCAATGTCTGCAATCTCCTGGGCATGTTTTTTTTTAATTAAAAAAATATATTTTTTAATTGAAAATGGGTATGCATTGCCCTGAGCAATCAGCCAACAGCCAATGCCCCTTCAATACCTGCATTCCTACTAGCAGTTGTGCCTTTGTTTTCTGCACTCTGGCCTAGGTAACACCCATACAAAAGTTTGTCTCTCTGGCCCCAGTTGACTGGAAAAAAACGAGGGGAAAAGGTGTAATCTACGGGTCATGGTTGATACAATAATTGCCCTGGGACTCAAACAGGACACCTTCACGAGGTGCTATGAGGTGACCACCGGCCCCTGCATAGCAAGCAAACCTGTATCAGCATCTCACCAGCAACTGAATGTGTCGCCTGCAGGCTACACATAAGAGGCTGCAGTAGGTGCATTAACCCATCGGGCTGTGGACCCTCCTTCCTCTGAGAGCAGGAAACTGAATTTCCATGTTGCCTTCCTTTGGCACATTTGATCTATCTTTCAACCCAATTCAGAGGATGTTTTGCTTCACGGAGAGATGATAATCATTGTGAGGTGTCAGCCACTAATAGCTAAGCAGGTCAGTTAAATCTTTGACTTTGTCATTGGGGTGTACTGATATGCGCTGGGCAGTCTTCTGTCCTGTGCTACTGTATGCATTCTTATTGCTGCTTGTTCACGATTCCTAAATGTAAACAGTGAAAGATTTGAAAGACTCTTGATGCAACAAGCATTTCCCACTCTTTGCCCTGGGGGTGAGAGGGCTGCTTTCGGCCTTCAACACCCTCAATTTTGGAGTGGCCGGCTCCACCACTGAGAATGAGGGGCTAATCCTGGTCGGAAACGGGCAGAGGTCTGCGCCCTGCGTCCTCCACGCGTCCCTAACGCTCCCAAACGCGACCACAGCCCTTACGGGCACAGCCCTATGTCGGTGCAGCCTCTATGGTGCAGCCACCCAGGTATCTTAGGGTTAGGATATGTGCTCTTCAACATAAGCCTGGCCAACCAGGCCCTGGAGAGTGTCACAGCATGCTCTGTAATCCCCTAGTGATGGTGGCCTTGGTGACGATGATCTTGCTGGAATACTGATGCCTTTTTTCCTCCCAGAAGCCCCAGAAGCCTATTGAAATGAAGGGGTGTGCACCTCTCACTGGCCTCTGTTTACCCTCTGGCTAACTGAAATTAGTTCTGGGCTTTCCAGGCAAATGTATCCATTTCGGGAGAGAGCTAGGAATAGGAAGGCTCTTTCTGCAGGCTCGGTGGGAAAGAGTCAGAGAGCTACATGCCTGAGGCATCTTTCTTCCTCCTTCGCTCATTGTGTTCCCTAACTTCTAACTCTCTGCCAGGCCAGGCCCTGTTTCTTTTACTGCCAACCCCCCCTAACCCCTCGTCTTCCACCTACTTCCCGCTCTATTATGCCTTCTCCTTTTTTGCTCTCTTCTGTGGCCCTTTGAAAATGAATGCAGGCCTAGCTAAGCCTCATGAAGGAAATCTACCAACAAAAGATGCATTCCTTTCTTATGGGAGGCGGGGTAGATCTAGAAGGGCATGGCGTAGGTTCCCTGGTAAAGGGAGGAAGAAAGAATAGAGGCGGCCAGGAAGTGCACGTTAGTGCCGGATGAGGATAAAAATGTCAGCCCATTGTGGGGTCCATTCCATCTTCCCCCTTCCTCATGGCCCCTTTCCCCACATTAGAACCCTCCCTCCACTATTCAGGGCCCACTTTATCCCACATCCCCATGCTTCTCTCGTTCTACCACCCCCCACTCACCCAGGCCGCTCCTCTTCTCCACAGGGACCTCTTCATCCAGCCCTACCTTCCCTTTTTGCCTACCCAGCCTCCTCCTTTATTTACTCTGCACTTCCTCTCCCCCACCTCTACAGTCCTGCCTCTTTTCCACCCTCCCATTACCAGGGAACTCATTACATAACCACTGAACCTTTTAGAAGGACTGGGTCCCCTCAACTGATTACCCAACTACTCTGTTTCTGTGCCGAAAGCAGGACTCGAACCCAGGCCCCCAGTGCTGTAACACAAGCACTTAACCTCTAGGCCACTGCAGTTAGCTGGTGTTTGGTGGAGCGGGGGGGCCAGATGGTCTATCCTCCTTGGCTCCAGTGAACATGTTTCACAACTGAAATGGTTATGCTCACGGGGGCATGCAGAAGAAAGATATATACGCCCAAAAGCTACCCTCAGAAGCACAGCCACCAGTGGCTCAAGTGGTAAGTGCTTGGTCTTGGAATGCTGGAGACCTGAGTTCTAATCCAATGTCTGCAATCTCCTGGGCATGTTTTTTTTTAATTAAAAAAATATATTTTTTAATTGAAAATGGGTATGCATTGCCCTGAGCAATCAGCCAACAGCCAATGCCCCTTCAATACCTGCATTCCTACTAGCAGTTGTGCCTTTGTTTTCTGCACTCTGGCCTAGGTAACACCCATACAAAAGTTTGTCTCTCTGGCCCCAGTTGACTGGAAAAAAACGAGGGGAAAAGGTGTAATCTACGGGTCATGGTTGATACAATAATTGCCCTGGGACTCAAACAGGACACCTTCACGAGGTGCTATGAGGTGACCACCGGCCCCTGCATAGCAAGCAAACCTGTATCAGCATCTCACCAGCAACTGAATGTGTCGCCTGCAGGCTACACATAAGAGGCTGCAGTAGGTGCATTAACCCATCGGGCTGTGGACCCTCCTTCCTCTGAGAGCAGGAAACTGAATTTCCATGTTGCCTTCCTTTGGCACATTTGATCTATCTTTCAACCCAATTCAGAGGATGTTTTGCTTCACGGAGAGATGATAATCATTGTGAGGTGTCAGCCACTAATAGCTAAGCAGGTCAGTTAAATCTTTGACTTTGTCATTGGGGTGTACTGATATGCGCTGGGCAGTCTTCTGTCCTGTGCTACTGTATGCATTCTTATTGCTGCTTGTTCACGATTCCTAAATGTAAACAGTGAAAGATTTGAAAGACTCTTGATGCAACAAGCATTTCCCACTCTTTGCCCTGGGGGTGAGAGGGCTGCTTTCGGCCTTCAACACCCTCAATTTTGGAGTGGCCGGCTCCACCACTGAGAATGAGGGGCTAATCCTGGTCGGAAACGGGCAGAGGTCTGCGCCCTGCGTCCTCCACGCGTCCCTAACGCTCCCAAACGCGACCACAGCCCTTACGGGCACAGCCCTATGTCGGTGCAGCCTCTATGGTGCAGCCACCCAGGTATCTTAGGGTTAGGATATGTGCTCTTCAACATAAGCCTGGCCAACCAGGCCCTGGAGAGTGTCACAGCATGCTCTGTAATCCCCTAGTGATGGTGGCCTTGGTGACGATGATCTTGCTGGAATACTGATGCCTTTTTTCCTCCCAGAAGCCCCAGAAGCCTATTGAAATGAAGGGGTGTGCACCTCTCACTGGCCTCTGTTTACCCTCTGGCTAACTGAAATTAGTTCTGGGCTTTCCAGGCAAATGTATCCATTTCGGGAGAGAGCTAGGAATAGGAAGGCTCTTTCTGCAGGCTCGGTGGGAAAGAGTCAGAGAGCTACATGCCTGAGGCATCTTTCTTCCTCCTTCGCTCATTGTGTTCCCTAACTTCTAACTCTCTGCCAGGCCAGGCCCTGTTTCTTTTACTGCCAACCCCCCCTAACCCCTCGTCTTCCACCTACTTCCCGCTCTATTATGCCTTCTCCTTTTTTGCTCTCTTCTGTGGCCCTTTGAAAATGAATGCAGGCCTAGCTAAGCCTCATGAAGGAAATCTACCAACAAAAGATGCATTCCTTTCTTATGGGAGGCGGGGTAGATCTAGAAGGGCATGGCGTAGGTTCCCTGGTAAAGGGAGGAAGAAAGAATAGAGGCGGCCAGGAAGTGCACGTTAGTGCCGGATGAGGATAAAAATGTCAGCCCATTGTGGGGTCCATTCCATCTTCCCCCTTCCTCATGGCCCCTTTCCCCACATTAGAACCCTCCCTCCACTATTCAGGGCCCACTTTATCCCACATCCCCATGCTTCTCTCGTTCTACCACCCCCCACTCACCCAGGCCGCTCCTCTTCTCCACAGGGACCTCTTCATCCAGCCCTACCTTCCCTTTTTGCCTACCCAGCCTCCTCCTTTATTTACTCTGCACTTCCTCTCCCCCACCTCTACAGTCCTGCCTCTTTTCCACCCTCCCATTACCAGGGAACTCATTACATAACCACTGAACCTTTTAGAAGGACTGGGTCCCCTCAACTGATTACCCAACTACTCTGTTTCTGTGCCGAAAGCAGGACTCGAACCCAGGCCCCCAGTGCTGTAACACAAGCACTTAACCTCTAGGCCACTGCAGTTAGCTGGTGTTTGGTGGAGCGGGGGGGCCAGATGGTCTATCCTCCTTGGCTCCAGTGAACATGTTTCACAACTGAAATGGTTATGCTCACGGGGGCATGCAGAAGAAAGATATATACGCCCAAAAGCTACCCTCAGAAGCACAGCCACCAGTGGCTCAAGTGGTAAGTGCTTGGTCTTGGAATGCTGGAGACCTGAGTTCTAATCCAATGTCTGCAATCTCCTGGGCATGTTTTTTTTTAATTAAAAAAATATATTTTTTAATTGAAAATGGGTATGCATTGCCCTGAGCAATCAGCCAACAGCCAATGCCCCTTCAATACCTGCATTCCTACTAGCAGTTGTGCCTTTGTTTTCTGCACTCTGGCCTAGGTAACACCCATACAAAAGTTTGTCTCTCTGGCCCCAGTTGACTGGAAAAAAACGAGGGGAAAAGGTGTAATCTACGGGTCATGGTTGATACAATAATTGCCCTGGGACTCAAACAGGACACCTTCACGAGGTGCTATGAGGTGACCACCGGCCCCTGCATAGCAAGCAAACCTGTATCAGCATCTCACCAGCAACTGAATGTGTCGCCTGCAGGCTACACATAAGAGGCTGCAGTAGGTGCATTAACCCATCGGGCTGTGGACCCGCCTTCCTCTGAGAGCAGGAAACTGAATTTCCATGTTGCCTTCCTTTGGCACATTTGATCTATCTTTCAACCCAATTCAGAGGATGTTTTGCTTCACGGAGAGATGATAATCATTGTGAGGTGTCAGCCACTAATAGCTAAGCAGGTCAGTTAAATCTTTGACTTTGTCATTGGGGTGTACTGATATGCGCTGGGCAGTCTTCTGTCCTGTGCTACTGTATGCATTCTTATTGCTGCTTGTTCACGATTCCTAAATGTAAACAGTGAAATATTTGAAAGACTCTTGATGCAACAAGCATTTCCCACTCTTTGCCCTGGGGGTGAGAGGGCTGCTTTCGGCCTTCAACACCCTCAATTTTGGAGTGGCCGGCTCCACCACTGAGAATGAGGGGCTAATCCTGGTCGGAAACGGGCAGAGGTCTGCGCCCTGCGTCCTCCACGCGTCCCTAACGCTCCCTAACGCTCCCAAACGCGACCACAGCCCTTACGGGCACAGCCCTATGTCGGTGCAGCCTCTATGGTGCAGCCACCCAGGTAGCTTAGGGTTAGGATATGTGCTCTTCAACATAAGCCTGGCCAACCAGGCCCTGGAGAGTGTCACAGCATGCTCTGTAATCCCCTAGTGATGGTGGCCTTGGTGACGATGATCTTGCTGGAATACTGATGCCTTTTTTCCTCCCAGAAGCCCCAGAAGCCTATTGAAATGAAGGGGTGTGCACCTCTCACTGGCCTCTGTTTACCCTCTGGCTAACTGAAATTAGTTCTGGGCTTTCCAGGCAAATGTATCCATTTCGGGAGAGAGCTAGGAATAGGAAGGCTCTTTCTGCAGGCTCGGTGGGAAAGAGTCAGAGAGCTACATGCCTGAGGCATCTTTCTTCCTCCTTCGCTCATTGTGTTCCCTAACTTCTAACTCTCTGCCAGGCCAGGCCCTGTTTCTTTTACTGCCAACCCCCCCTAACCCCTCGTCTTACACCTACTTCCCGCTCTATTATGCCTTCTCCTTTTTTGCTCTCTTCTGTGGCCCTTTGAAAATGAATGCAGGCCTAGCTAAGCCTCATGAAGGAAATCTACCAACAAAAGATGCATTCCTTGCTTATGGGAGGCGGGGTAGATCTAGAAGGGCATGGCGTAGGTTCCCTGGTAAAGGGAGGAAGAAAGAATAGAGGCGGCCAGGAAGTGCACGTTAGTGCCGGATGAGGATAAAAATGTCAGCCCATTGTGGGGTCCATTCCATCTTCCCCCTTCCTCATGGCCCCTTTCCCCACATTAGAACCCTCCCTCCACTATTCAGGGCCCACTTTATCCCACATCCCCATGCTTCTCTCCTTCTACCACCCCCCACTCACCCAGGCCGCTCCTCTTCTCCACAGGGACCCCTTCATCCAGCCCTACCTTCCCTTTTTGCCTACCCGGCCTCCTCCTTTATTTACTCTGCACTTCCTCTCCCCCACCTCTACAGTCCTGCCTCTTTTCCACCCTCCCATTACCAGGGAACTCATTACATAACCACTGAACCTTTTAGAAGGACTGGGTCCCCTCAACTGATTACCCAACTACTCTGTTTCTGTGCCGAAAGCAGGACTCGAACCCAGGCCCCCAGTGCTGTAACACAAGCACTTAACCTCTAGGCCACTGCAGTTAGCTGGTGTTTGGTGGAGCGGGGGGCCAGATGGTCTATCCTCCTTGGCTCCAGTGAACATGTTTCACAACTGAAATGGTTATGCTCATGGGGGCATGCAGAAGAAAGATATATACGCCCAAAAGCTACCCTCAGAAGCACAGCCACCAGTGGCTCAAGTGGTAAGTGCTTGGTCTTGGAATGCTGGAGACCTGAGTTCTAATCCAATGTCTGCAATCTCCTGGGCATGTTTTTTTTTAATTAAAAAAATATATTTTTTAATTGAAAATGGGTATGCATTGCCCTGAGCAATCAGCCAACAGCCAATGCCCCTTCAATACCTGCATTCCTACTAGCAGTTGTGCCTTTGTTTTCTGCACTCTGGCCTAGGTAACACCCATACAAAAGTTTGTCTCTCTGGCCCCAGTTGACTGGAAAAAAACGAGGGGAAAAGGTGTAATCTACGGGTCATGGTTGATACAATAATTGCCCTGGGACTCAAACAGGACACCTTCACGAGGTGCTATGAGGTGACCACCGGCCCCTGCATAGCAAGCAAACCTGTATCAGCATCTCACCAGCAACTGAATGTGTCGCCTGCAGGCTACACATAAGAGGCTGCAGTAGGTGCATTAACCCATCGGGCTGTGGACCCTCCTTCCTCTGAGAGCAGGAAACTGAATTTCCATGTTGCCTTCCTTTGGCACATTTGATCTATCTTTCAACCCAATTCAGAGGATGTTTTGCTTCACGGAGAGATGATAATCATTGTGAGGTGTCAGCCACTAATAGCTAAGCAGGTCAGTTAAATCTTTGACTTTGTCATTGGGGTGTACTGATATGCGCTGGGCAGTCTTCTGTCCTGTGCTACTGTATGCATTCTTATTGCTGCTTGTTCACGATTCCTAAATGTAAACAGTGAAATATTTGAAAGACTCTTGATGCAACAAGCATTTCCCACTCTTTGCCCTGGGGGTGAGAGGGCTGCTTTCGGCCTTCAACACCCTCAATTTTGGAGTGGCCGGCTCCACCACTGAGAATGAGGGGCTAATCCTGGTCGGAAACGGGCAGAGGTCTGCGCCCTGCGTCCTCCACGCGTCCCTAACGCTCCCAAACGCGACCACAGCCCTTACGGGCACAGCCCTATGTCGGTGCAGCCTCTATGGTGCAGCCACCCAGGTAGCTTAGGGTTAGGATATGTGCTCTTCAACATAAGCCTGGCCAACCAGGCCCTGGAGAGTGTCACAGCATGCTCTGTAATCCCCTAGTGATGGTGGCCTTGGTGACGATGATCTTGCTGGAATACTGATGCCTTTTTTCCTCCCAGAAGCCCCAGAAGCCTATTGAAATGAAGGGGTGTGCACCTCTCACTGGCCTCTGTTTACCCTCTGGCTAACTGAAATTAGTTCTGGGCTTTCCAGGCAAATGTATCCATTTCGGGAGAGAGCTAGGAATAGGAAGGCTCTTTCTGCAGGCTCGGTGGGAAAGAGTCAGAGAGCTACATGCCTGAGGCATCTTTCTTCCTCCTTCGCTCATTGTGTTCCCTAACTTCTAACTCTCTGCCAGGCCAGGCCCTATTTCTTTTACTGCCAACCCCCCCTAACCCCTCGTCTTCCACCTACTTCCCGCTCTATTATGCCTTCTCCTTTTTTGCTCTCTTCTGTGGCCCTTTGAAAATGAATGCAGGCCTAGCTAAGCCTCATGAAGGAAATCTACCAACAAAAGATGCATTCCTTGCTTATGGGAGGCGGGGTAGATATAGAAGGGCATGGCGTAGGTTCCCTGGTAAAGGGAGGAAGAAAGAATAGAGGCGGCCAGGAAGTGCACGTTAGTGCCGGATGAGGATAAAAATGTCAGCCCATTGTGGGGTCCATTCCATCTTCCCCCTTCCTCATGGCCCCTTTCCCCACATTAGAACCCTCCCTCCACTATTCAGGGCCCACTTTATCCCACATCCCCATGCTTCTCTCCTTCTACCACCCCCCACTCACCCAGGCCGCTCCTCTTCTCCACAGGGACCCCTTCATCCAGCCCTACCTTCCCTTTTTGCCTACCCGGCCTCCTCCTTTATTTACTCTGCACTTCCTCTCCCCCACCTCTACAGTCCTGCCTCTTTTCCACCCTCCCATTACCAGGGAACTCATTACATAACCACTGAACCTTTTAGAAGGACTGGGTCCCCTCAACTGATTACCCAACTACTCTGTTTCTGTGCCGAAAGCAGGACTCGAACCCAGGCCCCCAGTGCTGTAACACAAGCACTTAACCTCTAGGCCACTGCAGTTAGCTGGTGTTTGGTGGAGCGGGGGGCCAGATGGTCTATCCTCCTTGGCTCCAGTGAACATGTTTCACAACTGAAATGGTTATGCTCATGGGGGCATGCAGAAGAAAGATATATACACCCAAAAGCTACCCTCAGCAGCACAGCCACCAGTGGCTCAAGTGGTAAGTGCTTGGTCTTGGAATGCTGGAGACCTGAGTTCTAATCCAATGTCTGCAATCTCCTGGGCATGTTTTTTTTTAATTAAAAAAATATATTTTTTAATTGAAAATGGGTATGCATTGCCCTGAGCAATCAGCCAACAGCCAATGCCCCTTCAATACCTGCATTCCTACTAGCAGTTGTGCCTTTGTTTTCTGCACTCTGGCCTAGGTAACACCCATACAAAAGTTTGTCTCTCTGGCCCCAGTTGACTGGAAAAAAACGAGGGGAAAAGGTGTAATCTACGGGTCATGGTTGATACAATAATTGCCCTGGGACTCAAACAGGACACCTTCACGAGGTGCTATGAGGTGACCACCGGCCCCTGCATAGCAAGCAAACCTGTATCAGCATCTCACCAGCAACTGAATGTGTCGCCTGCAGGCTACACATAAGAGGCTGCAGTAGGTGCATTAACCCATCGGGCTGTGGACCCTCCTTCCTCTGAGAGCAGGAAACTGAATTTCCATGTTGCCTTCCTTTGGCACATTTGATCTATCTTTCAACCCAATTCAGAGGATGTTTTGCTTCACGGAGAGATGATAATCATTGTGAGGTGTCAGCCACTAATAGCTAAGCAGGTCAGTTAAATCTTTGACTTTGTCATTGGGGTGTACTGATATGCGCTGGGCAGTCTTCTGTCCTGTGCTACTGTATGCATTCTTATTGCTGCTTGTTCACGATTCCTAAATGTAAACAGTGAAATATTTGAAAGACTCTTGATGCAACAAGCATTTCCCACTCTTTGCCCTGGGGGTGAGAGGGCTGCTTTCGGCCTTCAACACCCTCAATTTTGGAGTGGCCGGCTCCACCACTGAGAATGAGGGGCTAATCCTGGTCGGAAACGGGCAGAGGTCTGCGCCCTGCGTCCTCCACGCGTCCCTAACGCTCCCTAACGCTCCCAAACGCGACCACAGCCCTTACGGGCACAGCCCTATGTCGGTGCAGCCTCTATGGTGCAGCCACCCAGGTAGCTTAGGGTTAGGATATGTGCTCTTCAACATAAGCCTGGCCAACCAGGCCCTGGAGAGTGTCACAGCATGCTCTGTAATCCCCTAGTGATGGTGGCCTTGGTGACGATGATCTTGCTGGAATACTGATGCCTTTTTTCCTCCCAGAAGCCCCAGAAGCCTATTGAAATGAAGGGGTGTGCACCTCTCACTGGCCTCTGTTTACCCTCTGGCTAACTGAAATTAGTTCTGGGCTTTCCAGGCAAATGTATCCATTTCGGGAGAGAGCTAGGAATAGGAAGGCTCTTTCTGCAGGCTCGGTGGGAAAGAGTCAGAGAGCTACATGCCTGAGGCATCTTTCTTCCTCCTTCGCTCATTGTGTTCCCTAACTTCTAACTCTCTGCCAGGCCAGGCCCTGTTTCTTTTACTGCCAACCCCCCCTAACCCCTCGTCTTACACCTACTTCCCGCTCTATTATGCCTTCTCCTTTTTTGCTCTCTTCTGTGGCCCTTTGAAAATGAATGCAGGCCTAGCTAAGCCTCATGAAGGAAATCTACCAACAAAAGATGCATTCCTTGCTTATGGGAGGCGGGGTAGATCTAGAAGGGCATGGCGTAGGTTCCCTGGTAAAGGGAGGAAGAAAGAATAGAGGCGGCCAGGAAGTGCACGTTAGTGCCGGATGAGGATAAAAATGTCAGCCCATTGTGGGGTCCATTCCATCTTCCCCCTTCCTCATGGCCCCTTTCCCCACATTAGAACCCTCCCTCCACTATTCAGGGCCCACTTTATCCCACATCCCCATGCTTCTCTCCTTCTACCACCCCCCACTCACCCAGGCCGCTCCTCTTCTCCACAGGGACCCCTTCATCCAGCCCTACCTTCCCTTTTTGCCTACCCGGCCTCCTCCTTTATTTACTCTGCACTTCCTCTCCCCCACCTCTACAGTCCTGCCTCTTTTCCACCCTCCCATTACCAGGGAACTCATTACATAACCACTGAACCTTTTAGAAGGACTGGGTCCCCTCAACTGATTACCCAACTACTCTGTTTCTGTGCCGAAAGCAGGACTCGAACCCAGGCCCCCAGTGCTGTAACACAAGCACTTAACCTCTAGGCCACTGCAGTTAGCTGGTGTTTGGTGGAGCGGGGGGCCAGATGGTCTATCCTCCTTGGCTCCAGTGAACATGTTTCACAACTGAAATGGTTATGCTCATGGGGGCATGCAGAAGAAAGATATATACGCCCAAAAGCTACCCTCAGCAGCACAGCCACCAGTGGCTCAAGTGGTAAGTGCTTGGTCTTGGAATGCTGGAGACCTGAGTTCTAATCCAATGTCTGCAATCTCCTGGGCATGTTTTTTTTTAATTAAAAAAATATATTTTTTAATTGAAAATGGGTATGCATTGCCCTGAGCAATCAGCCAACAGCCAATGCCCCTTCAATACCTGCATTCCTACTAGCAGTTGTGCCTTTGTTTTCTGCACTCTGGCCTAGGTAACACCCATACAAAAGTTTGTCTCTCTGGCCCCAGTTGACTGGAAAAAAACGAGGGGAAAAGGTGTAATCTACGGGTCATGGTTGATACAATAATTGCCCTGGGACTCAAACAGGACACCTTCACGAGGTGCTATGAGGTGACCACCGGCCCCTGCATAGCAAGCAAACCTGTATCAGCATCTCACCAGCAACTGAATGTGTCGCCTGCAGGCTACACATAAGAGGCTGCAGTAGGTGCATTAACCCATCGGGCTGTGGACCCTCCTTCCTCTGAGAGCAGGAAACTGAATTTCCATGTTGCCTTCCTTTGGCACATTTGATCTATCTTTCAACCCAATTCAGAGGATGTTTTGCTTCACGGAGAGATGATAATCATTGTGAGGTGTCAGCCACTAATAGCTAAGCAGGTCAGTTAAATCTTTGACTTTGTCATTGGGGTGTACTGATATGCGCTGGGCAGTCTTCTGTCCTGTGCTACTGTATGCATTCTTATTGCTGCTTGTTCACGATTCCTAAATGTAAACA
The DNA here is from genome assembly GCF_040938575.1 of Ambystoma mexicanum. Lineage (NCBI taxonomy): Eukaryota > Metazoa > Chordata > Amphibia > Caudata > Ambystomatidae > Ambystoma > Ambystoma mexicanum. The sequence goes on along the minus strand of NC_090926.1, from coordinate 199,584,565 downwards.
GTGAAATATTTGAAAGACTCTTGATGCAACAAGCATTTCCCACTCTTTGCCCTGGGGGTGAGAGGGCTGCTTTCGGCCTTCAACACCCTCAATTTTGGAGTGGCCGGCTCCACCACTGAGAATGAGGGGCTAATCCTGGTCGGAAACGGGCAGAGGTCTGCGCCCTGCGTCCTCCACGCGTCCCTAACGCTCCCAAACGCGACCACAGCCCTTACGGGCACAGCCCTATGTCGGTGCAGCCTCTATGGTGCAGCCACCCAGGTAGCTTAGGGTTAGGATATGTGCTCTTCAACATAAGCCTGGCCAACCAGGCCCTGGAGAGTGTCACAGCATGCTCTGTAATCCCCTAGTGATGGTGGCCTTGGTGACGATGATCTTGCTGGAATACTGATGCCTTTTTTCCTCCCAGAAGCCCCAGAAGCCTATTGAAATGAAGGGGTGTGCACCTCTCACTGGCCTCTGTTTACCCTCTGGCTAACTGAAATTAGTTCTGGGCTTTCCAGGCAAATGTATCCATTTCGGGAGAGAGCTAGGAATAGGAAGGCTCTTTCTGCAGGCTCGGTGGGAAAGAGTCAGAGAGCTACATGCCTGAGGCATCTTTCTTCCTCCTTCGCTCATTGTGTTCCCTAACTTCTAACTCTCTGCCAGGCCAGGCCCTGTTTCTTTTACTGCCAACCCCCCCTAACCCCTCGTCTTACACCTACTTCCCGCTCTATTATGCCTTCTCCTTTTTTGCTCTCTTCTGTGGCCCTTTGAAAATGAATGCAGGCCTAGCTAAGCCTCATGAAGGAAATCTACCAACAAAAGATGCATTCCTTGCTTATGGGAGGCGGGGTAGATCTAGAAGGGCATGGCGTAGGTTCCCTGGTAAAGGGAGGAAGAAAGAATAGAGGCGGCCAGGAAGTGCACGTTAGTGCCGGATGAGGATAAAAATGTCAGCCCATTGTGGGGTCCATTCCATCTTCCCCCTTCCTCATGGCCCCTTTCCCCACATTAGAACCCTCCCTCCACTATTCAGGGCCCACTTTATCCCACATCCCCATGCTTCTCTCCTTCTACCACCCCCCACTCACCCAGGCCGCTCCTCTTCTCCACAGGGACCCCTTCATCCAGCCCTACCTTCCCTTTTTGCCTACCCGGCCTCCTCCTTTATTTACTCTGCACTTCCTCTCCCCCACCTCTACAGTCCTGCCTCTTTTCCACCCTCCCATTACCAGGGAACTCATTACATAACCACTGAACCTTTTAGAAGGACTGGGTCCCCTCAACTGATTACCCAACTACTCTGTTTCTGTGCCGAAAGCAGGACTCGAACCCAGGCCCCCAGTGCTGTAACACAAGCACTTAACCTCTAGGCCACTGCAGTTAGCTGGTGTTTGGTGGAGCGGGGGGCCAGATGGTCTATCCTCCTTGGCTCCAGTGAACATGTTTCACAACTGAAATGGTTATGCTCATGGGGGCATGCAGAAGAAAGATATATACGCCCAAAAGCTACCCTCAGAAGCACAGCCACCAGTGGCTCAAGTGGTAAGTGCTTGGTCTTGGAATGCTGGAGACCTGAGTTCTAATCCAATGTCTGCAATCTCCTGGGCATGTTTTTTTTTAATTAAAAAAATATATTTTTTAATTGAAAATGGGTATGCATTGCCCTGAGCAATCAGCCAACAGCCAATGCCCCTTCAATACCTGCATTCCTACTAGCAGTTGTGCCTTTGTTTTCTGCACTCTGGCCTAGGTAACACCCATACAAAAGTTTGTCTCTCTGGCCCCAGTTGACTGGAAAAAAACGAGGGGAAAAGGTGTAATCTACGGGTCATGGTTGATACAATAATTGCCCTGGGACTCAAACAGGACACCTTCACGAGGTGCTATGAGGTGACCACCGGCCCCTGCATAGCAAGCAAACCTGTATCAGCATCTCACCAGCAACTGAATGTGTCGCCTGCAGGCTACACATAAGAGGCTGCAGTAGGTGCATTAACCCATCGGGCTGTGGACCCTCCTTCCTCTGAGAGCAGGAAACTGAATTTCCATGTTGCCTTCCTTTGGCACATTTGATCTATCTTTCAACCCAATTCAGAGGATGTTTTGCTTCACGGAGAGATGATAATCATTGTGAGGTGTCAGCCACTAATAGCTAAGCAGGTCAGTTAAATCTTTGACTTTGTCATTGGGGTGTACTGATATGCGCTGGGCAGTCTTCTGTCCTGTGCTACTGTATGCATTCTTATTGCTGCTTGTTCACGATTCCTAAATGTAAACAGTGAAATATTTGAAAGACTCTTGATGCAACAAGCATTTCCCACTCTTTGCCCTGGGGGTGAGAGGGCTGCTTTCGGCCTTCAACACCCTCAATTTTGGAGTGGCCGGCTCCACCACTGAGAATGAGGGGCTAATCCTGGTCGGAAACGGGCAGAGGTCTGCGCCCTGCGTCCTCCACGCGTCCCTAACGCTCCCAAACGCGACCACAGCCCTTACGGGCACAGCCCTATGTCGGTGCAGCCTCTATGGTGCAGCCACCCAGGTAGCTTAGGGTTAGGATATGTGCTCTTCAACATAAGCCTGGCCAACCAGGCCCTGGAGAGTGTCACAGCATGCTCTGTAATCCCCTAGTGATGGTGGCCTTGGTGACGATGATCTTGCTGGAATACTGATGCCTTTTTTCCTCCCAGAAGCCCCAGAAGCCTATTGAAATGAAGGGGTGTGCACCTCTCACTGGCCTCTGTTTACCCTCTGGCTAACTGAAATTAGTTCTGGGCTTTCCAGGCAAATGTATCCATTTCGGGAGAGAGCTAGGAATAGGAAGGCTCTTTCTGCAGGCTCGGTGGGAAAGAGTCAGAGAGCTACATGCCTGAGGCATCTTTCTTCCTCCTTCGCTCATTGTGTTCCCTAACTTCTAACTCTCTGCCAGGCCAGGCCCTATTTCTTTTACTGCCAACCCCCCCTAACCCCTCGTCTTCCACCTACTTCCCGCTCTATTATGCCTTCTCCTTTTTTGCTCTCTTCTGTGGCCCTTTGAAAATGAATGCAGGCCTAGCTAAGCCTCATGAAGGAAATCTACCAACAAAAGATGCATTCCTTGCTTATGGGAGGCGGGGTAGATCTAGAAGGGCATGGCGTAGGTTCCCTGGTAAAGGGAGGAAGAAAGAATAGAGGCGGCCAGGAAGTGCACGTTAGTGCCGGATGAGGATAAAAATGTCAGCCCATTGTGGGGTCCATTCCATCTTCCCCCTTCCTCATGGCCCCTTTCCCCACATTAGAACCCTCCCTCCACTATTCAGGGCCCACTTTATCCCACATCCCCATGCTTCTCTCGTTCTACCACCCCCCACTCACCCAGGCCGCTCCTCTTCTCCACAGGGACCCCTTCATCCAGCCCTACCTTCCCTTTTTGCCTACCCGGCCTCCTCCTTTATTTACTCTGCACTTCCTCTCCCCCACCTCTACAGTCCTGCCTCTTTTCCACCCTCCCATTACCAGGGAACTCATTACATAACCACTGAACCTTTTAGAAGGACTGGGTCCCCTCAACTGATTACCCAACTACTCTGTTTCTGTGCCGAAAGCAGGACTCGAACCCAGGCCCCCAGTGCTGTAACACAAGCACTTAACCTCTAGGCCACTGCAGTTAGCTGGTGTTTGGTGGAGCGGGGGGCCAGATGGTCTATCCTCCTTGGCTCCAGTGAACATGTTTCACAACTGAAATGGTTATGCTCATGGGGGCATGCAGAAGAAAGATATATACGCCCAAAAGCTACCCTCAGAAGCACAGCCACCAGTGGCTCAAGTGGTAAGTGCTTGGTCTTGGAATGCTGGAGACCTGAGTTCTAATCCAATGTCTGCAATCTCCTGGGCATGTTTTTTTTTAATTAAAAAAATATATTTTTTAATTGAAAATGGGTATGCATTGCCCTGAGCAATCAGCCAACAGCCAATGCCCCTTCAATACCTGCATTCCTACTAGCAGTTGTGCCTTTGTTTTCTGCACTCTGGCCTAGGTAACACCCATACAAAAGTTTGTCTCTCTGGCCCCAGTTGACTGGAAAAAAACGAGGGGAAAAGGTGTAATCTACGGGTCATGGTTGATACAATAATTGCCCTGGGACTCAAACAGGACACCTTCACGAGGTGCTATGAGGTGACCACCGGCCCCTGCATAGCAAGCAAACCTGTATCAGCATCTCACCAGCAACTGAATGTGTCGCCTGCAGGCTACACATAAGAGGCTGCAGTAGGTGCATTAACCCATCGGGCTGTGGACCCTCCTTCCTCTGAGAGCAGGAAACTGAATTTCCATGTTGCCTTCCTTTGGCACATTTGATCTATCTTTCAACCCAATTCAGAGGATGTTTTGCTTCACGGAGAGATGATAATCATTGTGAGGTGTCAGCCACTAATAGCTAAGCAGGTCAGTTAAATCTTTGACTTTGTCATTGGGGTGTACTGATATGCGCTGGGCAGTCTTCTGTCCTGTGCTACTGTATGCATTCTTATTGCTGCTTGTTCACGATTCCTAAATGTAAACAGTGAAATATTTGAAAGACTCTTGATGCAACAAGCATTTCCCACTCTTTGCCCTGGGGGTGAGAGGGCTGCTTTCGGCCTTCAACACCCTCAATTTTGGAGTGGCCGGCTCCACCACTGAGAATGAGGGGCTAATCCTGGTCGGAAACGGGCAGAGGTCTGCGCCCTGCGTCCTCCACGCGTCCCTAACGCTCCCAAACGCGACCACAGCCCTTACGGGCACAGCCCTATGTCGGTGCAGCCTCTATGGTGCAGCCACCCAGGTAGCTTAGGGTTAGGATATGTGCTCTTCAACATAAGCCTGGCCAACCAGGCCCTGGAGAGTGTCACAGCATGCTCTGTAATCCCCTAGTGATGGTGGCCTTGGTGACGATGATCTTGCTGGAATACTGATGCCTTTTTTCCTCCCAGAAGCCCCAGAAGCCTATTGAAATGAAGGGGTGTGCACCTCTCACTGGCCTCTGTTTACCCTCTGGCTAACTGAAATTAGTTCTGGGCTTTCCAGGCAAATGTATCCATTTCGGGAGAGAGCTAGGAATAGGAAGGCTCTTTCTGCAGGCTCGGTGGGAAAGAGTCAGAGAGCTACATGCCTGAGGCATCTTTCTTCCTCCTTCGCTCATTGTGTTCCCTAACTTCTAACTCTCTGCCAGGCCAGGCCCTGTTTCTTTTACTGCCAACCCCCCCTAACCCCTCGTCTTCCACCTACTTCCCGCTCTATTATGCCTTCTCCTTTTTTGCTCTCTTCTGTGGCCCTTTGAAAATGAATGCAGGCCTAGCTAAGCCTCATGAAGGAAATCTACCAACAAAAGATGTATTCCTTGCTTATGGGAGGCGGGGTAGATCTAGAAGGGCATGGCGTAGGTTCCCTGGTAAAGGGAGGAAGAAAGAATAGAGGCGGCCAGGAAGTGCACGTTAGTGCCGGATGAGGATAAAAATGTCAGCCCATTGTGGGGTCCATTCCATCTTCCCCCTTCCTCATGGCCCCTTTCCCCACATTAGAACCCTCCCTCCACTATTCAGGGCCTACTTTATCCCACATCCCCATGCTTCTCTCCTTCTACCACCCCCCACTCACCCAGGCCGCTCCTCTTCTCCACAGGGACCCCTTCATCCAGCCCTACCTTCCCTTTTTGCCTACCCGGCATCCGCCTTTATTTACTCTGCACTTCCTCTCCCCCACCTCTACAGTCCTGCCTCTTTTCCACCCTCCCATTACCAGGGACCTCATTACATAACCACTGAACCTTTTAGAAGGACTGGGTCCCCTCAACTGATTACCCAACTACTCTGTTTCTGTGCCGAAAGCAGGACTCGAACCCAGGCCCCCAGTGCTGTAACACAAGCACTTAACCTCTAGGCCACTGCAGTTAGCTGGTGTTTGGTGGAGCGGGGGGCCAGATGGTCTATCCTCCTTGGCTCCAGTGAACATGTTTCACAACTGAAATGGTTATGCTCATGGGGGCATGCAGAAGAAAGATATATACGCCCAAAAGCTACCCTCAGAAGCACAGCCACCAGTGGCTCAAGTGGTAAGTGCTTGGTCTTGGAATGCTGGAGACCTGAGTTCTAATCCAATGTCTGCAATCTCCTGGGCATGTTTTTTTTTAATTAAAAAAATATATTTTTTAATTGAAAATGGGTATGCATTGCCCTGAGCAATCAGCCAACAGCCAATGCCCCTTCAATACCTGCATTCCTACTAGCAGTTGTGCCTTTGTTTTCTGCACTCTGGCCTAGGTAACACCCATACAAAAGTTTGTCTCTCTGGCCCCAGTTGACTGGAAAAAAACGAGGGGAAAAGGTGTAATCTACGGGTCATGGTTGATACAATAATTGCCCTGGGACTCAAACAGGACACCTTCACGAGGTGCTATGAGGTGACCACCGGCCCCTGCATAGCAAGCAAACCTGTATCAGCATCTCACCAGCAACTGAATGTGTCGCCTGCAGGCTACAAATAAGAGGCTGCAGTAGGTGCATTAACCCATCGGGCTGTGGACCCTCCTTCCTCTGAGAGCAGGAAACTGAATTTCCATGTTGCCTTCCTTTGGCACATTTGATCTATCTTTCAACCCAATTCAGAGGATGTTTTGCTTCACGGAGAGATGATAATCATTGTGAGGTGTCAGCCACTAATAGCTAAGCAGGTCAGTTAAATCTTTGACTTTGTCATTGGGGTGTACTGATATGCGCTGGGCAGTCTTCTGTCCTGTGCTACTGTATGCATTCTTATTGCTGCTTGTTCACGATTCCTAAATGTAAACAGTGAAATATTTGAAAGACTCTTGATGCAACAAGCATTTCCCACTCTTTGCCCTGGGGGTGAGAGGGCTGCTTTCGGCCTTCAACACCCTCAATTTTGGAGTGGCCGGCTCCACCACTGAGAATGAGGGGCTAATCCTGGTCGGAAACGGGCAGAGGTCTGCGCCCTGCGTCCTCCACGCGTCCCTAACGCTCCCAAACGCGACCACAGCCCTTACGGGCACAGCCCTATGTCGGTGCAGCCTCTATGGTGCAGCCACCCAGGTAGCTTAGGGTTAGGATATGTGCTCTTCAACATAAGCCTGGCCAACCAGGCCCTGGAGAGTGTCACAGCATGCTCTGTAATCCCCTAGTGATGGTGGCCTTGGTGACAATGATCTTGCTGGAATACTGATGCCTTTTTTCCTCCCAGAAGCCCCAGAAGCCTATTGAAATGAAGGGGTGTGCACCTCTCACTGGCCTCTGTTTACCCTCTGGCTAACTGAAATTAGTTCTGGGCTTTCCAGGCAAATGTATCCATTTCGGGAGAGAGCTAGGAATAGGAAGGCTCTTTCTGCAGGCTCGGTGGGAAAGAGTCAGAGAGCTACATGCCTGAGGCATCTTTCTTCCTCCTTCGCTCATTGTGTTCCCTAACTTCTAACTCTCTGCCAGGCCAGGCCCTGTTTCTTTTACTGCCAACCCCCCCTAACCCCTCGTCTTCCACCTACTTCCCGCTCTATTATGCCTTCTCCTTTTTTGCTCTCTTCTGTGGCCCTTTGAAAATGAATGCAGGCCTAGCTAAGCCTCATGAAGGAAATCTACCAACAAAAGATGCATTCCTTGCTTATGGGAGGCGGGGTAGATCTAGAAGGGCATGGCGTAGGTTCCCTGGTAAAGGGAGGAAGAAAGAATAGAGGCGGCCAGGAAGTGCACGTTAGTGCCGGATGAGGATAAAAATGTCAGCCCATTGTGGGGTCCATTCCATCTTCCCCCTTCCTCATGGCCCCTTTCCCCACATTAGAACCCTCCCTCCACTATTCAGGGCCTACTTTATCCCACATCCCCATGCTTCTCTCCTTCTACCACCCCCCACTCACCCAGGCCGCTCCTCTTCTCCACAGGGACCCCTTCATCCAGCCCTACCTTCCCTTTTTGCCTACCCGGCATCCGCCTTTATTTACTCTGCACTTCCTCTCCCCCACCTCTACAGTCCTGCCTCTTTTCCACCCTCCCATTACCAGGGACCTCATTACATAACCACTGAACCTTTTAGAAGGACTGGGTCCCCTCAACTGATTACCCAACTACTCTGTTTCTGTGCCGAAAGCAAGACTCGAACCCAGGCCCCCAGTGCTGTAACACAAGCACTTAACCTCTAGGCCACTGCAGTTAGCTGGTGTTTGGTGGAGCGGGGGGCCAGATGGTCTATCCTCCTTGGCTCCAGTGAACATGTTTCACAACTGAAATGGTTATGCTCACGGGGGCATGCAGAAGAAAGATATATACGCCCAAAAGCTACCCTCAGAAGCACAGCCACCAGTGGCTCAAGTGGTAAGTGCTTGGTCTTGGAATGCTGGAGACCTGAGTTCTAATCCAATGTCTGCAATCTCCTGGGCATGTTTTTTTTTAATTAAAAAAATATATTTTTTAATTGAAAATGGGTATGCATTGCCCTGAGCAATCAGCCAACAGCCAATGCCCCTTCAATACCTGCATTCCTACTAGCAGTTGTGCCTTTGTTTTCTGCACTCTGGCCTAGGTAACACCCATACAAAAGTTTGTCTCTCTGGCCCCAGTTGACTGGAAAAAAACGAGGGGAAAAGGTGTAATCTACGGGTCATGGTTGATACAATAATTGCCCTGGGACTCAAACAGGACACCTTCACGAGGTGCTATGAGGTGACCACCGGCCCCTGCATAGCAAGCAAACCTGTATCAGCATCTCACCAGCAACTGAATGTGTCGCCTGCAGGCTACACATAAGAGGCTGCAGTAGGTGCATTAACCCATCGGGCTGTGGACCCTCCTTCCTCTGAGAGCAGGAAACTGAATTTCCATGTTGCCTTCCTTTGGCACATTTGATCTATCTTTCAACCCAATTCAGAGGATGTTTTGCTTCACGGAGAGATGATAATCATTGTGAGGTGTCAGCCACTAATAGCTAAGCAGGTCAGTTAAATCTTTGACTTTGTCATTGGGGTGTACTGATATGCGCTGGGCAGTCTTCTGTCCTGTGCTACTGTATGCATTCTTATTGCTGCTTGTTCACGATTCCTAAATGTAAACAGTGAAAGATTTGAAAGACTCTTGATGCAACAAGCATTTCCCACTCTTTGCCCTGGGGGTGAGAGGGCTGCTTTCGGCCTTCAACACCCTCAATTTTGGAGTGGCCGGCTCCACCACTGAGAATGAGGGGCTAATCCTGGTCGGAAACGGGCAGAGGTCTGCGCCCTGCGTCCTCCACGCGTCCCTAACGCTCCCAAACGCGACCACAGCCCTTACGGGCACAGCCCTATGTCGGTGCAGCCTCTATGGTGCAGCCACCCAGGTATCTTAGGGTTAGGATATGTGCTCTTCAACATAAGCCTGGCCAACCAGGCCCTGGAGAGTGTCACAGCATGCTCTGTAATCCCCTAGTGATGGTGGCCTTGGTGACGATGATCTTGCTGGAATACTGATGCCTTTTTTCCTCCCAGAAGCCCCAGAAGCCTATTGAAATGAAGGGGTGTGCACCTCTCACTGGCCTCTGTTTACCCTCTGGCTAACTGAAATTAGTTCTGGGCTTTCCAGGCAAATGTATCCATTTCGGGAGAGAGCTAGGAATAGGAAGGCTCTTTCTGCAGGCTCGGTGGGAAAGAGTCAGAGAGCTACATGCCTGAGGCATCTTTCTTCCTCCTTCGCTCATTGTGTTCCCTAACTTCTAACTCTCTGCCAGGCCAGGCCCTGTTTCTTTTACTGCCAACCCCCCCTAACCCCTCGTCTTCCACCTACTTCCCGCTCTATTATGCCTTCTCCTTTTTTGCTCTCTTCTGTGGCCCTTTGAAAATGAATGCAGGCCTAGCTAAGCCTCATGAAGGAAATCTACCAACAAAAGATGCATTCCTTTCTTATGGGAGGCGGGGTAGATCTAGAAGGGCATGGCGTAGGTTCCCTGGTAAAGGGAGGAAGAAAGAATAGAGGCGGCCAGGAAGTGCACGTTAGTGCCGGATGAGGATAAAAATGTCAGCCCATTGTGGGGTCCATTCCATCTTCCCCCTTCCTCATGGCCCCTTTCCCCACATTAGAACCCTCCCTCCACTATTCAGGGCCCACTTTATCCCACATCCCCATGCTTCTCTCGTTCTACCACCCCCCACTCACCCAGGCCGCTCCTCTTCTCCACAGGGACCTCTTCATCCAGCCCTACCTTCCCTTTTTGCCTACCCAGCCTCCTCCTTTATTTACTCTGCACTTCCTCTCCCCCACCTCTACAGTCCTGCCTCTTTTCCACCCTCCCATTACCAGGGAACTCATTACATAACCACTGAACCTTTTAGAAGGACTGGGTCCCCTCAACTGATTACCCAACTACTCTGTTTCTGTGCCGAAAGCAGGACTCGAACCCAGGCCCCCAGTGCTGTAACACAAGCACTTAACCTCTAGGCCACTGCAGTTAGCTGGTGTTTGGTGGAGCGGGGGGGCCAGATGGTCTATCCTCCTTGGCTCCAGTGAACATGTTTCACAACTGAAATGGTTATGCTCACGGGGGCATGCAGAAGAAAGATATATACGCCCAAAAGCTACCCTCAGAAGCACAGCCACCAGTGGCTCAAGTGGTAAGTGCTTGGTCTTGGAATGCTGGAGACCTGAGTTCTAATCCAATGTCTGCAATCTCCTGGGCATGTTTTTTTTTAATTAAAAAAATATATTTTTTAATTGAAAATGGGTATGCATTGCCCTGAGCAATCAGCCAACAGCCAATGCCCCTTCAATACCTGCATTCCTACTAGCAGTTGTGCCTTTGTTTTCTGCACTCTGGCCTAGGTAACACCCATACAAAAGTTTGTCTCTCTGGCCCCAGTTGACTGGAAAAAAACGAGGGGAAAAGGTGTAATCTACGGGTCATGGTTGATACAATAATTGCCCTGGGACTCAAACAGGACACCTTCACGAGGTGCTATGAGGTGACCACCGGCCCCTGCATAGCAAGCAAACCTGTATCAGCATCTCACCAGCAACTGAATGTGTCGCCTGCAGGCTACACATAAGAGGCTGCAGTAGGTGCATTAACCCATCGGGCTGTGGACCCTCCTTCCTCTGAGAGCAGGAAACTGAATTTCCATGTTGCCTTCCTTTGGCACATTTGATCTATCTTTCAACCCAATTCAGAGGATGTTTTGCTTCACGGAGAGATGATAATCATTGTGAGGTGTCAGCCACTAATAGCTAAGCAGGTCAGTTAAATCTTTGACTTTGTCATTGGGGTGTACTGATATGCGCTGGGCAGTCTTCTGTCCTGTGCTACTGTATGCATTCTTATTGCTGCTTGTTCACGATTCCTAAATGTAAACAGTGAAATATTTGAAAGACTCTTGATGCAACAAGCATTTCCCACTCTTTGCCCTGGGGGTGAGAGGGCTGCTTTCGGCCTTCAACACCCTCAATTTTGGAGTGGCCGGCTCCACCACTGAGAATGAGGGGCTAATCCTGGTCGGAAACGGGCAGAGGTCTGCGCCCTGCGTCCTCCACGCGTCCCTAACGCTCCCAAACGCGACCACAGCCCTTACGGGCACAGCCCTATGTCGGTGCAGCCTCTATGGTGCAGCCACCCAGGTAGCTTAGGGTTAGGATATGTGCTCTTCAACATAAGCCTGGCCAACCAGGCCCTGGAGAGTGTCACAGCATGCTCTGTAATCCCCTAGTGATGGTGGCCTTGGTGACGATGATCTTGCTGGAATACTGATGCCTTTTTTCCTCCCAGAAGCCCCAGAAGCCTATTGAAATGAAGGGGTGTGCACCTCTCACTGGCCTCTGTTTACCCTCTGGCTAACTGAAATTAGTTCTGGGCTTTCCAGGCAAATGTATCCATTTCGGGAGAGAGCTAGGAATAGGAAGGCTCTTTCTGCAGGCTCGGTGGGAAAGAGTCAGAGAGCTACATGCCTGAGGCATCTTTCTTCCTCCTTCGCTCATTGTGTTCCCTAACTTCTAACTCTCTGCCAGGCCAGGCCCTGTTTCTTTTACTGCCAACCCCCCCTAACCCCTCGTCTTACACCTACTTCCCGCTCTATTATGCCTTCTCCTTTTTTGCTCTCTTCTGTGGCCCTTTGAAAATGAATGCAGGCCTAGCTAAGCCTCATGAAGGAAATCTACCAACAAAAGATGCATTCCTTGCTTATGGGAGGCGGGGTAGATCTAGAAGGGCATGGCGTAGGTTCCCTGGTAAAGGGAGGAAGAAAGAATAGAGGCGGCCAGGAAGTGCACGTTAGTGCCGGATGAGGATAAAAATGTCAGCCCATTGTGGGGTCCATTCCATCTTCCCCCTTCCTCATGGCCCCTTTCCCCACATTAGAACCCTCCCTCCACTATTCAGGGCCCACTTTATCCCACATCCCCATGCTTCTCTCCTTCTACCACCCCCCACTCACTCACCCAGGCCGCTCCTCTTCTCCACAGGGACCCCTTCATCCAGCCCTACCTTCCCTTTTTGCCTACCCGGCCTCCTCCTTTATTTACTCTGCACTTCCTCTCCCCCACCTCTACAGTCCTGCCTCTTTTCCACCCTCCCATTACCAGGGAACTGATTACATAACCACTGAACCTTTTAGAAGGACTGGGTCCCCTCAACTGATTACCCAACTACTCTGTTTCTGTGCCGAAAGCAGGACTCGAACCCAGGCCCCCAGTGCTGTAACACAAGCACTTAACCTCTAGGCCACTGCAGTTAGCTGGTGTTTGGTGGAGCGGGGGGCCAGATGGTCTATCCTCCTTGGCTCCAGTGAACATGTTTCACAACTGAAATGGTTATGCTCATGGGGGCATGCAGAAGAAAGATATATACGCCCAAAAGCTACCCTCAGAAGCACAGCCACCAGTGGCTCAAGTGGTAAGTGCTTGGTCTTGGAATGCTGGAGACCTGAGTTCTAATCCAATGTCTGCAATCTCCTGGGCATGTTTTTTTTTAATTAAAAAAATATATTTTTTAATTGAAAATGGGTATGCATTGCCCTGAGCAATCAGCCAACAGCCAATGCCCCTTCAATACCTGCATTCCTACTAGCAGTTGTGCCTTTGTTTTCTGCACTCTGGCCTAGGTAACACCCATACAAAAGTTTGTCTCTCTGGCCCCAGTTGACTGGAAAAAAACGAGGGGAAAAGGTGTAATCTACGGGTCATGGTTGATACAATAATTGCCCTGGGACTCAAACAGGACACCTTCACGAGGTGCTATGAGGTGACCACCGGCCCCTGCATAGCAAGCAAACCTGTATCAGCATCTCACCAGCAACTGAATGTGTCGCCTGCAGGCTACACATAAGAGGCTGCAGTAGGTGCATTAACCCATCGGGCTGTGGACCCTCCTTCCTCTGAGAGCAGGAAACTGAATTTCCATGTTGCCTTCCTTTGGCACATTTGATCTATCTTTCAACCCAATTCAGAGGATGTTTTGCTTCACGGAGAGATGATAATCATTGTGAGGTGTCAGCCACTAATAGCTAAGCAGGTCAGTTAAATCTTTGACTTTGTCATTGGGGTGTACTGATATGCGCTGGGCAGTCTTCTGTCCTGTGCTACTGTATGCATTCTTATTGCTGCTTGTTCACGATTCCTAAATGTAAACAGTGAAATATTTGAAAGACTCTTGATGCAACAAGCATTTCCCACTCTTTGCCCTGGGGGTGAGAGGGCTGCTTTCGGCCTTCAACACCCTCAATTTTGGAGTGGCCGGCTCCACCACTGAGAATGAGGGGCTAATCCTGGTCGGAAACGGGCAGAGGTCTGCGCCCTGCGTCCTCCACGCGTCCCTAACGCTCCCAAACGCGACCACAGCCCTTACGGGCACAGCCCTATGTCGGTGCAGCCTCTATGGTGCAGCCACCCAGGTAGCTTAGGGTTAGGATATGTGCTCTTCAACATAAGCCTGGCCAACCAGGCCCTGGAGAGTGTCACAGCATGCTCTGTAATCCCCTAGTGATGGTGGCCTTGGTGACGATGATCTTGCTGGAATACTGATGCCTTTTTTCCTCCCAGAAGCCCCAGAAGCCTATTGAAATGAAGGGGTGTGCACCTCTCACTGGCCTCTGTTTACCCTCTGGCTAACTGAAATTAGTTCTGGGCTTTCCAGGCAAATGTATCCATTTCGGGAGAGAGCTAGGAATAGGAAGGCTCTTTCTGCAGGCTCGGTGGGAAAGAGTCAGAGAGCTACATGCCTGAGGCATCTTTCTTCCTCCTTCGCTCATTGTGTTCCCTAACTTCTAACTCTCTGCCAGGCCAGGCCCTATTTCTTTTACTGCCAACCCCCCCTAACCCCTCGTCTTCCACCTACTTCCCGCTCTATTATGCCTTCTCCTTTTTTGCTCTCTTCTGTGGCCCTTTGAAAATGAATGCAGGCCTAGCTAAGCCTCATGAAGGAAATCTACCAACAAAAGATGCATTCCTTGCTTATGGGAGGCGGGGTAGATATAGAAGGGCATGGCGTAGGTTCCCTGGTAAAGGGAGGAAGAAAGAATAGAGGCGGCCAGGAAGTGCACGTTAGTGCCGGATGAGGATAAAAATGTCAGCCCATTGTGGGGTCCATTCCATCTTCCCCCTTCCTCATGGCCCCTTTCCCCACATTAGAACCCTCCCTCCACTATTCAGGGCCCACTTTATCCCACATCCCCATGCTTCTCTCCTTCTACCACCCCCCACTCACCCAGGCCGCTCCTCTTCTCCACAGGGACCCCTTCATCCAGCCCTACCTTCCCTTTTTGCCTACCCGGCCTCCTCCTTTATTTACTCTGCACTTCCTCTCCCCCACCTCTACAGTCCTGCCTCTTTTCCACCCTCCCATTACCAGGGAACTCATTACATAACCACTGAACCTTTTAGAAGGACTGGGTCCCCTCAACTGATTACCCAACTACTCTGTTTCTGTGCCGAAAGCAGGACTCGAACCCAGGCCCCCAGTGCTGTAACACAAGCACTTAACCTCTAGGCCACTGCAGTTAGCTGGTGTTTGGTGGAGCGGGGGGGCCAGATGGTCTATCCTCCTTGGCTCCAGTGAACATGTTTCACAACTGAAATGGTTATGCTCACGGGGGCATGCAGAAGAAAGATATATACGCCCAAAAGCTACCCTCAGAAGCACAGCCACCAGTGGCTCAAGTGGTAAGTGCTTGGTCTTGGAATGCTGGAGACCTGAGTTCTAATCCAATGTCTGCAATCTCCTGGGCATGTTTTTTTTTAATTAAAAAAATATATTTTTTAATTGAAAATGGGTATGCATTGCCCTGAGCAATCAGCCAACAGCCAATGCCCCTTCAATACCTGCATTCCTACTAGCAGTTGTGCCTTTGTTTTCTGCACTCTGGCCTAGGTAACACCCATACAAAAGTTTGTCTCTCTGGCCCCAGTTGACTGGAAAAAAACGAGGGGAAAAGGTGTAATCTACGGGTCATGGTTGATACAATAATTGCCCTGGGACTCAAACAGGACACCTTCACGAGGTGCTATGAGGTGACCACCGGCCCCTGCATAGCAAGCAAACCTGTATCAGCATCTCACCAGCAACTGAATGTGTCGCCTGCAGGCTACACATAAGAGGCTGCAGTAGGTGCATTAACCCATCGGGCTGTGGACCCTCCTTCCTCTGAGAGCAGGAAACTGAATTTCCATGTTGCCTTCCTTTGGCACATTTGATCTATCTTTCAACCCAATTCAGAGGATGTTTTGCTTCACGGAGAGATGATAATCATTGTGAGGTGTCAGCCACTAATAGCTAAGCAGGTCAGTTAAATCTTTGACTTTGTCATTGGGGTGTACTGATATGCGCTGGGCAGTCTTCTGTCCTGTGCTACTGTATGCATTCTTATTGCTGCTTGTTCACGATTCCTAAATGTAAACAGTGAAATATTTGAAAGACTCTTGATGCAACAAGCATTTCCCACTCTTTGCCCTGGGGGTGAGAGGGCTGCTTTCGGCCTTCAACACCCTCAATTTTGGAGTGGCCGGCTCCACCACTGAGAATGAGGGGCTAATCCTGGTCGGAAACGGGCAGAGGTCTGCGCCCTGCGTCCTCCACGCGTCCCTAACGCTCCCTAACGCTCCCAAACGCGACCACAGCCCTTACGGGCACAGCCCTATGTCGGTGCAGCCTCTATGGTGCAGCCACCCAGGTAGCTTAGGGTTAGGATATGTGCTCTTCAACATAAGCCTGGCCAACCAGGCCCTGGAGAGTGTCACAGCATGCTCTGTAATCCCCTAGTGATGGTGGCCTTGGTGACGATGATCTTGCTGGAATACTGATGCCTTTTTTCCTCCCAGAAGCCCCAGAAGCCTATTGAAATGAAGGGGTGTGCACCTCTCACTGGCCTCTGTTTACCCTCTGGCTAACTGAAATTAGTTCTGGGCTTTCCAGGCAAATGTATCCATTTCGGGAGAGAGCTAGGAATAGGAAGGCTCTTTCTGCAGGCTCGGTGGGAAAGAGTCAGAGAGCTACATGCCTGAGGCATCTTTCTTCCTCCTTCGCTCATTGTGTTCCCTAACTTCTAACTCTCTGCCAGGCCAGGCCCTGTTTCTTTTACTGCCAACCCCCCCTAACCCCTCGTCTTACACCTACTTCCCGCTCTATTATGCCTTCTCCTTTTTTGCTCTCTTCTGTGGCCCTTTGAAAATGAATGCAGGCCTAGCTAAGCCTCATGAAGGAAATCTACCAACAAAAGATGCATTCCTTGCTTATGGGAGGCGGGGTAGATCTAGAAGGGCATGGCGTAGGTTCCCTGGTAAAGGGAGGAAGAAAGAATAGAGGCGGCCAGGAAGTGCACGTTAGTGCCGGATGAGGATAAAAATGTCAGCCCATTGTGGGGTCCATTCCATCTTCCCCCTTCCTCATGGCCCCTTTCCCCACATTAGAACCCTCCCTCCACTATTCAGGGCCCACTTTATCCCACATCCCCATGCTTCTCTCCTTCTACCACCCCCCACTCACCCAGGCCGCTCCTCTTCTCCACAGGGACCCCTTCATCCAGCCCTACCTTCCCTTTTTGCCTACCCGGCCTCCTCCTTTATTTACTCTGCACTTCCTCTCCCCCACCTCTACAGTCCTGCCTCTTTTCCACCCTCCCATTACCAGGGAACTCATTACATAACCACTGAACCTTTTAGAAGGACTGGGTCCCCTCAACTGATTACCCAACTACTCTGTTTCTGTGCCGAAAGCAGGACTCGAACCCAGGCCCCCAGTGCTGTAACACAAGCACTTAACCTCTAGGCCACTGCAGTTAGCTGGTGTTTGGTGGAGCGGGGGGCCAGATGGTCTATCCTCCTTGGCTCCAGTGAACATGTTTCACAACTGAAATGGTTATGCTCATGGGGGCATGCAGAAGAAAGATATATACGCCCAAAAGCTACCCTCAGAAGCACAGCCACCAGTGGCTCAAGTGGTAAGTGCTTGGTCTTGGAATGCTGGAGACCTGAGTTCTAATCCAATGTCTGCAATCTCCTGGGCATGTTTTTTTTTAATTAAAAAAATATATTTTTTAATTGAAAATGGGTATGCATTGCCCTGAGCAATCAGCCAACAGCCAATGCCCCTTCAATACCTGCATTCCTACTAGCAGTTGTGCCTTTGTTTTCTGCACTCTGGCCTAGGTAACACCCATACAAAAGTTTGTCTCTCTGGCCCCAGTTGACTGGAAAAAAACGAGGGGAAAAGGTGTAATCTACGGGTCATGGTTGATACAATAATTGCCCTGGGACTCAAACAGGACACCTTCACGAGGTGCTATGAGGTGACCACCGGCCCCTGCATAGCAAGCAAACCTGTATCAGCATCTCACCAGCAACTGAATGTGTCGCCTGCAGGCTACACATAAGAGGCTGCAGTAGGTGCATTAACCCATCGGGCTGTGGACCCTCCTTCCTCTGAGAGCAGGAAACTGAATTTCCATGTTGCCTTCCTTTGGCACATTTGATCTATCTTTCAACCCAATTCAGAGGATGTTTTGCTTCACGGAGAGATGATAATCATTGTGAGGTGTCAGCCACTAATAGCTAAGCAGGTCAGTTAAATCTTTGACTTTGTCATTGGGGTGTACTGATATGCGCTGGGCAGTCTTCTGTCCTGTGCTACTGTATGCATTCTTATTGCTGCTTGTTCACGATTCCTAAATGTAAACAGTGAAATATTTGAAAGACTCTTGATGCAACAAGCATTTCCCACTCTTTGCCCTGGGGGTGAGAGGGCTGCTTTCGGCCTTCAACACCCTCAATTTTGGAGTGGCCGGCTCCACCACTGAGAATGAGGGGCTAATCCTGGTCGGAAACGGGCAGAGGTCTGCGCCCTGCGTCCTCCACGCGTCCCTAACGCTCCCAAACGCGACCACAGCCCTTACGGGCACAGCCCTATGTCGGTGCAGCCTCTATGGTGCAGCCACCCAGGTAGCTTAGGGTTAGGATATGTGCTCTTCAACATAAGCCTGGCCAACCAGGCCCTGGAGAGTGTCACAGCATGCTCTGTAATCCCCTAGTGATGGTGGCCTTGGTGACGATGATCTTGCTGGAATACTGATGCCTTTTTTCCTCCCAGAAGCCCCAGAAGCCTATTGAAATGAAGGGGTGTGCACCTCTCACTGGCCTCTGTTTACCCTCTGGCTAACTGAAATTAGTTCTGGGCTTTCCAGGCAAATGTATCCATTTCGGGAGAGAGCTAGGAATAGGAAGGCTCTTTCTGCAGGCTCGGTGGGAAAGAGTCAGAGAGCTACATGCCTGAGGCATCTTTCTTCCTCCTTCGCTCATTGTGTTCCCTAACTTCTAACTCTCTGCCAGGCCAGGCCCTATTTCTTTTACTGCCAACCCCCCCTAACCCCTCGTCTTCCACCTACTTCCCGCTCTATTATGCCTTCTCCTTTTTTGCTCTCTTCTGTGGCCCTTTGAAAATGAATGCAGGCCTAGCTAAGCCTCATGAAGGAAATCTACCAACAAAAGATGCATTCCTTGCTTATGGGAGGCGGGGTAGATATAGAAGGGCATGGCGTAGGTTCCCTGGTAAAGGGAGGAAGAAAGAATAGAGGCGGCCAGGAAGTGCACGTTAGTGCCGGATGAGGATAAAAATGTCAGCCCATTGTGGGGTCCATTCCATCTTCCCCCTTCCTCATGGCCCCTTTCCCCACATTAGAACCCTCCCTCCACTATTCAGGGCCCACTTTATCCCACATCCCCATGCTTCTCTCCTTCTACCACCCCCCACTCACCCAGGCCGCTCCTCTTCTCCACAGGGACCCCTTCATCCAGCCCTACCTTCCCTTTTTGCCTACCCGGCCTCCTCCTTTATTTACTCTGCACTTCCTCTCCCCCACCTCTACAGTCCTGCCTCTTTTCCACCCTCCCATTACCAGGGAACTCATTACATAACCACTGAACCTTTTAGAAGGACTGGGTCCCCTCAACTGATTACCCAACTACTCTGTTTCTGTGCCGAAAGCAGGACTCGAACCCAGGCCCCCAGTGCTGTAACACAAGCACTTAACCTCTAGGCCACTGCAGTTAGCTGGTGTTTGGTGGAGCGG
The DNA here is from genome assembly GCF_040938575.1 of Ambystoma mexicanum. Classification (NCBI taxonomy): domain Eukaryota; kingdom Metazoa; phylum Chordata; class Amphibia; order Caudata; family Ambystomatidae; genus Ambystoma; species Ambystoma mexicanum. Next base: position 199,565,057 of record NC_090926.1, on the reverse strand, counting down.
GGGGCCAGATGGTCTATCCTCCTTGGCTCCAGTGAACATGTTTCACAACTGAAATGGTTATGCTCATGGGGGCATGCAGAAGAAAGATATATACGCCCAAAAGCTACCCTCAGAAGCACAGCCACCAGTGGCTCAAGTGGTAAGTGCTTGGTCTTGGAATGCTGGAGACCTGAGTTCTAATCCAATGTCTGCAATCTCCTGGGCATGTTTTTTTTTAATTAAAAAAATATATTTTTTAATTGAAAATGGGTATGCATTGCCCTGAGCAATCAGCCAACAGCCAATGCCCCTTCAATACCTGCATTCCTACTAGCAGTTGTGCCTTTGTTTTCTGCACTCTGGCCTAGGTAACACCCATACAAAAGTTTGTCTCTCTGGCCCCAGTTGACTGGAAAAAAACGAGGGGAAAAGGTGTAATCTACGGGTCATGGTTGATACAATAATTGCCCTGGGACTCAAACAGGACACCTTCACGAGGTGCTATGAGGTGACCACCGGCCCCTGCATAGCAAGCAAACCTGTATCAGCATCTCACCAGCAACTGAATGTGTCGCCTGCAGGCTACACATAAGAGGCTGCAGTAGGTGCATTAACCCATCGGGCTGTGGACCCTCCTTCCTCTGAGAGCAGGAAACTGAATTTCCATGTTGCCTTCCTTTGGCACATTTGATCTATCTTTCAACCCAATTCAGAGGATGTTTTGCTTCACGGAGAGATGATAATCATTGTGAGGTGTCAGCCACTAATAGCTAAGCAGGTCAGTTAAATCTTTGACTTTGTCATTGGGGTGTACTGATATGCGCTGGGCAGTCTTCTGTCCTGTGCTACTGTATGCATTCTTATTGCTGCTTGTTCACGATTCCTAAATGTAAACAGTGAAATATTTGAAAGACTCTTGATGCAACAAGCATTTCCCACTCTTTGCCCTGGGGGTGAGAGGGCTGCTTTCGGCCTTCAACACCCTCAATTTTGGAGTGGCCGGCTCCACCACTGAGAATGAGGGGCTAATCCTGGTCGGAAACGGGCAGAGGTCTGCGCCCTGCGTCCTCCACGCGTCCCTAACGCTCCCAAACGCGACCACAGCCCTTACGGGCACAGCCCTATGTCGGTGCAGCCTCTATGGTGCAGCCACCCAGGTAGCTTAGGGTTAGGATATGTGCTCTTCAACATAAGCCTGGCCAACCAGGCCCTGGAGAGTGTCACAGCATGCTCTGTAATCCCCTAGTGATGGTGGCCTTGGTGACGATGATCTTGCTGGAATACTGATGCCTTTTTTCCTCCCAGAAGCCCCAGAAGCCTATTGAAATGAAGGGGTGTGCACCTCTCACTGGCCTCTGTTTACCCTCTGGCTAACTGAAATTAGTTCTGGGCTTTCCAGGCAAATGTATCCATTTCGGGAGAGAGCTAGGAATAGGAAGGCTCTTTCTGCAGGCTCGGTGGGAAAGAGTCAGAGAGCTACATGCCTGAGGCATCTTTCTTCCTCCTTCGCTCATTGTGTTCCCTAACTTCTAACTCTCTGCCAGGCCAGGCCCTGTTTCTTTTACTGCCAACCCCCCCTAACCCCTCGTCTTACACCTACTTCCCGCTCTATTATGCCTTCTCCTTTTTTGCTCTCTTCTGTGGCCCTTTGAAAATGAATGCAGGCCTAGCTAAGCCTCATGAAGGAAATCTACCAACAAAAGATGCATTCCTTGCTTATGGGAGGCGGGGTAGATCTAGAAGGGCATGGCGTAGGTTCCCTGGTAAAGGGAGGAAGAAAGAATAGAGGCGGCCAGGAAGTGCACGTTAGTGCCGGATGAGGATAAAAATGTCAGCCCATTGTGGGGTCCATTCCATCTTCCCCCTTCCTCATGGCCCCTTTCCCCACATTAGAACCCTCCCTCCACTATTCAGGGCCCACTTTATCCCACATCCCCATGCTTCTCTCGTTCTACCACCCCCCACTCACCCAGGCCGCTCCTCTTCTCCACAGGGACCCCTTCATCCAGCCCTACCTTCCCTTTTTGCCTACCCGGCCTCCTCCTTTATTTACTCTGCACTTCCTCTCCCCCACCTCTACAGTCCTGCCTCTTTTCCACCCTCCCATTACCAGGGAACTCATTACATAACCACTGAACCTTTTAGAAGGACTGGGTCCCCTCAACTGATTACCCAACTACTCTGTTTCTGTGCCGAAAGCAGGACTCGAACCCAGGCCCCCAGTGCTGTAACACAAGCACTTAACCTCTAGGCCACTGCAGTTAGCTGGTGTTTGGTGGAGCGGGGGGCCAGATGGTCTATCCTCCTTGGCTCCAGTGAACATGTTTCACAACTGAAATGGTTATGCTCATGGGGGCATGCAGAAGAAAGATATATACGCCCAAAAGCTACCCTCAGAAGCACAGCCACCAGTGGCTCAAGTGGTAAGTGCTTGGTCTTGGAATGCTGGAGACCTGAGTTCTAATCCAATGTCTGCAATCTCCTGGGCATGTTTTTTTTTAATTAAAAAAATATATTTTTTAATTGAAAATGGGTATGCATTGCCCTGAGCAATCAGCCAACAGCCAATGCCCCTTCAATACCTGCATTCCTACTAGCAGTTGTGCCTTTGTTTTCTGCACTCTGGCCTAGGTAACACCCATACAAAAGTTTGTCTCTCTGGCCCCAGTTGACTGGAAAAAAACGAGGGGAAAAGGTGTAATCTACGGGTCATGGTTGATACAATAATTGCCCTGGGACTCAAACAGGACACCTTCACGAGGTGCTATGAGGTGACCACCGGCCCCTGCATAGCAAGCAAACCTGTATCAGCATCTCACCAGCAACTGAATGTGTCGCCTGCAGGCTACACATAAGAGGCTGCAGTAGGTGCATTAACCCATCGGGCTGTGGACCCTCCTTCCTCTGAGAGCAGGAAACTGAATTTCCATGTTGCCTTCCTTTGGCACATTTGATCTATCTTTCAACCCAATTCAGAGGATGTTTTGCTTCACGGAGAGATGATAATCATTGTGAGGTGTCAGCCACTAATAGCTAAGCAGGTCAGTTAAATCTTTGACTTTGTCATTGGGGTGTACTGATATGCGCTGGGCAGTCTTCTGTCCTGTGCTACTGTATGCATTCTTATTGCTGCTTGTTCACGATTCCTAAATGTAAACAGTGAAATATTTGAAAGACTCTTGATGCAACAAGCATTTCCCACTCTTTGCCCTGGGGGTGAGAGGGCTGCTTTCGGCCTTCAACACCCTCAATTTTGGAGTGGCCGGCTCCACCACTGAGAATGAGGGGCTAATCCTGGTCGGAAACGGGCAGAGGTCTGCGCCCTGCGTCCTCCACGCGTCCCTAACGCTCCCAAACGCGACCACAGCCCTTACGGGCACAGCCCTATGTCGGTGCAGCCTCTATGGTGCAGCCACCCAGGTATCTTAGGGTTAGGATATGTGCTCTTCAACATAGGCCTGGCCAACCAGGCCCTGGAGAGTGTCACAGCATGCTCCGTAATCCCCTAGTGATGGTGGCCTTGGTGACGATGATCTTGCTGGAATACTGATGCCTTTTTTCCTCCCAGAAGCCCCAGAAGCCTATTGAAATGAAGGGGTGTGCACCTCTCACTGGCCTCTGTTTACCCTCTGGCTAACTGAAATTAGTTCTGGGCTTTCCAGGCAAATGTATCCATTTCGGGAGAGAGCTAGGAATAGGAAGGCTCTTTCTGCAGGCTCGGTGGGAAAGAGTCAGAGAGCTACATGCCTGAGGCATCTTTCTTCCTCCTTCGCTCATTGTGTTCCCTAACTTCTAACTCTCTGCCAGGCCAGGCCCTGTTTCTTTTACTGCCAACCCCCCCTAACCCCTCGTCTTCCACCTACTTCCCGCTCTATTATGCCTTCTCCTTTTTTGCTCTCTTCTGTGGCCCTTTGAAAATGAATGCAGGCCTAGCTAAGCCTCATGAAGGAAATCTACCCACAAAAGATGCATTCCTTTCTTATGGGAGGCGGGGTAGATCTAGAAGGGCATGGCGTAGGTTCCCTGGTAAAGGGAGGAAGAAAGAATAGAGGCGGCCAGGAAGTGCACGTTAGTGCCGGATGAGGATAAAAATGTCAGCCCATTGTGGGGTCCATTCCATCTTCCCCCTTCCTCATGGCCCCTTTCCCCACATTAGAACCCTCCCTCCACTATTCAGGGCCCACTTTATCCCACATCCCCATGCTTCTCTCGTTCTACCACCCCCCACTCACCCAGGCCGCTCCTCTTCCTCACAGGGACCTCTTCATCCAGCCCTACCTTCCCTTTTTGCCTACCCGGCCTCCTCCTTTATTTACTCTGCACTTCCTCTCCCCCACCTCTACAGTCCTGCCTCTTTTCCACCCTCCCATTACCAGGGAACTCATTACATAACCACTGAACCTTTTAGAAGGACTGGGTCCCCTCAACTGATTACCCAACTACTCTGTTTCTGTGCCGAAAGCAGGACTCGAACCCAGGCCCCCAGTGCTGTAACACAAGCACTTAACCTCTAGGCCACTGCAGTTAGCTGGTGTTTGGTGGAGCGGGGGGGCCAGATGGTCTATCCTCCTTGGCTCCAGTGAACATGTTTCACAACTGAAATGGTTATGCTCACGGGGGCATGCAGAAGAAAGATATATACGCCCAAAAGCTACCCTCAGAAGCACAGCCACCAGTGGCTCAAGTGGTAAGTGCTTGGTCTTGGAATGCTGGAGACCTGAGTTCTAATCCAATGTCTGCAATCTCCTGGGCATGTTTTTTTTTAATTAAAAAAATATATTTTTTAATTGAAAATGGGTATGCATTGCCCTGAGCAATCAGCCAACAGCCAATGCCCCTTCAATACCTGCATTCCTACTAGCAGTTGTGCCTTTGTTTTCTGCACTCTGGCCTAGGTAACACCCATACAAAAGTTTGTCTCTCTGGCCCCAGTTGACTGGAAAAAAACGAGGGGAAAAGGTGTAATCTACGGGTCATGGTTGATACAATAATTGCCCTGGGACTCAAACAGGACACCTTCACGAGGTGCTATGAGGTGACCACCGGCCCCTGCATAGCAAGCAAACCTGTATCAGCATCTCACCAGCAACTGAATGTGTCGCCTGCAGGCTACACATAAGAGGCTGCAGTAGGTGCATTAACCCATCGGGCTGTGGACCCTCCTTCCTCTGAGAGCAGGAAACTGAATTTCCATGTTGCCTTCCTTTGGCACATTTGATCTATCTTTCAACCCAATTCAGAGGATGTTTTGCTTCACGGAGAGATGATAATCATTGTGAGGTGTCAGCCACTAATAGCTAAGCAGGTCAGTTAAATCTTTGACTTTGTCATTGGGGTGTACTGATATGCGCTGGGCAGTCTTCTGTCCTGTGCTACTGTATGCATTCTTATTGCTGCTTGTTCACGATTCCTAAATGTAAACAGTGAAATATTTGAAAGACTCTTGATGCAACAAGCATTTCCCACTCTTTGCCCTGGGGGTGAGAGGGCTGCTTTCGGCCTTCAACACCCTCAATTTTGGAGTGGCCGGCTCCACCACTGAGAATGAGGGGCTAATCCTGGTCGGAAACGGGCAGAGGTCTGCGCCCTGCGTCCTCCACGCGTCCCTAACGCTCCCAAACGCGACCACAGCCCTTACGGGCACAGCCCTATGTCGGTGCAGCCTCTATGGTGCAGCCACCCAGGTAGCTTAGGGTTAGGATATGTGCTCTTCAACATAAGCCTGGCCAACCAGGCCCTGGAGAGTGTCACAGCATGCTCTGTAATCCCCTAGTGATGGTGGCCTTGGTGACGATGATCTTGCTGGAATACTGATGCCTTTTTTCCTCCCAGAAGCCCCAGAAGCCTATTGAAATGAAGGGGTGTGCACCTCTCACTGGCCTCTGTTTACCCTCTGGCTAACTGAAATTAGTTCTGGGCTTTCCAGGCAAATGTATCCATTTCGGGAGAGAGCTAGGAATAGGAAGGCTCTTTCTGCAGGCTCGGTGGGAAAGAGTCAGAGAGCTACATGCCTGAGGCATCTTTCTTCCTCCTTCGCTCATTGTGTTCCCTAACTTCTAACTCTCTGCCAGGCCAGGCCCTGTTTCTTTTACTGCCAACCCCCCCTAACCCCTCGTCTTACACCTACTTCCCGCTCTATTATGCCTTCTCCTTTTTTGCTCTCTTCTGTGGCCCTTTGAAAATGAATGCAGGCCTAGCTAAGCCTCATGAAGGAAATCTACCAACAAAAGATGCATTCCTTGCTTATGGGAGGCGGGGTAGATCTAGAAGGGCATGGCGTAGGTTCCCTGGTAAAGGGAGGAAGAAAGAATAGAGGCGGCCAGGAAGTGCACGTTAGTGCCGGATGAGGATAAAAATGTCAGCCCATTGTGGGGTCCATTCCATCTTCCCCCTTCCTCATGGCCCCTTTCCCCACATTAGAACCCTCCCTCCACTATTCAGGGCCCACTTTATCCCACATCCCCATGCTTCTCTCGTTCTACCACCCCCCACTCACCCAGGCCGCTCCTCTTCTCCACAGGGACCCCTTCATCCAGCCCTACCTTCCCTTTTTGCCTACCCGGCCTCCTCCTTTATTTACTCTGCACTTCCTCTCCCCCACCTCTACAGTCCTGCCTCTTTTCCACCCTCCCATTACCAGGGAACTCATTACATAACCACTGAACCTTTTAGAAGGACTGGGTCCCCTCAACTGATTACCCAACTACTCTGTTTCTGTGCCGAAAGCAGGACTCGAACCCAGGCCCCCAGTGCTGTAACACAAGCACTTAACCTCTAGGCCACTGCAGTTAGCTGGTGTTTGGTGGAGCGGGGGGCCAGATGGTCTATCCTCCTTGGCTCCAGTGAACATGTTTCACAACTGAAATGGTTATGCTCATGGGGGCATGCAGAAGAAAGATATATACGCCCAAAAGCTACCCTCAGAAGCACAGCCACCAGTGGCTCAAGTGGTAAGTGCTTGGTCTTGGAATGCTGGAGACCTGAGTTCTAATCCAATGTCTGCAATCTCCTGGGCATGTTTTTTTTTAATTAAAAAAATATATTTTTTAATTGAAAATGGGTATGCATTGCCCTGAGCAATCAGCCAACAGCCAATGCCCCTTCAATACCTGCATTCCTACTAGCAGTTGTGCCTTTGTTTTCTGCACTCTGGCCTAGGTAACACCCATACAAAAGTTTGTCTCTCTGGCCCCAGTTGACTGGAAAAAAACGAGGGGAAAAGGTGTAATCTACGGGTCATGGTTGATACAATAATTGCCCTGGGACTCAAACAGGACACCTTCACGAGGTGCTATGAGGTGACCACCGGCCCCTGCATAGCAAGCAAACCTGTATCAGCATCTCACCAGCAACTGAATGTGTCGCCTGCAGGCTACACATAAGAGGCTGCAGTAGGTGCATTAACCCATCGGGCTGTGGACCCTCCTTCCTCTGAGAGCAGGAAACTGAATTTCCATGTTGCCTTCCTTTGGCACATTTGATCTATCTTTCAACCCAATTCAGAGGATGTTTTGCTTCACGGAGAGATGATAATCATTGTGAGGTGTCAGCCACTAATAGCTAAGCAGGTCAGTTAAATCTTTGACTTTGTCATTGGGGTGTACTGATATGCGCTGGGCAGTCTTCTGTCCTGTGCTACTGTATGCATTCTTATTGCTGCTTGTTCACGATTCCTAAATGTAAACAGTGAAATATTTGAAAGACTCTTGATGCAACAAGCATTTCCCACTCTTTGCCCTGGGGGTGAGAGGGCTGCTTTCGGCCTTCAACACCCTCAATTTTGGAGTGGCCGGCTCCACCACTGAGAATGAGGGGCTAATCCTGGTCGGAAACGGGCAGAGGTCTGCGCCCTGCGTCCTCCACGCGTCCCTAACGCTCCCAAACGCGACCACAGCCCTTACGGGCACAGCCCTATGTCGGTGCAGCCTCTATGGTGCAGCCACCCAGGTAGCTTAGGGTTAGGATATGTGCTCTTCAACATAAGCCTGGCCAACCAGGCCCTGGAGAGTGTCACAGCATGCTCTGTAATCCCCTAGTGATGGTGGCCTTGGTGACGATGATCTTGCTGGAATACTGATGCCTTTTTTCCTCCCAGAAGCCCCAGAAGCCTATTGAAATGAAGGGGTGTGCACCTCTCACTGGCCTCTGTTTACCCTCTGGCTAACTGAAATTAGTTCTGGGCTTTCCAGGCAAATGTATCCATTTCGGGAGAGAGCTTGGAATAGGAAGGCTCTTTCTGCAGGCTCGGTGGGAAAGAGTCAGAGAGCTACATGCCTGAGGCATCTTTCTTCCTCCTTCGCTCATTGTGTTCCCTAACTTCTAACTCTCTGCCAGGCCAGGCCCTGTTTCTTTTACTGCCAACCCCCCCTAACCCCTCGTCTTCCACCTACTTCCCGCTCTATTATGCCTTCTCCTTTTTTGCTCTCTTCTGTGGCCCTTTGAAAATGAATGCAGGCCTAGCTAAGCCTCATGAAGGAAATCTACCAACAAAAGATGCATTCCTTGCTTATGGGAGGCGGGGTAGATCTAGAAGGGCATGGCGTAGGTTCCCTGGTAAAGGGAGGAAGAAAGAATAGAGGCGGCCAGGAAGTGCACGTTAGTGCCGGATGAGGATAAAAATGTCAGCCCATTGTGGGGTCCATTCCATCTTCCCCCTTCCTCATGGCCCCTTTCCCCACATTAGAACCCTCCCTCCACTATTCAGGGCCCACTTTATCCCACATCCCCATGCTTCTCTCGTTCTACCACCCCCCACTCACCCAGGCCGCTCCTCTTCTCCACAGGGACCCCTTCATCCAGCCCTACCTTCCCTTTTTGCCTACCCGGCCTCCTCCTTTATTTACTCTGCACTTCCTCTCCCCCACCTCTACAGTCCTGCCTCTTTTCCACCCTCCCATTACCAGGGAACTCATTACATAACCACTGAACCTTTTAGAAGGACTGGGTCCCCTCAACTGATTACCCAACTACTCTGTTTCTGTGCCGAAAGCAGGACTCGAACCCAGGCCCCCAGTGCTGTAACACAAGCACTTAACCTCTAGGCCACTGCAGTTAGCTGGTGTTTGGTGGAGCGGGGGGCCAGATGGTCTATCCTCCTTGGCTCCAGTGAACATGTTTCACAACTGAAATGGTTATGCTCATGGGGGCATGCAGAAGAAAGATATATACGCCCAAAAGCTACCCTCAGAAGCACAGCCACCAGTGGCTCAAGTGGTAAGTGCTTGGTCTTGGAATGCTGGAGACCTGAGTTCTAATCCAATGTCTGCAATCTCCTGGGCATGTTTTTTTTTAATTAAAAAAATATATTTTTTAATTGAAAATGGGTATGCATTGCCCTGAGCAATCAGCCAACAGCCAATGCCCCTTCAATACCTGCATTCCTACTAGCAGTTGTGCCTTTGTTTTCTGCACTCTGGCCTAGGTAACACCCATACAAAAGTTTGTCTCTCTGGCCCCAGTTGACTGGAAAAAAACGAGGGGAAAAGGTGTAATCTACGGGTCATGGTTGATACAATAATTGCCCTGGGACTCAAACAGGACACCTTCACGAGGTGCTATGAGGTGACCACCGGCCCCTGCATAGCAAGCAAACCTGTATCAGCATCTCACCAGCAACTGAATGTGTCGCCTGCAGGCTACACATAAGAGGCTGCAGTAGGTGCATTAACCCATCGGGCTGTGGACCCTCCTTCCTCTGAGAGCAGGAAACTGAATTTCCATGTTGCCTTCCTTTGGCACATTTGATCTATCTTTCAACCCAATTCAGAGGATGTTTTGCTTCACGGAGAGATGATAATCATTGTGAGGTGTCAGCCACTAATAGCTAAGCAGGTCAGTTAAATCTTTGACTTTGTCATTGGGGTGTACTGATATGCGCTGGGCAGTCTTCTGTCCTGTGCTACTGTATGCATTCTTATTGCTGCTTGTTCACGATTCCTAAATGTAAACAGTGAAATATTTGAAAGACTCTTGATGCAACAAGCATTTCCCACTCTTTGCCCTGGGGGTGAGAGGGCTGCTTTCGGCCTTCAACACCCTCAATTTTGGAGTGGCCGGCTCCACCACTGAGAATGAGGGGCTAATCCTGGTCGGAAACGGGCAGAGGTCTGCGCCCTGCGTCCTCCACGCGTCCCTAACGCTCCCAAACGCGACCACAGCCCTTACGGGCACAGCCCTATGTCGGTGCAGCCTCTATGGTGCAGCCACCCAGGTATCTTAGGGTTAGGATATGTGCTCTTCAACATAAGCCTGGCCAACCAGGCCCTGGAGAGTGTCACAGCATGCTCTGTAATCCCCTAGTGATGGTGGCCTTGGTGACGATGATCTTGCTGGAATACTGATGCCTTTTTTCCTCCCAGAAGCCCCAGAAGCCTATTGAAATGAAGGGGTGTGCACCTCTCACTGGCCTCTGTTTACCCTCTGGCTAACTGAAATTAGTTCTGGGCTTTCCAGGCAAATGTATCCATTTCGGGAGAGAGCTAGGAATAGGAAGGCTCTTTCTGCAGGCTCGGTGGGAAAGAGTCAGAGAGCTACATGCCTGAGGCATCTTTCTTCCTCCTTCGCTCATTGTGTTCCCTAACTTCTAACTCTCTGCCAGGCCAGGCCCTGTTTCTTTTACTGCCAACCCCCCCTAACCCCTCGTCTTACACCTACTTCCCGCTCTATTATGCCTTCTCCTTTTTTGCTCTCTTCTGTGGCCCTTTGAAAATGAATGCAGGCCTAGCTAAGCCTCATGAAGGAAATCTACCAACAAAAGATGCATTCCTTTCTTATGGGAGGCGGGGTAGATCTAGAAGGGCATGGCGTAGGTTCCCTGGTAAAGGGAGGAAGAAAGAATAGAGGCGGCCAGGAAGTGCACGTTAGTGCCGGATGAGGATAAAAATGTCAGCCCATTGTGGGGTCCATTCCATCTTCCCCCTTCCTCATGGCCCCTTTCCCCACATTAGAACCCTCCCTCCACTATTCAGGGCCCACTTTATCCCACATCCCCATGCTTCTCTCGTTCTACCACCCCCCACTCACCCAGGCCGCTCCTCTTCTCCACAGGGACCTCTTCATCCAGCCCTACCTTCCCTTTTTGCCTACCCGGCCTCCTCCTTTATTTACTCTGCACTTCCTCTCCCCCACCTCTACAGTCCTGCCTCTTTTCCACCCTCCCATTACCAGGGAACTCATTACATAACCACTGAACCTTTTAGAAGGACTGGGTCCCCTCAACTGATTACCCAACTACTCTGTTTCTGTGCCGAAAGCAGGACTCGAACCCAGGCCCCCAGTGCTGTAACACAAGCACTTAACCTCTAGGCCACTGCAGTTAGCTGGTGTTTGGTGGAGCGGGGGGGCCAGATGGTCTATCCTCCTTGGCTCCAGTGAACATGTTTCACAACTGAAATGGTTATGCTCACGGGGGCATGCAGAAGAAAGATATATACGCCCAAAAGCTACCCTCAGAAGCACAGCCACCAGTGGCTCAAGTGGTAAGTGCTTGGTCTTGGAATGCTGGAGACCTGAGTTCTAATCCAATGTCTGCAATCTCCTGGGCATGTTTTTTTTTAATTAAAAAAATATATTTTTTAATTGAAAATGGGTATGCATTGCCCTGAGCAATCAGCCAACAGCCAATGCCCCTTCAATACCTGCATTCCTACTAGCAGTTGTGCCTTTGTTTTCTGCACTCTGGCCTAGGTAACACCCATACAAAAGTTTGTCTCTCTGGCCCCAGTTGACTGGAAAAAAACGAGGGGAAAAGGTGTAATCTACGGGTCATGGTTGATACAATAATTGCCCTGGGACTCAAACAGGACACCTTCACGAGGTGCTATGAGGTGACCACCGGCCCCTGCATAGCAAGCAAACCTGTATCAGCATCTCATCAGCAACTGAATGTGTCGCCTGCAGGCTACACATAAGAGGCTGCAGTAGGTGCATTAACCCATCGGGCTGTGGACCCTCCTTCCTCTGAGAGCAGGAAACTGAATTTCCATGTTGCCTTCCTTTGGCACATTTGATCTATCTTTCAACCCAATTCAGAGGATGTTTTGCTTCACGGAGAGATGATAATCATTGTGAGGTGTCAGCCACTAATAGCTAAGCAGGTCAGTTAAATCTTTGACTTTGTCATTGGGGTGTACTGATATGCGCTGGGCAGTCTTCTGTCCTGTGCTACTGTATGCATTCTTATTGCTGCTTGTTCACGATTCCTAAATGTAAACAGTGAAATATTTGAAAGACTCTTGATGCAACAAGCATTTCCCACTCTTTGCCCTGGGGGTGAGAGGGCTGCTTTCGGCCTTCAACACCCTCAATTTTGGAGTGGCCGGCTCCACCACTGAGAATGAGGGGCTAATCCTGGTCGGAAACGGGCAGAGGTCTGCGCCCTGCGTCCTCCACGCGTCCCTAACGCTCCCAAACGCGACCACAGCCCTTACGGGCACAGCCCTATGTCGGTGCAGCCTCTATGGTGCAGCCACCCAGGTAGCTTAGGGTTAGGATATGTGCTCTTCAACATAAGCCTGGCCAACCAGGCCCTGGAGAGTGTCACAGCATGCTCTGTAATCCCCTAGTGATGGTGGCCTTGGTGACGATGATCTTGCTGGAATACTGATGCCTTTTTTCCTCCCAGAAGCCCCAGAAGCCTATTGAAATGAAGGGGTGTGCACCTCTCACTGGCCTCTGTTTACCCTCTGGCTAACTGAAATTAGTTCTGGGCTTTCCAGGCAAATGTATCCATTTCGGGAGAGAGCTAGGAATAGGAAGGCTCTTTCTGCAGGCTCGGTGGGAAAGAGTCAGAGAGCTACATGCCTGAGGCATCTTTCTTCCTCCTTCGCTCATTGTGTTCCCTAACTTCTAACTCTCTGCCAGGCCAGGCCCTGTTTCTTTTACTGCCAACCCCCCCTAACCCCTCGTCTTACACCTACTTCCCGCTCTATTATGCCTTCTCCTTTTTTGCTCTCTTCTGTGGCCCTTTGAAAATGAATGCAAGCCTAGCTAAGCCTCATGAAGGAAATCTACCAACAAAAGATGCATTCCTTGCTTATGGGAGGCGGGGTAGATCTAGAAGGGCATGGCGTAGGTTCCCTGGTAAAGGGAGGAAGAAAGAATAGAGGCGGCCAGGAAGTGCACGTTAGTGCCGGATGAGGATAAAAATGTCAGCCCATTGTGGGGTCCATTCCATCTTCCCCCTTCCTCATGGCCCCTTTCCCCACATTAGAACCCTCCCTCCACTATTCAGGGCCCACTTTATCCCACATCTCCATGCTTCTCTCGTTCTACCACCCCCCACTCACCCAGGCCGCTCCTCTTCTCCACAGGGACCCCTTCATCCAGCCCTACCTTCCCTTTTTGCCTACCCGGCCTCCTCCTTTATTTACTCTGCACTTCCTCTCCCCCACCTCTACAGTCCTGCCTCTTTTCCACCCTCCCATTACCAGGGAACTCATTACATAACCACTGAACCTTTTAGAAGGACTGGGTCCCCTCAACTGATTACCCAACTACTCTGTTTCTGTGCCGAAAGCAGGACTCGAACCCAGGCCCCCAGTGCTGTAACACAAGCACTTAACCTCTAGGCCACTGCAGTTAGCTGGTGTTTGGTGGAGCGGGGGGCCAGATGGTCTATCCTCCTTGGCTCCAGTGAACATGTTTCACAACTGAAATGGTTATGCTCATGGGGGCATGCAGAAGAAAGATATATACGCCCAAAAGCTACCCTCAGAAGCACAGCCACCAGTGGCTCAAGTGGTAAGTGATTGGTCTTGGAATGCTGGAGACCTGAGTTCTAATCCAATGTCTGCAATCTCCTGGGCATGTTTTTTTTTAATTAAAAAAATATATTTTTTAATTGAAAATGGGTATGCATTGCCCTGAGCAATCAGCCAACAGCCAATGCCCCTTCAATACCTGCATTCCTACTAGCAGTTGTGCCTTTGTTTTCTGCACTCTGGCCTAGGTAACACCCATACAAAAGTTTGTCTCTCTGGCCCCAGTTGACTGGAAAAAAACGAGGGGAAAAGGTGTAATCTACGGGTCATGGTTGATACAATAATTGCCCTGGGACTCAAACAGGACACCTTCACGAGGTGCTATGAGGTGACCACCGGCCCCTGCATAGCAAGCAAACCTGTATCAGCATCTCACCAGCAACTGAATGTGTCGCCTGCAGGCTACACATAAGAGGCTGCAGTAGGTGCATTAACCCATCGGGCTGTGGACCCTCCTTCCTCTGAGAGCAGGAAACTGAATTTCCATGTTGCCTTCCTTTGGCACATTTGATCTATCTTTCAACCCAATTCAGAGGATGTTTTGCTTCACGGAGAGATGATAATCATTGTGAGGTGTCAGCCACTAATAGCTAAGCAGGTCAGTTAAATCTTTGACTTTGTCATTGGGGAGTACTGATATGCGCTGGGCAGTCTTCTGTCCTGTGCTACTGTATGCATTCTTATTGCTGCTTGTTCACGATTCCTAAATGTAAACAGTGAAATATTTGAAAGACTCTTGATGCAACAAGCATTTCCCACTCTTTGCCCTGGGGGTGAGAGGGCTGCTTTCGGCCTTCAACACCCTCAATTTTGGAGTGGCCGGCTCCACCACTGAGAATGAGGGGCTAATCCTGGTCGGAAACGGGCAGAGGTCTGCGCCCTGCGTCCTCCACGCGTCCCTAACGCTCCCAAACGCGACCACAGCCCTTACGGGCACAGCCCTATGTCGGTGCAGCCTCTATGGTGCAGCCACCCAGGTAGCTTAGGGTTAGGATATGTGCTCTTCAACATAAGCCTGGCCAACCAGGCCCTGTAGAGTGTCACAGCATGCTCTGTAATCCCCTAGTGATGGTGGCCTTGGTGACGATGATCTTGCTGGAATACTGATGCCTTTTTTCCTCCCAGAAGCCCCAGAAGCCTATTGAAATGAAGGGGTGTGCACCTCTCACTGGCCTCTGTTTACCCTCTGGCTAACTGAAATTAGTTCTGGGCTTTCCAGGCAAATGTATCCATTTCGGGAGAGAGCTAGGAATAGGAAGGCTCTTTCTGCAGGCTCGGTGGGAAAGAGTCAGAGAGCTACATGCCTGAGGCATCTTTCTTCCTCCTTCGCTCATTGTGTTCCCTAACTTCTAACTCTCTGCCAGGCCAGGCCCTGTTTCTTTTACTGCCAACCCCCCCTAACCCCTCGTCTTCCACCTACTTCCCGCTCTATTATGCCTTCTCCTTTTTTGCTCTCTTCTGTGGCCCTTTGAAAATGAATGCAGGCCTAGCTAAGCCTCATGAAGGAAATCTACCAACAAAAGATGCATTCCTTGCTTATGGGAGGCGGGGTAGATCTAGAAGGGCATGGCGTAGGTTCCCTGGTAAAGGGAGGAAGAAAGAATAGAGGCGGCCAGGAAGTGCACGTTAGTGCCGGATGAGGATAAAAATGTCAGCCCATTGTGGGGTCCATTCCATCTTCCCCCTTCCTCATGGCCCCTTTCCCCACATTAGAACCCTCCCTCCACTATTCAGGGCCTACTTTATCCCACATCCCCATGCTTCTCTCCTTCTACCACCCCCCACTCACCCAGGCCGCTCCTCTTCTCCACAGGGACCCCTTCATCCAGCCCTACCCTCCCTTTTTGCCTACCCGGCCTCCTCCTTTATTTACTCTGCACTTCCTCTCCCCCACCTCTACAGTCCTGCCTCTTTTCCACCCTCCCATTACCAGGGACCTCATTACATAACCACTGAACCTTTTAGAAGGACTGGGTCCCCTCAACTGATTACCCAACTACTCTGTTTCTGTGCCGAAAGCAGGACTCGAACCCAGGCCCCCAGTGCTGTAACACAAGCACTTAACCTCTAGGCCACTGCAGTTAGCTGGTGTTTGGTGGAGCGGGGGGCCAGATGGTCTATCCTCCTTGGCTCCAGTGAACATGTTTCACAACTGAAATGGTTATGCTCATGGGGGCATGCAGAAGAAAGATATATACGCCCAAAAGCTACCCTCAGAAGCACAGCCACCAGTGGCTCAAGTGGTAAGTGCTTGGTCTTGGAATGCTGGAGACCTGAGTTCTAATCCAATGTCTGCAATCTCCTGGGCATGTTTTTTTTTAATTAAAAAAATATATTTTTTAATTGAAAATGGGTATGCATTGCCCTGAGCAATCAGCCAACAGCCAATGCCCCTTCAATACCTGCATTCCTACTAGCAGTTGTGCCTTTGTTTTCTGCACTCTGGCCTAGGTAACACCCATACAAAAGTTTGTCTCTCTGGCCCCAGTTGACTGGAAAAAAACGAGGGGAAAAGGTGTAATCTACGGGTCATGGTTGATACAATAATTGCCCTGGGACTCAAACAGGACACCTTCACGAGGTGCTATGAGGTGACCACCGGCCCCTGCATAGCAAGCAAACCTGTATCAGCATCTCACCAGCAACTGAATGTGTCGCCTGCAGGCTACACATAAGAGGCTGCAGTAGGTGCATTAACCCATCGGGCTGTGGACCCTCCTTCCTCTGAGAGCAGGAAACTGAATTTCCATGTTGCCTTCCTTTGGCACATTTGATCTATCTTTCAACCCAATTCAGAGGATGTTTTGCTTCACGGAGAGATGATAATCATTGTGAGGTGTCAGCCACTAATAGCTAAGCAGGTCAGTTAAATCTTTGACTTTGTCATTGGGGTGTACTGATATGCGCTGGGCAGTCTTCTGTCCTGTGCTACTGTATGCATTCTTATTGCTGCTTGTTCACGATTCCTAAATGTAAACAGTGAAATATTTGAAAGACTCTTGATGCAACAAGCATTTCCCACTCTTTGCCCTGGGGGTGAGAGGGCTGCTTTCGGCCTTCAACACCCTCAATTTTGGAGTGGCCGGCTCCACCACTGAGAATGAGGGGCTAATCCTGGTCGGAAACGGGCAGAGGTCTGCGCCCTGCGTCCTCCACGCGTCCCTAACGCTCCCAAACGCGACCACAGCCCTTACGGGCACAGCCCTATGTCGGTGCAGCCTCTATGGTGCAGCCACCCAGGTAGCTTAGGGTTAGGATATGTGCTCTTCAACATAAGCCTGGCCAACCAGGCCCTGTAGAGTGTCACAGCATGCTCTGTAATCCCCTAGTGATGGTGGCCTTGGTGACGATGATCTTGCTGGAATACTGATGCCTTTTTTCCTCCCAGAAGCCCCAGAAGCCTATTGAAATGAAGGGGTGTGCACCTCTCACTGGCCTCTGTTTACCCTCTGGCTAACTGAAATTAGTTCTGGGCTTTCCAGGCAAATGTATCCATTTCGGGAGAGAGCTAGGAATAGGAAGGCTCTTTCTGCAGGCTCGGTGGGAAAGAGTCAGAGAGCTACATGCCTGAGGCATCTTTCTTCCTCCTTCGCTCATTGTGTTCCCTAACTTCTAACTCTCTGCCAGGCCAGGCCCTGTTTCTTTTACTGCCAACCCCCCCTAACCCCTCGTCTTCCACCTACTTCCCGCTCTATTATGCCTTCTCCTTTTTTGCTCTCTTCTGTGGCCCTTTGAAAATGAATGCAGGCCTAGCTAAGCCTCATGAAGGAAATCTACCAACAAAAGATGCATTCCTTGCTTATGGGAGGCGGGGTAGATCTAGAAGGGCATGGCGTAGGTTCCCTGGTAAAGGGAGGAAGAAAGAATAGAGGCGGCCAGGAAGTGCACGTTAGTGCCGGATGAGGATAAAAATGTCAGCCCATTGTGGGGTCCATTCCATCTTCCCCCTTCCTCATGGCCCCTTTCCCCACATTAGAACCCTCCCTCCACTATTCAGGGCCTACTTTATCCCACATCCCCATGCTTCTCTCCTTCTACCACCCCCCACTCACCCAGGCCGCTCCTCTTCTCCACAGGGACCCCTTCATCCAGCCCTACCCTCCCTTTTTGCCTACCCGGCCTCCTCCTTTATTTACTCTGCACTTCCTCTCCCCCACCTCTACAGTCCTGCCTCTTTTCCACCCTCCCATTACCAGGGAACTCATTACATAACCACTGAACCTTTTAGAAGGACTGGGTCCCCTCAACTGATTACCCAACTACTCTGTTTCTGTGCCGAAAGCAGGACTCGAACCCAGGCCCCCAGTGCTGTAACACAAGCACTTAACCTCTAGGCCACTGCAGTTAGCTGGTGTTTGGTGGAGCGGGGGGGCCAGATGGTCTATCCTCCTTGGCTCCAGTGAACATGTTTCACAACTGAAATGGTTATGCTCACGGGGGCATGCAGAAGAAAGATATATACGCCCAAAAGCTACCCTCAGAAGCACAGCCACCAGTGGCTCAAGTGGTAAGTGCTTGGTCTTGGAATGCTGGAGACCTGAGTTCTAATCCAATGTCTGCAATCTCCTGGGCATGTTTTTTTTTAATTAAAAAAATATATTTTTTAATTGAAAATGGGTATGCATTGCCCTGAGCAATCAGCCAACAGCCAATGCCCCTTCAATACCTGCATTCCTACTAGCAGTTGTGCCTTTGTTTTCTGCACTCTGGCCTAGGTAACACCCATACAAAAGTTTGTCTCTCTGGCCCCAGTTGACTGGAAAAAAACGAGGGGAAAAGGTGTAATCTACGGGTCATGGTTGATACAATAATTGCCCTGGGACTCAAACAGGACACCTTCACGAGGTGCTATGAGGTGACCACCGGCCCCTGCATAGCAAGCAAACCTGTATCAGCATCTCATCAGCAACTGAATGTGTCGCCTGCAGGCTACACATAAGAGGCTGCAGTAGGTGCATTAACCCATCGGGCTGTGGACCCTCCTTCCTCTGAGAGCAGGAAACTGAATTTCCATGTTGCCTTCCTTTGGCACATTTGATCTATCTTTCAACCCAATTCAGAGGATGTTTTGCTTCACGGAGAGATGATAATCATTGTGAGGTGTCAGCCACTAATAGCTAAGCAGGTCAGTTAAATCTTTGACTTTGTCATTGGGGTGTACTGATATGCGCTGGGCAGTCTTCTGTCCTGTGCTACTGTATGCATTCTTATTGCTGCTTGTTCACGATTCCTAAATGTAAACAGTGAAATATTTGAAAGACTCTTGATGCAACAAGCATTTCCCACTCTTTGCCCTGGGGGTGAGAGGGCTGCTTTCGGCCTTCAACACCCTCAATTTTGGAGTGGCCGGCTCCACCACTGAGAATGAGGGGCTAATCCTGGTCGGAAACGGGCAGAGGTCTGCGCCCTGCGTCCTCCACGCGTCCCTAACGCTCCCAAACGCGACCACAGCCCTTACGGGCACAGCCCTATGTCGGTGCAGCCTCTATGGTGCAGCCACCCAGGTAGCTTAGGGTTAGGATATGTGCTCTTCAACATAAGCCTGGCCAACCAGGCCCTGGAGAGTGTCACAGCATGCTCTGTAATCCCCTAGTGATGGTGGCCTTGGTGACGATGATCTTGCTGGAATACTGATGCCTTTTTTCCTCCCAGAAGCCCCAGAAGCCTATTGAAATGAAGGGGTGTGCACCTCTCACTGGCCTCTGTTTACCCTCTGGCTAACTGAAATTAGTTCTGGGCTTTCCAGGCAAATGTATCCATTTCGGGAGAGAGCTAGGAATAGGAAGGCTCTTTCTGCAGGCTCGGTGGGAAAGAGTCAGAGAGCTACATGCCTGAGGCATCTTTCTTCCTCCTTCGCTCATTGTGTTCCCTAACTTCTAACTCTCTGCCAGGCCAGGCCCTGTTTCTTTTACTGCCAACCCCCCCTAACCCCTCGTCTTACACCTACTTCCCGCTCTATTATGCCTTCTCCTTTTTTGCTCTCTTCTGTGGCCCTTTGAAAATGAATGCAGGCCTAGCTAAGCCTCATGAAGGAAATCTACCAACAAAAGATGCATTCCTTGCTTATGGGAGGCGGGGTAGATCTAGAAGGGCATGGCGTAGGTTCCCTGGTAAAGGGAGGAAGAAAGAATAGAGGCGGCCAGGAAGTGCACGTTAGTGCCGGATGAGGATAAAAATGTCAGCCCATTGTGGGGTCCATTCCATCTTCCCCCTTCCTCATGGCCCCTTTCCCCACATTAGAACCCTCCCTCCACTATTCAGGGCCTACTTTATCCCACATCCCCATGCTTCTCTCCTTCTACCACCCCCCACTCACCCAGGCCGCTCCTCTTCTCCACAGGGACCCCTTCATCCAGCCCTACCTTCCCTTTTTGCCTACCCGGCATCCGCCTTTATTTACTCTGCACTTCCTCTCCCCCACCTCTACAGTCCTGCCTCTTTTCCACCCTCCCATTACCAGGGACCTCATTACATAACCACTGAACCTTTTAGAAGGACTGGGTCCCCTCAACTGATTACCCAACTACTCTGTTTCTGTGCCGAAAGCAAGACTCGAACCCAGGCCCCCAGTGCTGTAACACAAGCACTTAACCTCTAGGCCACTGCAGTTAGCTGGTGTTTGGTGGAGCGGGGGGCCAGATGGTCTATCCTCCTTGGCTCCAGTGAACATGTTTCACAACTGAAATGGTTATGCTCATGGGGGCATGCAGAGGAAAGATATATACGCCCAAAAGCTACCCTCAGAAGCACAGCCACCAGTGGCTCAAGTGGTAAGTGCTTGGTCTTGGAATGCTGGAGACCTGAGTTCTAATCCAATGTCTGCAATCTCCTGGGCATGTTTTTTTTTAATTAAAAAAATATATTTTTTAATTGAAAATGGGTATGCATTGCCCTGAGCAATCAGCCAACAGCCAATGCCCCTTCAATACCTGCATTCCTACTAGCAGTTGTGCCTTTGTTTTCTGCACTCTGGCCTAGGTAACACCCATACAAAAGTTTGTCTCTCTGGCCCCAGTTGACTGGAAAAAAACGAGGGGAAATGGTGTAATCTACGGGTCATGGTTGATACAATAATTGCCCTGGGACTCAAACAGGACACCTTCACGAGGTGCTATGAGGTGACCACCGGCCCCTGCATAGCAAGCAAACCTGTATCAGCATCTCACCAGCAACTGAATGTGTCGCCTGCAGGCTACACATAAGAGGCTGCAGTAGGTGCATTAACCCATCGGGCTGTGGACCCTCCTTCCTCTGAGAGCAGGAAACTGAATTTCCATGTTGCCTTCCTTTGGCACATTTGATCTATCTTTCAACCCAATTCAGAGGATGTTTTGCTTCACGGAGAGATGATAATCATTGTGAGGTGTCAGCCACTAATAGCTAAGCAGGTCAGTTAAATCTTTGACTTTGTCATTGGGGTGTACTGATATGCGCTGGGCAGTCTTCTGTCCTGTGCTACTGTATGCATTCTTATTGCTGCTTGTTCACGATTCCTAAATGTAAACAGTGAAATATTTGAAAGACTCTTGATGCAACAAGCATTTCCCACTCTTTGCCCTGGGGGTGAGAGGGCTGCTTTCGGCCTTCAACACCCTCAATTTTGGAGTGGCCGGCTCCACCACTGAGAATGAGGGGCTAATCCTGGTCGGAAACGGGCAGAGGTCTGCGCCCTGCGTCCTCCACGCGTCCCTAACGCTCCCAAACGCGACCACAGCCCTTACGGGCACAGCCCTATGTCGGTGCAGCCTCTATGGTGCAGCCACCCAGGTATCTTAGGGTTAGGATATGTGCTCTTCAACATAAGCCTGGCCAACCAGGCCCTGGAGAGTGTCACAGCATGCTCTGTAATCCCCTAGTGATGGTGGCCTTGGTGACGATGATCTTGCTGGAATACTGATGCCTTTTTTCCTCCCAGAAGCCCCAGAAGCCTATTGAAATGAAGGGGTGTGCACCTCTCACTGGCCTCTGTTTACCCTCTGGCTAACTGAAATTAGTTCTGGGCTTTCCAGGCAAATGTATCCATTTCGGGAGAGAGCTAGGAATAGGAAGGCTCTTTCTGCAGGCTCGGTGGGAAAGAGTCAGAGAGCTACATGCCTGAGGCATCTTTCTTCCTCCTTCGCTCATTGTGTTCCCTAACTTCTAACTCTCTGCCAGGCCAGGCCCTGTTTCTTTTACTGCCAACCCCCCCTAACCCCTCGTCTTACACCTACTTCCCGCTCTATTATGCCTTCTCCTTTTTTGCTCTCTTCTGTGGCCCTTTGAAAATGAATGCAGGCCTAGCTAAGCCTCATGAAGGAAATCTACCAACAAAAGATGCATTCCTTTCTTATGGGAGGCGGGGTAGATCTAGAAGGGCATGGCGTAGGTTCCCTGGTAAAGGGAGGAAGAAAGAATAGAGGCGGCCAGGAAGTGCACGTTAGTGCCGGATGAGGATAAAAATGTCAGCCCATTGTGGGGTCCATTCCATCTTCCCCCTTCCTCATGGCCCCTTTCCCCACATTAGAACCCTCCCTCCACTATTCAGGGCCCCACATCCCCATGCTTCTCTCGTTCTACCACCCCCCACTCACCCAGGCCGCTCCTCTTCTCCACAGGGACCTCTTCATCCAGCCCTACCTTCCCTTTTTGCCTACCCGGCCTCCTCCTTTATTTACTCTGCACTTCCTCTCCCCCACCTCTACAGTCCTGCCTCTTTTCCACCCTCCCATTACCAGGGAACTCATTACATAACCACTGAACCTTTTAGAAGGACTGGGTCCCCTCAACTGATTACCCAACTACTCTGTTTCTGTGCCGAAAGCAGGACTCGAACCCAGGCCCCCAGTGCTGTAACACAAGCACTTAACCTCTAGGCCACTGCAGTTAGCTGGTGTTTGGTGGAGCGGGGGGGCCAGATGGTCTATCCTCCTTGGCTCCAGTGAACATGTTTCACAACTGAAATGGTTATGCTCACGGGGGCATGCAGAAGAAAGATATATACGCCCAAAAGCTACCCTCAGAAGCACAGCCACCAGTGGCTCAAGTGGTAAGTGCTTGGTCTTGGAATGCTGGAGACCTGAGTTCTAATCCAATGTCTGCAATCTCCTGGGCATGTTTTTTTTTAATTAAAAAAATATATTTTTTAATTGAAAATGGGTATGCATTGCCCTGAGCAATCAGCCAACAGCCAATGCCCCTTCAATACCTGCATTCCTACTAGCAGTTGTGCCTTTGTTTTCTGCACTCTGGCCTAGGTAACACCCATACAAAAGTTTGTCTCTCTGGCCCCAGTTGACTGGAAAAAAACGAGGGGAAAAGGTGTAATCTACGGGTCATGGTTGATACAATAATTGCCCTGGGACTCAAACAGGACACCTTCACGAGGTGCTATGAGGTGACCACCGGCCCCTGCATAGCAAGCAAACCTGTATCAGCATCTCATCAGCAACTGAATGTGTCGCCTGCAGGCTACACATAAGAGGCTGCAGTAGGTGCATTAACCCATCGGGCTGTGGACCCTCCTTCCTCTGAGAGCAGGAAACTGAATTTCCATGTTGCCTTCCTTTGGCACATTTGATCTATCTTTCAACCCAATTCAGAGGATGTTTTGCTTCACGGAGAGATGATAATCATTGTGAGGTGTCAGCCACTAATAGCTAAGCAGGTCAGTTAAATCTTTGACTTTGTCATTGGGGTGTACTGATATGCGCTGGGCAGTCTTCTGTCCTGTGCTACTGTATGCATTCTTATTGCTGCTTGTTCACGATTCCTAAATGTAAACAGTGAAATATTTGAAAGACTCTTGATGCAACAAGCATTTCCCACTCTTTGCCCTGGGGGTGAGAGGGCTGCTTTCGGCCTTCAACACCCTCAATTTTGGAGTGGCCGGCTCCACCACTGAGAATGAGGGGCTAATCCTGGTCGGAAACGGGCAGAGGTCTGCGCCCTGCGTCCTCCACGCGTCCCTAACGCTCCCAAACGCGACCACAGCCCTTACGGGCACAGCCCTATGTCGGTGCAGCCTCTATGGTGCAGCCACCCAGGTAGCTTAGGGTTAGGATATGTGCTCTTCAACATAAGCCTGGCCAACCAGGCCCTGGAGAGTGTCACAGCATGCTCTGTAATCCCCTAGTGATGGTGGCCTTGGTGACGATGATCTTGCTGGAATACTGATGCCTTTTTTCCTCCCAGAAGCCCCAGAAGCCTATTGAAATGAAGGGGTGTGCACCTCTCACTGGCCTCTGTTTACCCTCTGGCTAACTGAAATTAGTTCTGGGCTTTCCAGGCAAATGTATCCATTTCGGGAGAGAGCTAGGAATAGGAAGGCTCTTTCTGCAGGCTCGGTGGGAAAGAGTCAGAGAGCTACATGCCTGAGGCATCTTTCTTCCTCCTTCGCTCATTGTGTTCCCTAACTTCTAACTCTCTGCCAGGCCAGGCCCTGTTTCTTTTACTGCCAACCCCCCCTAACCCCTCGTCTTACACCTACTTCCCGCTCTATTATGCCTTCTCCTTTTTTGCTCTCTTCTGTGGCCCTTTGAAAATGAATGCAGGCCTAGCTAAGCCTCATGAAGGAAATCTACCAACAAAAGATGCATTCCTTGCTTATGGGAGGCGGGGTAGATCTAGAAGGGCATGGCGTAGGTTCCCTGGTAAAGGGAGGAAGAAAGAATAGAGGCGGCCAGGAAGTGCACGTTAGTGCCGGATGAGGATAAAAATGTCAGCCCATTGTGGGGTCCATTCCATCTTCCCCCTTCCTCATGGCCCCTTTCCCCACATTAGAACCCTCCCTCCACTATTCAGGGCCCACTTTATCCCACATCCCCATGCTTCTCTCGTTCTACCACCCCCCACTCACCCAGGCCGCTCCTCTTCTCCACAGGGACCCCTTCATCCAGCCCTACCTTCCCTTTTTGCCTACCCGGCCTCCTCCTTTATTTACTCTGCACTTCCTCTCCCCCACCTCTACAGTCCTGCCTCTTTTCCACCCTCCCATTACCAGGGAACTCATTACATAACCACTGAACCTTTTAGAAGGACTGGGTCCCCTCAACTGATTACCCAACTACTCTGTTTCTGTGCCGAAAGCAGGACTCGAACCCAGGCCCCCAGTGCTGTAACACAAGCACTTAACCTCTAGGCCACTGCAGTTAGCTGGTGTTTGGTGGAGCGGGGGGCCAGATGGTCTATCCTCCTTGGCTCCAGTGAACATGTTTCACAACTGAAATGGTTATGCTCATGGGGGCATGCAGAAGAAAGATATATACGCCCAAAAGCTACCCTCAGAAGCACAGCCACCAGTGGCTCAAGTGGTAAGTGCTTGGTCTTGGAATGCTGGAGACCTGAGTTCTAATCCAATGTCTGCAATCTCCTGGGCATGTTTTTATTTAATTAAAAAAATATATTTTTTAATTGAAAATGGGTATGCATTGCCCTGAGCAATCAGCCAACAGCCAATGCCCCTTCAATACCTGCATTCCTACTAGCAGTTGTGCCTTTGTTTTCTGCACTCTGGCCTAGGTAACACCCATACAAAAGTTTGTCTCTCTGGCCCCAGTTGACTGGAAAAAAACGAGGGGAAAAGGTGTAATCTACGGGTCATGGTTGATACAATAATTGCCCTGGGACTCAAACAGGACACCTTCACGAGGTGCTATGAGGTGACCACCGGCCCCTGCATAGCAAGCAAACCTGTATCAGCATCTCACCAGCAACTGAATGTGTCGCCTGCAGGCTACACATAAGAGGCTGCAGTAGGTGCATTAACCCATCGGGCTGTGGACCCTCCTTCCTCTGAGAGCAGGATACTGAATTTCCATGTTGCCTTCCTTTGGCACATTTGATCTATCTTTCAACCCAATTCAGAGGATGTTTTGCTTCACGGAGAGATGATAATCATTGTGAGGTGTCAGCCACTAATAGCTAAGCAGGTCAGTTAAATCTTTGACTTTGTCATTGGGGTGTACTGATATGCGCTGGGCAGTCTTCTGTCCTGTGCTACTGTATGCATTCTTATTGCTGCTTGTTCACGATTCCTAAATGTAAACAGTGAAATATTTGAAAGACTCTTGATGCAACAAGCATTTCCCACTCTTTGCCCTGGGGGTGAGAGGGCTGCTTTCGGCCTTCAACACCCTCAATTTTGGAGTGGCCGGCTCCACCACTGAGAATGAGGGGCTAATCCTGGTCGGAAACGGGCAGAGGTCTGCGCCCTGCGTCCTCCACGCGTCCCTAACGCTCCCAAACGCGACCACAGCCCTTACGGGCACAGCCCTATGTCGGTGCAGCCTCTATGGTGCAGCCACCCAGGTATCTTAGGGTTAGGATATGTGCTCTTCAACATAAGCCTGGCCAACCAGGCCCTGGAGAGTGTCACAGCATGCTCTGTAATCCCCTAGTGATGGTGGCCTTGGTGACGATGATCTTGCTGGAATACTGATGCCTTTTTTCCTCCCAGAAGCCCCAGAAGCCTATTGAAATGAAGGGGTGTGCACCTCTCACTGGCCTCTGTTTACCCTCTGGCTAACTGAAATTAGTTCTGGGCTTTCCAGGCAAATGTATCCATTTCGGGAGAGAGCTAGGAATAGGAAGGCTCTTTCTGCAGGCTCGGTGGGAAAGAGTCAGAGAGCTACATGCCTGAGGCATCTTTCTTCCTCCTTCGCTCATTGTGTTCCCTAACTTCTAACTCTCTGCCAGGCCAGGCCCTGTTTCTTTTACTGCCAACCCCCCCTAACCCCTCGTCTTACACCTACTTCCCGCTCTATTATGCCTTCTCCTTTTTTGCTCTCTTCTGTGGCCCTTTGAAAATGAATGCAGGCCTAGCTAAGCCTCATGAAGGAAATCTACCAACAAAAGATGCATTCCTTTCTTATGGGAGGCGGGGTAGATCTAGAAGGGCATGGCGTAGGTTCCCTGGTAAAGGGAGGAAGAAAGAATAGAGGCGGCCAGGAAGTGCACGTTAGTGCCGGATGAGGATAAAAATGTCAGCCCATTGTGGGGTCCATTCCATCTTCCCCCTTCCTCATGGCCCCTTTCCCCACATTAGAACCCTCCCTCCACTATTCAGGGCCCACTTTATCCCACATCCCCATGCTTCTCTCGTTCTACCACCCCCCACTCACCCAGGCCGCTCCTCTTCTCCACAGGGACCTCTTCATCCAGCCCTACCTTCCCTTTTTGCCTACCCGGCCTCCTCCTTTATTTACTCTGCACTTCCTCTCCCCCACCTCTACAGTCCTGCCTCTTTTCCACCCTCCCATTACCAGGGAACTCATTACATAACCACTGAACCTTTTAGAAGGACTGGGTCCCCTCAACTGATTACCCAACTACTCTGTTTCTGTGCCGAAAGCAGGACTCGAACCCAGGCCCCCAGTGCTGTAACACAAGCACTTAACCTCTAGGCCACTGCAGTTAGCTGGTGTTTGGTGGAGCGGGGGGGCCAGATGGTCTATCCTCCTTGGCTCCAGTGAACATGTTTCACAACTGAAATGGTTATGCTCACGGGGGCATGCAGAAGAAAGATATATACGCCCAAAAGCTACCCTCAGAAGCACAGCCACCAGTGGCTCAAGTGGTAAGTGCTTGGTCTTGGAATGCTGGAGACCTGAGTTCTAATCCAATGTCTGCAATCTCCTGGGCATGTTTTTTTTTAATTAAAAAAATATATTTTTTAATTGAAAATGGGTATGCATTGCCCTGAGCAATCAGCCAACAGCCAATGCCCCTTCAATACCTGCATTCCTACTAGCAGTTGTGCCTTTGTTTTCTGCACTCTGGCCTAGGTAACACCCATACAAAAGTTTGTCTCTCTGGCCCCAGTTGACTGGAAAAAAACGAGGGGAAAAGGTGTAATCTACGGGTCATGGTTGATACAATAATTGCCCTGGGACTCAAACAGGACACCTTCACGAGGTGCTATGAGGTGACCACCGGCCCCTGCATAGCAAGCAAACCTGTATCAGCATCTCATCAGCAACTGAATGTGTCGCCTGCAGGCTACACATAAGAGGCTGCAGTAGGTGCATTAACCCATCGGGCTGTGGACCCTCCTTCCTCTGAGAGCAGGAAACTGAATTTCCATGTTGCCTTCCTTTGGCACATTTGATCTATCTTTCAACCCAATTCAGAGGATGTTTTGCTTCACGGAGAGATGATAATCATTGTGAGGTGTCAGCCACTAATAGCTAAGCAGGTCAGTTAAATCTTTGACTTTGTCATTGGGGTGTACTGATATGCGCTGGGCAGTCTTCTGTCCTGTGCTACTGTATGCATTCTTATTGCTGCTTGTTCACGATTCCTAAATGTAAACAGTGAAATATTTGAAAGACTCTTGATGCAACAAGCATTTCCCACTCTTTGCCCTGGGGGTGAGAGGGCTGCTTTCGGCCTTCAACACCCTCAATTTTGGAGTGGCCGGCTCCACCACTGAGAATGAGGGGCTAATCCTGGTCGGAAACGGGCAGAGGTCTGCGCCCTGCGTCCTCCACGCGTCCCTAACGCTCCCAAACGCGACCACAGCCCTTACGGGCACAGCCCTATGTCGGTGCAGCCTCTATGGTGCAGCCACCCAGGTAGCTTAGGGTTAGGATATGTGCTCTTCAACATAAGCCTGGCCAACCAGGCCCTGGAGAGTGTCACAGCATGCTCTGTAATCCCCTAGTGATGGTGGCCTTGGTGACGATGATCTTGCTGGAATACTGATGCCTTTTTTCCTCCCAGAAGCCCCAGAAGCCTATTGAAATGAAGGGGTGTGCACCTCTCACTGGCCTCTGTTTACCCTCTGGCTAACTGAAATTAGTTCTGGGCTTTCCAGGCAAATGTATCCATTTCGGGAGAGAGCTAGGAATAGGAAGGCTCTTTCTGCAGGCTCGGTGGGAAAGAGTCAGAGAGCTACATGCCTGAGGCATCTTTCTTCCTCCTTCGCTCATTGTGTTCCCTAACTTCTAACTCTCTGCCAGGCCAGGCCCTGTTTCTTTTACTGCCAACCCCCCCTAACCCCTCGTCTTACACCTACTTCCCGCTCTATTATGCCTTCTCCTTTTTTGCTCTCTTCTGTGGCCCTTTGAAAATGAATGCAGGCCTAGCTAAGCCTCATGAAGGAAATCTACCAACAAAAGATGCATTCCTTGCTTATGGGAGGCGGGGTAGATCTAGAAGGGCATGGCGTAGGTTCCCTGGTAAAGGGAGGAAGAAAGAATAGAGGCGGCCAGGAAGTGCACGTTAGTGCCGGATGAGGATAAAAATGTCAGCCCATTGTGGGGTCCATTCCATCTTCCCCCTTCCTCATGGCCCCTTTCCCCACATTAGAACCCTCCCTCCACTATTCAGGGCCTACTTTATCCCACATCCCCATGCTTCTCTCCTTCTACCACCCCCCACTCACCCAGGCCGCTCCTCTTCTCCACAGGGACCCCTTCATCCAGCCCTACCTTCCCTTTTTGCCTACCCGGCATCCGCCTTTATTTACTCTGCACTTCCTCTCCCCCACCTCTACAGTCCTGCCTCTTTTCCACCCTCCCATTACCAGGGACCTCATTACATAACCACTGAACCTTTTAGAAGGACTGGGTCCCCTCAACTGATTACCCAACTACTCTGTTTCTGTGCCGAAAGCAAGACTCGAACCCAGGCCCCCAGTGCTGTAACACAAGCACTTAACCTCTAGGCCACTGCAGTTAGCTGGTGTTTGGTGGAGCGGGGGGCCAGATGGTCTATCCTCCTTGGCTCCAGTGAACATGTTTCACAACTGAAATGGTTATGCTCATGGGGGCATGCAGAGGAAAGATATATACGCCCAAAAGCTACCCTCAGAAGCACAGCCACCAGTGGCTCAAGTGGTAAGTGCTTGGTCTTGGAATGCTGGAGACCTGAGTTCTAATCCAATGTCTGCAATCTCCTGGGCATGTTTTTTTTTAATTAAAAAAATATATTTTTTAATTGAAAATGGGTATGCATTGCCCTGAGCAATCAGCCAACAGCCAATGCCCCTTCAATACCTGCATTCCTACTAGCAGTTGTGCCTTTGTTTTCTGCACTCTGGCCTAGGTAACACCCATACAAAAGTTTGTCTCTCTGGCCCCAGTTGACTGGAAAAAAACGAGGGGAAAAGGTGTAATCTACGGGTCATGGTTGATACAATAATTGCCCTGGGACTCAAACAGGACACCTTCACGAGGTGCTATGAGGTGACCACCGGCCCCTGCATAGCAAGCAAACCTGTATCAGCATCTCACCAGCAACTGAATGTGTCGCCTGCAGGCTACACATAAGAGGCTGCAGTAGGTGCATTAACCCATCGGGCTGTGGACCCTCCTTCCTCTGAGAGCAGGAAACTGAATTTCCATGTTGCCTTCCTTTGGCACATTTGATCTATCTTTCAACCCAATTCAGAGGATGTTTTGCTTCACGGAGAGATGATAATCATTGTGAGGTGTCAGCCACTAATAGCTAAGCAGGTCAGTTAAATCTTTGACTTTGTCATTGGGGTGTACTGATATGCGCTGGGCAGTCTTCTGTCCTGTGCTACTGTATGCATTCTTATTGCTGCTTGTTCACGATTCCTAAATGTAAACAGTGAAATATTTGAAAGACTCTTGATGCAACAAGCATTTCCCACTCTTTGCCCTGGGGGTGAGAGGGCTGCTTTCGGCCTTCAACACCCTCAATTTTGGAGTGGCCGGCTCCACCACTGAGAATGAGGGGCTAATCCTGGTCGGAAACGGGCAGAGGTCTGCGCCCTGCGTCCTCCACGCGTCCCTAACGCTCCCTAACGCTCCCAAACGCGACCACAGCCCTTACGGGCACAGCCCTATGTCGGTGCAGCCTCTATGGTGCAGCCACCCAGGTAGCTTAGGGTTAGGATATGTGCTCTTCAACATAAGCCTGGCCAACCAGGCCCTGGAGAGTGTCACAGCATGCTCTGTAATCCCCTAGTGATGGTGGCCTTGGTGACGATGATCTTGCTGGAATACTGATGCCTTTTTTCCTCCCAGAAGCCCCAGAAGCCTATTGAAATGAAGGGGTGTGCACCTCTCACTGGCCTCTGTTTACCCTCTGGCTAACTGAAATTAGTTCTGGGCTTTCCAGGCAAATGTATCCATTTCGGGAGAGAGCTAGGAATAGGAAGGCTCTTTCTGCAGGCTCGGTGGGAAAGAGTCAGAGAGCTACATGCCTGAGGCATCTTTCTTCCTCCTTCGCTCATTGTGTTCCCTAACTTCTAACTCTCTGCCAGGCCAGGCCCTGTTTCTTTTACTGCCAACCCCCCCTAACCCCTCGTCTTACACCTACTTCCCGCTCTATTATGCCTTCTCCTTTTTTGCTCTCTTCTGTGGCCCTTTGAAAATGAATGCAGGCCTAGCTAAGCCTCATGAAGGAAATCTACCAACAAAAGATGCATTCCTTGCTTATGGGAGGCGGGGTAGATCTAGAAGGGCATGGCGTAGGTTCCCTGGTAAAGGGAGGAAGAAAGAATAGAGGCGGCCAGGAAGTGCACGTTAGTGCCGGATGAGGATAAAAATGTCAGCCCATTGTGGGGTCCATTCCATCTTCCCCCTTCCTCATGGCCCCTTTCCCCACATTAGAACCCTCCCTCCACTATTCAGGGCCCACTTTATCCCACATCCCCATGCTTCTCTCGTTCTACCACCCCCCACTCACCCAGGCCGCTCCTCTTCTCCACAGGGACCCCTTCATCCAGCCCTACCTTCCCTTTTTGCCTACCCGGCCTCCTCCTTTATTTACTCTGCACTTCCTCTCCCCCACCTCTACAGTCCTGCCTCTTTTCCACCCTCCCATTACCAGGGAACTCATTACATAACCACTGAACCTTTTAGAAGGACTGGGTCCCCTCAACTGATTACCCAACTACTCTGTTTCTGTGCCGAAAGCAGGACTCGAACCCAGGCCCCCAGTGCTGTAACACAAGCACTTAACCTCTAGGCCACTGCAGTTAGCTGGTGTTTGGTGGAGCGGGGGGCCAGATGGTCTATCCTCCTTGGCTCCAGTGAACATGTTTCACAACTGAAATGGTTATGCTCATGGGGGCATGCAGAAGAAAGATATATACGCCCAAAAGCTACCCTCAGAAGCACAGCCACCAGTGGCTCAAGTGGTAAGTGCTTGGTCTTGGAATGCTGGAGACCTGAGTTCTAATCCAATGTCTGCAATCTCCTGGGCATGTTTTTTTTTAATTAAAAAAATATATTTTTTAATTGAAAATGGGTATGCATTGCCCTGAGCAATCAGCCAACAGCCAATGCCCCTTCAATACCTGCATTCCTACTAGCAGTTGTGCCTTTGTTTTCTGCACTCTGGCCTAGGTAACACCCATACAAAAGTTTGTCTCTCTGGCCCCAGTTGACTGGAAAAAAACGAGGGGAAAAGGTGTAATCTACGGGTCATGGTTGATACAATAATTGCCCTGGGACTCAAACAGGACACCTTCACGAGGTGCTATGAGGTGACCACCGGCCCCTGCATAGCAAGCAAACCTGTATCAGCATCTCACCAGCAACTGAATGTGTCGCCTGCAGGCTACACATAAGAGGCTGCAGTAGGTGCATTAACCCATCGGGCTGTGGACCCTCCTTCCTCTGAGAGCAGGAAACTGAATTTCCATGTTGCCTTCCTTTGGCACATTTGATCTATCTTTCAACCCAATTCAGAGGATGTTTTGCTTCACGGAGAGATGATAATCATTGTGAGGTGTCAGCCACTAATAGCTAAGCAGGTCAGTTAAATCTTTGACTTTGTCATTGGGGTGTACTGATATGCGCTGGGCAGTCTTCTGTCCTGTGCTACTGTATGCATTCTTATTGCTGCTTGTTCACGATTCCTAAATGTAAACAGTGAAATATTTGAAAGACTCTTGATGCAACAAGCATTTCCCACTCTTTGCCCTGGGGGTGAGAGGGCTGCTTTCGGCCTTCAACACCCTCAATTTTGGAGTGGCCGGCTCCACCACTGAGAATGAGGGGCTAATCCTGGTCGGAAACGGGCAGAGGTCTGCGCCCTGCGCCCTCCACGCGTCCCTAACGCTCCCAAACGCGACCACAGCCCTTACGGGCACAGCCCTATGTCGGTGCAGCCTCTATGGTGCAGCCACCCAGGTAGCTTAGGGTTAGGATATGTGCTCTTCAACATAAGCCTGGCCAACCAGGCCCTGGAGAGTGTCACAGCATGCTCTGTAATCCCCTAGTGATGGTGGCCTTGGTGACGATGATCTTGCTGGAATACTGATGCCTTTTTTCCTCCCAGAAGCCCCAGAAGCCTATTGAAATGAAGGGGTGTGCACCTCTCACTGGCCTCTGTTTACCCTCTGGCTAACTGAAATTAGTTCTGGGCTTTCCAGGCAAATGTATCCATTTCGGGAGAGAGCTAGGAATAGGAAGGCTCTTTCTGCAGGCTCGGTGGGAAAGAGTCAGAGAGCTACATGCCTGAGGCATCTTTCTTCCTCCTTCGCTCATTGTGTTCCCTAACTTCTAACTCTCTGCCAGGCCAGGCCCTATTTCTTTTACTGCCAACCCCCCCTAACCCCTCGTCTTCCACCTACTTCCCGCTCTATTATGCCTTCTCCTTTTTTGCTCTCTTCTGTGGCCCTTTGAAAATGAATGCAGGCCTAGCTAAGCCTCATGAAGGAAATCTACCAACAAAAGATGCATTCCTTGCTTATGGGAGGCGGGGTAGATATAGAAGGGCATGGCGTAGGTTCCCTGGTAAAGGGAGGAAGAAAGAATAGAGGCGGCCAGGAAGTGCACGTTAGTGCCGGATGAGGATAAAAATGTCAGCCCATTGTGGGGTCCATTCCATCTTCCCCCTTCCTCATGGCCCCTTTCCCCACATTAGAACCCTCCCTCCACTATTCAGGGCCCACTTTATCCCACATCCCCATGCTTCTCTCCTTCTACCACCCCCCACTCACCCAGGCCGCTCCTCTTCTCCACAGGGACCCCTTCATCCAGCCCTACCTTCCCTTTTTGCCTACCCGGCCTCCTCCTATATTTACTCTGCACTTCCTCTCCCCCACCTCTACAGTCCTGCCTCTTTTCCACCCTCCCATTACCAGGGAACTCATTACATAACCACTGAACCTTTTAGAAGGACTGGGTCCCCTCAACTGATTACCCAACTACTCTGTTTCTGTGCCGAAAGCAGGACTCGAACCCAGGCCCCCAGTGCTGTAACACAAGCACTTAACCTCTAGGCCACTGCAGTTAGCTGGTGTTTGGTGGAGCGGGGGGCCAGATGGTCTATCCTCCTTGGCTCCAGTGAACATGTTTCACAACTGAAATGGTTATGCTCATGGGGGCATGCAGAAGAAAGATATATACACCCAAAAGCTACCCTCAGCAGCACAGCCACCAGTGGCTCAAGTGGTAAGTGCTTGGTCTTGGAATGCTGGAGACCTGAGTTCTAATCCAATGTCTGCAATCTCCTGGGCATGTTTTTTTTTAATTAAAAAAATATATTTTTTAATTGAAAATGGGTATGCATTGCCCTGAGCAATCAGCCAACAGCCAATGCCCCTTCAATACCTGCATTCCTACTAGCAGTTGTGCCTTTGTTTTCTGCACTCTGGCCTAGGTAACACCCATACAAAAGTTTGTCTCTCTGGCCCCAGTTGACTGGAAAAAAACGAGGGGAAAAGGTGTAATCTACGGGTCATGGTTGATACAATAATTGCCCTGGGACTCAAACAGGACACCTTCACGAGGTGCTATGAGGTGACCACCGGCCCCTGCATAGCAAGCAAACCTGTATCAGCATCTCACCAGCAACTGAATGTGTCGCCTGCAGGCTACACATAAGAGGCTGCAGTAGGTGCATTAACCCATCGGGCTGTGGACCCTCCTTCCTCTGAGAGCAGGAAACTGAATTTCCATGTTGCCTTCCTTTGGCACATTTGATCTATCTTTCAACCCAATTCAGAGGATGTTTTGCTTCACGGAGAGATGATAATCATTGTGAGGTGTCAGCCACTAATAGCTAAGCAGGTCAGTTAAATCTTTGACTTTGTCATTGGGGTGTACTGATATGCGCTGGGCAGTCTTCTGTCCTGTGCTACTGTATGCATTCTTATTGCTGCTTGTTCACGATTCCTAAATGTAAACAGTGAAATATTTGAAAGACTCTTGATGCAACAAGCATTTCCCACTCTTTGCCCTGGGGGTGAGAGGGCTGCTTTCGGCCTTCAACACCCTCAATTTTGGAGTGGCCGGCTCCACCACTGAGAATGAGGGGCTAATCCTGGTCGGAAACGGGCAGAGGTCTGCGCCCTGCGTCCTCCACGCGTCCCTAACGCTCCCAAACGCGACCACAGCCCTTACGGGCACAGCCCTATGTCGGTGCAGCCTCTATGGTGCAGCCACCCAGGTAGCTTAGGGTTAGGATATGTGCTCTTCAACATAAGCCTGGCCAACCAGGCCCTGGAGAGTGTCACAGCATGCTCTGTAATCCCCTAGTGATGGTGGCCTTGGTGACGATGATCTTGCTGGAATACTGATGCCTTTTTTCCTCCCAGAAGCCCCAGAAGCCTATTGAAATGAAGGGGTGTGCACCTCTCACTGGCCTCTGTTTACCCTCTGGCTAACTGAAATTAGTTCTGGGCTTTCCAGGCAAATGTATCCATTTCGGGAGAGAGCTAGGAATAGGAAGGCTCTTTCTGCAGGCTCGGTGGGAAAGAGTCAGAGAGCTACATGCCTGAGGCATCTTTCTTCCTCCTTCGCTCATTGTGTTCCCTAACTTCTAACTCTCTGCCAGGCCAGGCCCTGTTTCTTTTACTGCCAACCCCCCCTAACCCCTCGTCTTACACCTACTTCCCGCTCTATTATGCCTTCTCCTTTTTTGCTCTCTTCTGTGGCCCTTTGAAAATGAATGCAGGCCTAGCTAAGCCTCATGAAGGAAATCTACCAACAAAAGATGCATTCCTTGCTTATGGGAGGCGGGGTAGATCTAGAAGGGCATGGCGTAGGTTCCCTGGTAAAGGGAGGAAGAAAGAATAGAGGCGGCCAGGAAGTGCACGTTAGTGCCGGATGAGGATAAAAATGTCAGCCCATTGTGGGGTCCATTCCATCTTCCCCCTTCCTCATGGCCCCTTTCCCCACATTAGAACCCTCCCTCCACTATTCAGGGCCCACTTTATCCCACATCCCCATGCTTCTCTCCTTCTACCACCCCCCACTCACCCAGGCCGCTCCTCTTCTCCACAGGGACCCCTTCATCCAGCCCTACCTTCCCTTTTTGCCTACCCGGCCTCCTCCTTTATTTACTCTGCACTTCCTCTCCCCCACCTCTACAGTCCTGCCTCTTTTCCACCCTCCCATTACCAGGGAACTCATTACATAACCACTGAACCTTTTAGAAGGACTGGGTCCCCTCAACTGATTACCCAACTACTCTGTTTCTGTGCCGAAAGCAGGACTCGAACCCAGGCCCCCAGTGCTGTAACACAAGCACTTAACCTCTAGGCCACTGCAGTTAGCTGGTGTTTGGTGGAGCGGGGGGCCAGATGGTCTATCCTCCTTGGCTCCAGTGAACATGTTTCACAACTGAAATGGTTATGCTCATGGGGGCATGCAGAAGAAAGATATATACGCCCAAAAGCTACCCTCAGAAGCACAGCCACCAGTGGCTCAAGTGGTAAGTGCTTGGTCTTGGAATGCTGGAGACCTGAGTTCTAATCCAATGTCTGCAATCTCCTGGGCATGTTTTTTTTTAATTAAAAAAATATATTTTTTAATTGAAAATGGGTATGCATTGCCCTGAGCAATCAGCCAACAGCCAATGCCCCTTCAATAC
This sequence comes from Ambystoma mexicanum, assembly GCF_040938575.1. Lineage (NCBI taxonomy): Eukaryota > Metazoa > Chordata > Amphibia > Caudata > Ambystomatidae > Ambystoma > Ambystoma mexicanum. The sequence continues at coordinate 199,528,545 of NC_090926.1, read as the reverse complement.
CTGCATTCCTACTAGCAGTTGTGCCTTTGTTTTCTGCACTCTGGCCTAGGTAACACCCATACAAAAGTTTGTCTCTCTGGCCCCAGTTGACTGGAAAAAAACGAGGGGAAAAGGTGTAATCTACGGGTCATGGTTGATACAATAATTGCCCTGGGACTCAAACAGGACACCTTCACGAGGTGCTATGAGGTGACCACCGGCCCCTGCATAGCAAGCAAACCTGTATCAGCATCTCACCAGCAACTGAATGTGTCGCCTGCAGGCTACACATAAGAGGCTGCAGTAGGTGCATTAACCCATCGGGCTGTGGACCCTCCTTCCTCTGAGAGCAGGAAACTGAATTTCCATGTTGCCTTCCTTTGGCACATTTGATCTATCTTTCAACCCAATTCAGAGGATGTTTTGCTTCACGGAGAGATGATAATCATTGTGAGGTGTCAGCCACTAATAGCTAAGCAGGTCAGTTAAATCTTTGACTTTGTCATTGGGGTGTACTGATATGCGCTGGGCAGTCTTCTGTCCTGTGCTACTGTATGCATTCTTATTGCTGCTTGTTCACGATTCCTAAATGTAAACAGTGAAATATTTGAAAGACTCTTGATGCAACAAGCATTTCCCACTCTTTGCCCTGGGGGTGAGAGGGCTGCTTTCGGCCTTCAACACCCTCAATTTTGGAGTGGCCGGCTCCACCACTGAGAATGAGGGGCTAATCCTGGTCGGAAACGGGCAGAGGTCTGCGCCCTGCGTCCTCCACGCGTCCCTAACGCTCCCAAACGCGACCACAGCCCTTACGGGCACAGCCCTATGTCGGTGCAGCCTCTATGGTGCAGCCACCCAGGTATCTTAGGGTTAGGATATGTGCTCTTCAACATAGGCCTGGCCAACCAGGCCCTGGAGAGTGTCACAGCATGCTCTGTAATCCCCTAGTGATGGTGGCCTTGGTGACGATGATCTTGCTGGAATACTGATGCCTTTTTTCCTCCCAGAAGCCCCAGAAGCCTATTGAAATGAAGGGGTGTGCACCTCTCACTGGCCTCTGTTTACCCTCTGGCTAACTGAAATTAGTTCTGGGCTTTCCAGGCAAATGTATCCATTTCGGGAGAGAGCTAGGAATAGGAAGGCTCTTTCTGCAGGCTCGGTGGGAAAGAGTCAGAGAGCTACATGCCTGAGGCATCTTTCTTCCTCCTTCGCTCATTGTGTTCCCTAACTTCTAACTCTCTGCCAGGCCAGGCCCTGTTTCTTTTACTGCCAACCCCCCCTAACCCCTCGTCTTCCACCTACTTCCCGCTCTATTATGCCTTCTCCTTTTTTGCTCTCTTCTGTGGCCCTTTGAAAATGAATGCAGGCCTAGCTAAGCCTCATGAAGGAAATCTACCCACAAAAGATGCATTCCTTTCTTATGGGAGGCGGGGTAGATCTAGAAGGGCATGGCGTAGGTTCCCTGGTAAAGGGAGGAAGAAAGAATAGAGGCGGCCAGGAAGTGCACGTTAGTGCCGGATGAGGATAAAAATGTCAGCCCATTGTGGGGTCCATTCCATCTTCCCCCTTCCTCATGGCCCCTTTCCCCACATTAGAACCCTCCCTCCACTATTCAGGGCCCACTTTATCCCACATCCCCATGCTTCTCTCGTTCTACCACCCCCCACTCACCCAGGCCGCTCCTCTTCTCCACAGGGACCTCTTCATCCAGCCCTACCTTCCCTTTTTGCCTACCCGGCCTCCTCCTTTATTTACTCTGCACTTCCTCTCCCCCACCTCTACAGTCCTGCCTCTTTTCCACCCTCCCATTACCAGGGAACTCATTACATAACCACTGAACCTTTTAGAAGGACTGGGTCCCCTCAACTGATTACCCAACTACTCTGTTTCTGTGCCGAAAGCAGGACTCGAACCCAGGCCCCCAGTGCTGTAACACAAGCACTTAACCTCTAGGCCACTGCAGTTAGCTGGTGTTTGGTGGAGCGGGGGGCCAGATGGTCTATCCTCCTTGGCTCCAGTGAACATGTTTCACAACTGAAATGGTTATGCTCACGGGGGCATGCAGAAGAAAGATATATACGCCCAAAAGCTACCCTCAGAAGCACAGCCACCAGTGGCTCGAGTGGTAAGTGCTTGGTCTTGGAATGCTGGAGACCTGAGTTCTAATCCAATGTCTGCAATCTCCTGGGCATGTTTTTTTTTAATTAAAAAAATATATTTTTTAATTGAAAATGGGTATGCATTGCCCTGAGCAATCAGCCAACAGCCAATGCCCCTTCAATACCTGCATTCCTACTAGCAGTTGTGCCTTTGTTTTCTGCACTCTGGCCTAGGTAACACCCATACAAAAGTTTGTCTCTCTGGCCCCAGTTGACTGGAAAAAAACGAGGGGAAAAGGTGTAATCTACGGGTCATGGTTGATACAATAATTGCCCTGGGACTCAAACAGGACACCTTCACGAGGTGCTATGAGGTGACCACCGGCCCCTGCATAGCAAGCAAACCTGTATCAGCATCTCACCAGCAACTGAATGTGTCGCCTGCAGGCTACACATAAGAGGCTGCAGTAGGTGCATTAACCCATCGGGCTGTGGACCCTCCTTCCTCTGAGAGCAGGAAACTGAATTTCCATGTTGCCTTCCTTTGGCACATTTGATCTATCTTTCAACCCAATTCAGAGGATGTTTTGCTTCACGGAGAGATGATAATCATTGTGAGGTGTCAGCCACTAATAGCTAAGCAGGTCAGTTAAATCTTTGACTTTGTCATTGGGGTGTACTGATATGCGCTGGGCAGTCTTCTGTCCTGTGCTACTGTATGCATTCTTATTGCTGCTTGTTCACGATTCCTAAATGTAAACAGTGAAATATTTGAAAGACTCTTGATGCAACAAGCATTTCCCACTCTTTGCCCTGGGGGTGAGAGGGCTGCTTTCGGCCTTCAACACCCTCAATTTTGGAGTGGCCGGCTCCACCACTGAGAATGAGGGGCTAATCCTGGTCGGAAACGGGCAGAGGTCTGCGCCCTGCGTCCTCCACGCGTCCCTAACGCTCCCAAACGCGACCACAGCCCTTACGGGCACAGCCCTATGTCGGTGCAGCCTCTATGGTGCAGCCACCCAGGTATCTTAGGGTTAGGATATGTGCTCTTCAACATAGGCCTGGCCAACCAGGCCCTGGAGAGTGTCACAGCATGCTCTGTAATCCCCTAGTGATGGTGGCCTTGGTGACGATGATCTTGCTGGAATACTGATGCCTTTTTTCCTCCCAGAAGCCCCAGAAGCCTATTGAAATGAAGGGGTGTGCACCTCTCACTGGCCTCTGTTTACCCTCTGGCTAACTGAAATTAGTTCTGGGCTTTCCAGGCAAATGTATCCATTTCGGGAGAGAGCTAGGAATAGGAAGGCTCTTTCTGCAGGCTCGGTGGGAAAGAGTCAGAGAGCTACATGCCTGAGGCATCTTTCTTCCTCCTTCGCTCATTGTGTTCCCTAACTTCTAACTCTCTGCCAGGCCAGGCCCTGTTTCTTTTACTGCCAACCCCCCCTAACCCCTCGTCTTCCACCTACTTCCCGCTCTATTATGCCTTCTCCTTTTTTGCTCTCTTCTGTGGCCCTTTGAAAATGAATGCAGGCCTAGCTAAGCCTCATGAAGGAAATCTACCCACAAAAGATGCATTCCTTTCTTATGGGAGGCGGGGTAGATCTAGAAGGGCATGGCGTAGGTTCCCTGGTAAAGGGAGGAAGAAAGAATAGAGGCGGCCAGGAAGTGCACGTTAGTGCCGGATGAGGATAAAAATGTCAGCCCATTGTGGGGTCCATTCCATCTTCCCCCTTCCTCATGGCCCCTTTCCCCACATTAGAACCCTCCCTCCACTATTCAGGGCCCACTTTATCCCACATCCCCATGCTTCTCTCGTTCTACCACCCCCCACTCACCCAGGCCGCTCCTCTTCTCCACAGGGACCTCTTCATCCAGCCCTACCTTCCCTTTTTGCCTACCCGGCCTCCTCCTTTATTTACTCTGCACTTCCTCTCCCCCACCTCTACAGTCCTGCCTCTTTTCCACCCTCCCATTACCAGGGAACTCATTACATAACCACTGAACCTTTTAGAAGGACTGGGTCCCCTCAACTGATTACCCAACTACTCTGTTTCTGTGCCGAAAGCAGGACTCGAACCCAGGCCCCCAGTGCTGTAACACAAGCACTTAACCTCTAGGCCACTGCAGTTAGCTGGTGTTTGGTGGAGCGGGGGGGCCAGATGGTCTATCCTCCTTGGCTCCAGTGAACATGTTTCACAACTGAAATGGTTATGCTCACGGGGGCATGCAGAAGAAAGATATATACGCCCAAAAGCTACCCTCAGAAGCACAGCCACCAGTGGCTCAAGTGGTAAGTGCTTGGTCTTGGAATGCTGGAGACCTGAGTTCTAATCCAATGTCTGCAATCTCCTGGGCATGTTTTTTTTTAATTAAAAAATATATTTTTTAATTGAAAATGGGTATGCATTGCCCTGAGCAATCAGCCAACAGCCAATGCCCCTTCAATACCTGCATTCCTACTAGCAGTTGTGCCTTTGTTTTCTGCACTCTGGCCTAGGTAACACCCATACAAAAGTTTGTCTCTCTGGCCCCAGTTGACTGGAAAAAAACGAGGGGAAAAGGTGTAATCTACGGGTCATGGTTGATACAATAATTGCCCTGGGACTCAAACAGGACACCTTCACGAGGTGCTATGAGGTGACCACCGGCCCCTGCATAGCAAGCAAACCTGTATCAGCATCTCACCAGCAACTGAATGTGTCGCCTGCAGGCTACACATAAGAGGCTGCAGTAGGTGCATTAACCCATCGGGCTGTGGACCCTCCTTCCTCTGAGAGCAGGAAACTGAATTTCCATGTTGCCTTCCTTTGGCACATTTGATCTATCTTTCAACCCAATTCAGAGGATGTTTTGCTTCACGGAGAGATGATAATCATTGTGAGGTGTCAGCCACTAATAGCTAAGCAGGTCAGTTAAATCTTTGACTTTGTCATTGGGGTGTACTGATATGCGCTGGGCAGTCTTCTGTCCTGTGCTACTGTATGCATTCTTATTGCTGCTTGTTCACGATTCCTAAATGTAAACAGTGAAATATTTGAAAGACTCTTGATGCAACAAGCATTTCCCACTCTTTGCCCTGGGGGTGAGAGGGCTGCTTTCGGCCTTCAACACCCTCAATTTTGGAGTGGCCGGCTCCACCACTGAGAATGAGGGGCTAATCCTGGTCGGAAACGGGCAGAGGTCTGCGCCCTGCGTCCTCCACGCGTCCCTAACGCTCCCAAACGCGACCACAGCCCTTACGGGCACAGCCCTATGTCGGTGCAGCCTCTATGGTGCAGCCACCCAGGTAGCTTAGGGTTAGGATATGTGCTCTTCAACATAAGCCTGGCCAACCAGGCCCTGGAGAGTGTCACAGCATGCTCTGTAATCCCCTAGTGATGGTGGCCTTGGTGAGGATGATCTTGCTGGAATACTGATGCCTTTTTTCCTCCCAGAAGCCCCAGAAGCCTATTGAAATGAAGGGGTGTGCACCTCTCACTGGCCTCTGTTTACCCTCTGGCTAACTGAAATTAGTTCTGGGCTTTCCAGGCAAATGTATCCATTTCGGGAGAGAGCTAGGAATAGGAAGGCTCTTTCTGCAGGCTCGGTGGGAAAGAGTCAGAGAGCTACATGCCTGAGGCATCTTTCTTCCTCCTTCGCTCATTGTGTTCCCTAACTTCTAACTCTCTGCCAGGCCAGGCCCTGTTTCTTTTACTGCCAACCCCCCCTAACCCCTCGTCTTACACCTACTTCCCGCTCTATTATGCCTTCTCCTTTTTTGCTCTCTTCTGTGGCCCTTTGAAAATGAATGCAGGCCTAGCTAAGCCTCATGAAGGAAATCTACCAACAAAAGATGCATTCCTTGCTTATGGGAGGCGGGGTAGATCTAGAAGGGCATGGCGTAGGTTCCCTGGTAAAGGGAGGAAGAAAGAATAGAGGCGGCCAGGAAGTGCACGTTAGTGCCGGATGAGGATAAAAATGTCAGCCCATTGTGGGGTCCATTCCATCTTCCCCCTTCCTCATGGCCCCTTTCCCCACATTAGAACCCTCCCTCCACTATTCAGGGCCCACTTTATCCCACATCCCCATGCTTCTCTCGTTCTACCACCCCCCACTCACCCAGGCCGCTCCTCTTCTCCACAGGGACCCCTTCATCCAGCCCTACCTTCCCTTTTTGCCTACCCGGCCTCCTCCTTTATTTACTCTGCACTTCCTCTCCCCCACCTCTACAGTCCTGCCTCTTTTCCACCCTCCCATTACCAGGGAACTCATTACATAACCACTGAACCTTTTAGAAGGACTGGGTCCCCTCAACTGATTACCCAACTACTCTGTTTCTGTGCCGAAAGCAGGACTCGAACCCAGGCCCCCAGTGCTGTAACACAAGCACTTAACCTCTAGGCCACTGCAGTTAGCTGGTGTTTGGTGGAGCGGGGGGCCAGATGGTCTATCCTCCTTGGCTCCAGTGAACATGTTTCACAACTGAAATGGTTATGCTCATGGGGGCATGCAGAAGAAAGATATATACGCCCAAAAGCTACCCTCAGAAGCACAGCCACCAGTGGCTCAAGTGGTAAGTGCTTGGTCTTGGAATGCTGGAGACCTGAGTTCTAATCCAATGTCTGCAATCTCCTGGGCATGTTTTTTTTTAATTAAAAAAATATATTTTTTAATTGAAAATGGGTATGCATTGCCCTGAGCAATCAGCCAACAGCCAATGCCCCTTCAATACCTGCATTCCTACTAGCAGTTGTGCCTTTGTTTTCTGCACTCTGGCCTAGGTAACACCCATACAAAAGTTTGTCTCTCTGGCCCCAGTTGACTGGAAAAAAACGAGGGGAAAAGGTGTAATCTACGGGTCATGGTTGATACAATAATTGCCCTGGGACTCAAACAGGACACCTTCACGAGGTGCTATGAGGTGACCACCGGCCCCTGCATAGCAAGCAAACCTGTATCAGCATCTCACCAGCAACTGAATGTGTCGCCTGCAGGCTACACATAAGAGGCTGCAGTAGGTGCATTAACCCATCGGGCTGTGGACCCTCCTTCCTCTGAGAGCAGGAAACTGAATTTCCATGTTGCCTTCCTTTGGCACATTTGATCTATCTTTCAACCCAATTCAGAGGATGTTTTGCTTCACGGAGAGATGATAATCATTGTGAGGTGTCAGCCACTAATAGCTAAGCAGGTCAGTTAAATCTTTGACTTTGTCATTGGGGTGTACTGATATGCGCTGGGCAGTCTTCTGTCCTGTGCTACTGTATGCATTCTTATTGCTGCTTGTTCACGATTCCTAAATGTAAACAGTGAAATATTTGAAAGACTCTTGATGCAACAAGCATTTCCCACTCTTTGCCCTGGGGGTGAGAGGGCTGCTTTCGGCCTTCAACACCCTCAATTTTGGAGTGGCCGGCTCCACCACTGAGAATGAGGGGCTAATCCTGGTCGGAAACGGGCAGAGGTCTGCGCCCTGCGTCCTCCACGCGTCCCTAACGCTCCCAAACGCGACCACAGCCCTTACGGGCACAGCCCTATGTCGGTGCAGCCTCTATGGTGCAGCCACCCAGGTAGCTTAGGGTTAGGATATGTGCTCTTCAACATAAGCCTGGCCAACCAGGCCCTGGAGAGTGTCACAGCATGCTCTGTAATCCCCTAGTGATGGTGGCCTTGGTGACGATGATCTTGCTGGAATACTGATGCCTTTTTTCCTCCCAGAAGCCCCAGAAGCCTATTGAAATGAAGGGGTGTGCACCTCTCACTGGCCTCTGTTTACCCTCTGGCTAACTGAAATTAGTTCTGGGCTTTCCAGGCAAATGTATCCATTTCGGGAGAGAGCTAGGAATAGGAAGGCTCTTTCTGCAGGCTCGGTGGGAAAGAGTCAGAGAGCTACATGCCTGAGGCATCTTTCTTCCTCCTTCGCTCATTGTGTTCCCTAACTTCTAACTCTCTGCCAGGCCAGGCCCTGTTTCTTTTACTGCCAACCCCCCCTAACCCCTCGTCTTCCACCTACTTCCCGCTCTATTATGCCTTCTCCTTTTTTGCTCTCTTCTGTGGCCCTTTGAAAATGAATGCAGGCCTAGCTAAGCCTCATGAAGGAAATCTACCAACAAAAGATGCATTCCTTGCTTATGGGAGGCGGGGTAGATCTAGAAGGGCATGGCGTAGGTTCCCTGGTAAAGGGAGGAAGAAAGAATAGAGGCGGCCAGGAAGTGCACGTTAGTGCCGGATGAGGATAAAAATGTCAGCCCATTGTGGGGTCCATTCCATCTTCCCCCTTCCTCATGGCCCCTTTCCCCACATTAGAACCCTCCCTCCACTATTCAGGGCCCACTTTATCCCACATCCCCATGCTTCTCTCGTTCTACCACCCCCCACTCACCCAGGCCGCTCCTCTTCTCCACAGGGACCCCTTCATCCAGCCCTACCTTCCCTTTTTGCCTACCCGGCCTCCTCCTTTATTTATTCTGCACTTCCTCTCCCCCACCTCTACAGTCCTGCCTCTTTTCCACCCTCCCATTACCAGGGACCTCATTACATAACCACTGAACCTTTTAGAAGGACTGGGTCCCCTCAACTGATTACCCAACTACTCTGTTTCTGTGCCGAAAGCAGGACTCGAACCCAGGCCCCCAGTGCTGTAACACAAGCACTTAACCTCTAGGCCACTGCAGTTAGCTGGTGTTTGGTGGAGCGGGGGGCCAGATGGTCTATCCTCCTTGGCTCCAGTGAACATGTTTCACAACTGAAATGGTTATGCTCATGGGGGCATGCAGAAGAAAGATATATACGCCCAAAAGCTACCCTCAGAAGCACAGCCACCAGTGGCTCAAGTGGTAAGTGCTTGGTCTTGGAATGCTGGAGACCTGAGTTCTAATCCAATGTCTGCAATCTCCTGGGCATGTTTTTTTTTAATTAAAAAAATATATTTTTTAATTGAAAATGGGTATGCATTGCCCTGAGCAATCAGCCAACAGCCAATGCCCCTTCAATACCTGCATTCCTACTAGCAGTTGTGCCTTTGTTTTCTGCACTCTGGCCTAGGTAACACCCATACAAAAGTTTGTCTCTCTGGCCCCAGTTGACTGGAAAAAAACGAGGGGAAAAGGTGTAATCTACGGGTCATGGTTGATACAATAATTGCCCTGGGACTCAAACAGGACACCTTCACGAGGTGCTATGAGGTGACCACCGGCCCCTGCATAGCAAGCAAACCTGTATCAGCATCTCACCAGCAACTGAATGTGTCGCCTGCAGGCTACACATAAGAGGCTGCAGTAGGTGCATTAACCCATCGGGCTGTGGACCCTCCTTCCTCTGAGAGCAGGAAACTGAATTTCCATGTTGCCTTCCTTTGGCACATTTGATCTATCTTTCAACCCAATTCAGAGGATGTTTTGCTTCACGGAGAGATGATAATCATTGTGAGGTGTCAGCCACTAATAGCTAAGCAGGTCAGTTAAATCTTTGACTTTGTCATTGGGGTGTACTGATATGCGCTGGGCAGTCTTCTGTCCTGTGCTACTGTATGCATTCTTATTGCTGCTTGTTCACGATTCCTAAATGTAAACAGTGAAATATTTGAAAGACTCTTGATGCAACAAGCATTTCCCACTCTTTGCCCTGGGGGTGAGAGGGCTGCTTTCGGCCTTCAACACCCTCAATTTTGGAGTGGCCGGCTCCACCACTGAGAATGAGGGGCTAATCCTGGTCGGAAACGGGCAGAGGTCTGCGCCCTGCGTCCTCCACGCGTCCCTAACGCTCCCAAACGCGACCACAGCCCTTACGGGCACAGCCCTATGTCGGTGCAGCCTCTATGGTGCAGCCACCCAGGTAGCTTAGGGTTAGGATATGTGCTCTTCAACATAAGCCTGGCCAACCAGGCCCTGGAGAGTGTCACAGCATGCTCTGTAATCCCCTAGTGATGGTGGCCTTGGTGACGATGATCTTGCTGGAATACTGATGCCTTTTTTCCTCCCAGAAGCCCCAGAAGCCTATTGAAATGAAGGGGTGTGCACCTCTCACTGGCCTCTGTTTACCCTCTGGCTAACTGAAATTAGTTCTGGGCTTTCCAGGCAAATGTATCCATTTCGGGAGAGAGCTAGGAATAGGAAGGCTCTTTCTGCAGGCTCGGTGGGAAAGAGTCAGAGAGCTACATGCCTGAGGCATCTTTCTTCCTCCTTCGCTCATTGTGTTCCCTAACTTCTAACTCTCTGCCAGGCCAGGCCCTGTTTCTTTTACTGCCAACCCCCCCTAACCCCTCGTCTTACACCTACTTCCCGCTCTATTATGCCTTCTCCTTTTTTGCTCTCTTCTGTGGCCCTTTGAAAATGAATGCAAGCCTAGCTAAGCCTCATGAAGGAAATCTACCAACAAAAGATGCATTCCTTGCTTATGGGAGGCGGGGTAGATCTAGAAGGGCATGGCGTAGGTTCCCTGGTAAAGGGAGGAAGAAAGAATAGAGGCGGCCAGGAAGTGCACGTTAGTGCCGGATGAGGATAAAAATGTCAGCCCATTGTGGGGTCCATTCCATCTTCCCCCTTCCTCATGGCCCCTTTCCCCACATTAGAACCCTCCCTCCACTATTCAGGGCCCACTTTATCCCACATCCCCATGCTTCTCTCGTTCTACCACCCCCCACTCACCCAGGCCGCTCCTCTTCTCCACAGGGACCCCTTCATCCAGCCCTACCTTCCCTTTTTGCCTACCCGGCCTCCTCCTTTATTTACTCTGCACTTCCTCTCCCCCACCTCTACAGTCCTGCCTCTTTTCCACCCTCCCATTACCAGGGAACTCATTACATAACCACTGAACCTTTTAGAAGGACTGGGTCCCCTCAACTGATTACCCAACTACTCTGTTTCTGTGCCGAAAGCAGGACTCGAACCCAGGCCCCCAGTGCTGTAACACAAGCACTTAACCTCTAGGCCACTGCAGTTAGCTGGTGTTTGGTGGAGCGGGGGGCCAGATGGTCTATCCTCCTTGGCTCCAGTGAACATGTTTCACAACTGAAATGGTTATGCTCATGGGGGCATGCAGAAGAAAGATATATACGCCCAAAAGCTACCCTCAGAAGCACAGCCACCAGTGGCTCAAGTGGTAAGTGCTTGGTCTTGGAATGCTGGAGACCTGAGTTCTAATCCAATGTCTGCAATCTCCTGGGCATGTTTTTTTTTAATTAAAAAAATATATTTTTTAATTGAAAATGGGTATGCATTGCCCTGAGCAATCAGCCAACAGCCAATGCCCCTTCAATACCTGCATTCCTACTAGCAGTTGTGCCTTTGTTTTCTGCACTCTGGCCTAGGTAACACCCATACAAAAGTTTGTCTCTCTGGCCCCAGTTGACTGGAAAAAAACGAGGGGAAAAGGTGTAATCTACGGGTCATGGTTGATACAATAATTGCCCTGGGACTCAAACAGGACACCTTCACGAGGTGCTATGAGGTGACCACCGGCCCCTGCATAGCAAGCAAACCTGTATCAGCATCTCACCAGCAACTGAATGTGTCGCCTGCAGGCTACACATAAGAGGCTGCAGTAGGTGCATTAACCCATCGGGCTGTGGACCCTCCTTCCTCTGAGAGCAGGAAACTGAATTTCCATGTTGCCTTCCTTTGGCACATTTGATCTATCTTTCAACCCAATTCAGAGGATGTTTTGCTTCACGGAGAGATGATAATCATTGTGAGGTGTCAGCCACTAATAGCTAAGCAGGTCAGTTAAATCTTTGACTTTGTCATTGGGGAGTACTGATATGCGCTGGGCAGTCTTCTGTCCTGTGCTACTGTATGCATTCTTATTGCTGCTTGTTCACGATTCCTAAATGTAAACAGTGAAATATTTGAAAGACTCTTGATGCAACAAGCATTTCCCACTCTTTGCCCTGGGGGTGAGAGGGCTGCTTTCGGCCTTCAACACCCTCAATTTTGGAGTGGCCGGCTCCACCACTGAGAATGAGGGGCTAATCCTGGTCGGAAACGGGCAGAGGTCTGCGCCCTGCGTCCTCCACGCGTCCCTAACGCTCCCAAACGCGACCACAGCCCTTACGGGCACAGCCCTATGTCGGTGCAGCCTCTATGGTGCAGCCACCCAGGTAGCTTAGGGTTAGGATATGTGCTCTTCAACATAAGCCTGGCCAACCAGGCCCTGTAGAGTGTCACAGCATGCTCTGTAATCCCCTAGTGATGGTGGCCTTGGTGACGATGATCTTGCTGGAATACTGATGCCTTTTTTCCTCCCAGAAGCCCCAGAAGCCTATTGAAATGAAGGGGTGTGCACCTCTCACTGGCCTCTGTTTACCCTCTGGCTAACTGAAATTAGTTCTGGGCTTTCCAGGCAAATGTATCCATTTCGGGAGAGAGCTAGGAATAGGAAGGCTCTTTCTGCAGGCTCGGTGGGAAAGAGTCAGAGAGCTACATGCCTGAGGCATCTTTCTTCCTCCTTCGCTCATTGAGTTCCCTAACTTCTAACTCTCTGCCAGGCCAGGCCCTGTTTCTTTTACTGCCAACCCCCCCTAACCCCTCGTCTTCCACCTACTTCCCGCTCTATTATGCCTTCTCCTTTTTTGCTCTCTTCTGTGGCCCTTTGAAAATGAATGCAGGCCTAGCTAAGCCTCATGAAGGAAATCTACCAACAAAAGATGCATTCCTTGCTTATGGGAGGCGGGGTAGATCTAGAAGGGCATGGCGTAGGTTCCCTGGTAAAGGGAGGAAGAAAGAATAGAGGCGGCCAGGAAGTGCACGTTAGTGCCGGATGAGGATAAAAATGTCAGCCCATTGTGGGGTCCATTCCATCTTCCCCCTTCCTCATGGCCCCTTTCCCCACATTAGAACCCTCCCTCCACTATTCAGGGCCTACTTTATCCCACATCCCCATGCTTCTCTCCTTCTACCACCCCCCACTCACCCAGGCCGCTCCTCTTCTCCACAGGGACCCCTTCATCCAGCCCTACCCTCCCTTTTTGCCTACCCGGCCTCCTCCTTTATTTACTCTGCACTTCCTCTCCCCCACCTCTACAGTCCTGCCTCTTTTCCACCCTCCCATTACCAGGGACCTCATTACATAACCACTGAACCTTTTAGAAGGACTGGGTCCCCTCAACTGATTACCCAACTACTCTGTTTCTGTGCCGAAAGCAGGACTCGAACCCAGGCCCCCAGTGCTGTAACACAAGCACTTAACCTCTAGGCCACTGCAGTTAGCTGGAGTTTGGTGGAGCGGGGGGCCAGATGGTCTATCCTCCTTGGCTCCAGTGAACATGTTTCACAACTGAAATGGTTATGCTCATGGGGGCATGCAGAAGAAAGATATATACGCCCAAAAGCTACCCTCAGAAGCACAGCCACCAGTGGCTCAAGTGGTAAGTGCTTGGTCTTGGAATGCTGGAGACCTGAGTTCTAATCCAATGTCTGCAATCTCCTGGGCATGTTTTTTTTTAATTAAAAAAATATATTTTTTAATTGAAAATGGGTATGCATTGCCCTGAGCAATCAGCCAACAGCCAATGCCCCTTCAATACCTGCATTCCTACTAGCAGTTGTGCCTTTGTTTTCTGCACTCTGGCCTAGGTAACACCCATACAAAAGTTTGTCTCTCTGGCCCCAGTTGACTGGAAAAAAACGAGGGGAAAAGGTGTAATCTACGGGTCATGGTTGATACAATAATTGCCCTGGGACTCAAACAGGACACCTTCACGAGGTGCTATGAGGTGACCACCGGCCCCTGCATAGCAAGCAAACCTGTATCAGCATCTCACCAGCAACTGAATGTGTCGCCTGCAGGCTACACATAAGAGGCTGCAGTAGGTGCATTAACCCATCGGGCTGTGGACCCTCCTTCCTCTGAGAGCAGGAAACTGAATTTCCATGTTGCCTTCCTTTGGCACATTTGATCTATCTTTCAACCCAATTCAGAGGATGTTTTGCTTCACGGAGAGATGATAATCATTGTGAGGTGTCAGCCACTAATAGCTAAGCAGGTCAGTTAAATCTTTGACTTTGTCATTGGGGTGTACTGATATGCGCTGGGCAGTCTTCTGTCCTGTGCTACTGTATGCATTCTTATTGCTGCTTGTTCACGATTCCTAAATGTAAACAGTGAAATATTTGAAAGACTCTTGATGCAACAAGCATTTCCCACTCTTTGCCCTGGGGGTGAGAGGGCTGCTTTCGGCCTTCAACACCCTCAATTTTGGAGTGGCCGGCTCCACCACTGAGAATGAGGGGCTAATCCTGGTCGGAAACAGGCAGAGGTCTGCGCCCTGCGTCCTCCACGCGTCCCTAACGCTCCCAAACGCGACCACAGCCCTTACGGGCACAGCCCTATGTCGGTGCAGCCTCTATGGTGCAGCCACCCAGGTAGCTTAGGGTTAGGATATGTGCTCTTCAACATAAGCCTGGCCAACCAGGCCCTGTAGAGTGTCACAGCATGCTCTGTAATCCCCTAGTGATGGTGGCCTTGGTGACGATGATCTTGCTGGAATACTGATGCCTTTTTTCCTCCCAGAAGCCCCAGAAGCCTATTGAAATGAAGGGGTGTGCACCTCTCACTGGCCTCTGTTTACCCTCTGGCTAACTGAAATTAGTTCTGGGCTTTCCAGGCAAATGTATCCATTTCGGGAGAGAGCTAGGAATAGGAAGGCTCTTTCTGCAGGCTCGGTGGGAAAGAGTCAGAGAGCTACATGCCTGAGGCATCTTTCTTCCTCCTTCGCTCATTGTGTTCCCTAACTTCTAACTCTCTGCCAGGCCAGGCCCTGTTTCTTTTACTGCCAACCCCCCCTAACCCCTCGTCTTCCACCTACTTCCCGCTCTATTATGCCTTCTCCTTTTTTGCTCTCTTCTGTGGCCCTTTGAAAATGAATGCAGGCCTAGCTAAGCCTCATGAAGGAAATCTACCAACAAAAGATGCATTCCTTGCTTATGGGAGGCGGGGTAGATCTAGAAGGGCATGGCGTAGGTTCCCTGGTAAAGGGAGGAAGAAAGAATAGAGGCGGCCAGGAAGTGCACGTTAGTGCCGGATGAGGATAAAAATGTCAGCCCATTGTGGGGTCCATTCCATCTTCCCCCTTCCTCATGGCCCCTTTCCCCACATTAGAACCCTCCCTCCACTATTCAGGGCCTACTTTATCCCACATCCCCATGCTTCTCTCCTTCTACCACCCCCCCACTCACTCACCCAGGCCGCTCCTCTTCTCCACAGGGACCCCTTCATCCAGCCCTACCCTCCCTTTTTGCCTACCCGGCCTCCTCCTTTATTTACTCTGCACTTCCTCTCCCCCACCTCTACAGTCCTGCCTCTTTTCCACCCTCCCATTACCAGGGACCTCATTACATAACCACTGAACCTTTTAGAAGGACTGGGTCCCCTCAACTGATTACCCAACTACTCTGTTTCTGTGCCGAAAGCAGGACTCGAACCCAGGCCCCCAGTGCTGTAACACAAGCACTTAACCTCTAGGCCACTGCAGTTAGCTGGTGTTTGGTGGAGCGGGGGGCCAGATGGTCTATCCTCCTTGGCTCCAGTGAACATGTTTCACAACTGAAATGGTTATGCTCATGGGGGCATGCAGAAGAAAGATATATACGCCCAAAAGCTACCCTCAGAAGCACAGCCACCAGTGGCTCAAGTGGTAAGTGCTTGGTCTTGGAATGCTGGAGACCTGAGTTCTAATCCAATGTCTGCAATCTCCTGGGCATGTTTTTTTTTAATTAAAAAAATATATTTTTTAATTGAAAATGGGTATGCATTGCCCTGAGCAATCAGCCAACAGCCAATGCCCCTTCAATACCTGCATTCCTACTAGCAGTTGTGCCTTTGTTTTCTGCACTCTGGCCTAGGTAACACCCATACAAAAGTTTGTCTCTCTGGCCCCAGTTGACTGGAAAAAAACGAGGGGAAAAGGTGTAATCTACGGGTCATGGTTGATACAATAATTGCCCTGGGACTCAAACAGGACACCTTCACGAGGTGCTATGAGGTGACCACCGGCCCCTGCATAGCAAGCAAACCTGTATCAGCATCTCACCAGCAACTGAATGTGTCGACTGCAGGCTACACATAAGAGGCTGCAGTAGGTGCATTAACCCATCGGGCTGTGGACCCTCCTTCCTCTGAGAGCAGGAAACTGAATTTCCATGTTGCCTTCCTTTGGCACATTTGATCTATCTTTCAACCCAATTCAGAGGATGTTTTGCTTCACGGAGAGATGATAATCATTGTGAGGTGTCAGCCACTAATAGCTAAGCAGGTCAGTTAAATCTTTGACTTTGTCATTGGGGTGTACTGATATGCGCTGGGCAGTCTTCTGTCCTGTGCTACTGTATGCATTCTTATTGCTGCTTGTTCACGATTCCTAAATGTAAACAGTGAAATATTTGAAAGACTCTTGATGCAACAAGCATTTCCCACTCTTTGCCCTGGGGGTGAGAGGGCTGCTTTCGGCCTTCAACACCCTCAATTTTGGAGTGGCCGGCTCCACCACTGAGAATGAGGGGCTAATCCTGGTCGGAAACGGGCAGAGGTCTGCGCCCTGCGTCCTCCACGCGTCCCTAACGCTCCCAAACGCGACCACAGCCCTTACGGGCACAGCCCTATGTCGGTGCAGCCTCTATGGTGCAGCCACCCAGGTAGCTTAGGGTTAGGATATGTGCTCTTCAACATAAGCCTGGCCAACCAGGCCCTGGAGAGTGTCACAGCATGCTCTGTAATCCCCTAGTGATGGTGGCCTTGGTGACGATGATCTTGCTGGAATACTGATGCCTTTTTTCCTCCCAGAAGCCCCAGAAGCCTATTGAAATGAAGGGGTGTGCACCTCTCACTGGCCTCTGTTTACCCTCTGGCTAACTGAAATTAGTTCTGGGCTTTCCAGGCAAATGTATCCATTTCGGGAGAGAGCTAGGAATAGGAAGGCTCTTTCTGCAGGCTCGGTGGGAAAGAGTCAGAGAGCTACATGCCTGAGGCATCTTTCTTCCTCCTTCGCTCATTGTGTTCCCTAACTTCTAACTCTCTGCCAGGCCAGGCCCTGTTTCTTTTACTGCCAACCCCCCCTAACCCCTCGTCTTACACCTACTTCCCGCTCTATTATGCCTTCTCCTTTTTTGCTCTCTTCTGTGGCCCTTTGAAAATGAATGCAGGCCTAGCTAAGCCTCATGAAGGAAATCTACCAACAAAAGATGCATTCCTTGCTTATGGGAGGCGGGGTAGATCTAGAAGGGCATGGCGTAGGTTCCCTGGTAAAGGGAGGAAGAAAGAATAGAGGCGGCCAGGAAGTGCACGTTAGTGCCGGATGAGGATAAAAATGTCAGCCCATTGTGGGGTCCATTCCATCTTCCCCCTTCCTCATGGCCCCTTTCCCCACATTAGAACCCTCCCTCCACTATTCAGGGCCCACTTTATCCCACATCCCCATGCTTCTCTCGTTCTACCACCCCCCACTCACCCAGGCCGCTCCTCTTCTCCACAGGGACCCCTTCATCCAGCCCTACCTTCCCTTTTTGCCTACCCGGCCTCCTCCTTTATTTACTCTGCACTTCCTCTCCCCCACCTCTACAGTCCTGCCTCTTTTCCACCCTCCCATTACCAGGGAACTCATTACATAACCACTGAACCTTTTAGAAGGACTGGGTCCCCTCAACTGATTACCCAACTACTCTGTTTCTGTGCCGAAAGCAGGACTCGAACCCAGGCCCCCAGTGCTGTAACACAAGCACTTAACCTCTAGGCCACTGCAGTTAGCTGGTGTTTGGTGGAGCGGGGGGCCAGATGGTCTATCCTCCTTGGCTCCAGTGAACATGTTTCACAACTGAAATGGTTATGCTCATGGGGGCATGCAGAAGAAAGATATATACGCCCAAAAGCTACCCTCAGAAGCACAGCCACCAGTGGCTCAAGTGGTAAGTGCTTGGTCTTGGAATGCTGGAGACCTGAGTTCTAATCCAATGTCTGCAATCTCCTGGGCATGTTTTTTTTTAATTAAAAAAATATATTTTTTAATTGAAAATGGGTATGCATTGCCCTGAGCAATCAGCCAACAGCCAATGCCCCTTCAATACCTGCATTCCTACTAGCAGTTGTGCCTTTGTTTTCTGCACTCTGGCCTAGGTAACACCCATACAAAAGTTTGTCTCTCTGGCCCCAGTTGACTGGAAAAAAACGAGGGGAAAAGGTGTAATCTACGGGTCATGGTTGATACAATAATTGCCCTGGGACTCAAACAGGACACCTTCACGAGGTGCTATGAGGTGACCACCGGCCCCTGCATAGCAAGCAAACCTGTATCAGCATCTCACCAGCAACTGAATGTGTCGCCTGCAGGCTACACATAAGAGGCTGCAGTAGGTGCATTAACCCATCGGGCTGTGGACCCTCCTTCCTCTGAGAGCAGGATACTGAATTTCCATGTTGCCTTCCTTTGGCACATTTGATCTATCTTTCAACCCAATTCAGAGGATGTTTTGCTTCACGGAGAGATGATAATCATTGTGAGGTGTCAGCCACTAATAGCTAAGCAGGTCAGTTAAATCTTTGACTTTGTCATTGGGGTGTACTGATATGCGCTGGGCAGTCTTCTGTCCTGTGCTACTGTATGCATTCTTATTGCTGCTTGTTCACGATTCCTAAATGTAAACAGTGAAATATTTGAAAGACTCTTGATGCAACAAGCATTTCCCACTCTTTGCCCTGGGGGTGAGAGGGCTGCTTTCGGCCTTCAACACCCTCAATTTTGGAGTGGCCGGCTCCACCATTGAGAATGAGGGGCTAATCCTGGTCGGAAACGGGCAGAGGTCTGCGCCCTGCGTCCTCCACGCGTCCCTAACGCTCCCAAACGCGACCACAGCCCTTACGGGCACAGCCCTATGTCGGTGCAGCCTCTATGGTGCAGCCACCCAGGTATCTTAGGGTTAGGATATGTGCTCTTCAACATAAGCCTGGCCAACCAGGCCCTGGAGAGTGTCACAGCATGCTCTGTAATCCCCTAGTGATGGTGGCCTTGGTGACGATGATCTTGCTGGAATACTGATGCCTTTTTTCCTCCCAGAAGCCCCAGAAGCCTATTGAAATGAAGGGGTGTGCACCTCTCACTGGCCTCTGTTTACCCTCTGGCTAACTGAAATTAGTTCTGGGCTTTCCAGGCAAATGTATCCATTTCGGGAGAGAGCTAGGAATAGGAAGGCTCTTTCTGCAGGCTCGGTGGGAAAGAGTCAGAGAGCTACATGCCTGAGGCATCTTTCTTCCTCCTTCGCTCATTGTGTTCCCTAACTTCTAACTCTCTGCCAGGCCAGGCCCTGTTTCTTTTACTGCCAACCCCCCCTAACCCCTCGTCTTACACCTACTTCCCGCTCTATTATGCCTTCTCCTTTTTTGCTCTCTTCTGTGGCCCTTTGAAAATGAATGCAGGCCTAGCTAAGCCTCATGAAGGAAATCTACCAACAAAAGATGCATTCCTTTCTTATGGGAGGCGGGGTAGATCTAGAAGGGCATGGCGTAGGTTCCCTGGTAAAGGGAGGAAGAAAGAATAGAGGCGGCCAGGAAGTGCACGTTAGTGCCGGATGAGGATAAAAATGTCAGCCCATTGTGGGGTCCATTCCATCTTCCCCCTTCCTCATGGCCCCTTTCCCCACATTAGAACCCTCCCTCCACTATTCAGGGCCCACTTTATCCCACATCCCCATGCTTCTCTCGTTCTACCACCCCCCACTCACCCAGGCCGCTCCTCTTCTCCACAGGGACCTCTTCATCCAGCCCTACCTTCCCTTTTTACCTACCCGGCCTCCTCCTTTATTTACTCTGCACTTCCTCTCCCCCACCTCTACAGTCCTGCCTCTTTTCCACCCTCCCATTACCAGGGAACTCATTACATAACCACTGAACCTTTTAGAAGGACTGGGTCCCCTCAACTGATTACCCAACTACTCTGTTTCTGTGCCGAAAGCAGGACTCGAACCCAGGCCCCCAGTGCTGTAACACAAGCACTTAACCTCTAGGCCACTGCAGTTAGCTGGTGTTTGGTGGAGCGGGGGGGCCAGATGGTCTATCCTCCTTGGCTCCAGTGAACATGTTTCACAACTGAAATGGTTATGCTCACGGGGGCATGCAGAAGAAAGATATATACGCCCAAAAGCTACCCTCAGAAGCACAGCCACCAGTGGCTCAAGTGGTAAGTGCTTGGTCTTGGAATGCTGGAGACCTGAGTTCTAATCCAATGTCTGCAATCTCCTGGGCATGTTTTTTTTTAATTAAAAAAATATATTTTTTAATTGAAAATGGGTATGCATTGCCCTGAGCAATCAGCCAACAGCCAATGCCCCTTCAATACCTGCATTCCTACTAGCAGTTGTGCCTTTGTTTTCTGCACTCTGGCCTAGGTAACACCCATACAAAAGTTTGTCTCTCTGGCCCCAGTTGACTGGAAAAAAACGAGGGGAAAAGGTGTAATCTACGGATCATGGTTGATACAATAATTGCCCTGGGACTCAAACAGGACACCTTCACGAGGTGCTATGAGGTGACCACCGGCCCCTGCATAGCAAGCAAACCTGTATCAGCATCTCATCAGCAACTGAATGTGTCGCCTGCAGGCTACACATAAGAGGCTGCAGTAGGTGCATTAACCCATCGGGCTGTGGACCCTCCTTCCTCTGAGAGCAGGAAACTGAATTTCCATGTTGCCTTCCTTTGGCACATTTGATCTATCTTTCAACCCAATTCAGAGGATGTTTTGCTTCACGGAGAGATGATAATCATTGTGAGGTGTCAGCCACTAATAGCTAAGCAGGTCAGTTAAATCTTTGACTTTGTCATTGGGGTGTACTGATATGCGCTGGGCAGTCTTCTGTCCTGTGCTACTGTATGCATTCTTATTGCTGCTTGTTCACGATTCCTAAATGTAAACAGTGAAATATTTGAAAGACTCTTGATGCAACAAGCATTTCCCACTCTTTGCCCTGGGGGTGAGAGGGCTGCTTTCGGCCTTCAACACCCTCAATTTTGGAGTGGCCGGCTCCACCACTGAGAATGAGGGGCTAATCCTGGTCGGAAACGGGCAGAGGTCTGCGCCCTGCGTCCTCCACGCGTCCCTAACGCTCCCAAACGCGACCACAGCCCTTACGGGCACAGCCCTATGTCGGTGCAGCCTCTATGGTGCAGCCACCCAGGTAGCTTAGGGTTAGGATATGTGCTCTTCAACATAAGCCTGGCCAACCAGGCCCTGGAGAGTGTCACAGCATGCTCTGTAATCCCCTAGTGATGGTGGCCTTGGTGACGATGATCTTGCTGGAATACTGATGCCTTTTTTCCTCCCAGAAGCCCCAGAAGCCTATTGAAATGAAGGGGTGTGCACCTCTCACTGGCCTCTGTTTACCCTCTGGCTAACTGAAATTAGTTCTGGGCTTTCCAGGCAAATGTATCCATTTCGGGAGAGAGCTAGGAATAGGAAGGCTCTTTCTGCAGGCTCGGTGGGAAAGAGTCAGAGAGCTACATGCCTGAGGCATCTTTCTTCCTCCTTCGCTCATTGTGTTCCCTAACTTCTAACTCTCTGCCAGGCCAGGCCCTGTTTCTTTTACTGCCAACCCCCCCTAACCCCTCGTCTTACACCTACTTCCCGCTCTATTATGCCTTCTCCTTTTTTGCTCTCTTCTGTGGCCCTTTGAAAATGAATGCAGGTTAGCTAAGCCTCATGAAGGAAATCTACCAACAAAAGATGCATTCCTTGCTTATGGGAGGCGGGGTAGATCTAGAAGGGCATGGCGTAGGTTCCCTGGTAAAGGGAGGAAGAAAGAATAGAGGCGGCCAGGAAGTGCACGTTAGTGCCGGATGAGGATAAAAATGTCAGCCCATTGTGGGGTCCATTCCATCTTCCCCCTTCCTCATGGCCCCTTTCCCCACATTAGAACCCTCCCTCCACTATTCAGGGCCCACTTTATCCCACATCCCCATGCTTCTCTCGTTCTACCACCCCCCACTCACCCAGGCCGCTCCTCTTCTCCACAGGGACCCCTTCATCCAGCCCTACCTTCCCTTTTTGCCTACCCGGCCTCCTCCTTTATTTACTCTGCACTTCCTCTCCCCCACCTCTACAGTCCTGCCTCTTTTCCACCCTCCCATTACCAGGGAACTCATTACATAACCACTGAACCTTTTAGAAGGACTGGGTCCCCTCAACTGATTACCCAACTACTCTGTTTCTGTGCCGAAAGCAGGACTCGAACCCAGGCCCCCAGTGCTGTAACACAAGCACTTAACCTCTAGGCCACTGCAGTTAGCTGGTGTTTGGTGGAGCGGGGGGCCAGATGGTCTATCCTCCTTGGCTCCAGTGAACATGTTTCACAACTGAAATGGTTATGCTCATGGGGGCATGCAGAAGAAAGATATATACGCCCAAAAGCTACCCTCAGAAGCACAGCCACCAGTGGCTCAAGTGGTAAGTGCTTGGTCTTGGAATGCTGGAGACCTGAGTTCTAATCCAATGTCTGCAATCTCCTGGGCATGTTTTTTTTTAATTAAAAAATATATTTTTTAATTGAAAATGGGTATGCATTGCCCTGAGCAATCAGCCAACAGCCAATGCCCCTTCAATACCTGCATTCCTACTAGCAGTTGTGCCTTTGTTTTCTGCACTCTGGCCTAGGTAACACCCATACAAAAGTTTGTCTCTCTGGCCCCAGTTGACTGGAAAAAAACGAGGGGAAAAGGTGTAATCTACGGGTCATGGTTGATACAATAATTGCCCTGGGACTCAAACAGGACACCTTCACGAGGTGCTATGAGGTGACCACCGGCCCCTGCATAGCAAGCAAACCTGTATCAGCATCTCACCAGCAACTGAATGTGTCGCCTGCAGGCTACACATAAGAGGCTGCAGTAGGTGCATTAACCCATCGGGCTGTGGACCCTCCTTCCTCTGAGAGCAGGATACTGAATTTCCATGTTGCCTTCCTTTGGCACATTTGATCTATCTTTCAACCCAATTCAGAGGATGTTTTGCTTCACGGAGAGATGATAATCATTGTGAGGTGTCAGCCACTAATAGCTAAGCAGGTCAGTTAAATCTTTGACTTTGTCATTGGGGTGTACTGATATGCGCTGGGCAGTCTTCTGTCCTGTGCTACTGTATGCATTCTTATTGCTGCTTGTTCACGATTCCTAAATGTAAACAGTGAAATATTTGAAAGACTCTTGATGCAACAAGCATTTCCCACTCTTTGCCCTGGGGGTGAGAGGGCTGCTTTCGGCCTTCAACACCCTCAATTTTGGAGTGGCCGGCTCCACCACTGAGAATGAGGGGCTAATCCTGGTCGGAAACGGGCAGAGGTCTGCGCCCTGCGTCCTCCACGCGTCCCTAACGCTCCCAAACGCGACCACAGCCCTTACGGGCACAGCCCTATGTCGGTGCAGCCTCTATGGTGCAGCCACCCAGGTAGCTTAGGGTTAGGATATGTGCTCTTCAACATAAGCCTGGCCAACCAGGCCCTGGAGAGTGTCACAGCATGCTCTGTAATCCCCTAGTGATGGTGGCCTTGGTGACGATGATCTTGCTGGAATACTGATGCCTTTTTTCCTCCCAGAAGCCCCAGAAGCCTATTGAAATGAAGGGGTGTGCACCTCTCACTGGCCTCTGTTTACCCTCTGGCTAACTGAAATTAGTTCTGGGCTTTCCAGGCAAATGTATCCATTTCGGGAGAGAGCTAGGAATAGGAAGGCTCTTTCTGCAGGCTCGGTGGGAAAGAGTCAGAGAGCTACATGCCTGAGGCATCTTTCTTCCTCCTTCGCTCATTGTGTTCCCTAACTTCTAAGTCTCTGCCAGGCCAGGCCCTGTTTCTTTTACTGCCAACCCCCCCTAACCCCTTGTCTTACACCTACTTCCCGCTCTATTATGCCTTCTCCTTTTTTGCTCTCTTCTGTGGCCCTTTGAAAATGAATGCAGGCCTAGCTAAGCCTCATGAAGGAAATCTACCAACAAAAGATGCATTCCTTGCTTATGGGAGGCGGGGTAGATCTAGAAGGGCATGGCGTAGGTTCCCTGGTAAAGGGAGGAAGAAAGAATAGAGGCGGCCAGGAAGTGCACGTTAGTGCCGGATGAGGATAAAAATGTCAGCCCATTGTGGGGTCCATTCCATCTTCCCCCTTCCTCATGGCCCCTTTCCCCACATTAGAACCCTCCCTCCACTATTCAGGGCCCACTTTATCCCACATCCCCATGCTTCTCTCGTTCTACCACCCCCCACTCACCCAGGCCGCTCCTCTTCTCCACAGGGACCTCTTCATCCAGCCCTACCTTCCCTTTTTGCCTACCCGGCCTCCTCCTTTATTTACTCTGCACTTCCTCTCCCCCACCTCTACAGTCCTGCCTCTTTTCCACCCTCCCATTACCAGGGAACTCATTACATAACCACTGAACCTTTTAGAAGGACTGGGTCCCCTCAACTGATTACCCAACTACTCTGTTTCTGTGCTGAAAGCAGGACTCGAACCCAGGCCCCCAGTGCTGTAACACAAGCACTTAACCTCTAGGCCACTGCAGTTAGCTGGTGTTTGGTGGAGCGGGGGGGCCAGATGGTCTATCCTCCTTGGCTCCAGTGAACATGTTTCACAACTGAAATGGTTATGCTCACGGGGGCATGCAGAAGAAAGATATATACGCCCAAAAGCTACCCTCAGAAGCACAGCCACCAGTGGCTCAAGTGGTAAGTGCTTGGTCTTGGAATGCTGGAGACCTGAGTTCTAATCCAATGTCTGCAATCTCCTGGGCATGTTTTTTTTTAATTAAAAAAATATATTTTTTAATTGAAAATGGGTATGCATTGCCCTGAGCAATCAGCCAACAGCCAATGCCCCTTCAATACCTGCATTCCTACTAGCAGTTGTGCCTTTGTTTTCTGCACTCTGGCCTAGGTAACACCCATACAAAAGTTTGTCTCTCTGGCCCCAGTTGACTGGAAAAAAACGAGGGGAAAAGGTGTAATCTACGGGTCATGGTTGATACAATAATTGCCCTGGGACTCAAACAGGACACCTTCACGAGGTGCTATGAGGTGACCACCGGCCCCTGCATAGCAAGCAAACCTGTATCAGCATCTCACCAGCAACTGAATATGTCGCCTGCAGGCTACACATAAGAGGCTGCAGTAGGTGCATTAACCCATCGGGCTGTGGACCCTCCTTCCTCTGAGAGCAGGAAACTGAATTTCCATGTTGCCTTCCTTTGGCACATTTGATCTATCTTTCAACCCAATTCAGAGGATGTTTTGCTTCACGGAGAGATGATAATCATTGTGAGGTGTCAGCCACTAATAGCTAAGCAGGTCAGTTAAATCTTTGACTTTGTCATTGGGGTGTACTGATATGCGCTGGGCAGTCTTCTGTCCTGTGCTACTGTATGCATTCTTATTGCTGCTTGTTCACGATTCCTAAATGTAAACAGTGAAAGATTTGAAAGACTCTTGATGCAACAAGCATTTCCCACTCTTTGCCCTGGGGGTGAGAGGGCTGCTTTCGGCCTTCAACACCCTCAATTTTGGAGTGGCCGGCTCCACCACTGAGAATGAGGGGCTAATCCTGGTCGGAAACGGGCAGAGGTCTGCGCCCTGCGTCCTCCACGCGTCCCTAACGCTCCCAAACGCGACTACAGCCCTTACGGGCACAGCCCTATGTCGGTGCAGCCTCTATGGTGCAGCCACCCAGGTAGCTTAGGGTTAGGATATGTGCTCTTCAACATAAGCCTGGCCAACCAGGCCCTGGAGAGTGTCACAGCATGCTCTGTAATCCCCTAGTGATGGTGGCCTTGGTGACGATGATCTTGCTGGAATACTGATGCCTTTTTTCCTCCCAGAAGCCCCAGAAGCCTATTGAAATGAAGGGGTGTGCACCTCTCACTGGCCTCTGTTTACCCTCTGGCTAACTGAAATTAGTTCTGGGCTTTCCAGGCAAATGTATCCATTTCGGGAGAGAGCTAGGAATAGGAAGGCTCTTTCTGCAGGCTCGGTGGGAAAGAGTCAGAGAGCTACATGCCTGAGGCATCTTTCTTCCTCCTTCGCTCATTGTGTTCCCTAACTTCTAACTCTCTGCCAGGCCAGGCCCTGTTTCTTTTACTGCCAACCCCCCCTAACCCCTCGTCTTCCACCTACTTCCCGCTCTATTATGCCTTCTCCTTTTTTGCTCTCTTCTGTGGCCCTTTGAAAATGAATGCAGGCCTAGCTAAGCCTCATGAAGGAAATCTACCAACAAAAGATGCATTCCTTTCTTATGGGAGGCGGGGTAGATCTAGAAGGGCATGGCGTAGGTTCCCTGGTAAAGGGAGGAAGAAAGAATAGAGGCGGCCAGGAAGTGCACGTTAGTGCCGGATGAGGATAAAAATGTCAGCCCATTGTGGGGTCCATTCCATCTTCCCCCTTCCTCATGGCCCCTTTCCCCACATTAGAACCCTCCCTCCACTATTCAGGGCCCACTTTATCCCACATCCCCATGCTTCTCTCGTTCTACCACCCCCCACTCACCCAGGCCGCTCCTCTTCTCCACAGGGACCTCTTCATCCAGCCCTACCTTCCCTTTTTGCCTACCCGGCCTCCTCCTTTATTTACTCTGCACTTCCTCTCCCCCACCTCTACAGTCCTGCCTCTTTTCCACCCTCCCATTACCAGGGAACTCATTACATAACCACTGAACCTTTTAGAAGGACTGGGTCCCCTCAACTGATTACCCAACTACTCTGTTTCTGTGCCGAAAGCAGGACTCGAACCCAGGCCCCCAGTGCTGTAACACAAGCACTTAACCTCTAGGCCACTGCAGTTAGCTGGTGTTTGGTGGAGCGGGGGGGCCAGATGGTCTATCCTCCTTGGCTCCAGTGAACATGTTTCACAACTGAAATGGTTATGCTCACGGGGGCATGCAGAAGAAAGATATATACGCCCAAAAGCTACCCTCAGAAGCACAGCCACCAGTGGCTCAAGTGGTAAGTGCTTGGTCTTGGAATGCTGGAGACCTGAGTTCTAATCCAATGTCTGCAATCTCCTGGGCATGTTTTTTTTTAATTAAAAAAATATATTTTTTAATTGAAAATGGGTATGCATTGCCCTGAGCAATCAGCCAACAGCCAATGCCCCTTCAATACCTGCATTCCTACTAGCAGTTGTGCCTTTGTTTTCTGCACTCTGGCCTAGGTAACACCCATACAAAAGTTTGTCTCTCTGGCCCCAGTTGACTGGAAAAAAACGAGGGGAAAAGGTGTAATCTACGGGTCATGGTTGATACAATAATTGCCCTGGGACTCAAACAGGACACCTTCACGAGGTGCTATGAGGTGACCACCGGCCCCTGCATAGCAAGCAAACCTGTATCAGCATCTCACCAGCAACTGAATGTGTCGCCTGCAGGCTACACATAAGAGGCTGCAGTAGGTGCATTAACCCATCGGGCTGTGGACCCTCCTTCCTCTGAGAGCAGGAAACTGAATTTCCATGTTGCCTTCCTTTGGCACATTTGATCTATCTTTCAACCCAATTCAGAGGATGTTTTGCTTCACGGAGAGATGATAATCATTGTGAGGTGTCAGCCACTAATAGCTAAGCAGGTCAGTTAAATCTTTGACTTTGTCATTGGGGTGTACTGATATGCGCTGGGCAGTCTTCTGTCCTGTGCTACTGTATGCATTCTTATTGCTGCTTGTTCACGATTCCTAAATGTAAACAGTGAAATATTTGAAAGACTCTTGATGCAACAAGCATTTCCCACTCTTTGCCCTGGGGGTGAGAGGGCTGCTTTCGGCCTTCAACACCCTCAATTTTGGAGTGGCCGGCTCCACCACTGAGAATGAGGGGCTAATCCTGGTCGGAAACGGGCAGAGGTCTGCGCCCTGCGTCCTCCACGCGTCCCTAACGCTCCCTAACGCTCCCAAACGCGACCACAGCCCTTACGGGCACAGCCCTATGTCGGTGCAGCCTCTATGGTGCAGCCACCCAGGTAGCTTAGGGTTAGGATATGTGCTCTTCAACATAAGCCTGGCCAACCAGGCCCTGGAGAGTGTCACAGCATGCTCTGTAATCCCCTAGTGATGGTGGCCTTGGTGACGATGATCTTGCTGGAATACTGATGCCTTTTTTCCTCCCAGAAGCCCCAGAAGCCTATTGAAATGAAGGGGTGTGCACCTCTCACTGGCCTCTGTTTACCCTCTGGCTAACTGAAATTAGTTCTGGGCTTTCCAGGCAAATGTATCCATTTCGGGAGAGAGCTAGGAATAGGAAGGCTCTTTCTGCAGGCTCGGTGGGAAAGAGTCAGAGAGCTACATGCCTGAGGCATCTTTCTTCCTCCTTCGCTCATTGTGTTCCCTAACTTCTAACTCTCTGCCAGGCCAGGCCCTGTTTCTTTTACTGCCAACCCCCCCTAACCCCTCGTCTTCCACCTACTTCCCGCTCTATTATGCCTTCTCCTTTTTTGCTCTCTTCTGTGGCCCTTTGAAAATGAATGCAGGCCTAGCTAAGCCTCATGAAGGAAATCTACCAACAAAAGATGCATTCCTTGCTTATGGGAGGCGGGGTAGATCTAGAAGGGCATGGCGTAGGTTCCCTGGTAAAGGGAGGAAGAAAGAATAGAGGCGGCCAGGAAGTGCACGTTAGTGCCGGATGAGGATAAAAATGTCAGCCCATTGTGGGGTCCATTCCATCTTCCCCCTTCCTCATGGCCCCTTTCCCCACATTAGAACCCTCCCTCCACTATTCAGGGCCTACTTTATCCCACATCCCCATGCTTCTCTCCTTCTACCACCCCCCACTCACCCAGGCCGCTCCTCTTCTCCACAGGGACCCCTTCATCCAGCCCTACCCTCCCTTTTTGCCTACCCGGCCTCCTCCTTTATTTACTCTGCACTTCCTCTCCCCCACCTCTACAGTCCTGCCTCTTTTCCACCCTCCCATTACCAGGGACCTCATTACATAACCACTGAACCTTTTAGAAGGACTGGGTCCCCTCAACTGATTACCCAACTACTCTGTTTCTGTGCCGAAAGCAGGACTCGAAGCCAGGCCCCCAGTGCTGTAACACAAGCACTTAACCTCTAGGCCACTGCAGTTAGCTGGTGTTTGGTGGAGCGGGGGGCCAGATGGTCTATCCTCCTTGGCTCCAGTGAACATGTTTCACAACTGAAATGGTTATGCTCATGGGGGCATGCAGAAGAAAGATATATACGCCCAAAAGCTACCCTCAGAAGCACAGCCACCAGTGGCTCAAGTGGTAAGTGCTTGGTCTTGGAATGCTGGAGACCTGAGTTCTAATCCAATGTCTGCAATCTCCTGGGCATGTTTTTTTTTAATTAAAAAAATATATTTTTTAATTGAAAATGGGTATGCATTGCCCTGAGCAATCAGCCAACAGCCAATGCCCCTTCAATACCTGCATTCCTACTAGCAGTTGTGCCTTTGTTTTCTGCACTCTGGCCTAGGTAACACCCATACAAAAGTTTGTCTCTCTGGCCCCAGTTGACTGGAAAAAAACGAGGGGAAAAGGTGTAATCTACGGGTCATGGTTGATACAATAATTGCCCTGGGACTCAAACAGGACACCTTCACGAGGTGCTATGAGGTGACCACCGGCCCCTGCATAGCAAGCAAACCTGTATCAGCATCTCACCAGCAACTGAATGTGTCGCCTGCAGGCTACACATAAGAGGCTGCAGTAGGTGCATTAACCCATCGGGCTGTGGACCCTCCTTCCTCTGAGAGCAGGAAACTGAATTTCCATGTTGCCTTCCTTTGGCACATTTGATCTATCTTTCAACCCAATTCAGAGGATGTTTTGCTTCACGGAGAGATGATAATCATTGTGAGGTGTCAGCCACTAATAGCTAAGCAGGTCAGTTAAATCTTTGACTTTGTCATTGGGGTGTACTGATATGCGCTGGGCAGTCTTCTGTCCTGTGCTACTGTATGCATTCTTATTGCTGCTTGTTCACGATTCCTAAATGTAAACAGTGAAATATTTGAAAGACTCTTGATGCAACAAGCATTTCCCACTCTTTGCCCTGGGGGTGAGAGGGCTGCTTTCGGCCTTCAACACCCTCAATTTTGGAGTGGCCGGCTCCACCACTGAGAATGAGGGGCTAATCCTGGTCGGAAACGGGCAGAGGTCTGCGCCCTGCGTCCTCCACGCGTCCCTAACGCTCCCAAACGCGACCACAGCCCTTACGGGCACAGCCCTATGTCGGTGCAGCCTCTATGGTGCAGCCACCCAGGTATCTTAGGGTTAGGATATGTGCTCTTCAACATAAGCCTGGCCAACCAGGTCCTGGAGAGTGTCACAGCATGCTCTGTAATCCCCTAGTGATGGTGGCCTTGGTGACGATGATCTTGCTGGAATACTGATGCCTTTTTTCCTCCCAGAAGCCCCAGAAGCCTATTGAAATGAAGGGGTGTGCACCTCTCACTGGCCTCTGTTTACCCTCTGGCTAACTGAAATTAGTTCTGGGCTTTCCAGGCAAATGTATCCATTTCGGGAGAGAGCTAGGAATAGGAAGGCTCTTTCTGCAGGCTCGGTGGGAAAGAGTCAGAGAGCTACATGCCTGAGGCATCTTTCTTCCTCCTTCGCTCATTGTGTTCCCTAACTTCTAACTCTCTGCCAGGCCAGGCCCTGTTTCTTTTACTGCCAACCCCCCCTAACCCCTCGTCTTACACCTACTTCCCGCTCTATTATGCCTTCTCCTTTTTTGCTCTCTTCTGTGGCCCTTTGAAAATGAATGCAGGCCTAGCTAAGCCTCATGAAGGAAATCTACCAACAAAAGATGCATTCCTTTCTTATGGGAGGCGGGGTAGATCTAGAAGGGCATGGCGTAGGTTCCCTGGTAAAGGGAGGAAGAAAGAATAGAGGCGGCCAGGAAGTGCACGTTAGTGCCGGATGAGGATAAAAATGTCAGCCCATTGTGGGGTCCATTCCATCTTCCCCCTTCCTCATGGCCCCTTTCCCCACATTAGAACCCTCCCTCCACTATTCAGGGCCCACTTTATCCCACATCCCCATGCTTCTCTCGTTCTACCACCCCCCACTCACCCAGGCCGCTCCTCTTCTCCACAGGGACCTCTTCATCCAGCCCTACCTTCCCTTTTTGCCTACCCGGCCTCCTCCTTTATTTACTCTGCACTTCCTCTCCCCCACCTCTACAGTCCTGCCTCTTTTCCACCCTCCCATTACCAGGGAACTCATTACATAACCACTGAACCTTTTAGAAGGACTGGGTCCCCTCAACTGATTACCCAACTACTCTGTTTCTGTGCCGAAAGCAGGACTCGAACCCAGGCCCCCAGTGCTGTAACACAAGCACTTAACCTCTAGGCCACTGCAGTTAGCTGGTGTTTGGTGGAGCGGGGGGGCCAGATGGTCTATCCTCCTTGGCTCCAGTGAACATGTTTCACAACTGAAATGGTTATGCTCACGGGGGCATGCAGAAGAAAGATATATACGCCCAAAAGCTACCCTCAGAAGCACAGCCACCAGTGGCTCAAGTGGTAAGTGCTTGGTCTTGGAATGCTGGAGACCTGAGTTCTAATCCAATGTCTGCAATCTCCTGGGCATGTTTTTTTTTAATTAAAAAAATATATTTTTTAATTGAAAATGGGTATGCATTGCCCTGAGCAATCAGCCAACAGCCAATGCCCCTTCAATACCTGCATTCCTACTAGCAGTTGTGCCTTTGTTTTCTGCACTCTGGCCTAGGTAACACCCATACAAAAGTTTGTCTCTCTGGCCCCAGTTGACTGGAAAAAAACGAGGGGAAAAGGTGTAATCTACGGGTCATGGTTGATACAATAATTGCCCTGGGACTCAAACAGGACACCTTCACGAGGTGCTATGAGGTGACCACCGGCCCCTGCATAGCAAGCAAACCTGTATCAGCATCTCATCAGCAACTGAATGTGTCGCCTGCAGGCTACACATAAGAGGCTGCAGTAGGTGCATTAACCCATCGGGCTGTGGACCCTCCTTCCTCTGAGAGCAGGAAACTGAATTTCCATGTTGCCTTCCTTTGGCACATTTGATCTATCTTTCAACCCAATTCAGAGGATGTTTTGCTTCACGGAGAGATGATAATCATTGTGAGGTGTCAGCCACTAATAGCTAAGCAGGTCAGTTAAATCTTTGACTTTGTCATTGGGGTGTACTGATATGCGCTGGGCAGTCTTCTGTCCTGTGCTACTGTATGCATTCTTATTGCTGCTTGTTCACGATTCCTAAATGTAAACAGTGAAATATTTGAAAGACTCTTGATGCAACAAGCATTTCCCACTCTTTGCCCTGGGGGTGAGAGGGCTGCTTTCGGCCTTCAACACCCTCAATTTTGGAGTGGCCGGCTCCACCACTGAGAATGAGGGGCTAATCCTGGTCGGAAACGGGCAGAGGTCTGCGCCCTGCGTCCTCCACGCGTCCCTAACGCTCCCAAACGCGACCACAGCCCTTACGGGCACAGCCCTATGTCGGTGCAGCCTCTATGGTGCAGCCACCCAGGTAGCTTAGGGTTAGGATATGTGCTCTTCAACATAAGCCTGGCCAACCAGGCCCTGGAGAGTGTCACAGCATGCTCTGTAATCCCCTAGTGATGGTGGCCTTGGTGACGATGATCTTGCTGGAATACTGATGCCTTTTTTCCTCCCAGAAGCCCCAGAAGCCTATTGAAATGAAGGGGTGTGCACCTCTCACTGGCCTCTGTTTACCCTCTGGCTAACTGAAATTAGTTCTGGGCTTTCCAGGCAAATGTATCCATTTCGGGAGAGAGCTAGGAATAGGAAGGCTCTTTCTGCAGGCTCGGTGGGAAAGAGTCAGAGAGCTACATGCCTGAGGCATCTTTCTTCCTCCTTCGCTCATTGTGTTCCCTAACTTCTAACTCTCTGCCAGGCCAGGCCCTGTTTCTTTTACTGCCAACCCCCCCTAACCCCTCGTCTTACACCTACTTCCCGCTCTATTATGCCTTCTCCTTTTTTGCTCTCTTCTGTGGCCCTTTGAAAATGAATGCAGGCCTAGCTAAGCCTCATGAAGGAAATCTACCAACAAAAGATGCATTCCTTTCTTATGGGAGGCGGGGTAGATCTAGAAGGGCATGGCGTAGGTTCCCTGGTAAAGGGAGGAAGAAAGAATAGAGGCGGCCAGGAAGTGCACGTTAGTGCCGGATGAGGATAAAAATGTCAGCCCATTGTGGGGTCCATTCCATCTTCCCCCTTCCTCATGGCCCCTTTCCCCACATTAGAACCCTCCCTCCACTATTCAGGGCCCACTTTATCCCACATCCCCATGCTTCTCTCGTTCTACCACCCCCCACTCACCCAGGCTGCTCCTCTTCTCCACAGGGACCTCTTCATCCAGCCCTACCTTCCCTTTTTGCCTACCCGGCCTCCTCCTTTATTTACTCTGCACTTCCTCTCCCCCACCTCTACAGTCCTGCCTCTTTTCCACCCTCCCATTACCAGGGAACTCATTACATAACCACTGAACCTTTTAGAAGGACTGGGTCCCCTCAACTGATTACCCAACTACTCTGTTTCTGTGCCGAAAGCAGGACTCGAACCCAGGCCCCCAGTGCTGTAACACAAGCACTTAACCTCTAGGCCACTGCAGTTAGCTGGTGTTTGGTGGAGCGGGGGGGCCAGATGGTCTATCCTCCTTGGCTCCAGTGAACATGTTTCACAACTGAAATGGTTATGCTCACGGGGGCATGCAGAAGAAAGATATATACGCCCAAAAGCTACCCTCAGAAGCACAGCCACCAGTGGCTCAAGTGGTAAGTGCTTGGTCTTGGAATGCTGGAGACCTGAGTTCTAATCCAATGTCTGCAATCTCCTGGGCATGTTTTCTTTTAATTAAAAAAATATATTTTTTAATTGAAAATGGGTATGCATTGCCCTGAGCAATCAGCCAACAGCCAATGCCCCTTCAATACCTGCATTCCTACTAGCAGTTGTGCCTTTGTTTTCTGCACTCTGGCCTAGGTAACACCCATACAAAAGTTTGTCTCTCTGGCCCCAGTTGACTGGAAAAAAATGAGGGGAAAAGGTGTAATCTACGGGTCATGGTTGATACAATAATTGCCCTGGGACTCAAACAGGACACCTTCACGAGGTGCTATGAGGTGACCACCGGCCCCTGCATAGCAAGCAAACCTGTATCAGCATCTCATCAGCAACTGAATGTGTCGCCTGCAGGCTACACATAAGAGGCTGCAGTAGGTGCATTAACCCATCGGGCTGTGGACCCTCCTTCCTCTGAGAGCAGGAAACTGAATTTCCATGTTGCCTTCCTTTGGCACATTTGATCTATCTTTCAACCCAATTCAGAGGATGTTTTGCTTCACGGAGAGATGATAATCGTTGTGAGGTGTCAGCCACTAATAGCTAAGCAGGTCAGTTAAATCTTTGACTTTGTCATTGGGGTGTACTGATATGCGCTGGGCAGTCTTCTGTCCTGTGCTACTGTATGCATTCTTATTGCTGCTTGTTCACGATTCCTAAATGTAAACAGTGAAATATTTGAAAGACTCTTGATGCAACAAGCATTTCCCACTCTTTGCCCTGGGGGTGAGAGGGCTGCTTTCGGCCTTCAACACCCTCAATTTTGGAGTGGCCGGCTCCACCACTGAGAATGAGGGGCTAATCCTGGTCGGAAACGGGCAGAGGTCTGCGCCCTGCGTCCTCCACGCGTCCCTAACGCTCCCAAACGCGACCACAGCCCTTACGGGCACAGCCCTATGTCGGTGCAGCCTCTATGGTGCAGCCACCCAGGTAGCTTAGGGTTAGGATATGTGCTCTTCAACATAAGCCTGGCCAACCAGGCCCTGGAGAGTGTCACAGCATGCTCTGTAATCCCCTAGTGATGGTGGCCTTGGTGACGATGATCTTGCTGGAATACTGATGCCTTTTTTCCTCCCAGAAGCCCCAGAAGCCTATTGAAATGAAGGGGTGTGCACCTCTCACTGGCCTCTGTTTACCCTCTGGCTAACTGAAATTAGTTCTGGGCTTTCCAGGCAAATGTATCCATTTCGGGAGAGAGCTAGGAATAGGAAGGCTCTTTCTGCAGGCTCGGTGGGAAAGAGTCAGAGAGCTACATGCCTGAGGCATCTTTCTTCCTCCTTCGCTCATTGTGTTCCCTAACTTCTAACTCTCTGCCAGGCCAGGCCCTGTTTCTTTTACTGCCAACCCCCCCTAACCCCTCGTCTTACACCTACTTCCCGCTCTATTATGCCTTCTCCTTTTTTGCTCTCTTCTGTGGCCCTTTGAAAATGAATGCAGGCCTAGCTAAGCCTCATGAAGGAAATCTACCAACAAAAGATGCATTCCTTGCTTATGGGAGGCGGGGTAGATCTAGAAGGGCATGGCGTAGGTTCCCTGGTAAAGGGAGGAAGAAAGAATAGAGGCGGCCAGGAAGTGCACGTTAGTGCCGGATGAGGATAAAAATGTCAGCCCATTGTGGGGTCCATTCCATCTTCCCCCTTCCTCATGGCCCCTTTCCCCACATTAGAACCCTCCCTCCACTATTCAGGGCCCACTTTATCCCACATCCCCATGCTTCTCTCGTTCTACCACCCCCCACTCACCCAGGCCGCTCCTCTTCTCCACAGGGACCCCTTCATCCAGCCCTACCTTCCCTTTTTGCCTACCCGGCCTCCTCCTTTATTTACTCTGCACTTCCTCTCCCCCACCTCTACAGTCCTGCCTCTTTTCCACCCTCCCATTACCAGGGAACTCATTACATAACCACTGAACCTTTTAGAAGGACTGGGTCCCCTCAACTGATTACCCAACTACTCTGTTTCTGTGCCGAAAGCAGGACTCGAACCCAGGCCCCCAGTGCTGTAACACAAGCACTTAACCTCTAGGCCACTGCAGTTAGCTGGTGTTTGGTGGAGCGGGGGGCCAGATGGTCTATCCTCCTTGGCTCCAGTGAACATGTTTCACAACTGAAATGGTTATGCTCATGGGGGCATGCAGAAGAAAGATATATACGCCCAAAAGCTACCCTCAGAAGCACAGCCACCAGTGGCTCAAGTGGTAAGTGCTTGGTCTTGGAATGCTGGAGACCTGAGTTCTAATCCAATGTCTGCAATCTCCTGGGCATGTTTTTTTTTAATTAAAAAAATATATTTTTTAATTGAAAATGGGTATGCATTGCCCTGAGCAATCAGCCAACAGCCAATGCCCCTTCAATACCTGCATTCCTACTAGCAGTTGTGCCTTTGTTTTCTGCACTCTGGCCTAGGTAACACCCATACAAAAGTTTGTCTCTCTGGCCCCAGTTGACTGGAAAAAAACGAGGGGAAAAGGTGTAATCTACGGGTCATGGTTGATACAATAATTGCCCTGGGACTCAAACAGGACACCTTCACGAGGTGCTATGAGGTGACCACCGGCCCCTGCATAGCAAGCAAACCTGTATCAGCATCTCACCAGCAACTGAATGTGTCGCCTGCAGGCTACACATAAGAGGCTGCAGTAGGTGCATTAACCCATCGGGCTGTGGACCCTCCTTCCTCTGAGAGCAGGATACTGAATTTCCATGTTGCCTTCCTTTGGCACATTTGATCTATCTTTCAACCCAATTCAGAGGATGTTTTGCTTCACGGAGAGATGATAATCATTGTGAGGTGTCAGCCACTAATAGCTAAGCAGGTCAGTTAAATCTTTGACTTTGTCATTGGGGTGTACTGATATGCGCTGGGCAGTCTTCTGTCCTGTGCTACTGTATGCATTCTTATTGCTGCTTGTTCACGATTCCTAAATGTAAACAGTGAAATATTTGAAAGACTCTTGATGCAACAAGCATTTCCCACTCTTTGCCCTGGGGGTGAGAGGGCTGCTTTCGGCCTTCAACACCCTCAATTTTGGAGTGGCCGGCTCCACCACTGAGAATGAGGGGCTAATCCTGGTCGGAAACGGGCAGAGGTCTGCGCCCTGCGTCCTCCACGCGTCCCTAACGCTCCCAAACGCGACCACAGCCCTTACGGGCACAGCCCTATGTCGGTGCAGCCTCTATGGTGCAGCCACCCAGGTAGCTTAGGGTTAGGATATGTGCTCTTCAACATAAGCCTGGCCAACCAGGCCCTGGAGAGTGTCACAGCATGCTCTGTAATCCCCTAGTGATGGTGGCCTTGGTGACGATGATCTTGCTGGAATACTGATGCCTTTTTTCCTCCCAGAAGCCCCAGAAGCCTATTGAAATGAAGGGGTGTGCACCTCTCACTGGCCTCTGTTTACCCTCTGGCTAACTGAAATTAGTTCTGGGCTTTCCAGGCAAATGTATCCATTTCGGGAGAGAGCTAGGAATAGGAAGGCTCTTTCTGCAGGCTCGGTGGGAAAGAGTCAGAGAGCTACATGCCTGAGGCATCTTTCTTCCTCCTTCGCTCATTGTGTTCCCTAACTTCTAACTCTCTGCCAGGCCAGGCCCTGTTTCTTTTACTGCCAACCCCCCCTAACCCCTCGTCTTCCACCTACTTCCCGCTCTATTATGCCTTCTCCTTTTTTGCTCTCTTCTGTGGCCCTTTGAAAATGAATGCAGGCCTAGCTAAGCCTCATGAAGGAAATCTACCAACAAAAGATGCATTCCTTTCTTATGGGAGGCGGGGTAGATCTAGAAGGGCATGGCGTAGGTTCCCTGGTAAAGGGAGGAAGAAAGAATAGAGGCGGCCAGGAAGTGCACGTTAGTGCCGGATGAGGATAAAAATGTCAGCCCATT
Organism: Ambystoma mexicanum; assembly: GCF_040938575.1. Classification (NCBI taxonomy): domain Eukaryota; kingdom Metazoa; phylum Chordata; class Amphibia; order Caudata; family Ambystomatidae; genus Ambystoma; species Ambystoma mexicanum. Next base: position 199,490,797 of record NC_090926.1, on the reverse strand, counting down.
GTGGGGTCCATTCCATCTTCCCCCTTCCTCATGGCCCCTTTCCCCACATTAGAACCCTCCCTCCACTATTCAGGGCCCACTTTATCCCACAACCCCATGCTTCTCTCGTTCTACCACCCCCCACTCACCCAGGCCGCTCCTCTTCTCCACAGGGACCTCTTCATCCAGCCCTACCTTCCCTTTTTGCCTACCCGGCCTCCTCCTTTATTTACTCTGCACTTCCTCTCCCCCACCTCTACAGTCCTGCCTCTTTTCCACCCTCCCATTACCAGGGAACTCATTACATAACCACTGAACCTTTTAGAAGGACTGGGTCCCCTCAACTGATTACCCAACTACTCTGTTTCTGTGCTGAAAGCAGGACTCGAACCCAGGCCCCCAGTGCTGTAACACAAGCACTTAACCTCTAGGCCACTGCAGTTAGCTGGTGTTTGGTGGAGCGGGGGGGCCAGATGGTCTATCCTCCTTGGCTCCAGTGAACATGTTTCACAACTGAAATGGTTATGCTCACGGGGGCATGCAGAAGAAAGATATATACGCCCAAAAGCTATCTTCAGAAGCACAGCCACCAGTGGCTCAAGTGGTAAGTGCTTGGTCTTGGAATGCTGGAGACCTGAGTTCTAATCCAATGTCTGCAATCTCCTGGGCATGTTTTTTTTTAATTAAAAAAATATATTTTTTAATTGAAAATGGGTATGCATTGCCCTGAGCAATCAGCCAACAGCCAATGCCCCTTCAATACCTGCATTCCTACTAGCAGTTGTGCCTTTGTTTTCTGCACTCTGGCCTAGGTAACACCCATACAAAAGTTTGTCTCTCTGGCCCCAGTTGACTGGAAAAAAACGAGGGGAAAAGGTGTAATCTACGGGTCATGGTTGATACAATAATTGCCCTGGGACTCAAACAGGACACCTTCACGAGGTGCTATGAGGTGACCACCGGCCCCTGCATAGCAAGCAAACCTGTATCAGCATCTCACCAGCAACTGAATATGTCACCTGCAGGCTACACATAAGAGGCTGCAGTAGGTGCATTAACCCATCGGGCTGTGGACCCTCCTTCCTCTGAGAGCAGGAAACTGAATTTCCATGTTGCCTTCCTTTGGCACATTTGATCTATCTTTCAACCCAATTCAGAGGATGTTTTGCTTCACGGAGAGATGATAATCATTGTGAGGTGTCAGCCACTAATAGCTAAGCAGGTCAGTTAAATCTTTGACTTTGTCATTGGGGTGTACTGATATGCGCTGGGCAGTCTTCTGTCCTGTGCTACTGTATGCATTCTTATTGCTGCTTGTTCACGATTCCTAAATGTAAACAGTGAAATATTTGAAAGACTCTTGATGCAACAAGCATTTCCCACTCTTTGCCCTGGGGGTGAGAGGGCTGCTTTCGGCCTTCAACACCCTCAATTTTGGAGTGGCCGGCTCCACCACTGAGAATGAGGGGCTAATCCTGGTCGGAAACGGGCAGAGGTCTGCGCCCTGCGTCCTCCACGCGTCCCTAACGCTCCCAAACGCGACCACAGCCCTTACGGGCACAGCCCTATGTCGGTGCAGCCTCTATGGTGCAGCCACCCAGGTAGCTTAGGGTTAGGATATGTGCTCTTCAACATAAGCCTGGCCAACCAGGCCCTGGAGAGTGTCACAGCATGCTCTGTAATCCCCTAGTGATGGTGGCCTTGGTGACGATGATCTTGCTGGAATACTGATGCCTTTTTTCCTCCCAGAAGCCCCAGAAGCCTATTGAAATGAAGGGGTGTGCACCTCTCACTGGCCTCTGTTTACCCTCTGGCTAACTGAAATTAGTTCTGGGCTTTCCAGGCAAATGTATCCATTTCGGGAGAGAGCTAGGAATAGGAAGGCTCTTTCTGCAGGCTCGGTGGGAAAGAGTCAGAGAGCTACATGCCTGAGGCATCTTTCTTCCTCCTTCGCTCATTGTGTTCCCTAACTTCTAACTCTCTGCCAGGCCAGGCCCTGTTTCTTTTACTGCCAACCCCCCCTAACCCCTCGTCTTACACCTACTTCCCGCTCTATTATGCCTTCTCCTTTTTTGCTCTCTTCTGTGGCCCTTTGAAAATGAATGCAGGCCTAGCTAAGCCTCATGAAGGAAATCTACCAACAAAAGATGCATTCCTTTCTTATGGGAGGCGGGGTAGATCTAGAAGGGCATGGCGTAGGTTCCCTGGTAAAGGGAGGAAGAAAGAATAGAGGCGGCCAGGAAGTGCACGTTAGTGCCGGATGAGGATAAAAATGTCAGCCCATTGTGGGGTCCATTCCATCTTCCCCCTTCCTCATGGCCCCTTTCCCCACATTAGAACCCTCCCTCCACTATTCAGGGCCCACTTTATCCCACATCCCCATGCTTCTCTCGTTCTACCACCCCCCACTCACCCAGGCTGCTCCTCTTCTCCACAGGGACCTCTTCATCCAGCCCTACCTTCCCTTTTTGCCTACCCGGCCTCCTCCTTTATTTACTCTGCACTTCCTCTCCCCCACCTCTACAGTCCTGCCTCTTTTCCACCCTCCCATTACCAGGGAACTCATTACATAACCACTGAACCTTTTAGAAGGACTGGGTCCCCTCAACTGATTACCCAACTACTCTGTTTCTGTGCCGAAAGCAGGACTCGAACCCAGGCCCCCAGTGCTGTAACACAAGCACTTAACCTCTAGGCCACTGCAGTTAGCTGGTGTTTGGTGGAGCGGGGGGGCCAGATGGTCTATCCTCCTTGGCTCCAGTGAACATGTTTCACAACTGAAATGGTTATGCTCACGGGGGCATGCAGAAGAAAGATATATACGCCCAAAAGCTACCCTCAGAAGCACAGCCACCAGTGGCTCAAGTGGTAAGTGCTTGGTCTTGGAATGCTGGAGACCTGAGTTCTAATCCAATGTCTGCAATCTCCTGGGCATGTTTTCTTTTAATTAAAAAAATATATTTTTTAATTGAAAATGGGTATGCATTGCCCTGAGCAATCAGCCAACAGCCAATGCCCCTTCAATACCTGCATTCCTACTAGCAGTTGTGCCTTTGTTTTCTGCACTCTGGCCTAGGTAACACCCATACAAAAGTTTGTCTCTCTGGCCCCAGTTGACTGGAAAAAAATGAGGGGAAAAGGTGTAATCTACGGGTCATGGTTGATACAATAATTGCCCTGGGACTCAAACAGGACACCTTCACGAGGTGCTATGAGGTGACCACCGGCCCCTGCATAGCAAGCAAACCTGTATCAGCATCTCATCAGCAACTGAATGTGTCGCCTGCAGGCTACACATAAGAGGCTGCAGTAGGTGCATTAACCCATCGGGCTGTGGACCCTCCTTCCTCTGAGAGCAGGAAACTGAATTTCCATGTTGCCTTCCTTTGGCACATTTGATCTATCTTTCAACCCAATTCAGAGGATGTTTTGCTTCACGGAGAGATGATAATCGTTGTGAGGTGTCAGCCACTAATAGCTAAGCAGGTCAGTTAAATCTTTGACTTTGTCATTGGGGTGTACTGATATGCGCTGGGCAGTCTTCTGTCCTGTGCTACTGTATGCATTCTTATTGCTGCTTGTTCACGATTCCTAAATGTAAACAGTGAAATATTTGAAAGACTCTTGATGCAACAAGCATTTCCCACTCTTTGCCCTGGGGGTGAGAGGGCTGCTTTCGGCCTTCAACACCCTCAATTTTGGAGTGGCCGGCTCCACCACTGAGAATGAGGGGCTAATCCTGGTCGGAAACGGGCAGAGGTCTGCGCCCTGCGTCCTCCACGCGTCCCTAACGCTCCCAAACGCGACCACAGCCCTTACGGGCACAGCCCTATGTCGGTGCAGCCTCTATGGTGCAGCCACCCAGGTAGCTTAGGGTTAGGATATGTGCTCTTCAACATAAGCCTGGCCAACCAGGCCCTGGAGAGTGTCACAGCATGCTCTGTAATCCCCTAGTGATGGTGGCCTTGGTGACGATGATCTTGCTGGAATACTGATGCCTTTTTTCCTCCCAGAAGCCCCAGAAGCCTATTGAAATGAAGGGGTGTGCACCTCTCACTGGCCTCTGTTTACCCTCTGGCTAACTGAAATTAGTTCTGGGCTTTCCAGGCAAATGTATCCATTTCGGGAGAGAGCTAGGAATAGGAAGGCTCTTTCTGCAGGCTCGGTGGGAAAGAGTCAGAGAGCTACATGCCTGAGGCATCTTTCTTCCTCCTTCGCTCATTGTGTTCCCTAACTTCTAACTCTCTGCCAGGCCAGGCCCTGTTTCTTTTACTGCCAACCCCCCCTAACCCCTCGTCTTACACCTACTTCCCGCTCTATTATGCCTTCTCCTTTTTTGCTCTCTTCTGTGGCCCTTTGAAAATGAATGCAGGCCTAGCTAAGCCTCATGAAGGAAATCTACCAACAAAAGATGCATTCCTTGCTTATGGGAGGCGGGGTAGATCTAGAAGGGCATGGCGTAGGTTCCCTGGTAAAGGGAGGAAGAAAGAATAGAGGCGGCCAGGAAGTGCACGTTAGTGCCGGATGAGGATAAAAATGTCAGCCCATTGTGGGGTCCATTCCATCTTCCCCCTTCCTCATGGCCCCTTTCCCCACATTAGAACCCTCCCTCCACTATTCAGGGCCCACTTTATCCCACATCCCCATGCTTCTCTCGTTCTACCACCCCCCACTCACCCAGGCCGCTCCTCTTCTCCACAGGGACCCCTTCATCCAGCCCTACCTTCCCTTTTTGCCTACCCGGCCTCCTCCTTTATTTACTCTGCACTTCCTCTCCCCCACCTCTACAGTCCTGCCTCTTTTCCACCCTCCCATTACCAGGGAACTCATTACATAACCACTGAACCTTTTAGAAGGACTGGGTCCCCTCAACTGATTACCCAACTACTCTGTTTCTGTGCCGAAAGCAGGACTCGAACCCAGGCCCCCAGTGCTGTAACACAAGCACTTAACCTCTAGGCCACTGCAGTTAGCTGGTGTTTGGTGGAGCGGGGGGCCAGATGGTCTATCCTCCTTGGCTCCAGTGAACATGTTTCACAACTGAAATGGTTATGCTCATGGGGGCATGCAGAAGAAAGATATATACGCCCAAAAGCTACCCTCAGAAGCACAGCCACCAGTGGCTCAAGTGGTAAGTGCTTGGTCTTGGAATGCTGGAGACCTGAGTTCTAATCCAATGTCTGCAATCTCCTGGGCATGTTTTTTTTTAATTAAAAAAATATATTTTTTAATTGAAAATGGGTATGCATTGCCCTGAGCAATCAGCCAACAGCCAATGCCCCTTCAATACCTGCATTCCTACTAGCAGTTGTGCCTTTGTTTTCTGCACTCTGGCCTAGGTAACACCCATACAAAAGTTTGTCTCTCTGGCCCCAGTTGACTGGAAAAAAACGAGGGGAAAAGGTGTAATCTACGGGTCATGGTTGATACAATAATTGCCCTGGGACTCAAACAGGACACCTTCACGAGGTGCTATGAGGTGACCACCGGCCCCTGCATAGCAAGCAAACCTGTATCAGCATCTCACCAGCAACTGAATGTGTCGCCTGCAGGCTACACATAAGAGGCTGCAGTAGGTGCATTAACCCATCGGGCTGTGGACCCTCCTTCCTCTGAGAGCAGGATACTGAATTTCCATGTTGCCTTCCTTTGGCACATTTGATCTATCTTTCAACCCAATTCAGAGGATGTTTTGCTTCACGGAGAGATGATAATCATTGTGAGGTGTCAGCCACTAATAGCTAAGCAGGTCAGTTAAATCTTTGACTTTGTCATTGGGGTGTACTGATATGCGCTGGGCAGTCTTCTGTCCTGTGCTACTGTATGCATTCTTATTGCTGCTTGTTCACGATTCCTAAATGTAAACAGTGAAATATTTGAAAGACTCTTGATGCAACAAGCATTTCCCACTCTTTGCCCTGGGGGTGAGAGGGCTGCTTTCGGCCTTCAACACCCTCAATTTTGGAGTGGCCGGCTCCACCACTGAGAATGAGGGGCTAATCCTGGTCGGAAACGGGCAGAGGTCTGCGCCCTGCGTCCTCCACGCGTCCCTAACGCTCCCAAACGCGACCACAGCCCTTACGGGCACAGCCCTATGTCGGTGCAGCCTCTATGGTGCAGCCACCCAGGTAGCTTAGGGTTAGGATATGTGCTCTTCAACATAAGCCTGGCCAACCAGGCCCTGGAGAGTGTCACAGCATGCTCTGTAATCCCCTAGTGATGGTGGCCTTGGTGACGATGATCTTGCTGGAATACTGATGCCTTTTTTCCTCCCAGAAGCCCCAGAAGCCTATTGAAATGAAGGGGTGTGCACCTCTCACTGGCCTCTGTTTACCCTCTGGCTAACTGAAATTAGTTCTGGGCTTTCCAGGCAAATGTATCCATTTCGGGAGAGAGCTAGGAATAGGAAGGCTCTTTCTGCAGGCTCGGTGGGAAAGAGTCAGAGAGCTACATGCCTGAGGCATCTTTCTTCCTCCTTCGCTCATTGTGTTCCCTAACTTCTAACTCTCTGCCAGGCCAGGCCCTGTTTCTTTTACTGCCAACCCCCCCTAACCCCTCGTCTTCCACCTACTTCCCGCTCTATTATGCCTTCTCCTTTTTTGCTCTCTTCTGTGGCCCTTTGAAAATGAATGCAGGCCTAGCTAAGCCTCATGAAGGAAATCTACCAACAAAAGATGCATTCCTTTCTTATGGGAGGCGGGGTAGATCTAGAAGGGCATGGCGTAGGTTCCCTGGTAAAGGGAGGAAGAAAGAATAGAGGCGGCCAGGAAGTGCACGTTAGTGCCGGATGAGGATAAAAATGTCAGCCCATTGTGGGGTCCATTCCATCTTCCCCCTTCCTCATGGCCCCTTTCCCCACATTAGAACCCTCCCTCCACTATTCAGGGCCCACTTTATCCCACAACCCCATGCTTCTCTCGTTCTACCACCCCCCACTCACCCAGGCCGCTCCTCTTCTCCACAGGGACCTCTTCATCCAGCCCTACCTTCCCTTTTTGCCTACCCGGCCTCCTCCTTTATTTACTCTGCACTTCCTCTCCCCCACCTCTACAGTCCTGCCTCTTTTCCACCCTCCCATTACCAGGGAACTCATTACATAACCACTGAACCTTTTAGAAGGACTGGGTCCCCTCAACTGATTACCCAACTACTCTGTTTCTGTGCTGAAAGCAGGACTCGAACCCAGGCCCCCAGTGCTGTAACACAAGCACTTAACCTCTAGGCCACTGCAGTTAGCTGGTGTTTGGTGGAGCGGGGGGGCCAGATGGTCTATCCTCCTTGGCTCCAGTGAACATGTTTCACAACTGAAATGGTTATGCTCACGGGGGCATGCAGAAGAAAGATATATACGCCCAAAAGCTATCTTCAGAAGCACAGCCACCAGTGGCTCAAGTGGTAAGTGCTTGGTCTTGGAATGCTGGAGACCTGAGTTCTAATCCAATGTCTGCAATCTCCTGGGCATGTTTTTTTTTAATTAAAAAAATATATTTTTTAATTGAAAATGGGTATGCATTGCCCTGAGCAATCAGCCAACAGCCAATGCCCCTTCAATACCTGCATTCCTACTAGCAGTTGTGCCTTTGTTTTCTGCACTCTGGCCTAGGTAACACCCATACAAAAGTTTGTCTCTCTGGCCCCAGTTGACTGGAAAAAAACGAGGGGAAAAGGTGTAATCTACGGGTCATGGTTGATACAATAATTGCCCTGGGACTCAAACAGGACACCTTCACGAGGTGCTATGAGGTGACCACCGGCCCCTGCATAGCAAGCAAACCTGTATCAGCATCTCACCAGCAACTGAATATGTCACCTGCAGGCTACACATAAGAGGCTGCAGTAGGTGCATTAACCCATCGGGCTGTGGACCCTCCTTCCTCTGAGAGCAGGAAACTGAATTTCCATGTTGCCTTCCTTTGGCACATTTGATCTATCTTTCAACCCAATTCAGAGGATGTTTTGCTTCACGGAGAGATGATAATCATTGTGAGGTGTCAGCCACTAATAGCTAAGCAGGTCAGTTAAATCTTTGACTTTGTCATTGGGGTGTACTGATATGCGCTGGGCAGTCTTCTGTCCTGTGCTACTGTATGCATTCTTATTGCTGCTTGTTCACGATTCCTAAATGTAAACAGTGAAATATTTGAAAGACTCTTGATGCAACAAGCATTTCCCACTCTTTGCCCTGGGGGTGAGAGGGCTGCTTTCGGCCTTCAACACCCTCAATTTTGGAGTGGCCGGCTCCACCACTGAGAATGAGGGGCTAATCCTGGTCGGAAACGGGCAGAGGTCTGCGCCCTGCGTCCTCCACGCGTCCCTAACGCTCCCAAACGCGACTACAGCCCTTACGGGCACAGCCCTATGTCGGTGCAGCCTCTATGGTGCAGCCACCCAGGTAGCTTAGGGTTAGGATATGTGCTCTTCAACATAAGCCTGGCCAACCAGGCCCTGGAGAGTGTCACAGCATGCTCTGTAATCCCCTAGTGATGGTGGCCTTGGTGACGATGATCTTGCTGGAATACTGATGCCTTTTTTCCTCCCAGAAGCCCCAGAAGCCTATTGAAATGAAGGGGTGTGCACCTCTCACTGGCCTCTGTTTACCCTCTGGCTAACTGAAATTAGTTCTGGGCTTTCCAGGCAAATGTATCCATTTCGGGAGAGAGCTAGGAATAGGAAGGCTCTTTCTGCAGGCTCGGTGGGAAAGAGTCAGAGAGCTACATGCCTGAGGCATCTTTCTTCCTCCTTCGCTCATTGTGTTCCCTAACTTCTAACTCTCTGCCAGGCCAGGCCCTGTTTCTTTTACTGCCAACCCCCCCTAACCCCTCGTCTTCCACCTACTTCCCGCTCTATTATGCCTTCTCCTTTTTTGCTCTCTTCTGTGGCCCTTTGAAAATGAATGCAGGCCTAGCTAAGCCTCATGAAGGAAATCTACCAACAAAAGATGCATTCCTTTCTTATGGGAGGCGGGGTAGATCTAGAAGGGCATGGCGTAGGTTCCCTGGTAAAGGGAGGAAGAAAGAATAGAGGCGGCCAGGAAGTGCACGTTAGTGCCGGATGAGGATAAAAATGTCAGCCCATTGTGGGGTCCATTCCATCTTCCCCCTTCCTCATGGCCCCTTTCCCCACATTAGAACCCTCCCTCCACTATTCAGGGCCCACTTTATCCCACATCCCCATGCTTCTCTCGTTCTACCACCCCCCACTCACCCAGGCCGCTCCTCTTCTCCACAGGGACCTCTTCATCCAGCCCTACCTTCCCTTTTTGCCTACCCGGCCTCCTCCTTTATTTACTCTGCACTTCCTCTCCCCCACCTCTACAGTCCTGCCTCTTTTCCACCCTCCCATTACCAGGGAACTCATTACATAACCACTGAACCTTTTAGAAGGACTGGGTCCCCTCAACTGATTACCCAACTACTCTGTTTCTGTGCCGAAAGCAGGACTCGAACCCAGGCCCCCAGTGCTGTAACACAAGCACTTAACCTCTAGGCCACTGCAGTTAGCTGGTGTTTGGTGGAGCGGGGGGGCCAGATGGTCTATCCTCCTTGGCTCCAGTGAACATGTTTCACAACTGAAATGGTTATGCTCACGGGGGCATGCAGAAGAAAGATATATACGCCCAAAAGCTACCCTCAGAAGCACAGCCACCAGTGGCTCAAGTGGTAAGTGCTTGGTCTTGGAATGCTGGAGACCTGAGTTCTAATCCAATGTCTGCAATCTCCTGGGCATGTTTTTTTTTAATTAAAAAAATATATTTTTTAATTGAAAATGGGTATGCATTGCCCTGAGCAATCAGCCAACAGCCAATGCCCCTTCAATACCTGCATTCCTACTAGCAGTTGTGCCTTTGTTTTCTGCACTCTGGCCTAGGTAACACCCATACAAAAGTTTGTCTCTCTGGCCCCAGTTGACTGGAAAAAAACGAGGGGAAAAGGTGTAATCTACGGGTCATGGTTGATACAATAATTGCCCTGGGACTCAAACAGGACACCTTCACGAGGTGCTATGAGGTGACCACCGGCCCCTGCATAGCAAGCAAACCTGTATCAGCATCTCACCAGCAACTGAATGTGTCGCCTGCAGGCTACACATAAGAGGCTGCAGTAGGTGCATTAACCCATCGGGCTGTGGACCCTCCTTCCTCTGAGAGCAGGAAACTGAATTTCCATGTTGCCTTCCTTTGGCACATTTGATCTATCTTTCAACCCAATTCAGAGGATGTTTTGCTTCACGGAGAGATGATAATCATTGTGAGGTGTCAGCCACTAATAGCTAAGCAGGTCAGTTAAATCTTTGACTTTGTCATTGGGGTGTACTGATATGCGCTGGGCAGTCTTCTGTCCTGTGCTACTGTATGCATTCTTATTGCTGCTTGTTCACGATTCCTAAATGTAAACAGTGAAATATTTGAAAGACTCTTGATGCAACAAGCATTTCCCACTCTTTGCCCTGGGGGTGAGAGGGCTGCTTTCGGCCTTCAACACCCTCAATTTTGGAGTGGCCGGCTCCACCACTGAGAATGAGGGGCTAATCCTGGTCGGAAACGGGCAGAGGTCTGCGCCCTGCGTCCTCCACGCATCCCTAACGCTCCCAAACGCGACCACAGCCCTTACGGGCACAGCCCTATGTCGGTGCAGCCTCTATGGTGCAGCCACCCAGGTATCTTAGGGTTAGGATATGTGCTCTTCAACATAAGCCTGGCCAACCAGGCCCTGGAGAGTGTCACAGCATGCTCTGTAATCCCCTAGTGATGGTGGCCTTGGTGACGATGATCTTGCTGGAATACTGATGCCTTTTTTCCTCCCAGAAGCCCCAGAAGCCTATTGAAATGAAGGGGTGTGCACCTCTCACTGGCCTCTGTTTACCCTCTGGCTAACTGAAATTAGTTCTGGGCTTTCCAGGCAAATGTATCCATTTCGGGAGAGAGCTAGGAATAGGAAGGCTCTTTCTGCAGGCTCGGTGGGAAAGAGTCAGAGAGCTACATGCCTGAGGCATCTTTCTTCCTCCTTCGCTCATTGTGTTCCCTAACTTCTAACTCTCTGCCAGGCCAGGCCCTGTTTCTTTTACTGCCAACCCCCCTAACCCCTCGTCTTACACCTACTTCCCGCTCTATTATGCCTTCTCCTTTTTTGCTCTCTTCTGTGGCCCTTTGAAAATGAATGCAGGCCTAGCTAAGCCTCATGAAGGAAATCTACCAACAAAAGATGCATTCCTTTCTTATGGGAGGCGGGGTAGATCTAGAAGGGAATGGCGTAGGTTCCCTGGTAAAGGGAGGAAGAAAGAATAGAGGCGGCCAGGAAGTGCACGTTAGTGCCGGATGAGGATAAAAATGTCAGCCCATTGTGGGGTCCATTCCATCTTCCCCCTTCCTCATGGCCCCTTTCCCCACATTAGAACCCTCCCTCCACTATTCAGGGCCCACTTTATCCCACATCCCCATGCTTCTCTCGTTCTACCACCCCCCACTCACCCAGGCCGCTCCTCTTCTCCACAGGGACCTCTTCATCCAGCCCTACCTTCCCTTTTTGCCTACCCGGCCTCCTCCTTTATTTACTCTGCACTTCCTCTCCCCCACCTCTACAGTCCTGCCTCTTTTCCACCCTCCCATTACCAGGGAACTCATTACATAACCACTGAACCTTTTAGAAGGACTGGGTCCCCTCAACTGATTACCCAACTACTCTGTTTCTGTGCCGAAAGCAGGACTCGAACCCAGGCCCCCAGTGCTGTAACACAAGCACTTAACCTCTAGGCCACTGCAGTTAGCTGGTGTTTGGTGGAGCGGGGGGGCCAGATGGTCTATCCTCCTTGGCTCCAGTGAACATGTTTCACAACTGAAATGGTTATGCTCACGGGGGCATGCAGAAGAAAGATATATACGCCCAAAAGCTACCCTCAGAAGCACAGCCACCAGTGGCTCAAGTGGTAAGTGCTTGGTCTTGGAATGCTGGAGACCTGAGTTCTAATCCAATGTCTGCAATCTCCTGCGCATGTTTTTTTTTAATTAAAAAAATATATTTTTTAATTGAAAATGGGTATGCATTGCCCTGAGCAATCAGCCAACAGCCAATGCCCCTTCAATACCTGCATTCCTACTAGCAGTTGTGCCTTTGTTTTCTGCACTCTGGCCTAGGTAACACCCATACAAAAGTTTGTCTCTCTGGCCCCAGTTGACTGGAAAAAAACGAGGGGAAAAGGTGTAATCTACGGGTCATGGTTGATACAATAATTGCCCTGGGACTCAAACAGGACACCTTCACGAGGTGCTATGAGGTGACCACCGGCCCCTGCATAGCAAGCAAACCTGTATCAGCATCTCACCAGCAACTGAATGTGTCGCCTGCAGGCTACACATAAGAGGCTGCAGTAGGTGCATTAACCCATCGGGCTGTGGACCCTCCTTCCTCTGAGAGCAGGAAACTGAATTTCCATGTTGCCTTCCTTTGGCACATTTGATCTATCTTTCAACCCAATTCAGAGGATGTTTTGCTTCACGGAGAGATGATAATCATTGTGAGGTGTCAGCCACTAATAGCTAAGCAGGTCAGTTAAATCTTTGACTTTGTCATTGGGGTGTACTGATATGCGCTGGGCAGTCTTCTGTCCTGTGCTACTGTATGCATTCTTATTGCTGCTTGTTCACGATTCCTAAATGTAAACAGTGAAATATTTGAAAGACTCTTGATGCAACAAGCATTTCCCACTCTTTGCCCTGGGGGTGAGAGGGCTGCTTTCGGCCTTCAACACCCTCAATTTTGGAGTGGCCGGCTCCACCACTGAGAATGAGGGGCTAATCCTGGTCGGAAACGGGCAGAGGTCTGCGCCCTGCGTCCTCCACGCGTCCCTAACGCTCCCAAACGCGACCACAGCCCTTACGGGCACAGCCCTATGTCGGTGCAGCCTCTATGGTGCAGCCACCCAGGTAGCTTAGGGTTAGGATATGTGCTCTTCAACATAAGCCTGGCCAACCAGGCCCTGGAGAGTGTCACAGCATGCTCTGTAATCCCCTAGTGATGGTGGCCTTGGTGACGATGATCTTGCTGGAATACTGATGCCTTTTTTCCTCCCAGAAGCCCCAGAAGCCTATTGAAATGAAGGGGTGTGCACCTCTCACTGGCCTCTGTTTACCCTCTGGCTAACTGAAATTAGTTCTGGGCTTTCCAGGCAAATGTATCCATTTCGGGAGAGAGCTAGGAATAGGAAGGCTCTTTCTGCAGGCTCGGTGGGAAAGAGTCAGAGAGCTACATGCCTGAGGCATCTTTCTTCCTCCTTCGCTCATTGTGTTCCCTAACTTCTAACTCTCTGCCAGGCCAGGCCCTGTTTCTTTTACTGCCAACCCCCCCTAACCCCTCGTCTTACACCTACTTCCCGCTCTATTATGCCTTCTCCTTTTTTGCTCTCTTCTGTGGCCCTTTGAAAATGAATGCAGGCCTAGCTAAGCCTCATGAAGGAAATCTACCAACAAAAGATGCATTCCTTGCTTATGGGAGGCGGGGTAGATCTAGAAGGGCATGGCGTAGGTTCCCTGGTAAAGGGAGGAAGAAAGAATAGAGGCGGCCAGGAAGTGCACGTTAGTGCCGGATGAGGATAAAAATGTCAGCCCATTGTGGGGTCCATTCCATCTTCCCCCTTCCTCATGGCCCCTTTCCCCACATTAGAACCCTCCCTCCACTATTCAGGGCCCACTTTATCCCACATCCCCATGCTTCTCTCGTTCTACCACCCCCCACTCACCCAGGCCGCTCCTCTTCTCCACAGGGACCCCTTCATCCAGCCCTACCTTCCCTTTTTGCCTACCCGGCCTCCTCCTTTATTTACTCTGCACTTCCTCTCCCCCACCTCTACAGTCCTGCCTCTTTTCCACCCTCCCATTACCAGGGAACTCATTACATAACCACTGAACCTTTTAGAAGGACTGGGTCCCCTCAACTGATTACCCAACTACTCTGTTTCTGTGCCGAAAGCAGGACTCGAACCCAGGCCCCCAGTGCTGTAACACAAGCACTTAACCTCTAGGCCACTGCAGTTAGCTGGTGTTTGGTGGAGCGGGGGGCCAGATGGTCTATCCTCCTTGGCTCCAGTGAACATGTTTCACAACTGAAATGGTTATGCTCATGGGGGCATGCAGAAGAAAGATATATACGCCCAAAAGCTACCCTCAGAAGCACAGCCACCAGTGGCTCAAGTGGTAAGTGCTTGGTCTTGGAATGCTGGAGACCTGAGTTCTAATCCAATGTCTGCAATCTCCTGGGCATGTTTTTTTTTAATTAAAAAAATATATTTTTTAATTGAAAATGGGTATGCATTGCCCTGAGCAATCAGCCAACAGCCAATGCCCCTTCAATACCTGCATTCCTACTAGCAGTTGTGCCTTTGTTTTCTGCACTCTGGCCTAGGTAACACCCATACAATAGTTTGTCTCTCTGGTCCCAGTTGACTGGAAAAAAACGAGGGGAAAAGGTGTAATCTACGGGTCATGGTTGATACAATAATTGCCCTGGGACTCAAACAGGACACCTTCACGAGGTGCTATGAGGTGACCACCGGCCCCTGCATAGCAAGCAAACCTGTATCAGCATCTCACCAGCAACTGAATGTGTCGCCTGCAGGCTACACATAAGAGGCTGCAGTAGGTGCATTAACCCATCGGGCTGTGGACCCTCCTTCCTCTGAGAGCAGGAAACTGAATTTCCATGTTGCCTTCCTTTGGCACATTTGATCTATCTTTCAACCCAATTCAGAGGATGTTTTGCTTCACGGAGAGATGATAATCATTGTGAGGTGTCAGCCACTAATAGCTAAGCAGGTCAGTTAAATCTTTGACTTTGTCATTGGGGTGTACTGATATGCGCTGGGCAGTCTTCTGTCCTGTGCTACTGTATGCATTCTTATTGCTGCTTGTTCACGATTCCTAAATGTAAACAGTGAAATATTTGAAAGACTCTTGATGCAACAAGCATTTCCCACTCTTTGCCCTGGGGGTGAGAGGGCTGCTTTCGGCCTTCAAAACCCTCAATTTTGGAGTGGCCGGCTCCACCACTGAGAATGAGGGGCTAATCCTGGTCGGAAACGGGCAGAGGTCTGCGCCCTGCGTCCTCCACGCGTCCCTAACGCTCCCAAACGCGACCACAGCCCTTACGGGCACAGCCCTATGTCGGTGCAGCCTCTATGGTGCAGCCACCCAGGTAGCTTAGGGTTAGGATATGTGCTCTTCAACATAAGCCTGGCCAACCAGGCCCTGGAGAGTGTCACAGCATGCTCTGTAATCCCCTAGTGATGGTGGCCTTGGTGACGATGATCTTGCTGGAATACTGATGCCTTTTTTCCTCCCAGAAGCCCCAGAAGCCTATTGAAATGAAGGGGTGTGCACCTCTCACTGGCCTCTGTTTACCCTCTGGCTAACTGAAATTAGTTCTGGGCTTTCCAGGCAAATGTATCCATTTCGGGAGAGAGCTAGGAATAGGAAGGCTCTTTCTGCAGGCTCGGTGGGAAAGAGTCAGAGAGCTACATGCCTGAGGCATCTTTCTTCCTCCTTCGCTCATTGTGTTCCCTAACTTCTAACTCTCTGCCAGGCCAGGCCCTGTTTCTTTTACTGCCAACCCCCCCTAACCCCTCGTCTTCCACCTACTTCCCGCTCTATTATGCCTTCTCCTTTTTTGCTCTCTTCTGTGGCCCTTTGAAAATGAATGCAGGCCTAGCTAAGCCTCATGAAGGAAATCTACCAACAAAAGATGCATTCCTTTCTTATGGGAGGCGGGGTAGATCTAGAAGGGCATGGCGTAGGTTCCCTGGTAAAGGGAGGAAGAAAGAATAGAGGCGGCCAGGAAGTGCACGTTAGTGCCGGATGAGGATAAAAATGTCAGCCCATTGTGGGGTCCATTCCATCTTCCCCCTTCCTCATGGCCCCTTTCCCCACATTAGAACCCTCCCTCCACTATTCAGGGCCCACTTTATCCCACATCCCCATGCTTCTCTCGTTCTACCACCCCCCACTCACCCAGGCCGCTCCTCTTCTCCACAGGGACCTCTTCATCCAGCCCTACCTTCCCTTTTTGCCTACCCGGCCTCCTCCTTTATTTACTCTGCACTTCCTCTCCCCCACCTCTACAGTCCTGCCTCTTTTCCACCCTCCCATTACCAGGGAACTCATTACATAACCACTGAACCTTTTAGAAGGACTGGGTCCCCTCAACTGATTACCCAACTACTCTGTTTCTGTGCCGAAAGCAGGACTCGAACCCAGGCCCCCAGTGCTGTAACACAAGCACTTAACCTCTAGGCCACTGCAGTTAGCTGGTGTTTGGTGGAGCGGGGGGGCCAGATGGTCTATCCTCCTTGGCTCCAGTGAACATGTTTCACAACTGAAATGGTTATGCTCACGGGGGCATGCAGAAGAAAGATATATACGCCCAAAAGCTACCCTCAGAAGCACAGCCACCAGTGGCTCAAGTGGTAAGTGCTTGGTCTTGGAATGCTGGAGACCTGAGTTCTAATCCAATGTCTGCAATCTCCTGGGCATGTTTTTTTTTAATTAAAAAAATATATTTTTTAATTGAAAATGGGTATGCATTGCCCTGAGCAATCAGCCAACAGCCAATGCCCCTTCAATACCTGCATTCCTACTAGCAGTTGTGCCTTTGTTTTCTGCACTCTGGCCTAGGTAACACCCATACAAAAGTTTGTCTCTCTGGCCCCAGTTGACTGGAAAAAAACGAGGGGAAAAGGTGTAATCTACGGGTCATGGTTGATACAATAATTGCCCTGGGACTCAAACAGGACACCTTCACGAGGTGCTATGAGGTGACCACCGGCCCCTGCATAGCAAGCAAACCTGTATCAGCATCTCACCAGCAACTGAATGTGTCGCCTGCAGGCTACACATAAGAGGCTGCAGTAGGTGCATTAACCCATCGGGCTGTGGACCCTCCTTCCTCTGAGAGCAGGAAACTGAATTTCCATGTTGCCTTCCTTTGGCACATTTGATCTATCTTTCAACCCAATTCAGAGGATGTTTTGCTTCACGGAGAGATGATAATCATTGTGAGGTGTCAGCCACTAATAGCTAAGCAGGTCAGTTAAATCTTTGACTTTGTCATTGGGGTGTACTGATATGCGCTGGGCAGTCTTCTGTCCTGTGCTACTGTATGCATTCTTATTGCTGCTTGTTCACGATTCCTAAATGTAAACAGTGAAATATTTGAAAGACTCTTGATGCAACAAGCATTTCCCACTCTTTGCCCTGGGGGTGAGAGGGCTGCTTTCGGCCTTCAACACCCTCAATTTTGGAGTGGCCGGCTCCACCACTGAGAATGAGGGGCTAATCCTGGTCGGAAACGGGCAGAGGTCTGCGCCCTGCGTCCTCCACGCGTCCCTAACGCTCCCAAACGCGACTACAGCCCTTACGGGCACAGCCCTATGTCGGTGCAGCCTCTATGGTGCAGCCACCCAGGTAGCTTAGGGTTAGGATATGTGCTCTTCAACATAAGCCTGGCCAACCAGGCCCTGGAGAGTGTCACAGCATGCTCTGTAATCCCCTAGTGATGGTGGCCTTGGTGACGATGATCTTGCTGGAATACTGATGCCTTTTTTCCTCCCAGAAGCCCCAGAAGCCTATTGAAATGAAGGGGTGTGCACCTCTCACTGGCCTCTGTTTACCCTCTGGCTAACTGAAATTAGTTCTGGGCTTTCCAGGCAAATGTATCCATTTCGGGAGAGAGCTAGGAATAGGAAGGCTCTTTCTGCAGGCTCGGTGGGAAAGAGTCAGAGAGCTACATGCCTGAGGCATCTTTCTTCCTCCTTCGCTCATTGTGTTCCCTAACTTCTAACTCTCTGCCAGGCCAGGCCCTGTTTCTTTTACTGCCAACCCCCCCTAACCCCTCGTCTTCCACCTACTTCCCGCTCTATTATGCCTTCTCCTTTTTTGCTCTCTTCTGTGGCCCTTTGAAAATGAATGCAGGCCTAGCTAAGCCTCATGAAGGAAATCTACCAACAAAAGATGCATTCCTTTCTTATGGGAGGCGGGGTAGATCTAGAAGGGCATGGCGTAGGTTCCCTGGTAAAGGGAGGAAGAAAGAATAGAGGCGGCCAGGAAGTGCACGTTAGTGCCGGATGAGGATAAAAATGTCAGCCCATTGTGGGGTCCATTCCATCTTCCCCCTTCCTCATGGCCCCTTTCCCCACATTAGAACCCTCCCTCCACTATTCAGGGCCCACTTTATCCCACATCCCCATGCTTCTCTCGTTCTACCACCCCCCACTCACCCAGGCCGCTCCTCTTCTCCACAGGGACCTCTTCATCCAGCCCTACCTTCCCTTTTTGCCTACCCGGCCTCCTCCTTTATTTACTCTGCACTTCCTCTCCCCCACCTCTACAGTCCTGCCTCTTTTCCACCCTCCCATTACCAGGGAACTCATTACATAACCACTGAACCTTTTAGAAGGACTGGGTCCCCTCAACTGATTACCCAACTACTCTGTTTCTGTGCCGAAAGCAGGACTCGAACCCAGGCCCCCAGTGCTGTAACACAAGCACTTAACCTCTAGGCCACTGCAGTTAGCTGGTGTTTGGTGGAGCGGGGGGGCCAGATGGTCTATCCTCCTTGGCTCCAGTGAACATGTTTCACAACTGAAATGGTTATGCTCACGGGGGCATGCAGAAGAAAGATATATACGCCCAAAAGCTACCCTCAGAAGCACAGCCACCAGTGGCTCAAGTGGTAAGTGCTTGGTCTTGGAATGCTGGAGACCTGAGTTCTAATCCAATGTCTGCAATCTCCTGGGCATGTTTTTTTTGAATTAAAAAAATATATTTTTTAATTGAAAATGGGTATGCATTGCCCTGAGCAATCAGCCAACAGCCAATGCCCCTTCAATACCTGCATTCCTACTAGCAGTTGTGCCTTTGTTTTCTGCACTCTGGCCTAGGTAACACCCATACAAAAGTTTGTCTCTCTGGCCCCAGTTGACTGGAAAAAAACGAGGGGAAAAGGTGTAATCTACGGGTCATGGTTGATACAATAATTGCCCTGGGACTCAAACAGGACACCTTCACGAGGTGCTATGAGGTGACCACCGGCCCCTGCATAGCAAGCAAACCTGTATCAGCATCTCACCAGCAACTGAATGTGTCGCCTGCAGGCTACACATAAGAGGCTGCAGTAGGTGCATTAACCCATCGGGCTGTGGACCCTCCTTCCTCTGAGAGCAGGAAACTGAATTTCCATGTTGCCTTCCTTTGGCACATTTGATCTATCTTTCAACCCAATTCAGAGGATGTTTTGCTTCACGGAGAGATGATAATCATTGTGAGGTGTCAGCCACTAATAGCTAAGCAGGTCAGTTAAATCTTTGACTTTGTCATTGGGGTGTACTGATATGCGCTGGGCAGTCTTCTGTCCTGTGCTACTGTATGCATTCTTATTGCTGCTTGTTCACGATTCCTAAATGTAAACAGTGAAATATTTGAAAGACTCTTGATGCAACAAGCATTTCCCACTCTTTGCCCTGGGGGTGAGAGGGCTGCTTTCGGCCTTCAACACCCTCAATTTTGGAGTGGCCGGCTCCACCACTGAGAATGAGGGGCTAATCCTGGTCGGAAACGGGCAGAGGTCTGCGCCCTGCGTCCTCCACGCGTCCCTAACGCTCCCAAACGCGACCACAGCCCTTACGGGCACAGCCCTATGTCGGTGCAGCCTCTATGGTGCAGCCACCCAGGTAGCTTAGGGTTAGGATATGTGCTCTTCAACATAAGCCTGGCCAACCAGGCCCTGGAGAGTGTCACAGCATGCTCTGTAATCCCCTAGTGATGGTGGCCTTGGTGACGATGATCTTGCTGGAATACTGATGCCTTTTTTCCTCCCAGAAGCCCCAGAAGCCTATTGAAATGAAGGGGTGTGCACCTCTCACTGGCCTCTGTTTACCCTCTGGCTAACTGAAATTAGTTCTGGGCTTTCCAGGCAAATGTATCCATTTCGGGAGAGAGCTAGGAATAGGAAGGCTCTTTCTGCAGGCTCGGTGGGAAAGAGTCAGAGAGCTACATGCCTGAGGCATCTTTCTTCCTCCTTCGCTCATTGTGTTCCCTAACTTCTAACTCTCTGCCAGGCCAGGCCCTGTTTCTTTTACTGCCAACCCCCCCTAACCCCTCGTCTTCCACCTACTTCCCGCTCTATTATGCCTTCTCCTTTTTTGCTCTCTTCTGTGGCCCTTTGAAAATGAATGCAGGCCTAGCTAAGCCTCATGAAGGAAATCTACCAACAAAAGATGCATTCCTTTCTTATGGGAGGCGGGGTAGATCTAGAAGGGCATGGCGTAGGTTCCCTGGTAAAGGGAGGAAGAAAGAATAGAGGCGGCCAGGAAGTGCACGTTAGTGCCGGATGAGGATAAAAATGTCAGCCCATTGTGGGGTCCATTCCATCTTCCCCCTTCCTCATGGCCCCTTTCCCCACATTAGAACCCTCCCTCCACTATTCAGGGCCCACTTTATCCCACATCCCCATGCTTCTCTCGTTCTACCACCCCCCACTCACCCAGGCCGCTCCTCTTCTCCACAGGGACCTCTTCATCCAGCCCTACCTTCCCTTTTTGCCTACCCGGCCTCCTCCTTTATTTACTCTGCACTTCCTCTCCCCCACCTCTACAGTCCTGCCTCCTTTCCACCCTCCCTTTACCAGGGAACTCATTACATAACCACTGAACCTTTTAGAAGGACTGGGTCCCCTCAACTGATTACCCAACTACTCTGTTTCTGTGCCGAAAGCAGGACTCGAACCCAGGCCCCCAGTGCTGTAACACAAGCACTTAACCTCTAGGCCACTGCAGTTAGCTGGTGTTTGGTGGAGCGGGGGGGCCAGATGGTCTATCCTCCTTGGCTCCAGTGAACATGTTTCACAACTGAAATGGTTATGCTCACGGGGGCATGCAGAAGAAAGATATATACGCCCAAAAGCTACCCTCAGAAGCACAGCCACCAGTGGCTCAAGTGGTAAGTGCTTGGTCTTGGAATGCTGGAGACCTGAGTTCTAATCCAATGTCTGCAATCTCCTGGGCATGTTTTTTTTTAATTAAAAAAATATATTTTTTAATTGAAAATGGGTATGCATTGCCCTGAGCAATCAGCCAACAGCCAATGCCCCTTCAATACCTGCATTCCTACTAGC
Organism: Ambystoma mexicanum; assembly: GCF_040938575.1. Classification (NCBI taxonomy): domain Eukaryota; kingdom Metazoa; phylum Chordata; class Amphibia; order Caudata; family Ambystomatidae; genus Ambystoma; species Ambystoma mexicanum. The sequence continues at coordinate 199,469,666 of NC_090926.1, read as the reverse complement.
AGTTGTGCCTTTGTTTTCTGCACTCTGGCCTAGGTAACACCCATACAAAAGTTTGTCTCTCTGGCCCCAGTTGACTGGAAAAAAACGAGGGGAAAAGGTGTAATCTACGGGTCATGGTTGATACAATAATTGCCCTGGGACTCAAACAGGACACCTTCACGAGGTGCTATGAGGTGACCACCGGCCCCTGCATAGCAAGCAAACCTGTATCAGCATCTCACCAGCAACTGAATGTGTCGCCTGCAGGCTACACATAAGAGGCTGCAGTAGGTGCATTAACCCATCGGGCTGTGGACCCTCCTTCCTCTGAGAGCAGGAAACTGAATTTCCATGTTGCCTTCCTTTGGCACATTTGATCTATCTTTCAACCCAATTCAGAGGATGTTTTGCTTCACGGAGAGATGATAATCATTGTGAGGTGTCAGCCACTAATAGCTAAGCAGGTCAGTTAAATCTTTGATTTTGTCATTGGGGTGTACTGATATGCGCTGGGCAGTCTTCTGTCCTGTGCTACTGTATGCATTCTTATTGCTGCTTGTTCACGATTCCTAAATGTAAACAGTGAAATATTTGAAAGACTCTTGATGCAACAAGCATTTCCCACTCTTTGCCCTGGGGGTGAGAGGGCTGCTTTCGGCCTTCAACACCCTCAATTTTGGAGTGGCCGGCTCCACCACTGAGAATGAGGGGCTAATCCTGGTCGGAAACGGGCAGAGGTCTGCGCCCTGCGTCCTCCACGCGTCCCTAACGCTCCCAAACGCGACCACAGCCCTTACGGGCACAGCCCTATGTCGGTGCAGCCTCTATGGTGCAGCCACCCAGGTAGCTTAGGGTTAGGATATGTGCTCTTCAACATAAGCCTGGCCAACCAGGCCCTGGAGAGTGTCACAGCATGCTCTGTAATCCCCTAGTGATGGTGGCCTTGGTGACGATGATCTTGCTGGAATACTGATGCCTTTTTTCCTCCCAGAAGCCCCAGAAGCCTATTGAAATGAAGGGGTGTGCACCTCTCACTGGCCTCTGTTTACCCTCTGGCTAACTGAAATTAGTTCTGGGCTTTCCAGGCAAATGTATCCATTTCGGGAGAGAGCTAGGAATAGGAAGGCTCTTTCTGCAGGCTCGGTGGGAAAGAGTCAGAGAGCTACATGCCTGAGGCATCTTTCTTCCTCCTTCGCTCATTGTGTTCCCTAACTTCTAACTCTCTGCCAGGCCAGGCCCTGTTTCTTTTACTGCCAACCCCCCCTAACCCCTCTTCTTACACCTACTTCCCGCTCTATTATGCCTTCTCCTTTTTTGCTCTCTTCTGTGGCCCTTTGAAAATGAATGCAGGCCTAGCTAAGCCTCATGAAGGAAATCTACCAACAAAAGATGCATTCCTTTCTTATGGGAGGCGGGGTAGATCTAGAAGGGCATGGCGTAGGTTCCCTGGTAAAGGGAGGAAGAAAGAATAGAGGCGGCCAGGAAGTGCACGTTAGTGCCGGATGAGGATAAAAATGTCAGCCCATTGTGGGGTCCATTCCATCTTCCCCCTTCCTCATGGCCCCTTTCCCCACATTAGAACCCTCCCTCCACTATTCAGGGCCCACTTTATCCCACATCCCCATGCTTCTCTCGTTCTACCACCCCCCACTCACCCAGGCCGCTCCTCTTCTCCACAGGGACCTCTTCATCCAGCCCTACCTTCCCTTTTTGCCTACCCGGCCTCCTCCTTTATTTACTCTGCACTTCCTCTCCCCCACCTCTACAGTCCTGCCTCCTTTCCACCCTCCCTTTACCAGGGAACTCATTACATAACCACTGAACCTTTTAGAAGGACTGGGTCCCCTCAACTGATTACCCAACTACTCTGTTTCTGTGCCGAAAGCAGGACTCGAACCCAGGCCCCCAGTGCTGTAACACAAGCACTTAACCTCTAGGCCGCTGCAGTTAGCTGGTGTTTGGTGGAGCGGGGGGGCCAGATGGTCTATCCTCCTTGGCTCCAGTGAACATGTTTCACAACTGAAATGGTTATGCTCACGGGGGCATGCAGAAGAAAGATATATACGCCCAAAAGCTACCCTCAGAAGCACAGCCACCAGTGGCTCAAGTGGTAAGTGCTTGGTCTTGGAATGCTGGAGACCTGAGTTCTAATCCAATGTCTGCAATCTCCTGGGCATGTTTTTTTTTAATTAAAAAAATATATTTTTTAATTGAAAATGGGTATGCATTGCCCTGAGCAATCAGCCAACAGCCAATGCCCCTTCAATACCTGCATTCCTACTAGCAGTTGTGCCTTTGTTTTCTGCACTCTGGCCTAGGTAACACCCATACAAAAGTTTGTCTCTCTGGCCCCAGTTGACTGGAAAAAAACGAGGGGAAAAGGTGTAATCTACGGGTCATGGTTGATACAATAATTGCCCTGGGACTCAAACAGGACACCTTCACGAGGTGCTATGAGGTGACCACCGGCCCCTGCATAGCAAGCAAACCTGTATCAGCATCTCACCAGCAACTGAATGTGTCGCCTGCAGGCTACACATAAGAGGCTGCAGTAGGTGCATTAACCCATCGGGCTGTGGACCCTCCTTCCTCTGAGAGCAGGAAACTGAATTTCCATGTTGCCTTCCTTTGGCACATTTGATCTATCTTTCAACCCAATTCAGAGGATGTTTTGCTTCACGGAGAGATGATAATCATTGTGAGGTGTCAGCCACTAATAGCTAAGCAGGTCAGTTAAATCTTTGACTTTGTCATTGGGGTGTACTGATATGCGCTGGGCAGTCTTCTGTCCTGTGCTACTGTATGCATTCTTATTGCTGCTTGTTCACGATTCCTAAATGTAAACAGTGAAATATTTGAAAGACTCTTGATGCAACAAGCATTTCCCACTCTTTGCCCTGGGGGTGAGAGGGCTGCTTTCGGCCTTCAACACCCTCAATTTTGGAGTGGCCGGCTCCACCACTGAGAATGAGGGGCTAATCCTGGTCGGAAACGGGCAGAGGTCTGCGCCCTGCGTCCTCCACGCGTCCCTAACGCTCCCAAACGCGACTACAGCCCTTACGGGCACAGCCCTATGTCGGTGCAGCCTCTATGGTGCAGCCACCCAGGTAGCTTAGGGTTAGGATATGTGCTCTTCAACATAAGCCTGGCCAACCAGGCCCTGGAGAGTGTCACAGCATGCTCTGTAATCCCCTAGTGATGGTGGCCTTGGTGACGATGATCTTGCTGGAATACTGATGCCTTTTTTCCTCCCAGAAGCCCCAGAAGCCTATTGAAATGAAGGGGTGTGCACCTCTCACTGGCCTCTGTTTACCCTCTGGCTAACTGAAATTAGTTCTGGGCTTTCCAGGCAAATGTATCCATTTCGGGAGAGAGCTAGGAATAGGAAGGCTCTTTCTGCAGGCTCGGTGGGAAAGAGTCAGAGAGCTACATGCCTGAGGCATCTTTCTTCCTCCTTCGCTCATTGTGTTCCCTAACTTCTAACTCTCTGCCAGGCCAGGCCCTGTTTCTTTTACTGCCAACCCCCCCTAACCCCTCGTCTTCCACCTACTTCCCGCTCTATTATGCCTTCTCCTTTTTTGCTCTCTTCTGTGGCCCTTTGAAAATGAATGCAGGCCTAGCTAAGCCTCATGAAGGAAATCTACCAACAAAAGATGCATTCCTTTCTTATGGGAGGCGGGGTAGATCTAGAAGGGCATGGCGTAGGTTCCCTGGTAAAGGGAGGAAGAAAGAATAGAGGCGGCCAGGAAGTGCACGTTAGTGCCGGATGAGGATAAAAATGTCAGCCCATTGTGGGGTCCATTCCATCTTCCCCCTTCCTCATGGCCCCTTTCCCCACATTAGAACCCTCCCTCCACTATTCAGGGCCCACTTTATCCCACATCCCCATGCTTCTCTCGTTCTACCACCCCCCACTCACCCAGGCCGCTCCTCTTCTCCACAGGGACCTCTTCATCCAGCCCTACCTTCCCTTTTTGCCTACCCGGCCTCCTCCTTTATTTACTCTGCACTTCCTCTCCCCCACCTCTACAGTCCTGCCTCTTTTCCACCCTCCCATTACCAGGGAACTCATTACATAACCACTGAACCTTTTAGAAGGACTGGGTCCCCTCAACTGATTACCCAACTACTCTGTTTCTGTGCCGAAAGCAGGACTCGAACCCAGGCCCCCAGTGCTGTAACACAAGCACTTAACCTCTAGGCCACTGCAGTTAGCTGGTGTTTGGTGGAGCGGGGGGGCCAGATGGTCTATCCTCCTTGGCTCCAGTGAACATGTTTCACAACTGAAATGGTTATGCTCACGGGGGCATGCAGAAGAAAGATATATACGCCCAAAAGCTACCCTCAGAAGCACAGCCACCAGTGGCTCAAGTGGTAAGTGCTTGGTCTTGGAATGCTGGAGACCTGAGTTCTAATCCAATGTCTGCAATCTCCTGGGCATGTTTTTTTTTAATTAAAAAAATATATTTTTTAATTGAAAATGGGTATGCATTGCCCTGAGCAATCAGCCAACAGCCAATGCCCCTTCAATACCTGCATTCCTACTAGCAGTTGTGCCTTTGTTTTCTGCACTCTGGCCTAGGTAACACCCATACAAAAGTTTGTCTCTCTGGCCCCAGTTGACTGGAAAAAAACGAGGGGAAAAGGTGTAATCTACGGGTCATGGTTGATACAATAATTGCCCTGGGACTCAAACAGGACACCTTCACGAGGTGCTATGAGGTGACCACCGGCCCCTGCATAGCAAGCAAACCTGTATCAGCATCTCACCAGCAACTGAATGTGTCGCCTGCAGGCTACACATAAGAGGCTGCAGTAGGTGCATTAACCCATCGGGCTGTGGACCCTCCTTCCTCTGAGAGCAGGAAACTGAATTTCCATGTTGCCTTCCTTTGGCACATTTGATCTATCTTTCAACCCAATTCAGAGGATGTTTTGCTTCACGGAGAGATGATAATCATTGTGAGGTGTCAGCCACTAATAGCTAAGCAGGTCAGTTAAATCTTTGACTTTGTCATTGGGGTGTACTGATATGCGCTGGGCAGTCTTCTGTCCTGTGCTACTGTATGCATTCTTATTGCTGCTTGTTCACGATTCCTAAATGTAAACAGTGAAATATTTGAAAGACTCTTGATGCAACAAGCATTTCCCACTCTTTGCCCTGGGGGTGAGAGGGCTGCTTTCGGCCTTCAAAACCCTCAATTTTGGAGTGGCCGGCTCCACCACTGAGAATGAGGGGCTAATCCTGGTCGGAAACGGGCAGAGGTCTGCGCCCTGCGTCCTCCACGCGTCCCTAACGCTCCCAAACGCGACCACAGCCCTTACGGGCACAGCCCTATGTCGGTGCAGCCTCTATGGTGCAGCCACCCAGGTAGCTTAGGGTTAGGATATGTGCTCTTCAACATAAGCCTGGCCAACCAGGCCCTGGAGAGTGTCACAGCATGCTCTGTAATCCCCTAGTGATGGTGGCCTTGGTGACGATGATCTTGCTGGAATACTGATGCCTTTTTTCCTCCCAGAAGCCCCAGAAGCCTATTGAAATGAAGGGGTGTGCACCTCTCACTGGCCTCTGTTTACACTCTGGCTAACTGAAATTAGTTCTGGGCTTTCCAGGCAAATGTATCCATTTCGGGAGAGAGCTAGGAATAGGAAGGCTCTTTCTGCAGGCTCGGTGGGAAAGAGTCAGAGAGCTACATGCCTGAGGCATCTTTCTTCCTCCTTCGCTCATTGTGTTCCCTAACTTCTAACTCTCTGCCAGGCCAGGCCCTGTTTCTTTTACTGCCAACCCCCCCTAACCCCTCGTCTTCCACCTATTTCCCGCTCTATTATGCCTTCTCCTTTTTTGCTCTCTTCTGTGGCCCTTTGAAAATGAATGCAGGCCTAGCTAAGCCTCATGAAGGAAATCTACCAACAAAAGATGCATTCCTTTCTTATGGGAGGCGGGGTAGATCTAGAAGGGCATGGCGTAGGTTCCCTGGTAAAGGGAGGAAGAAAGAATAGAGGCGGCCAGGAAGTGCACGTTAGTGCCGGATGAGGATAAAAATGTCAGCCCATTGTGGGGTCCATTCCATCTTCCCCCTTCCTCATGGCCCCTTTCCCCACATTAGAACCCTCCCTCCACTATTCAGGGCCCACTTTATCCCACATCCCAATGCTTCTCTCGTTCTACCACCCCCCACTCACCCAGGCCGCTCCTCTTCTCCACAGGGACCTCTTCATCCAGCCCTACCTTCCCTTTTTGCCTACCCGGCCTCCTCCTTTATTTACTCTGCACTTCCTCTCCCCCACCTCTACAGTCCTGCCTCTTTTCCACCCTCCCATTACCAGGGAACTCATTACATAACCACTGAACCTTTTAGAAGGACTGGGTCCCCTCAACTGATTACCCAACTACTCTGTTTCTGTGCCGAAAGCAGGACTCGAACCCAGGCCCCCAGTGCTGTAACACAAGCACTTAACCTCTAGGCCACTGCAGTTAGCTGGTGTTTGGTGGAGCGGGGGGGCCAGATGGTCTATCCTCCTTGGCTCCAGTGAACATGTTTCACAACTGAAATGGTTATGCTCACGGGGGCATGCAGAAGAAAGATATATACGCCCAAAAGCTACCCTCAGAAGCACAGCCACCAGTGGCTCAAGTGGTAAGTGCTTGGTCTTGGAATGCTGGAGACCTGAGTTCTAATCCAATGTCTGCAATCTCCTGGGCATGTTTTTTTTTAATTAAAAAAATATATTTTTTAATTGAAAATGGGTATGCATTGCCCTGAGCAATCAGCCAACAGCCAATGCCCCTTCAATACCTGCATTCCTACTAGCAGTTGTGCCTTTGTTTTCTGCACTCTGGCCTAGGTAACACCCATACAAAAGTTTGTCTCTCTGGCCCCAGTTGACTGGAAAAAAACGAGGGGAAAAGGTGTAATCTACGGGTCATGGTTGATACAATAATTGCCCTGGGACTCAAACAGGACACCTTCACGAGGTGCTATGAGGTGACCACCGGCCCCTGCATAGCAAGCAAACCTGTATCAGCATCTCACCAGCAACTGAATGTGTCGCCTGCAGGCTACACATAAGAGGCTGCAGTAGGTGCATTAACCCATCGGGCTGTGGACCCTCCTTCCTCTGAGAGCAGGAAACTGAATTTCCATGTTGCCTTCCTTTGGCACATTTGATCTATCTTTCAACCCAATTCAGAGGATGTTTTGCTTCACGGAGAGATGATAATCATTGTGAGGTGTCAGCCACTAATAGCTAAGCAGGTCAGTTAAATCTTTGACTTTGTCATTGGGGTGTACTGATATGCGCTGGGCAGTCTTCTGTCCTGTGCTACTGTATGCATTCTTATTGCTGCTTGTTCACGATTCCTAAATGTAAACAGTGAAATATTTGAAAGACTCTTGATGCAACAAGCATTTCCCACTCTTTGCCCTGGGGGTGAGAGGGCTGCTTTCGGCCTTCAAAACCCTCAATTTTGGAGTGGCCGGCTCCACCACTGAGAATGAGGGGCTAATCCTGGTCGGAAACGAGCAGAGGTCTGCGCCCTGCGTCCTCCACGCGTCCCTAACGCTCCCAAACGCGACCACAGCCCTTACGGGCACAGCCCTATGTCGGTGCAGCCTCTATGGTGCAGCCACCCAGGTAGCTTAGGGTTAGGATATGTGCTCTTCAACATAAGCCTGGCCAACCAGGCCCTGGAGAGTGTCACAGCATGCTCTGTAATCCCCTAGTGATGGTGGCCTTGGTGACGATGATCTTGCTGGAATACTGATGCCTTTTTTCCTCCCAGAAGCCCCAGAAGCCTATTGAAATGAAGGGGTGTGCACCTCTCACTGGCCTCTGTTTACCCTCTGGCTAACTGAAATTAGTTCTGGGCTTTCCAGGCAAATGTATCCATTTCGGGAGAGAGCTAGGAATAGGAAGGCTCTTTCTGCAGGCTCGGTGGGAAAGAGTCAGAGAGCTACATGCCTGAGGCATCTTTCTTCCTCCTTCGCTCATTGTGTTCCCTAACTTCTAACTCTCTGCCAGGCCAGGCCCTGTTTCTTTTACTGCCAACCCCCCCTAACCCCTCGTCTTCCACCTACTTCCCGCTCTATTATGCCTTCTCCTTTTTTGCTCTCTTCTGTGGCCCTTTGAAAATGAATGCAGGCCTAGCTAAGCCTCATGAAGGAAATCTACCAACAAAAGATGCATTCCTTTCTTATGGGAGGCGGGGTAGATCTAGAAGGGCATGGCGTAGGTTCCCTGGTAAAGGGAGGAAGAAAGAATAGAGGCGGCCAGGAAGTGCACGTTAGTGCCGGATGAGGATAAAAATGTCAGCCCATTGTGGGGTCCATTCCATCTTCCCCCTTCCTCATGGCCCCTTTCCCCACATTAGAACCCTCCCTCCACTATTCAGGGCCCACTTTATCCCACATCCCCATGCTTCTCTCGTTCTACCACCCCCCACTCACCCAGGCCGCTCCTCTTCTCCACAGGGACCTCTTCATCCAGCCCTACCTTCCCTTTTTGCCTACCCGGCCTCCTCCTTTATTTACTCTGCACTTCCTCTCCCCCACCTCTACAGTCCTGCCTCTTTTCCACCCTCCCATTACCAGGGAACTCATTACATAACCACTGAACCTTTTAGAAGGACTGGGTCCCCTCAACTGATTACCCAACTACTCTGTTTCTGTGCCGAAAGCAGGACTCGAACCCAGGCCCCCAGTGCTGTAACACAAGCACTTAACCTCTAGGCCACTGCAGTTAGCTGGTGTTTGGTGGAGCGGGGGGGCCAGATGGTCTATCCTCCTTGGCTCCAGTGAACATGTTTCACAACTGAAATGGTTATGCTCACGGGGGCATGCAGAAGAAAGATATATACGCCCAAAAGCTACCCTCAGAAGCACAGCCACCAGTGGCTCAAGTGGTAAGTGCTTGGTCTTGGAATGCTGGAGACCTGAGTTCTAATCCAATGTCTGCAATCTCCTGGGCATGTTTTTTTTTAATTAAAAAAATATATTTTTTAATTGAAAATGGGTATGCATTGCCCTGAGCAATCAGCCAACAGCCAATGCCCCTTCAATACCTGCATTCCTACTAGCAGTTGTGCCTTTGTTTTCTGCACTCTGGCCTAGGTAACACCCATACAAAAGTTTGTCTCTCTGGCCCCAGTTGACTGGAAAAAAACGAGGGGAAAAGGTGTAATCTACGGGTCATGGTTGATACAATAATTGCCCTGGGACTCAAACAGGACACCTTCACGAGGTGCTATGAGGTGACCACCGGCCCCTGCATAGCAAGCAAACCTGTATCAGCATCTCACCAGCAACTGAATGTGTCGCCTGCAGGCTACACATAAGAGGCTGCAGTAGGTGCATTAACCCATCGGGCTGTGGACCCTCCTTCCTCTGAGAGCAGGAAACTGAATTTCCATGTTGCCTTCCTTTGGCACATTTGATCTATCTTTCAACCCAATTCAGAGGATGTTTTGCTTCACGGAGAGATGATAATCATTGTGAGGTGTCAGCCACTAATAGCTAAGCAGGTCAGTTAAATCTTTGACTTTGTCATTGGGGTGTACTGATATGCGCTGGGCAGTCTTCTGTCCTGTGCTACTGTATGCATTCTTATTGCTGCTTGTTCACGATTCCTAAATGTAAACAGTGAAATATTTGAAAGACTCTTGATGCAACAAGCATTTCCCACTCTTTGCCCTGGGGGTGAGAGGGCTGCTTTCGGCCTTCAACACCCTCAATTTTGGAGTGGCCGGCTCCACCACTGAGAATGAGGGGCTAATCCTGGTCGGAAACGGGCAGAGGTCTGCGCCCTGCGTCCTCCACGCGTCCCTAACGCTCCCAAACGCGACTACAGCCCTTACGGGCACAGCCCTATGTCGGTGCAGCCTCTATGGTGCAGCCACCCAGGTAGCTTAGGGTTAGGATATGTGCTCTTCAACATAAGCCTGGCCAACCAGGCCCTGGAGAGTGTCACAGCATGCTCTGTAATCCCCTAGTGATGGTGGCCTTGGTGACGATGATCTTGCTGGAATACTGATGCCTTTTTTCCTCCCAGAAGCCCCAGAAGCCTATTGAAATGAAGGGGTGTGCACCTCTCACTGGCCTCTGTTTACCCTCTGGCTAACTGAAATTAGTTCTGGGCTTTCCAGGCAAATGTATCCATTTCGGGAGAGAGCTAGGAATAGGAAGGCTCTTTCTGCAGGCTCGGTGGGAAAGAGTCAGAGAGCTACATGCCTGAGGCATCTTTCTTCCTCCTTCGCTCATTGTGTTCCCTAACTTCTAACTCTCTGCCAGGCCAGGCCCTGTTTCTTTTACTGCCAACCCCCCCTAACCCCTCGTCTTCCACCTACTTCCCGCTCTATTATGCCTTCTCCTTTTTTGCTCTCTTCTGTGGCCCTTTGAAAATGAATGCAGGCCTAGCTAAGCCTCATGAAGGAAATCTACCAACAAAAGATGCATTCCTTTCTTATGGGAGGCGGGGTAGATCTAGAAGGGCATGGCGTAGGTTCCCTGGTAAAGGGAGGAAGAAAGAATAGAGGCGGCCAGGAAGTGCACGTTAGTGCCGGATGAGGATAAAAATGTCAGCCCATTGTGGGGTCCATTCCATCTTCCCCCTTCCTCAGGGCCCCTTTCCCCACATTAGAACCCTCCCTCCACTATTCAGGGCCCACTTTATCCCACATCCCCATGCTTCTCTCGTTCTACCACCCCCCACTCACCCAGGCCGCTCCTCTTCTCCACAGGGACCTCTTCATCCAGCCCTACCTTCCCTTTTTGCCTACCCGGCCTCCTCCTTTATTTACTCTGCACTTCCTCTCCCCCACCTCTACAGTCCTGCCTCTTTTCCACCCTCCCATTACCAGGGAACTCATTACATAACCACTGAACCTTTTAGAAGGACTGGGTCCCCTCAACTGATTACCCAACTACTCTGTTTCTGTGCCGAAAGCAGGACTCGAACCCAGGCCCCCAGTGCTGTAACACAAGCACTTAACCTCTAGGCCACTGCAGTTAGCTGGTGTTTGGTGGAGCGGGGGGGCCAGATGGTCTATCCTCCTTGGCTCCAGTGAACATGTTTCACAACTGAAATGGTTATGCTCACGGGGGCATGCAGAAGAAAGATATATACGCCCAAAAGCTACCCTCAGAAGCACAGCCACCAGTGGCTCAAGTGGTAAGTGCTTGGTCTTGGAATGCTGGAGACCTGAGTTCTAATCCAATGTCTGCAATCTCCTGGGCATGTTTTTTTTTAATTAAAAAAATATATTTTTTAATTGAAAATGGGTATGCATTGCCCTGAGCAATCAGCCAACAGCCAATGCCCCTTCAATACCTGCATTCCTACTAGCAGTTGTGCCTTTGTTTTCTGCACTCTGGCCTAGGTAACACCCATACAAAAGTTTGTCTCTCTGGCCCCAGTTGACTGGAAAAAAACGAGGGGAAAAGGTGTAATCTACGGGTCATGGTTGATACAATAATTGCCCTGGGACTCAAACAGGACACCTTCACGAGGTGCTATGAGGTGACCACCGGCCCCTGCATAGCAAGCAAACCTGTATCAGCATCTCACCAGCAACTGAATGTGTCGCCTGCAGGCTACACATAAGAGGCTGCAGTAGGTGCATTAACCCATCGGGCTGTGGACCCTCCTTCCTCTGAGAGCAGGAAACTGAATTTCCATGTTGCCTTCCTTTGGCACATTTGATCTATCTTTCAACCCAATTCAGAGGATGTTTTGCTTCACGGAGAGATGATAATCATTGTGAGGTGTCAGCCACTAATAGCTAAGCAGGTCAGTTAAATCTTTGACTTTGTCATTGGGGTGTACTGATATGCGCTGGGCAGTCTTCTGTCCTGTGCTACTGTATGCATTCTTATTGCTGCTTGTTCACGATTCCTAAATGTAAACAGTGAAATATTTGAAAGACTCTTGATGCAACAAGCATTTCCCACTCTTTGCCCTGGGGGTGAGAGGGCTGCTTTCGGCCTTCAACACCCTCAATTTTGGAGTGGCCGGCTCCACCACTGAGAATGAGGGGCTAATCCTGGTCGGAAACGGGCAGAGGTCTGCGCCCTGCGTCCTCCACGCGTCCCTAACGCTCCCAAACGCGACCACAGCCCTTACGGGCACAGCCCTATGTCGGTGCAGCCTCTATGGTGCAGCCACCCAGGTAGCTTAGGGTTAGGATATGTGCTCTTCAACATAAGCCTGGCCAACCAGGCCCTGGAGAGTGTCACAGCATGCTCTGTAATACCCTAGTGATGGTGGCCTTGGTGACGATGATCTTGCTGGAATACTGATGCCTTTTTTCCTCCCAGAAGCCCCAGAAGCCTATTGAAATGAAGGGGTGTGCACCTCTCACTGGCCTCTGTTTACCCTCTGGCTAACTGAAATTAGTTCTGGGCTTTCCAGGCAAATGTATCCATTTCGGGAGAGAGCTAGGAATAGGAAGGCTCTTTCTGCAGGCTCGGTGGGAAAGAGTCAGAGAGCTACATGCCTGAGGCATCTTTCTTCCTCCTTCGCTCATTGTGTTCCCTAACTTCTAACTCTCTGCCAGGCCAGGCCCTGTTTCTTTTACTGCCAACCCCCCCTAACCCCTCGTCTTCCACCTACTTCCCGCTCTATTATGCCTTCTCCTTTTTTGCTCTCTTCTGTGGCCCTTTGAAAATGAATGCAGGCCTAGCTAAGCCTCATGAAGGAAATCTACCAACAAAAGATGCATTCCTTTCTTATGGGAGGCGGGGTAGATCTAGAAGGGCATGGCGTAGGTTCCCTGGTAAAGGGAGGAAGAAAGAATAGAGGCGGCCAGGAAGTGCACGTTAGTGCCGGATGAGGATAAAAATGTCAGCCCATTGTGGGGTCCATTCCATCTTCCCCCTTCCTCATGGCCCCTTTCCCCACATTAGAACCCTCCCTCCACTATTCAGGGCCCACTTTATCCCACATCCCCATGCTTCTCTCGTTCTACCACCCCCCACTCACCCAGGCCGCTCCTCTTCTCCACAGGGACCTCTTCATCCAGCCCTACCTTCCCTTTTTGCCTACCCGGCCTCCTCCTTTATTTACTCTGCACTTCCTCTCCCCCACCTCTACAGTCCTGCCTCTTTTCCACCCTCCCATTACCAGGGAACTCATTACATAACCACTGAACCTTTTAGAAGGACTGGGTCCCCTCAACTGATTACCCAACTACTCTGTTTCTGTGCCGAAAGCAGGACTCGAACCCAGGCCCCCAGTGCTGTAACACAAGCACTTAACCTCTAGGCCACTGCAGTTAGCTGGTGTTTGGTGGAGCGGGGGGGCCAGATGGTCTATCCTCCTTGGCTCCAGTGAACATGTTTCACAACTGAAATGGTTATGCTCACGGGGGCATGCAGAAGAAAGATATATACGCCCAAAAGCTACCCTCAGAAGCACAGCCACCAGTGGCTCAAGTGGTAAGTGCTTGGTCTTGGAATGCTGGAGACCTGAGTTCTAATCCAATGTCTGCAATCTCCTGGGCATGTTTTTTTTTAATTAAAAAAATATATTTTTTAATTGAAAATGGGTATGCATTGCCCTGAGCAATCAGCCAACAGCCAATGCCCCTTCAATACCTGCATTCCTACTAGCAGTTGTGCCTTTGTTTTCTGCACTCTGGCCTAGGTAACACCCATACAAAAGTTTGTCTCTCTGGCCCCAGTTGACTGGAAAAAAACGAGGGGAAAAGGTGTAATCTACGGGTCATGGTTGATACAATAATTGCCCTGGGACTCAAACAGGACACCTTCACGAGGTGCTATGAGGTGACCACCGGCCCCTGCATAGCAAGCAAACCTGTATCAGCATCTCACCAGCAACTGAATGTGTCGCCTGCAGGCTACACATAAGAGGCTGCAGTAGGTGCATTAACCCATCGGGCTGTGGACCCTCCTTCCTCTGAGAGCAGGAAACTGAATTTCCATGTTGCCTTCCTTTGGCACATTTGATCTATCTTTCAACCCAATTCAGAGGATGTTTTGCTTCACGGAGAGATGATAATCATTGTGAGGTGTCAGCCACTAATAGCTAAGCAGGTCAGTTAAATCTTTGACTTTGTCATTGGGGTGTACTGATATGCGCTGGGCAGTCTTCTGTCCTGTGCTACTGTATGCATTCTTATTGCTGCTTGTTCACGATTCCTAAATGTAAACAGTGAAATATTTGAAAGACTCTTGATGCAACAAGCATTTCCCACTCTTTGCCCTGGGGGTGAGAGGGCTGCTTTCGGCCTTCAACACCCTCAATTTTGGAGTGGCCGGCTCCACCACTGAGAATGAGGGGCTAATCCTGGTCGGAAACGGGCAGAGGTCTGCGCCCTGCGTCCTCCACGCGTCCCTAACGCTCCCAAACGCGACCACAGCCCTTACGGGCACAGCCCTATGTCGGTGCAGCCTCTATGGTGCAGCCACCCAGGTAGCTTAGGGTTAGGATATGTGCTCTTCAACATAAGCCTGGCCAACCAGGCCCTGGAGAGTGTCACAGCATGCTCTGTAATCCCCTAGTGATGGTGGCCTTGGTGACGATGATCTTGCTGGAATACTGATGCCTTTTTTCCTCCCAGAAGCCCCAGAAGCCTATTGAAATGAAGGGGTGTGCACCTCTCACTGGCCTCTGTTTACCCTCTGGCTAACTGAAATTAGTTCTGCGCTTTCCAGGCAAATGTATCCATTTCGGGAGAGAGCTAGGAATAGGAAGGCTCTTTCTGCAGGCTCGGTGGGAAAGAGTCAGAGAGCTACATGCCTGAGGCATCTTTCTTCCTCCTTCGCTCATTGTGTTCCCTAACTTCTAACTCTCTGCCAGGCCAGGCCCTGTTTCTTTTACTGCCAACCCCCCCTAACCCCTCGTCTTACACCTACTTCCCGCTCTATTATGCCTTCTCCTTTTTTGCTCTCTTCTGTGGCCCTTTGAAAATGAATGCAGGCCTAGCTAAGCCTCATGAAGGAAATCTACCAACAAAAGGTGCATTCCTTGCTTATGGGAGGCGGGGTAGATCTAGAAGGGCATGGCGTAGGTTCCCTGGTAAAGGGAGGAAGAAAGAATAGAGGCGGCCAGGAAGTGCACGTTAGTGCCGGATGAGGATAAAAATGTCAGCCCATTGTGGGGTCCATTCCATCTTCCCCCTTCCTCATGGCCCCTTTCCCCACATTAGAACCCTCCCTCCACTATTCAGGGCCCACTTTATCCCACATCCCCATGCTTCTCTCGTTCTACCACCCCCCACTCACCCAGGCCGCTCCTCTTCTCCACAGGGACCCCTTCATCCAGCCCTACCTTCCCTTTTTGCCTACCCGGCCTCCTCCTTTATTTACTCTGCACTTCCTCTCCCCCACCTCTACAGTCCTGCCTCTTTTCCACCCTCCCATTACCAGGGAACTCATTACATAACCACTGAACCTTTTAGAAGGACTGGGTCCCCTCAACTGATTACCCAACTACTCTGTTTCTGTGCCGAAAGCAGGACTCGAACCCAGGCCCCCAGTGCTGTAACACAAGCACTTAACCTCTAGGCCACTGCAGTTAGCTGGTGTTTGGTGGAGCGGGGGGCCAGATGGTCTATCCTCCTTGGCTCCAGTGAACATGTTTCACAACTGAAATGGTTATGCTCATGGGGGCATGCAGAAGAAAGATATATACGCCCAAAAGCTACCCTCAGAAGCACAGCCACCAGTGGCTCAAGTGGTAAGTGCTTGGTCTTGGAATGTTGGAGACCTGAGTTCTAATCCAATGTCTGCAATCTCCTGGGCATGTTTTTTTTTAATTAAAAAAATATATTTTTTAATTGAAAATGGGTATGCATTGCCCTGAGCAATCAGCCAACAGCCAATGCCCCTTCAATACCTGCATTCCTACTAGCAGTTGTGCCTTTGTTTTCTGCACTCTGGCCTAGGTAACACCCATACAAAAGTTTGTCTCTCTGGCCCCAGTTGACTGGAAAAAAACGAGGGGAAAAGGTGTAATCTACGGGTCATGGTTGATACAATAATTGCCCTGGGACTCAAACAGGACACCTTCACGAGGTGCTATGAGGTGACCACCGGCCCCTGCATAGCAAGCAAACCTGTATCAGCATCTCACCAGCAACTGAATGTGTCGCCTGCAGGCTACACATAAGAGGCTGCAGTAGGTGCATTAACCCATCGGGCTGTGGACCCTCCTTCCTCTGAGAGCAGGAAACTGAATTTCCATGTTGCCTTCCTTTGGCACATTTGATCTATCTTTCAACCCAATTCAGAGGATGTTTTGCTTCACGGAGAGATGATAATCATTGTGAGGTGTCAGCCACTAATAGCTAAGCAGGTCAGTTAAATCTTTGACTTTGTCATTGGGGTGTACTGATATGCGCTGGGCAGTCTTCTGTCCTGTGCTACTGTATGCATTCTTATTGCTGCTTGTTCACGATTCCTAAATGTAAACAGTGAAATATTTGAAAGACTCTTGATGCAACAAGCATTTCCCACTCTTTGCCCTGGGGGTGAGAGGGCTGCTTTCGGCCTTCAACACCCTCAATTTTGGAGTGGCCGGCTCCACCACTGAGAATGAGGGGCTAATCCTGGTCGGAAACGGGCAGAGGTCTGCGCCCTGCGTCCTCCACGCGTCCCTAACGCTCCCAAACGCGACCACAGCCCTTACGGGCACAGCCCTATGTCGGTGCAGCCTCTATGGTGCAGCCACCCAGGTAGCTTAGGGTTAGGATATGTGCTCTTCAACATAAGCCTGGCCAACCAGGCCCTGGAGAGTGTCACAGCATGCTCTGTAATCCCCTAGTGATGGTGGCCTTGGTGACGATGATCTTGCTGGAATACTGATGCCTTTTTTCCTCCCAGAAGCCCCAGAAGCCTATTGAAATGAAGGGGTGTGCACCTCTCACTGGCCTCTGTTTACCCTCTGGCTAACTGAAATTAGTTCTGGGCTTTCCAGGCAAATGTATCCATTTCGGGAGAGAGCTAGGAATAGGAAGGCTCTTTCTGCAGGCTCGGTGGGAAAGAGTCAGAGAGCTACATGCCTGAGGCATCTTTCTTCCTCCTTCGCTCATTGTGTTCCCTAACTTCTAACTCTCTGCCAGGCCAGGCCCTGTTTCTTTTACTGCCAACCCCCCCTAACCCCTCGTCTTCCACCTACTTCCCGCTCTATTATGCCTTCTCCTTTTTTGCTCTCTTCTGTGGCCCTTTGAAAATGAATGCAGGCCTAGCTAAGCCTCATGAAGGAAATCTACCAACAAAAGATGCATTCCTTTCTTATGGGAGGCGGGGTAGATCTAGAAGGGCATGGCGTAGGTTCCCTGGTAAAGGGAGGAAGAAAGAATAGAGGCGGCCAGGAAGTGCACGTTAGTGCCGGATGAGGATAAAAATGTCAGCCCATTGTGGGGTCCATTCCATCTTCCCCCTTCCTCATGGCCCCTTTCCCCACATTAGAACCCTCCCTCCACTATTCAGGGCCCACTTTATCCCACATCCCCATGCTTCTCTCGTTCTACCACCCCCCACTCACCCAGGCCGCTCCTCTTCTCCACAGGGACCTCTTCATCCAGCCCTACCTTCCCTTTTTGCCTACCCGGCCTCCTCCTTTATTTACTCTGCACTTCCTCTCCCCCACCTCTACAGTCCTGCCTCCTTTCCACCCTCCCTTTACCAGGGAACTCATTACATAACCACTGAACCTTTTAGAAGGACTGGGTCCCCTCAACTGATTACCCAACTACTCTGTTTCTGTGCCGAAAGCAGGACTCGAACCCAGGCCCCCAGTGCTGTAACACAAGCACTTAACCTCTAGGCCACTGCAGTTAGCTGGTGTTTGGTGGAGCGGGGGGGCCAGATGGTCTATCCTCCTTGGCTCCAGTGAACATGTTTCACAACTGAAATGGTTATGCTCACGGGGGCATGCAGAAGAAAGATATATACGCCCAAAAGCTACCCTCAGAAGCACAGCCACCAGTGGCTCAAGTGGTAAGTGCTTGGTCTTGGAATGCTGGAGACCTGAGTTCTAATCCAATGTCTGCAATCTCCTGGGCATGTTTTTTTTTAATTAAAAAAATATATTTTTTAATTGAAAATGGGTATGCATTGCCCTGAGCAATCAGCCAACAGCCAATGCCCCTTCAATACCTGCATTCCTACTAGCAGTTGTGCCTTTGTTTTCTGCACTCTGGCCTAGGTAACACCCATACAAAAGTTTGTCTCTCTGGCCCCAGTTGACTGGAAAAAAACGAGGGGAAAAGGTGTAATCTACGGGTCATGGTTGATACAATAATTGCCCTGGGACTCAAACAGGACACCTTCACGAGGTGCTATGAGGTGACCACCGGCCCCTGCATAGCAAGCAAACCTGTATCAGCATCTCACCAGCAACTGAATGTGTCGCCTGCAGGCTACACATAAGAGGCTGCAGTAGGTGCATTAACCCATCGGGCTGTGGACCCTCCTTCCTCTGAGAGCAGGAAACTGAATTTCCATGTTGCCTTCCTTTGGCACATTTGATCTATCTTTCAACCCAATTCAGAGGATGTTTTGCTTCACGGAGAGATGATAATCATTGTGAGGTGTCAGCCACTAATAGCTAAGCAGGTCAGTTAAATCTTTGACTTTGTCATTGGGGTGTACTGATATGCGCTGGGCAGTCTTCTGTCCTGTGCTACTGTATGCATTCTTATTGCTGCTTGTTCACGATTCCTAAATGTAAACAGTGAAATATTTGAAAGACTCTTGATGCAACAAGCATTTCCCACTCTTTGCCCTGGGGGTGAGAGGGCTGCTTTCGGCCTTCAACACCCTCAATTTTGGAGTGGCCGGCTCCACCACTGAGAATGAGGGGCTAATCCTGGTCGGAAACGGGCAGAGGTCTGCGCCCTGCGTCCTCCACGCGTCCCTAACGCTCCCAAACGCGACTACAGCCCTTACGGGCACAGCCCTATGTCGGTGCAGCCTCTATGGTGCAGCCACCCAGGTAGCTTAGGGTTAGGATATGTGCTCTTCAACATAAGCCTGGCCAACCAGGCCCTGGAGAGTGTCACAGCATGCTCTGTAATCCCCTAGTGATGGTGGCCTTGGTGACGATGATCTTGCTGGAATACTGATGCCTTTTTTCCTCCCAGAAGCCCCAGAAGCCTATTGAAATGAAGGGGTGTGCACCTCTCACTGGCCTCTGTTTACCCTCTGGCTAACTGAAATTAGTTCTGGGCTTTCCAGGCAAATGTATCCATTTCGGGAGAGAGCTAGGAATAGGAAGGCTCTTTCTGCAGGCTCGGTGGGAAAGAGTCAGAGAGCTACATGCCTGAGGCATCTTTCTTCCTCCTTCGCTCATTGTGTTCCCTAACTTCTAACTCTCTGCCAGGCCAGGCCCTGTTTCTTTTACTGCCAACCCCCCCTAACCCCTCGTCTTCCACCTACTTCCCGCTCTATTATGCCTTCTCCTTTTTTGCTCTCTTCTGTGGCCCTTTGAAAATGAATGCAGGCCTAGCTAAGCCTCATGAAGGAAATCTACCAACAAAAGATGCATTCCTTTCTTATGGGAGGCGGGGTAGATCTAGAAGGGCATGGCGTAGGTTCCCTGGTAAAGGGAGGAAGAAAGAATAGAGGCGGCCAGGAAGTGCACGTTAGTGCCGGATGAGGATAAAAATGTCAGCCCATTGTGGGGTCCATTCCATCTTCCCCCTTCCTCATGGCCCCTTTCCCCACATTAGAACCCTCCCTCCACTATTCAGGGCCCACTTTATCCCACATCCCCATGCTTCTCTCGTTCTACCACCCCCCACTCACCCAGGCCGCTCCTCTTCTCCACAGGGACCTCTTCATCCAGCCCTACCTTCCCTTTTTGCCTACCCGGCCTCCTCCTTTATTTACTCTGCACTTCCTCTCCCCCACCTCTACAGTCCTGCCTCTTTTCCACCCTCCCATTACCAGGGAACTCATTACATAACCACTGAACCTTTTAGAAGGACTGGGTCCCCTCAACTGATTACCCAACTACTCTGTTTCTGTGCCGAAAGCAGGACTCGAACCCAGGCCCCCAGTGCTGTAACACAAGCACTTAACCTCTAGGCCACTGCAGTTAGCTGGTGTTTGGTGGAGCGGGGGGGCCAGATGGTCTATCCTCCTTGGCTCCAGTGAACATGTTTCACAACTGAAATGGTTATGCTCACGGGGGCATGCAGAAGAAAGATATATACGCCCAAAAGCTACCCTCAGAAGCACAGCCACCAGTGGCTCAAGTGGTAAGTGCTTGGTCTTGGAATGCTGGAGACCTGAGTTCTAATCCAATGTCTGCAATCTCCTGGGCATGTTTTTTTTTAATTAAAAAAATATATTTTTTAATTGAAAATGGGTATGCATTGCCCTGAGCAATCAGCCAACAGCCAATGCCCCTTCAATACCTGCATTCCTACTAGCAGTTGTGCCTTTGTTTTCTGCACTCTGGCCTAGGTAACACCCATACAAAAGTTTGTCTCTCTGGCCCCAGTTGACTGGAAAAAAACGAGGGGAAAAGGTGTAATCTACGGGTCATGGTTGATACAATAATTGCCCTGGGACTCAAACAGGACACCTTCACGAGGTGCTATGAGGTGACCACCGGCCCCTGCATAGCAAGCAAACCTGTATCAGCATCTCACCAGCAACTGAATGTGTCGCCTGCAGGCTACACATAAGAGGCTGCAGTAGGTGCATTAACCCATCGGGCTGTGGACCCTCCTTCCTCTGAGAGCAGGAAACTGAATTTCCATGTTGCCTTCCTTTGGCACATTTGATCTATCTTTCAACCCAATTCAGAGGATGTTTTGCTTCACGGAGAGATGATAATCATTGTGAGGTGTCAGCCACTAATAGCTAAGCAGGTCAGTTAAATCTTTGACTTTGTCATTGGGGTGTACTGATATGCGCTGGGCAGTCTTCTGTCCTGTGCTACTGTATGCATTCTTATTGCTGCTTGTTCACGATTCCTAAATGTAAACAGTGAAATATTTGAAAGACTCTTGATGCAACAAGCATTTCCCACTCTTTGCCCTGGGGGTGAGAGGGCTGCTTTCGGCCTTCAACACCCTCAATTTTGGAGTGGCCGGCTCCACCACTGAGAATGAGGGGCTAATCCTGGTCGGAAACGGGCAGAGGTCTGCGCCCTGCGTCCTCCACGCGTCCCTAACGCTCCCAAACGCGACCACAGCCCTTACGGGCACAGCCCTATGTCGGTGCAGCCTCTATGGTGCAGCCACCCAGGTAGCTTAGGGTTAGGATATGTGCTCTTCAACATAAGCCTGGCCAACCAGGCCCTGGAGAGTGTCACAGCATGCTCTGTAATCCCCTAGTGATGGTGGCCTTGGTGACGATGATCTTGCTGGAATACTGATGCCTTTTTTCCTCCCAGAAGCCCCAGAAGCCTATTGAAATGAAGGGGTGTGCACCTCTCACTGGCCTCTGTTTACCCTCTGGCTAACTGAAATTAGTTCTGGGCTTTCCAGGCAAATGTATCCATTTCGGGAGAGAGCTAGGAATAGGAAGGCTCTTTCTGCAGGCTCGGTGGGAAAGAGTCAGAGAGCTACATGCCTGAGGCATCTTTCTTCCTCCTTCGCTCATTGTGTTCCCTAACTTCTAACTCTCTGCCAGGCCAGGCCCTGTTTCTTTTACTGCCAACCCCCCCTAACCCCTCGTCTTCCACCTACTTCCCGCTCTATTATGCCTTCTCCTTTTTTGCTCTCTTCTGTGGCCCTTTGAAAATGAATGCAGGCCTAGCTAAGCCTCATGAAGGAAATCTACCAACAAAAGATGCATTCCTTTCTTATGGGAGGCGGGGTAGATCTAGAAGGGCATGGCGTAGGTTCCCTGGTAAAGGGAGGAAGAAAGAATAGAGGCGGCCAGGAAGTGCACGTTAGTGCCGGATGAGGATAAAAATGTCAGCCCATTGTGGGGTCCATTCCATCTTCCCCCTTCCTCATGGCCCCTTTCCCCACATTAGAACCCTCCCTCCACTATTCAGGGCCACTTTATCCCACATCCCCATGCTTCTCTCGTTCTACCACCCCCCACTCACCCAGGCCGCTCCTCTTCTCCACAGGGACCTCTTCATCCAGCCCTACCTTCCCTTTTTGCCTACCCGGCCTCCTCCTTTATTTACTCTGCACTTCCTCTCCCCCACCTCTACAGTCCTGCCTCTTTTCCACCCTCCCATTACCAGGGAACTCATTACATAACCACTGAACCTTTTAGAAGGACTGGGTCCCCTCAACTGATTACCCAACTACTCTGTTTCTGTGCCGAAAGCAGGACTCGAACCCAGGCCCCCAGTGCTGTAACACAAGCACTTAACCTCTAGGCCACTGCAGTTAGCTGGTGTTTGGTGGAGCGGGGGGGCCAGATGGTCTATCCTCCTTGGCTCCAGTGAACATGTTTCACAACTGAAATGGTTATGCTCACGGGGGCATGCAGAAGAAAGATATATACGCCCAAAAGCTACCCTCAGAAGCACAGCCACCAGTGGCTCAAGTGGTAAGTGCTTGGTCTTGGAATGCTGGAGACCTGAGTTCTAATCCAATGTCTGCAATCTCCTGGGCATGTTTTTTTTTAATTAAAAAAATATATTTTTTAATTGAAAATGGGTATGCATTGCCCTGAGCAATCAGCCAACAGCCAATGCCCCTTCAATACCTGCATTCCTACTAGCAGTTGTGCCTTTGTTTTCTGCACTCTGGCCTAGGTAACACCCATACAAAAGTTTGTCTCTCTGGCCCCAGTTGACTGGAAAAAAACGAGGGGAAAAGGTGTAATCTACAGGTCATGGTTGATACAATAATTGCCCTGGGACTCAAACAGGACACCTTCACGAGGTGCTATGAGGTGACCACCGGCCCCTGCATAGCAAGCAAACCTGTATCAGCATCTCACCAGCAACTGAATGTGTCGCCTGCAGGCTACACATAAGAGGCTGCAGTAGGTGCATTAACCCATCGGGCTGTGGACCCTCCTTCCTCTGAGAGCAGGAAACTGAATTTCCATGTTGCCTTCCTTTGGCACATTTGATCTATCTTTCAACCCAATTCAGAGGATGTTTTGCTTCACGGAGAGATGATAATCATTGTGAGGTGTCAGCCACTAATAGCTAAGCAGGTCAGTTAAATCTTTGACTTTGTCATTGGGGTGTACTGATATGCGCTGGGCAGTCTTCTGTCCTGTGCTACTGTATGCATTCTTATTGCTGCTTGTTCACGATTCCTAAATGTAAACAGTGAAATATTTGAAAGACTCTTGATGCAACAAGCATTTCCCACTCTTTGCCCTGGGGGTGAGAGGGCTGCTTTCGGCCTTCAACACCCTCAACTTTGGAGTGGCCGGCTCCACCACTGAGAATGAGGGGCTAATCCTGGTCGGAAACGGGCAGAGGTCTGCGCCCTGCGTCCTCCACGCGTCCCTAACGCTCCCAAACGCGACCACAGCCCTTACGGGCACAGCCCTATGTCGGTGCAGCCTCTATGGTGCAGCCACCCAGGTAGCTTAGGGTTAGGATATGTGCTCTTCAACATAAGCCTGGCCAACCAGGCCCTGGAGAGTGTCACAGCATGCTCTGTAATCCCCTAGTGATGGTGGCCTTGGTGACGATGATCTTGCTGGAATACTGATGCCTTTTTTCCTCCCAGAAGCCCCAGAAGCCTATTGAAATGAAGGGGTGTGCACCTCTCACTGGCCTCTGTTTACCCTCTGGCTAACTGAAATTAGTTCTGGGCTTTCCAGGCAAATGTATCCATTTCGGGAGAGAGCTAGGAATAGGAAGGCTCTTTCTGCAGGCTCGGTGGGAAAGAGTCAGAGAGCTACATGCCTGAGGCATCTTTCTTCCTCCTTCGCTCATTGTGTTCCCTAACTTCTAACTCTCTGCCAGGCCAGGCCCTGTTTCTTTTACTGCCAACCCCCCCTAACCCCTCGTCTTCCACCTACTTCCCGCTCTATTATGCCTTCTCCTTTTTTGCTCTCTTCTGTGGCCCTTTGAAAATGAATGCAGGCCTAGCTAAGCCTCATGAAGGAAATCTACCAACAAAAGATGCATTCCTTTCTTATGGGAGGCGGGGTAGATCTAGAAGGGCATGGCGTAGGTTCCCTGGTAAAGGGAGGAAGAAAGAATAGAGGCGGCCAGGAAGTGCACGTTAGTGCCGGATGAGGATAAAAATGTCAGCCCATTGTGGGGTCCATTCCATCTTCCCCCTTCCTCATGGCCCCTTTCCCCACATTAGAACCCTCCCTCCACTATTCAGGGCCCACTTTATCCCACATCCCCATGCTTCTCTCGTTCTACCACCCCCCACTCACCCAGGCCGCTCCTCTTCTCCACAGGGACCTCTTCATCCAGCCCTACCTTCCCTTTTTGCCTACCCGGCCTCCTCCTTTATTTACTCTGCACTTCCTCTCCCCCACCTCTACAGTCCTGCCTCTTTTCCACCCTCCCATTACCAGGGAACTCATTACATAACCACTGAACCTTTTAGAAGGACTGGGTCCCCTCAACTGATTACCCAACTACTCTGTTTCTGTGCCGAAAGCAGGACTCGAACCCAGGCCCCCAGTGCTGTAACACAAGCACTTAACCTCTAGGCCACTGCAGTTAGCTGGTGTTTGGTGGAGCGGGGGGGCCAGATGGTCTATCCTCCTTGGCTCCAGTGAACATGTTTCACAACTGAAATGGTTATGCTCACGGGGGCATGCAGAAGAAAGATATATACGCCCAAAAGCTACCCTCAGAAGCACAGCCACCAGTGGCTCAAGTGGTAAGTGCTTGGTCTTGGAATGCTGGAGACCTGAGTTCTAATCCAATGTCTGCAATCTCCTGGGCATGTTTTTTTTAAATTAAAAAAATATATTTTTTAATTGAAAATGGGTATGCATTGCCCTGAGCAATCAGCCAACAGCCAATGCCCCTTCAATACCTGCATTCCTACTAGCAGTTGTGCCTTTGTTTTCTGCACTCTGGCCTAGGTAACACCCATACAAAAGTTTGTCTCTCTGGCCCCAGTTGACTGGAAAAAAACGAGGGGAAAAGGTGTAATCTACGGGTCATGGTTGATACAATAATTGCCCTGGGACTCAAACAGGACACCTTCACGAGGTGCTATGAGGTGACCACCGGCCCCTGCATAGCAAGCAAACCTGTATCAGCATCTCACCAGCAACTGAATGTGTCGCCTGCAGGCTACACATAAGAGGCTGCAGTAGGTGCATTAACCCATCGGGCTGTGGACCCTCCTTCCTCTGAGAGCAGGAAACTGAATTTCCATGTTGCCTTCCTTTGGCACATTTGATCTATCTTTCAACCCAATTCAGAGGATGTTTTGCTTCACGGAGAGATGATAATCATTGTGAGGTGTCAGCCACTAATAGCTAAGCAGGTCAGTTAAATCTTTGACTTTGTCATTGGGGTGTACTGATATGCGCTGGGCAGTCTTCTGTCCTGTGCTACTGTATGCATTCTTATTGCTGCTTGTTCACGATTCCTAAATGTAAACAGTGAAATATTTGAAAGACTCTTGATGCAACAAGCATTTCCCACTCTTTGCCCTGGGGGTGAGAGGGCTGCTTTCGGCCTTCAACACCCTCAATTTTGGAGTGGCCGGCTCCACCACTGAGAATGAGGGGCTAATCCTGGTCGGAAACGGGCAGAGGTCTGCGCCCTGCGTCCTCCACGCGTCCCTAACGCTCCCAAACGCGACCACAGCCCTTACGGGCACAGCCCTATGTCGGTGCAGCCTCTATGGTGCAGCCACCCAGGTAGCTTAGGGTTAGGATATGTGCTCTTCAACATAAGCCTGGCCAACCAGGCCCTGGAGAGTGTCACAGCATGCTCTGTAATCCCCTAGTGATGGTGGCCTTGGTGACGATGATCTTGCTGGAATACTGATGCCTTTTTTCCTCCCAGAAGCCCCAGAAGCCTATTGAAATGAAGGGGTGTGCACCTCTCACTGGCCTCTGTTTACCCTCTGGCTAACTGAAATTAGTTCTGGGCTTTCCAGGCAAATGTATCCATTTCGGGAGAGAGCTAGGAATAGGAAGGCTCTTTCTGCAGGCTCGGTGGGAAAGAGTCAGAGAGCTACATGCCTGAGGCATCTTTCTCCCTCCTTCGCTCATTGTGTTCCCTAACTTCTAACTCTCTGCCAGGCCAGGCCCTGTTTCTTTTACTGCCAACCCCCCCTAACCCCTCGTCTTCCACCTACTTCCCGCTCTATTATGCCTTCTCCTTTTTTGCTCTCTTCTGTGGCCCTTTGAAAATGAATGCAGGCCTAGCTAAGCCTCATGAAGGAAATCTACCAACAAAAGATGCATTCCTTTCTTATGGGAGGCGGGGTAGATCTAGAAGGGCATGGCGTAGGTTCCCTGGTAAAGGGAGGAAGAAAGAATAGAGGCGGCCAGGAAGTGCACGTTAGTGCCGGATGAGGATAAAAATGTCAGCCCATTGTGGGGTCCATTCCATCTTCCCCCTTCCTCATGGCCCCTTTCCCCACATTAGAACCCTCCCTCCACTATTCAGGGCCCACTTTATCCCACATCCCCATGCTTCTCTCGTTCTACCACCCCCCACTCACCCAGGCCGCTCCTCTTCTCCACAGGGACCTCTTCATCCAGCCCTACCTTCCCTTTTTGCCTACCCGGCCTCCTCCTTTATTTACTCTGCACTTCCTCTCCCCCACCTCTACAGTCCTGCCTCTTTTCCACCCTCCCATTACCAGGGAACTCATTACATAACCACTGAACCTTTTAGAAGGACTGGGTCCCCTCAACTGATTACCCAACTACTCTGTTTCTGTGCCGAAAGCAGGACTCGAACCCAGGCCCCCAGTGCTGTAACACAAGCACTTAACCTCTAGGCCACTGCAGTTAGCTGGTGTTTGGTGGAGCGGGGGGGCCAGATGGTCTATCCTCCTTGGCTCCAGTGAACATGTTTCACAACTGAAATGGTTATGCTCACGGGGGCATGCAGAAGAAAGATATATACGCCCAAAAGCTACCCTCAGAAGCACAGCCACCAGTGGCTCAAGTGGTAAGTGCTTGGTCTTGGAATGCTGGAGACCTGAGTTCTAATCCAATGTCTGCAATCTCCTGGGCATGTTTTTTTTTAATTAAAAAAATATATTTTTTAATTGAAAATGGGTATGCATTGCCCTGAGCAATCAGCCAACAGCCAATGCCCCTTCAATACCTGCATTCCTACTAGCAGTTGTGCCTTTGTTTTCTGCACTCTGGCCTAGGTAACACCCATACAAAAGTTTGTCTCTCTGGCCCCAGTTGACTGGAAAAAAACGAGGGGAAAAGGTGTAATCTACGGGTCATGGTTGATACAATAATTGCCCTGGGACTCAAACAGGACACCTTCACGAGGTGCTATGAGGTGACCACCGGCCCCTGCATAGCAAGCAAACCTGTATCAGCATCTCACCAGCAACTGAATGTGTCGCCTGCAGGCTACACATAAGAGGCTGCAGTAGGTGCATTAACCCATCGGGCTGTGGACCCTCCTTCCTCTGAGAGCAGGAAACTGAATTTCCATGTTGCCTTCCTTTGGCACATTTGATCTATCTTTCAACCCAATTCAGAGGATGTTTTGCTTCACGGAGAGATGATAATCATTGTGAGGTGTCAGCCACTAATAGCTAAGCAGGTCAGTTAAATCTTTGACTTTGTCATTGGGGTGTACTGATATGCGCTGGGCAGTCTTCTGTCCTGTGCTACTGTATGCATTCTTATTGCTGCTTGTTCACGATTCCTAAATGTAAACAGTGAAATATTTGAAAGACTCTTGATGCAACAAGCATTTCCCACTCTTTGCCCTGGGGGTGAGAGGGCTGCTTTCGGCCTTCAACACCCTCAACTTTGGAGTGGCCGGCTCCACCACTGAGAATGAGGGGCTAATCCTGGTCGGAAACGGGCAGAGGTCTGCGCCCTGCGTCCTCCACGCGTCCCTAACGCTCCCAAACGCGACCACAGCCCTTACGGGCACAGCCCTATGTCGGTGCAGCCTCTATGGTGCAGCCACCCAGGTAGCTTAGGGTTAGGATATGTGCTCTTCAACATAAGCCTGGCCAACCAGGCCCTGGAGAGTGTCACAGCATGCTCTGTAATCCCCTAGTGATGGTGGCCTTGGTGACGATGATCGTGCTGGAATACTGATGCCTTTTTTCCTCCCAGAAGCCCCAGAAGCCTATTGAAATGAAGGGGTGTGCACCTCTCACTGGCCTCTGTTTACCCTCTGGCTAACTGAAATTAGTTCTGGGCTTTCCAGGCAAATGTATCCATTTCGGGAGAGAGCTAGGAATAGGAAGGCTCTTTCTGCAGGCTCGGTGGGAAAGAGTCAGAGAGCTACATGCCTGAGGCATCTTTCTTCCTCCTTCGCTCATTGTGTTCCCTAACTTCTAACTCTCTGCCAGGCCAGGCCCTGTTTCTTTTACTGCCAACCCCCCCTAACCCCTCGTCTTCCACCTACTTCCCGCTCTATTATGCCTTCTCCTTTTTTGCTCTCTTCTGTGGCCCTTTGAAAATGAATGCAGGCCTAGCTAAGCCTCATGAAGGAAATCTACCAACAAAAGATGCATTCCTTTCTTATGGGAGGCGGGGTAGATCTAGAAGGGCATGGCGTAGGTTCCCTGGTAAAGGGAGGAAGAAAGAATAGAGGCGGCCAGGAAGTGCACGTTAGTGCCGGATGAGGATAAAAATGTCAGCCCATTGTGGGGTCCATTCCATCTTCCCCCTTCCTCATGGCCCCTTTCCCCACATTAGAACCCTCCCTCCACTATTCAGGGCCCACTTTATCCCACATCCCCATGCTTCTCTCGTTCTACCACCCCCCACTCACCCAGGCCGCTCCTCTTCTCCACAGGGACCTCTTCATCCAGCCCTACCTTCCCTTTTTGCCTACCCGGCCTCCTCCTTTATTTACTCTGCACTTCCTCTCCCCCACCTCTACAGTCCTGCCTCTTTTCCACCCTCCCATTACCAGGGAACTCATTACATAACCACTGAACCTTTTAGAAGGACTGGGTCCCCTCAACTGATTACCCAACTACTCTGTTTCTGTGCCGAAAGCAGGACTCGAACCCAGGCCCCCAGTGCTGTAACACAAGCACTTAACCTCTAGGCCACTGCAGTTAGCTGGTGTTTGGTGGAGCGGGGGGGCCAGATGGTCTATCCTCCTTGGCTCCAGTGAACATGTTTCACAACTGAAATGGTTATGCTCACGGGGGCATGCAGAAGAAAGATATATACGCCCAAAAGCTACCCTCAGAAGCACAGCCACCAGTGGCTCAAGTGGTAAGTGCTTGGTCTTGGAATGCTGGAGACCTGAGTTCTAATCCAATGTCTGCAATCTCCTGGGCATGTTTTTTTTAAATTAAAAAAATATATTTTTTAATTGAAAATGGGTATGCATTGCCCTGAGCAATCAGCCAACAGCCAATGCCCCTTCAATACCTGCATTCCTACTAGCAGTTGTGCCTTTGTTTTCTGCACTCTGGCCTAGGTAACACCCATACAAAAGTTTGTCTCTCTGGCCCCAGTTGACTGGAAAAAAACGAGGGGAAAAGGTGTAATCTACGGGTCATGGTTGATACAATAATTGCCCTGGGACTCAAACAGGACACCTTCACGAGGTGCTATGAGGTGACCACCGGCCCCTGCATAGCAAGCAAACCTGTATCAGCATCTCACCAGCAACTGAATGTGTCGCCTGCAGGCTACACATAAGAGGCTGCAGTAGGTGCATTAACCCATCGGGCTGTGGACCCTCCTTCCTCTGAGAGCAGGAAACTGAATTTCCATGTTGCCTTCCTTTGGCACATTTGATCTATCTTTCAACCCAATTCAGAGGATGTTTTGCTTCACGGAGAGATGATAATCATTGTGAGGTGTCAGCCACTAATAGCTAAGCAGGTCAGTTAAATCTTTGACTTTGTCATTGGGGTGTACTGATATGCGCTGGGCAGTCTTCTGTCCTGTGCTACTGTATGCATTCTTATTGCTGCTTGTTCACGATTCCTAAATGTAAACAGTGAAATATTTGAAAGACTCTTGATGCAACAAGCATTTCCCACTCTTTGCCCTGGGGGTGAGAGGGCTGCTTTCGGCCTTCAACACCCTCAATTTTGGAGTGGCCGGCTCCACCACTGAGAATGAGGGGCTAATCCTGGTCGGAAACGGGCAGAGGTCTGCGCCCTGCGTCCTCCACGCGTCCCTAACGCTCCCAAACGCGACCACAGCCCTTACGGGCACAGCCCTATGTCGGTGCAGCCTCTATGGTGCAGCCACCCAGGTAGCTTAGGGTTAGGATATGTGCTCTTCAACATAAGCCTGGCCAACCAGGCCCTGGAGAGTGTCACAGCATGCTCTGTAATCCCCTAGTGATGGTGGCCTTGGTGACGATGATCTTGCTGGAATACTGATGCCTTTTTTCCTCCCAGAAGCCCCAGAAGCCTATTGAAATGAAGGGGTGTGCACCTCTCACTGGCCTCTGTTTACCCTCTGGCTAACTGAAATTAGTTCTGGGCTTTCCAGGCAAATGTATCCATTTCGGGAGAGAGCTAGGAATAGGAAGGCTCTTTCTGCAGGCTCGGTGGGAAAGAGTCAGAGAGCTACATGCCTGAGGCATCTTTCTACCTCCTTCGCTCATTGTGTTCCCTAACTTCTAACTCTCTGCCAGGCCAGGCCCTGTTTCTTTTACTGCCAACCCCCCCTAACCCCTCGTCTTCCACCTACTTCCCGCTCTATTATGCCTTCTCCTTTTTTGCTCTCTTCTGTGGCCCTTTGAAAATGAATGCAGGCCTAGCTAAGCCTCATGAAGGAAATCTACCAACAAAAGATGCATTCCTTTCTTATGGGAGGCGGGGTAGATCTAGAAGGGCATGGCGTAGGTTCCCTGGTAAAGGGAGGAAGAAAGAATAGAGGCGGCCAGGAAGTGCACGTTAGTGCCGGATGAGGATAAAAATGTCAGCCCATTGTGGGGTCCATTCCATCTTCCCCCTTCCTCATGGCCCCTTTCCCCACATTAGAACCCTCCCTCCACTATTCAGGGCCCACTTTATCCCACATCCCCATGCTTCTCTCGTTCTACCACCCCCCACTCACCCAGGCCGCTCCTCTTCTCCACAGGGACCTCTTCATCCAGCCCTACCTTCCCTTTTTGCCTACCCGGCCTCCTCCTTTATTTACTCTGCACTTCCTCTCCCCCACCTCTACAGTCCTGCCTCTTTTCCACCCTCCCATTACCAGGGAACTCATTACATAACCACTGAACCTTTTAGAAGGACTGGGTCCCCTCAACTGATTACCCAACTACTCTGTTTCTGTGCCGAAAGCAGGACTCGAACCCAGGCCCCCAGTGCTGTAACACAAGCACTTAACCTCTAGGCCACTGCAGTTAGCTGGTGTTTGGTGGAGCGGGGGGGCCAGATGGTCTATCCTCCTTGGCTCCAGTGAACATGTTTCACAACTGAAATGGTTATGCTCACGGGGGCATGCAGAAGAAAGATATATACGCCCAAAAGCTACCCTCAGAAGCACAGCCACCAGTGGCTCAAGTGGTAAGTGCTTGGTCTTGGAATGCTGGAGACCTGAGTTCTAATCCAATGTCTGCAATCTCCTGGGCATGTTTTTTTTTAATTAAAAAAATATATTTTTTAATTGAAAATGGGTATGCATTGCCCTGAGCAATCAGCCAACAGCCAATGCCCCTTCAATACCTGCATTCCTACTAGCAGTTGTGCCTTTGTTTTCTGCACTCTGGCCTAGGTAACACCCATACAAAAGTTTGTCTCTCTGGCCCCAGTTGACTGGAAAAAAACGAGGGGAAAAGGTGTAATCTACGGGTCATGGTTGATACAATAATTGCCCTGGGACTCAAACAGGACACCTTCACGAGGTGCTATGAGGTGACCACCGGCCCCTGCATAGCAAGCAAACCTGTATCAGCATCTCACCAGCAACTGAATGTGTCGCCTGCAGGCTACACATAAGAGGCTGCAGTAGGTGCATTAACCCATCGGGCTGTGGACCCTCCTTCCTCTGAGAGCAGGAAACTGAATTTCCATGTTGCCTTCCTTTGGCACATTTGATCTATCTTTCAACCCAATTCAGAGGATGTTTTGCTTCACGGAGAGATGATAATCATTGTGAGGTGTCAGCCACTAATAGCTAAGCAGGTCAGTTAAATCTTTGACTTTGTCATTGGGGTGTACTGATATGCGCTGGGCAGTCTTCTGTCCTGTGCTACTGTATGCATTCTTATTGCTGCTTGTTCACGATTCCTAAATGTAAACAGTGAAATATTTGAAAGACTCTTGATGCAACAAGCATTTCCCACTCTTTGCCCTGGGGGTGAGAGGGCTGCTTTCGGCCTTCAACACCCTCAATTTTGGAGTGGCCGGCTCCACCACTGAGAATGAGGGGCTAATCCTGGTCGGAAACGGGCAGAGGTCTGCGCCCTGCGTCCTCCACGCGTCCCTAACGCTCCCAAACGCGACCACAGCCCTTACGGGCACAGCCCTATGTCGGTGCAGCCTCTATGGTGCAGCCACCCAGGTAGCTTAGGGTTAGGATATGTGCTCTTCAACATAAGCCTGGCCAACCAGGCCCTGGAGAGTGTCACAGCATGCTCTGTAATCCCCTAGTGATGGTGGCCTTGGTGACGATGATCTTGCTGGAATACTGATGCCTTTTTTCCTCCCAGAAGCCCCAGAAGCCTATTGAAATGAAGGGGTGTGCACCTCTCACTGGCCTCTGTTTACCCTCTGGCTAACTGAAATTAGTTCTGGGCTTTCCAGGCAAATGTATCCATTTCGGGAGAGAGCTAGGAATAGGAAGGCTCTTTCTGCAGGCTCGGTGGGAAAGAGTCAGAGAGCTACATGCCTGAGGCATCTTTCTTCCTCCTTCGCTCATTGTGTTCCCTAACTTCTAACTCTCTGCCAGGCCAGGCCCTGTTTCTTTTACTGCCAACCCCCCCTAACCCCTCGTCTTCCACCTACTTCCCGCTCTATTATGCCTTCTCCTTTTTTGCTCTCTTCTGTGGCCCTTTGAAAATGAATGCAGGCCTAGCTAAGCCTCATGAAGGAAATCTACCAACAAAAGATGCATTCCTTTCTTATGGGAGGCGGGGTAGATCTAGAAGGGCATGGCGTAGGTTCCCTGGTAAAGGGAGGAAGAAAGAATAGAGGCGGCCAGGAAGTGCACGTTAGTGCCGGATGAGGATAAAAATGTCAGCCCATTGTGGGGTCCATTCCATCTTCCCCCTTCCTCATGGCCCCTTTCCCCACATTAGAACCCTCCCTCCACTATTCAGGGCCCACTTTATCCCACATCCCCATGCTTCTCTCGTTCTACCACCCCCCACTCACCCAGGCCGCTCCTCTTCTCCACAGGGACCTCTTCATCCAGCCCTACCTTCCCTTTTTGCCTACCCGGCCTCCTCCTTTATTTACTCTGCACTTCCTCTCCCCCACCTCTACAGTCCTGCCTCTTTTCCACCCTCCCATTACCAGGGAACTCATTACATAACCACTGAACCTTTTAGAAGGACTGGGTCCCCTCAACTGATTACCCAACTACTCTGTTTCTGTGCCGAAAGCAGGACTCGAACCCAGGCCCCCAGTGCTGTAACACAAGCACTTAACCTCTAGGCCACTGCAGTTAGCTGGTGTTTGGTGGAGCGGGGGGGCCAGATGGTCTATCCTCCTTGGCTCCAGTGAACATGTTTCACAACTGAAATGGTTATGCTCACGGGGGCATGCAGAAGAAAGATATATACGCCCAAAAGCTACCCTCAGAAGCACAGCCACCAGTGGCTCAAGTGGTAAGTGCTTGGTCTTGGAATGCTGGAGACCTGAGTTCTAATCCAATGTCTGCAATCTCCTGGGCATGTTTTTTTTAAATTAAAAAAATATATTCTTTAATTGAAAATGGGTATGCATTGCCCTGAGCAATCAGCCAACAGCCAATGCCCCTTCAATACCTGCATTCCTACTAGCAGTTGTGCCTTTGTTTTCTGCACTCTGGCCTAGGTAACACCCATACAAAAGTTTGTCTCTCTGGCCCCAGTTGACTGGAAAAAAACGAGGGGAAAAGGTGTAATCTACGGGTCATGGTTGATACAATAATTGCCCTGGGACTCAAACAGGACACCTTCACGAGGTGCTATGAGGTGACCACCGGCCCCTGCATAGCAAGCAAACCTGTATCAGCATCTCACCAGCAACTGAATGTGTCGCCTGCAGGCTACACATAAGAGGCTGCAGTAGGTGCATTAACCCATCGGGCTGTGGACCCTCCTTCCTCTGAGAGCAGGAAACTGAATTTCCATGTTGCCTTCCTTTGGCACATTTGATCTATCTTTCAACCCAATTCAGAGGATGTTTTGCTTCACGGAGAGATGATAATCATTGTGAGGTGTCAGCCACTAATAGCTAAGCAGGTCAGTTAAATCTTTGACTTTGTCATTGGGGTGTACTGATATGCGCTGGGCAGTCTTCTGTCCTGTGCTACTGTATGCATTCTTATTGCTGCTTGTTCACGATTCCTAAATGTAAACAGTGAAATATTTGAAAGACTCTTGATGCAACAAGCATTTCCCACTCTTTGCCCTGGGGGTGAGAGGGCTGCTTTCGGCCTTCAACACCCTCAATTTTGGAGTGGCCGGCTCCACCACTGAGAATGAGGGGCTAATCCTGGTCGGAAACGGGCAGAGGTCTGCGCCCTGCGTCCTCCACGCGTCCCTAACGCTCCCAAACGCGACCACAGCCCTTACGGGCACAGCCCTATGTCGGTGCAGCCTCTATGGTGCAGCCACCCAGGTAGCTTAGGGTTAGGATATGTGCTCTTCAACATAAGCCTGGCCAACCAGGCCCTGGAGAGTGTCACAGCATGCTCTGTAATCCCCTAGTGATGGTGGCCTTGGTGACGATGATCTTGCTGGAATACTGATGCCTTTTTTCCTCCCAGAAGCCCCAGAAGCCTATTGAAATGAAGGGGTGTGCACCTCTCACTGGCCTCTGTTTACCCTCTGGCTAACTGAAATTAGTTCTGGGCTTTCCAGGCAAATGTATCCATTTCGGGAGAGAGCTAGGAATAGGAAGGCTCTTTCTGCAGGCTCGGTGGGAAAGAGTCAGAGAGCTACATGCCTGAGGCATCTTTCTACCTCCTTCGCTCATTGTGTTCCCTAACTTCTAACTCTCTGCCAGGCCAGGCCCTGTTTCTTTTACTGCCAACCCCCCCTAACCCCTCGTCTTCCACCTACTTCCCGCTCTATTATGCCTTCTCCTTTTTTGCTCTCTTCTGTGGCCCTTTGAAAATGAATGCAGGCCTAGCTAAGCCTCATGAAGGAAATCTACCAACAAAAGATGCATTCCTTTCTTATGGGAGGCGGGGTAGATCTAGAAGGGCATGGCGTAGGTTCCCTGGTAAAGGGAGGAAGAAAGAATAGAGGCGGCCAGGAAGTGCACGTTAGTGCCGGATGAGGATAAAAATGTCAGCCCATTGTGGGGTCCATTCCATCTTCCCCCTTCCTCATGGCCCCTTTCCCCACATTAGAACCCTCCCTCCACTATTCAGGGCCCACTTTATCCCACATCCCCATGCTTCTCTCGTTCTACCACCCCCCACTCACCCAGGCCGCTCCTCTTCTCCACAGGGACCTCTTCATCCAGCCCTACCTTCCCTTTTTGCCTACCCGGCCTCCTCCTTTATTTACTCTGCACTTCCTCTCCCCCACCTCTACAGTCCTGCCTCTTTTCCACCCTCCCATTACCAGGGAACTCATTACATAACCACTGAACCTTTTAGAAGGACTGGGTCCCCTCAACTGATTACCCAACTACTCTGTTTCTGTGCCGAAAGCAGGACTCGAACCCAGGCCCCCAGTGCTGTAACACAAGCACTTAACCTCTAGGCCACTGCAGTTAGCTGGTGTTTGGTGGAGCGGGGGGGCCAGATGGTCTATCCTCCTTGGCTCCAGTGAACATGTTTCACAACTGAAATGGTTATGCTCACGGGGGCATGCAGAAGAAAGATATATACGCCCAAAAGCTACCCTCAGAAGCACAGCCACCAGTGGCTCAAGTGGTAAGTGCTTGGTCTTGGAATGCTGGAGACCTGAGTTCTAATCCAATGTCTGCAATCTCCTGGGCATGTTTTTTTTTAATTAAAAAAATATATTTTTTAATTGAAAATGGGTATGCATTGCCCTGAGCAATCAGCCAACA
Organism: Ambystoma mexicanum; assembly: GCF_040938575.1. Classification (NCBI taxonomy): domain Eukaryota; kingdom Metazoa; phylum Chordata; class Amphibia; order Caudata; family Ambystomatidae; genus Ambystoma; species Ambystoma mexicanum. The sequence goes on along the minus strand of NC_090926.1, from coordinate 199,433,479 downwards.
GCCAATGCCCCTTCAATACCTGCATTCCTACTAGCAGTTGTGCCTTTGTTTTCTGCACTCTGGCCTAGGTAACACCCATACAAAAGTTTGTCTCTCTGGCCCCAGTTGACTGGAAAAAAACGAGGGGAAAAGGTGTAATCTACGGGTCATGGTTGATACAATAATTGCCCTGGGACTCAAACAGGACACCTTCACGAGGTGCTATGAGGTGACCACCGGCCCCTGCATAGCAAGCAAACCTGTATCAGCATCTCACCAGCAACTGAATGTGTCGCCTGCAGGCTACACATAAGAGGCTGCAGTAGGTGCATTAACCCATCGGGCTGTGGACCCTCCTTCCTCTGAGAGCAGGAAACTGAATTTCCATGTTGCCTTCCTTTGGCACATTTGATCTATCTTTCAACCCAATTCAGAGGATGTTTTGCTTCACGGAGAGATGATAATCATTGTGAGGTGTCAGCCACTAATAGCTAAGCAGGTCAGTTAAATCTTTGACTTTGTCATTGGGGTGTACTGATATGCGCTGGGCAGTCTTCTGTCCTGTGCTACTGTATGCATTCTTATTGCTGCTTGTTCACGATTCCTAAATGTAAACAGTGAAATATTTGAAAGACTCTTGATGCAACAAGCATTTCCCACTCTTTGCCCTGGGGGTGAGAGGGCTGCTTTCGGCCTTCAACACCCTCAATTTTGGAGTGGCCGGCTCCACCACTGAGAATGAGGGGCTAATCCTGGTCGGAAATGGGCAGAGGTCTGCGCCCTGCGTCCTCCACGCGTCCCTAACGCTCCCAAACGCGACCACAGCCCTTACGGGCACAGCCCTATGTCGGTGCAGCCTCTATGGTGCAGCCACCCAGGTAGCTTAGGGTTAGGATATGTGCTCTTCAACATAAGCCTGGCCAACCAGGCCCTGGAGAGTGTCACAGCATGCTCTGTAATCCCATAGTGATGGTGGCCTTGGTGACGATGATCTTGCTGGAATACTGATGCCTTTTTTCCTCCCAGAAGCCCCAGAAGCCTATTGAAATGAAGGGGTGTGCACCTCTCACTGGCCTCTGTTTACCCTCTGGCTAACTGAAATTAGTTCTGGGCTTTCCAGGCAAATGTATCCATTTCGGGAGAGAGCTAGGAATAGGAAGGCTCTTTCTGCAGGCTCGGTGGGAAAGAGTCAGAGAGCTACATGCCTGAGGCATCTTTCTTCCTCCTTCGCTCATTGTGTTCCCTAACTTCTAACTCTCTGCCAGGCCAGGCCCTGTTTCTTTTACTGCCAACCCCCCCTAACCCCTCGTCTTCCACGTACTTCCCGCTCTATTATGCCTTCTCCTTTTTTGCTCTCTTCTGTGGCCCTTTGAAAATGAATGCAGGCCTAGCTAAGCCTCATGAAGGAAATCTACCAACAAAAGATGCATTCCTTTCTTATGGGAGGCGGGGTAGATCTAGAAGGGCATGGCGTAGGTTCCCTGGTAAAGGGAGGAAGAAAGAATAGAGGCGGCCAGGAAGTGCACGTTAGTGCCGGATGAGGAAAAAATTGTCAGCCCATTGTGGGGTCCATTCCATCTTCCCCCTTCCTCATGGCCCCTTTCCCCACATTAGAACCATCCCTCCACTATTCAGGGCCCACTTTATCCCACATCCCCATGCTTCTCTCGTTCTAACACCCCCCACTCACCCAGGCCGCTCCTCTTCTCCACAGGGACCTCTTCATCCAGCCCTACCTTCCCTTTTTGCCTACCCGGCCTCCTCCTTTATTTACTCTGCACTTCCTCTCCCCCACCTCTACAGTCCTGCCTCTTTTCCACCCTCCCATTACCAGGGAACTCATTACATAACCACTGAACCTTTTAGAAGGACTGGGTCCCCTCAACTGATTACCCAACTACTCTGTTTCTGTGCCGAAAGCAGGACTCGAACCCAGGCCCCCAGTGCTGTAACACAAGCACTTAACCTCTAGGCCACTGCAGTTAGCTGGTGTTTGGTGGAGCGGGGGGGCCAGATGGTCTATCCTCCTTGGCTCCAGTGAACATGTTTCACAACTGAAATGGTTATGCTCACGGGGGCATGCAGAAGAAAGATATATACGCCCAAAAGCTACCCTCAGAAGCACAGCCACCAGTGGCTCAAGTGGTAAGTGCTTGGTCTTGGAATGCTGGAGACCTGAGTTCTAATCCAATGTCTGCAATCTCCTGGGCATGTTTTTTTTTAATTAAAAAAATATATTTTTTAATTGAAAATGGGTATGCATTGCCCTGAGCAATCAGCCAACAGCCAATGCCCCTTCAATACCTGCATTCCTACTAGCAGTTGTGCCTTTGTTTTCTGCACTCTGGCCTAGGTAACACCCATACAAAAGTTTGTCTCTCTGGCCCCAGTTGACTGGAAAAAAACGAGGGGAAAAGGTGTAATCTACGGGTCATGGTTGATACAATAATTGCCCTGGGACTCAAACAGGACACCTTCACGAGGTGCTATGAGGTGACCACCGGCCCCTGCATAGCAAGCAAACCTGTATCAGCATCTCACCAGCAACTGAATGTGTCGCCTGCAGGCTACACATAAGAGGCTGCAGTAGGTGCATTAACCCATCGGGCTGTGGACCCTCCTTCCTCTGAGAGCAGGAAACTGAATTTCCATGTTGCCTTCCTTTGGCACATTTGATCTATCTTTCAACCCAATTCAGAGGATGTTTTGCTTCACGGAGAGATGATAATCATTGTGAGGTGTCAGCCACTAATAGCTAAGCAGGTCAGTTAAATCTTTGACTTTGTCATTGGGGTGTACTGATATGCGCTGGGCAGTCTTCTGTCCTGTGCTACTGTATGCATTCTTATTGCTGCTTGTTCACGATTCCTAAATGTAAACAGTGAAATATTTGAAAGACTCTTGATGCAACAAGCATTTCCCACTCTTTGCCCTGGGGGTGAGAGGGCTGCTTTCGGCCTTCAACACCCTCAATTTTGGAGTGGCCGGCTCCACCACTGAGAATGAGGGGCTAATCCTGGTCGGAAACGGGCAGAGGTCTGCGCCCTGCGTCCTCCACGCGTCCCTAACGCTCCCAAACGCGACTACAGCCCTTACGGGCACAGCCCTATGTCGGTGCAGCCTCTATGGTGCAGCCACCCAGGTAGCTTAGGGTTAGGATATGTGCTCTTCAACATAAGCCTGGCCAACCAGGCCCTGGAGAGTGTCACAGCATGCTCTGTAATCCCCTAGTGATGGTGGCCTTGGTGACGATGATCTTGCTGGAATACTGATGCCTTTTTTCCTCCCAGAAGCCCCAGAAGCCTATTGAAATGAAGGGGTGTGCACCTCTCACTGGCCTCTGTTTACCCTCTGGCTAACTGAAATTAGTTCTGGGCTTTCCAGGCAAATGTATCCATTTCGGGAGAGAGCTAGGAATAGGAAGGCTCTTTCTGCAGGCTCGGTGGGAAAGAGTCAGAGAGCTACATGCCTGAGGCATCTTTCTTCCTCCTTCGCTCATTGTGTTCCCTAACTTCTAACTCTCTGCCAGGCCAGGCCCTGTTTCTTTTACTGCCAACCCCCCCTAACCCCTCGTCTTACACCTACTTCCCGCTCTATTATGCCTTCTCCTTTTTTGCTCTCTTCTGTGGCCCTTTGAAAATGAATGCAGGCCTAGCTAAGCCTCATGAAGGAAATCTACCAACAAAAGGTGCATTCCTTGCTTATGGGAGGCGGGGTAGATCTAGAAGGGCATGGCGTAGGTTCCCTGGTAAAGGGAGGAAGAAAGAATAGAGGCGGCCAGGAAGTGCACGTTAGTGCCGGATGAGGATAAAAATGTCAGCCCATTGTGGGGTCCATTCCATCTTCCCCCTTCCTCATGGCCCCTTTCCCCACATTAGAACCATCCCTCCACTATTCAGGGCCCACTTTATCCCACATCCCCATGCTTCTCTCGTTCTAACACCCCCCACTCACCCAGGCCGCTCCTCTTCTCCACAGGGACCTCTTCATCCAGCCCTACCTTCCCTTTTTGCCTACCCGGCCTCCTCCTTTATTTACTCTGCACTTCCTCTCCCCCACCTCTACAGTCCTGCCTCTTTTCCACCCTCCCATTACCAGGGAACTCATTACATAACCACTGAACCTTTTAGAAGGACTGGGTCCCCTCAACTGATTACCCAACTACTCTGTTTCTGTGCCGAAAGCAGGACTCGAACCCAGGCCCCCAGTGCTGTAACACAAGCACTTAACCTCTAGGCCACTGCAGTTAGCTGGTGTTTGGTGGAGCGGGGGGGCCAGATGGTCTATCCTCCTTGGCTCCAGTGAACATGTTTCACAACTGAAATGGTTATGCTCACGGGGGCATGCAGAAGAAAGATATATACGCCCAAAAGCTACCCTCAGAAGCACAGCCACCAGTGGCTCAAGTGGTAAGTGCTTGGTCTTGGAATGCTGGAGACCTGAGTTCTAATCCAATGTCTGCAATCTCCTGGGCATGTTTTTTTTTAATTAAAAAAATATATTTTTTAATTGAAAATGGGTATGCATTGCCCTGAGCAATCAGCCAACAGCCAATGCCCCTTCAATACCTGCATTCCTACTAGCAGTTGTGCCTTTGTTTTCTGCACTCTGGCCTAGGTAACACCCATACAAAAGTTTGTCTCTCTGGCCCCAGTTGACTGGAAAAAAACGAGGGGAAAAGGTGTAATCTACGGGTCATGGTTGATACAATAATTGCCCTGGGACTCAAACAGGACACCTTCACGAGGTGCTATGAGGTGACCACCGGCCCCTGCATAGCAAGCAAACCTGTATCAGCATCTCACCAGCAACTGAATGTGTCGCCTGCAGGCTACACATAAGAGGCTGCAGTAGGTGCATTAACCCATCGGGCTGTGGACCCTCCTTCCTCTGAGAGCAGGAAACTGAATTTCCATGTTGCCTTCCTTTGGCACATTTGATCTATCTTTCAACCCAATTCAGAGGATGTTTTGCTTCACGGAGAGATGATAATCATTGTGAGGTGTCAGCCACTAATAGCTAAGCAGGTCAGTTAAATCTTTGACTTTGTCATTGGGGTGTACTGATATGCGCTGGGCAGTCTTCTGTCCTGTGCTACTGTATGCATTCTTATTGCTGCTTGTTCACGATTCCTAAATGTAAACAGTGAAATATTTGAAAGACTCTTGATGCAACAAGCATTTCCCACTCTTTGCCCTGGGGGTGAGAGGGCTGCTTTCGGCCTTCAACACCCTCAATTTTGGAGTGGCCGGCTCCACCACTGAGAATGAGGGGCTAATCCTGGTCGGAAACGGGCAGAGGTCTGCGCCCTGCGTCCTCCACGCGTCCCTAACGCTCCCAAACGCGACCACAGCCCTTACGGGCACAGCCCTATGTCGGTGCAGCCTCTATGGTGCAGCCACCCAGGTAGCTTAGGGTTAGGATATGTGCTCTTCAACATAAGCCTGGCCAACCAGGCCCTGGAGAGTGTCACAGCATGCTCTGTAATCCCCTAGTGATGGTGGCCTTGGTGACGATGATCTTGCTGGAATACTGATGCCTTTTTTCCTCCCAGAAGCCCCAGAAGCCTATTGAAATGAAGGGGTGTGCACCTCTCACTGGCCTCTGTTTACCCTCTGGCTAACTGAAATTAGTTCTGGGCTTTCCAGGCAAATGTATCCATTTCGGGAGAGAGCTAGGAATAGGAATGCTCTTTCTGCAGGCTCGGTGGGAAAGAGTCAGAGAGCTACATGCCTGAGGCATCTTTCTTCCTCCTTCGCTCATTGTGTTCCCTAACTTCTAACTCTCTGCCAGGCCAGGCCCTGTTTCTTTTACTGCCAACCCCCCCTAGCCCCTCGTCTTCCACCTACTTCCCGCTCTATTATGCCTTCTCCTTTTTTGCTCTCTTCTGTGGCCCTTTGAAAATGAATGCAGGCCTAGCTAAGCCTCATGAAGGAAATCTACCAACAAAAGATGCATTCCTTTCTTATGGGAGGCGGGGTAGATCTAGAAGGGCATGGCGTAGGTTCCCTGGTAAAGGGAGGAAGAAAGAATAGAGGCGGCCAGGAAGTGCACGTTAGTGCCGGATGAGGATAAAAATGTCAGCCCATTGTGGGGTCCATTCCATCTTCCCCCTTCCTCATGGCCCCTTTCCCCACATTAGAACCCTCCCTCCACTATTCAGGGCCCACTTTATCCCACATCCCCATGCTTCTCTCGTTCTACCACCCCCCACTCACCCAGGCCGCTCCTCTTCTCCACAGGGACCTCTTCATCCAGCCCTACCTTCCCTTTTTGCCTACCCGGCCTCCTCCTTTATTTACTCTGCACTTCCTCTCCCCCACCTCTACAGTCCTGCCTCTTTTCCACCCTCCCATTACCAGGGAACTCATTACATAACCACTGAACCTTTTAGAAGGACTGGGTCCCCTCAACTGATTACCCAACTACTCTGTTTCTGTGCCGAAAGCAGGACTCGAACCCAGGCCCCCAGTGCTGTAACACAAGCACTTAACCTCTAGGCCACTGCAGTTAGCTGGTGTTTGGTGGAGCGGGGGGGCCAGATGGTCTATCCTCCTTGGCTCCAGTGAACATGTTTCACAACTGAAATGGTTATGCTCACGGGGGCATGCAGAAGAAAGATATATACGCCCAAAAGCTACCCTCAGAAGCACAGCCACCAGTGGCTCAAGTGGTAAGTGCTTGGTCTTGGAATGCTGGAGACCTGAGTTCTAATCCAATGTCTGCAATCTCCTGGGCATGTTTTTTTTTAATTAAAAAAATATATTTTTTAATTGAAAATGGGTATGCATTGCCCTGAGCAATCAGCCAACAGCCAATGCCCCTTCAATACCTGCATTCCTACTAGCAGTTGTGCCTTTGTTTTCTGCACTCTGGCCTAGGTAACACCCATACAAAAGTTTGTCTCTCTGGCCCCAGTTGACTGGAAAAAAACGAGGGGAAAAGGTGTAATCTACGGGTCATGGTTGATACAATAATTGCCCTGGGACTCAAACAGGACACCTTCACGAGGTGCTATGAGGTGACCACCGGCCCCTGCATAGCAAGCAAACCTGTATCAGCATCTCACCAGCAACTGAATGTGTCGCCTGCAGGCTACACATAAGAGGCTGCAGTAGGTGCATTAACCCATCAGGCTGTGGACCCTCCTTCCTCTGAGAGCAGGAAACTGAATTTCCATGTTGCCTTCCTTTGGCACATTTGATCTATCTTTCAACCCAATTCAGAGGATGTTTTGCTTCACGGAGAGATGATAATCATTGTGAGGTGTCAGCCACTAATAGCTAAGCAGGTCAGTTAAATCTTTGACTTTGCAATTGGGGTGTACTGATATGCGCTGGGCAGTCTTCTGTCCTGTGCTACTGTATGCATTCTTATTGCTGCTTGTTCACGATTCCTAAATGTAAACAGTGAAATATTTGAAAGACTCTTGATGCAACAAGCATTTCCCACTCTTTGCCCTGGGGGTGAGAGGGCTGCTTTCGGCCTTCAACACCCTCAATTTTGGAGTGGCCGGCTCCACCACTGAGAATGAGGGGCTAATCCTGGTCGGAAACGGGCAGAGGTCTGCGCCCTGCGTCCTCCACGCGTCCCTAACGCTCCCAAACGCGACCACAGCCCTTACGGGCACAGCCCTATGTCGGTGCAGCCTCTATGGTGCAGCCACCCAGGTAGCTTAGGGTTAGGATATGTGCTCTTCAACATAAGCCTGGCCAACCAGGCCCTGGAGAGTGTCACAGCATGCTCTGTAATCCCCTAGTGATGGTGGCCTTGGTGACGATGATCTTGCTGGCATACTGATGCCTTTTTTCCTCCCAGAAGCCCCAGAAGCCTATTGAAATGAAGGGGTGTGCACCTCTCACTGGCCTCTGTTTACCCTCTGGCTAACTGAAATTAGTTCTGGGCTTTCCAGGCAAATGTATCCATTTCGGGAGAGAGCTAGGAATAGGAAGGCTCTTTCTGCAGGCTCGGTGGGAAAGAGTCAGAGAGCTACATGCCTGAGGCATCTTTCTTCCTCCTTCGCTCATTGTGTTCCCTAACTTCTAACTCTCTGCCAGGCCAGGCCCTGTTTCTTTTACTGCCAACCCCCCCTAGCCCCTCGTCTTCCACCTACTTCCCGCTCTATTATGCCTTCTCCTTTTTTGCTCTCTTCTGTGGCCCTTTGAAAATGAATGCAGGCCTAGCTAAGCCTCATGAAGGAAATCTACCAACAAAAGATGCATTCCTTTCTTATGGGAGGCGGGGTAGATCTAGAAGGGCATGGCGTAGGTTCCCTGGTAAAGGGAGGAAGAAAGAATAGAGGCGGCCAGGAAGTGCACGTTAGTGCCGGATGAGGATAAAAATGTCAGCCCATTGTGGGGTCCATTCCATCTTCCCCCTTCCTCATGGCCCCTTTCCCCACATTAGAACCCTCCCTCCACTATTCAGGGCCCACTTTATCCCACATCCCCATGCTTCTCTCGTTCTACCACCCCCCACTCACCCAGGCCGCTCCTCTTCTCCACAGGGACCTCTTCATCCAGCCCTACCTTCCCTTTTTGCCTACCCGGCCTCCTCCTTTATTTACTCTGCACTTCCTCTCCCCCACCTCTACAGTCCTGCCTCTTTTCCACCCTCCCATTACCAGGGAACTCATTACATAACCACTGAACCTTTTAGAAGGACTGGGTCCCCTCAACTGATTACCCAACTACTCTGTTTCTGTGCCGAAAGCAGGACTCGAACCCAGGCCCCCAGTGCTGTAACACAAGCACTTAACCTCTAGGCCACTGCAGTTAGCTGGTGTTTGGTGGAGCGGGGGGGCCAGATGGTCTATCCTCCTTGGCTCCAGTGAACATGTTTCACAACTGAAATGGTTATGCTCACGGGGGCATGCAGAAGAAAGATATATACGCCCAAAAGCTACCCTCAGAAGCACAGCCACCAGTGGCTCAAGTGGTAAGTGCTTGGTCTTGGAATGCTGGAGACCTGAGTTCTAATCCAATGTCTGCAATCTCCTGGGCATGTTTTTTTTTAATTAAAAAAATATATTTTTTAATTGAAAATGGGTATGCATTGCCCTGAGCAATCAGCCAACAGCCAATGCCCCTTCAATACCTGCATTCCTACTAGCAGTTGTGCCTTTGTTTTCTGCACTCTGGCCTAGGTAACACCCATACAAAAGTTTGTCTCTCTGGCCCCAGTTGACTGGAAAAAAACGAGGGGAAAAGGTGTAATCTACGGGTCATGGTTGATACAATAATTGCCCTGGGACTCAAACAGGACACCTTCACGAGGTGCTATGAGGTGACCACCGGCCCCTGCATAGCAAGCAAACCTGTATCAGCATCTCACCAGCAACTGAATGTGTCGCCTGCAGGCTACACATAAGAGGCTGCAGTAGGTGCATTAACCCATTGGGCTGTGGACCCTCCTTCCTCTGAGAGCAGGAAACTGAATTTCCATGTTGCCTTCCTTTGGCACATTTGATCTATCTTTCAACCCAATTCAGAGGATGTTTTGCTTCACGGAGAGATGATAATCATTGTGAGGTGTCAGCCACTAATAGCTAAGCAGGTCAGTTAAATCTTTGACTTTGTCATTGGGGTGTACTGATATGCGCTGGGCAGTCTTCTGTCCTGTGCTACTGTATGCATTCTTATTGCTGCTTGTTCACGATTCCTAAATGTAAACAGTGAAATATTTGAAAGACTCTTGATGCAACAAGCATTTCCCACTCTTTGCCCTGGGGGTGAGAGGGCTGCTTTCGGCCTTCAACACCCTCAATTTTGGAGTGGCCGGCTCCACCACTGAGAATGAGGGGCTAATCCTGGTCGGAAACGGGCAGAGGTCTGCGCCCTGCGTCCTCCACGCGTCCCTAACGCTCCCAAACGCGACCACAGCCCTTACGGGCACAGCCCTATGTCGGTGCAGCCTCTATGGTGCAGCCACCCAGGTAGCTTAGGGTTAGGATATGTGCTCTTCAACATAAGCCTGGCCAACCAGGCCCTGGAGAGTGTCACAGCATGCTCTGTAATCCCCTAGTGATGGTGGCCTTGGTGACGATGATCTTGCTGGAATACTGATGCCTTTTTTCCTCCCAGAAGCCCCAGAAGCCTATTGAAATGAAGGGGTGTGCACCTCTCACTGGCCTCTGTTTACCCTCTGGCTAACTGAAATTAGTTCTGGGCTTTCCAGGCAAATGTATCCATTTCGGGAGAGAGCTAGGAATAGGAAGGCTCTTTCTGCAGGCTCGGTGGGAAAGAGTCAGAGAGCTACATGCCTGAGGCATCTTTCTTCCTCCTTCGCTCATTGTGTTCCCTAACTTCTAACTCTCTGCCAGGCCAGGCCCTGTTTCTTTTACTGCCAACCCCCCCTAACCCCTCGTCTTCCACCTACTTCCCGCTCTATTATGCCTTCTCCTTTTTTGCTCTCTTCTGTGGCCCTTTGAAAATGAATGCAGGCCTAGCTAAGCCTCATGAAGGAAATCTACCAACAAAAGATGCATTCCTTGCTTATGGGAGGCGGGGTAGATCTAGAAGGGCATGGCGTAGGTTCCCTGGTAAAGGGAGGAAGAAAGAATAGAGGCGGCCAGGAAGTGCACGTTAGTGCCGGATGAGGATAAAAATGTCAGCCCATTGTGGGGTCCATTCCATCTTCCCCCTTCCTCATGGCCCCTTTCCCCACATTAGAACCCTCCCTCTACTATTCAGGGCCCACTTTATCCCACATCCCCATGCTTCTCTCCTTCTACCACCCCCCACTCACCCAGGCCGCTCCTCTTCTCCACAGGGACCCCTTCATCCAGCCCTACCTTCCCTTTTTGCCTACCCGGCCTCCTCCTTTATTTACTCTGCACTTCCTCTCCCCCACCTCTACAGTCCTGCCTCTTTTCCACCCTCCCATTACCAGGGAACTCATTACATAACCACTGAACCTTTTAGAAGGACTGGGTCCCCTCAACTGATTACCCAACTACTCTGTTTCTGTGCCGAAAGCAGGACTCGAACCCAGGCCCCCAGTGCTGTAACACAAGCACTTAACCTCTAGGCCACTGCAGTTAGCTGGTGTTTGGTGGAGCGGGGGCCAGATGGTCTATCCTCCTTGGCTCCAGTGAACATGTTTCACAACTGAAATGGTTATGCTCATGGGGGCATGCAGAAGAAAGATATATACGCCCAAAAGCTACCTTCAGAAGCACAGCCACCAGTGGCTCAAGTGGTAAGTGCTTGGTCTTGGAATGCTGGAGACCTGAGTTCTAATCCAATGTCTGCAATCTCCTGGGCATGTTTTTTTTTAATTAAAAAAATATATTTTTTAATTGAAAATGGGTATGCATTGCCCTGAGCAATCAGCCAACAGCCAATGCCCCTTCAATACCTGCATTCCTACTAGCAGTTGTGCCTTTGTTTTCTGCACTCTGGCCTAGGTAACACCCATACAAAAGTTTGTCTCTCTGGCCCCAGTTGACTGGAAAAAAACGAGGGGAAAAGGTGTAATCTACGGGTCATGGTTGATACAATAATTGCCCTGGGACTCAAACAGGACACCTTCACGAGGTGCTATGAGGTGACCACCGGCCCCTGCATAGCAAGCAAACCTGTATCAGCATCTCACCAGCAACTGAATGTGTCGCCTGCAGGCTACACATAAGAGGCTGCAGTAGGTGCATTAACCCATCGGGCTGTGGACCCTCCTTCCTCTGAGAGCAGGAAACTGAATTTCCATGTTGCCTTCCTTTGGCACATTTGATCTATCTTTCAACCCAATTCAGAGGATGTTTTGCTTCACGGAGAGATGATAATCATTGTGAGGTGTCAGCCACTAATAGCTAAGCAGGTCAGTTAAATCTTTGACTTTGTCATTGGGGTGTACTGATATGCGCTGGGCAGTCTTCTGTCCTGTGCTACTGTATGCATTCTTATTGCTGCTTGTTCACGATTCCTAAATGTAAACAGTGAAATATTTGAAAGACTCTTGATGCAACAAGCATTTCCCACTCTTTGCCCTGGGGGTGAGAGGGCTGCTTTCGGCCTTCAACACCCTCAATTTTGGAGTGGCCGGCTCCACCACTGAGAATGAGGGGCTAATCCTGGTCGGAAACGGGCAGAGGTCTGCGCCCGGCGTCCTCCACGCGTCCCTAACGCTCCCAAACGCGACCACAGCCCTTACGGGCACAGCCCTATGTCGGTGCAGCCTCTATGGTGCAGCCACCCAGGTAGCTTAGGGTTAGGATATGTGCTCTTCAACATAAGCCTGGCCAACCAGGCCCTGGAGAGTGTCACAGCATGCTCTGTAATCCCCTAGTGATGGTGGCCTTGGTGACGATGATCTTGCTGGAATACTGATGCCTTTTTTCCTCCCAGAAGCCCCAGAAGCCTATTGAAATGAAGGGGTGTGCACCTCTCACTGGCCTCTGTTTACCCTCTGGCTAACTGAAATTAGTTCTGGGCTTTCCAGGCAAATGTATCCATTTCGGGAGAGAGCTAGGAATAGGAAGGCTCTTTCTGCAGGCTCGGTGGGAAAGAGTCAGAGAGCTACATGCCTGAGGCATCTTTCTTCCTCCTTCGCTCATTGTGTTCCCTAACTTCTAACTCTCTGCCAGGCCAGGCCCTGTTTCTTTTACTGCCAACCCCCCCTAACCCCTCGTCTTCCACCTACTTCCCGCTCTATTATGCCTTCTCCTTTTTTGCTCTCTTCTGTGGCCCTTTGAAAATGAATGCAGGCCTAGCTAAGCCTCATGAAGGAAATCTACCAACAAAAGATGCATTCCTTTCTTATGGGAGGCGGGGTAGATCTAGAAGGGCATGGCGTAGGTTCCCTGGTAAAGGGAGGAAGAAAGAATAGAGGCGGCCAGGAAGTGCACGTTAGTGCCGGATGAGGATAAAAATGTCAGCCCATTGTGGGGTCCATTCCATCTTCCCCCTTCCTCATGGCCCCTTTCCCCACATTAGAACCCTCCCTCCACTATTCAGGGCCCACTTTATCCCACATCCTCATGCTTCTCTCGTTCTACCACCCCCCACTCACCCAGGCCGCTCCTCTTCTCCACAGGGACCTCTTCATCCAGCCCTACCTTCCCTTTTTGCCTACCCGGCCTCCTCCTTTATTTACTCTGCACTTCCTCTCCCCCACCTCTACAGTCCTGCCTCTTTTCCACCCTCCCATTACCAGGGAACTCATTACATAACCACTGAACCTTTTGGAAGGACTGGGTCCCCTCAACTGATTACCCAACTACTCTGTTTCTGTGCCGAAAGCAGGACTCGAACCCAGGCCCCCAGTGCTGTAACACAAGCACTTAACCTCTAGGCCACTGCAGTTAGCTGGTGTTTGGTGGAGCGGGGGGGCCAGATGGTCTATCCTCCTTGGTTCCAGTGAACATGTTTCACAACTGAAATGGTTATGCTCACGGGGGCATGCAGAAGAAAGATATATACGCCCAAAAGCTACCCTCAGAAGCACAGCCACCAGTGGCTCAAGTGGTAAGTGCTTGGTCTTGGAATGCTGGAGACCTGAGTTCTAATCCAATGTCTGCAATCTCCTGGGCATGTTTTTTTTTAATTAAAAAAATATATTTTTTAATTGAAAATGGGTATGCATTGCCCTGAGCAATCAGCCAACAGCCAATGCCCCTTCAATACCTGCATTCCTACTAGCAGTTGTGCCTTTGTTTTCTGCACTCTGGCCTAGGTAACACCCATACAAAAGTTTGTCTCTCTGGCCCCAGTTGACTGGAAAAAAACGAGGGGAAAAGGTGTAATCTACGGGTCATGGTTGATACAATAATTGCCCTGGGACTCAAACAGGACACCTTCACGAGGTGCTATGAGGTGACCACCGGCCCCTGCATAGCAAGCAAACCTGTATCAGCATCTCACCAGCAACTGAATGTGTCGCCTGCAGGCTACACATAAGAGGCTGCAGTAGGTGCATTAACCCATCGGGCTGTGGACCCTCCTTCCTCTGAGAGCAGGAAACTGAATTTCCATGTTGCCTTCCTTTGGCACATTTGATCTATCTTTCAACCCAATTCAGAGGATGTTTTGCTTCACGGAGAGATGATAATCATTGTGAGGTGTCAGCCACTAATAGCTAAGCAGGTCAGTTAAATCTTTGACTTTGTCATTGGGGTGTACTGATATGCGCTGGGCAGTCTTCTGTCCTGTGCTACTGTATGCATTCTTATTGCTGCTTGTTCACGATTCCTAAATGTAAACAGTGAAATATTTGAAAGACTCTTGATGCAACAAGCATTTCCCACTCTTTGCCCTGGGGGTGAGAGGGCTGCTTTCGGCCTTCAACACCCTCAATTTTGGAGTGGCCGGCTCCACCACTGAGAATGAGGGGCTAATCCTGGTCGGAAACGGGCAGAGGTCTGCGCCCTGCGTCCTCCACGCGTCCCTAACGCTCCCAAACGCGACCACAGCCCTTACGGGCACAGCCCTATGTCGGTGCAGCCTCTATGGTGCAGCCACCCAGGTAGCTTAGGGTTAGGATATGTGCTCTTCAACATAAGCCTGGCCAACCAGGCCCTGGAGAGTGTCACAGCATGCTCTGTAATCCCCTAGTGATGGTGGCCTTGGTGACGATGATCTTGCTGGAATACTGATGCCTTTTTTCCTCCCAGAAGCCCCAGAAGCCTATTGAAATGAAGGGGTGTGCACCTCTCACTGGCCTCTGTTTACCCTCTGGCTAACTGAAATTAGTTCTGGGCTTTCCAGGCAAATGTATCCATTTCGGGAGAGAGCTAGGAATAGGAAGGCTCTTTCTGCAGGCTCGGTGGGAAAGAGTCAGAGAGCTACATGCCTGAGGCATCTTTCTTCCTCCTTCGCTCATTGTGTTCCCTAACTTCTAACTCTCTGCCAGGCCAGGCCCTGTTTCTTTTACTGCCAACCCCCCCTAACCCCTTGTCTTCCACCTACTTCCCGCTCTATTATGCCTTCTCCTTTTTTGCTCTCTTCTGTGGCCCTTTGAAAATGAATGCAGGCCTAGCTAAGCCTCATGAAGGAAATCTACCAACAAAAGATGCATTCCTTTCTTATGGGAGGCGGGGTAGATCTAGAAGGGCATGGCGTAGGTTCCCTGGTAAAGGGAGGAAGAAAGAATAGAGGCGGCCAGGAAGTGCACGTTAGTGCCGGATGAGGATAAAAATGTCAGCCCATTGTGGGGTCCATTCCATCTTCCCCCTTCCTCATGGCCCCTTTCCCCACATTAGAACCCTCCCTCCACTATTCAGGGCCCACTTTATCCCACATCCCCATGCTTCTCTCGTTCTACCACCCCCCACTCCGCTCCTCTTCTCCACAGGGACCTCTTCATCCAGCCCTACCTTCCCTTTTTGCCTACCCGGCCTCCTCCTTTATTTACTCTGCACTTCCTCTCCCCCACCTCTACAGTCCTGCCTCTTTTCCACCCTCCCATTACCAGGGACCTCATTACATAACCACTGAACCTTTTAGAAGGACTGGGTCCCCTCAACTGATTACCCAACTACTCTGTTTCTGTGCCGAAAGCAGGACTCGAACCCAGGCCCCCAGTGCTGTAACACAAGCACTTAACCTCTAGGCCACTGCAGTTAGCTGGTGTTTGGTGGAGCGGGGGGGCCAGATGGTCTATCCTCCTTGGCTCCAGTGAACATGTTTCACAACTGAAATGGTTATGCTCACGGGGGCATGCAGAAGAAAGATATATAGGCCCAAAAGCTATCCTCAGAAGCACAGCCACCAGTGGCTCAAGTGGTAAGTGCTTGGTCTTGGAATGCTGGAGACCTGAGTTCTAATCCAATGTCTGCAATCTCCTGGGCATGTTTTTTTTCAATTAAAAAAATATATTTTTTAATTGAAAATGGGTATGCATTGCCCTGAGCAATCAGCCAACAGCCAATGCCCCTTCAATACCTGCATTCCTACTAGCAGTTGTGCCTTTGTTTTCTGCACTCTGGCCTAGGTAACACCCATACAAAAGTTTGTCTCTCTGGCCCCAGTTGACTGGAAAAAAACGAGGGGAAAAGGTGTAATCTACGGGTCATGGTTGATACAATAATTGCCCTGGGACTCAAACAGGACACCTTCACGAGGTGCTATGAGGTGACCACCGGCCCCTGCATAGCAAGCAAACCTGTATCAGCATCTCACCAGCAACTGAATGTGTCGCCTGCAGGCTACACATAAGAGGCTGCAGTAGGTGCATTAACCCATCGGGCTGTGGACCCTCCTTCCTCTGAGAGCAGGAAACTGAATTTCCATGTTGCCTTCCTTTGGCACATTTGATCTATCTTTCAACCCAATTCAGAGGATGTTTTGCTTCACGGAGAGATGATAATCATTGTGAGGTGTCAGCCACTAATAGCTAAGCAGGTCAGTTAAATCTTTGACTTTGTCATTGGGGTGTACTGATATGCGCTGGGCAGTCTTCTGTCCTGTGCTACTGTATGCATTCTTATTGCTGCTTGTTCACGATTCCTAAATGTAAACAGTGAAATATTTGAAAGACTCTTGATGCAACAAGCATTTCCCACTCTTTGCCCTGGGGGTGAGAGGGCTGCTTTCGGCCTTCAACACCCTCAATTTTGGAGTGGCCGGCTCCACCACTGAGAATGAGGGGCTAATCCTGGTCGGAAACGGGCAGAGGTCTGCGCCCTGCGTCCTCCACGCGTCCCTAACGCTCCCAAACGCGACCACAGCCCTTACGGGCACAGCCCTATGTCGGTGCAGCCTCTATGGTGCAGCCACCCAGGTATCTTAGGGTTAGGATATGTGCTCTTCAACATAAGCCTGGCCAACCAGGCCCTGGAGAGTGTCACAGCATGCTCTGTAATCCCCTAGTGATGGTGGCCTTGGTGACGATGATCTTGCTGGAATACTGATGCCTTTTTTCCTCCCAGAAGCCCCAGAAGCCTATTGAAATGAAGGGGTGTGCACCTCTCACTGGCCTCTGTTTACCCTCTGGCTAACTGAAATTAGTTCTGGGCTTTCCAGGCAAATGTATCCATTTCGGGAGAGAGCTAGGAATAGGAAGGCTCTTTCTGCAGGCTCGGTGGGAAAGAGTCAGAGAGCTACATGCCTGAGGCATCTTTCTTCCTCCTTCGCTCATTGTGTTCCCTAACTTCTAACTCTCTGCCAGGCCAGGCCCTGTTTCTTTTACTGCCAACCCCCCCTAGCCCCTCGTCTTCCACCTACTTCCCGCTCTATTATGCCTTCTCCTTTTTTGCTCTCTTCTGTGGCCCTTTGAAAATGAATGCAGGCCTAGCTAAGCCTCATGAAGGAAATCTACCAACAAAAGATGCATTCCTTTCTTATGGGAGGCGGGGTAGATCTAGAAGGGCATGGCGTAGGTTCCCTGGTAAAGGGAGGAAGAAAGAATAGAGGCGGCCAGGAAGTGCACGTTAGTGCCGGATGAGGATAAAAATGTCAGCCCATTGTGGGGTCCATTCCATCTTCCCCCTTCCTCATGGCCCCTTTCCCCACATTAGAACCCTCCCTCCACTATTCAGGGCCCACTTTATCCCACATCCCCATGCTTCTCTCGTTCTACCACCCCCCACTCACCCAGGCCGCTCCTCTTCTCCACAGGGACCTCTTCATCCAGCCCTACCTTCCCTTTTTGCCTACCCGGCCTCCTCCTTTATTTACTCTGCACTTCCTCTCCCCCACCTCTACAGTCCTGCCTCTTTTCCACCCTCCCATTACCAGGGAACTCATTACATAACCACTGAACCTTTTAGAAGGACTGGGTCCCCTCAACTGATTACCCAACTACTCTGTTTCTGTGCCGAAAGCAGGACTCGAACCCAGGCCCCCAGTGCTGTAACACAAGCACTTAACCTCTAGGCCACTGCAGTTAGCTGGTGTTTGGTGGAGCGGGGGGGCCAGATGGTCTATCCTCCTTGGCTCCAGTGAACATGTTTCACAACTGAAATGGTTATGCTCACGGGGGCATGCAGAAGAAAGATATATACGCCCAAAAGCTACCCTCAGAAGCACAGCCACCAGTGGCTCAAGTGGTAAGTGCTTGGTCTTGGAATGCTGGAGACCTGAGTTCTAATCCAATGTCTGCAATCTCCTGGGCATGTTTTTTTTTAATTAAAAAAATATATTTTTTAATTGAAAATGGGTATGCATTGCCCTGAGCAATCAGCCAACAGCCAATGCCCCTTCAATACCTGCATTCCTACTAGCAGTTGTGCCTTTGTTTTCTGCACTCTGGCCTAGGTAACACCCATACAAAAGTTTGTCTCTCTGGCCCCAGTTGACTGGAAAAAAACGAGGGGAAAAGGTGTAATCTACGGGTCATGGTTGATACAATAATTGCCCTGGGACTCAAACAGGACACCTTCACGAGGTGCTATGAGGTGACCACCGGCCCCTGCATAGCAAGCAAACCTGTATCAGCATCTCACCAGCAACTGAATGTGTCGCCTGCAGGCTACACATAAGAGGCTGCAGTAGGTGCATTAACCCATCGGGCTGTGGACCCTCCTTCCTCTGAGAGCAGGAAACTGAATTTCCATGTTGCCTTCCTTTGGCACATTTGATCTATCTTTCAACCCAATTCAGAGGATGTTTTGCTTCACGGAGAGATGATAATCATTGTGAGGTGTCAGCCACTAATAGCTAAGCAGGTCAGTTAAATCTTTGACTTTGTCATTGGGGTGTACTGATATGCGCTGGGCAGTCTTCTGTCCTGTGCTACTGTATGAATTCTTATTGCTGCTTGTTCACGATTCCTAAATGTAAACAGTGAAATATTTGAAAGACTCTTGATGCAACAAGCATTTCCCACTCTTTGCCCTGGGGGTGAGAGGGCTGCTTTCGGCCTTCAACACCCTCAATTTTGGAGTGGCCGGCTCCACCACTGAGAATGAGGGGCTAATCCTGGTCGGAAACGGGCAGAGGTCTGCGCCCTGCGTCCTCCACGCGTCCCTAACGCTCCCAAACGCGACCACAGCCCTTACGGGCACAGCCCTATGTCGGTGCAGCCTCTATGGTGCAGCCACCCAGGTATCTTAGGGTTAGGATATGTGCTCTTCAACATAAGCCTGGCCAACCAGGCCCTGGAGAGTGTCACAGCATGCTCTGTAATCCCCTAGTGATGGTGGCCTTGGTGACGATGATCTTGCTGGAATACTGATGCCTTTTTTCCTCCCAGAAGCCCCAGAAGCCTATTGAAATGAAGGGGTGTGCACCTCTCACTGGCCTCTGTTTACCCTCTGGCTAACTGAAATTAGTTCTGGGCTTTCCAGGCAAATGTATCCATTTCGGGAGAGAGCTAGGAATAGGAAGGCTCTTTCTGCAGGCTCGGTGGGAAAGAGTCAGAGAGCTACATGCCTGAGGCATCTTTCTTCCTCCTTCGCTCATTGTGTTCCCTAACTTCTAACTCTCTGCCAGGCCAGGCCCTGTTTCTTTTACTGCCAACCCCCCCTAGCCCCTCGTCTTCCACCTACTTCCCGCTCTATTATGCCTTCTCCTTTTTTGCTCTCTTCTGTGGCCCTTTGAAAATGAATGCAGGCCTAGCTAAGCCTCATGAAGGAAATCTACCAACAAAAGATGCATTCCTTTCTTATGGGAGGCGGGGTAGATCTAGAAGGGCATGGCGTAGGTTCCCTGGTAAAGGGAGGAAGAAAGAATAGAGGCGGCCAGGAAGTGCACGTTAGTGCCGGATGAGGATAAAAATGTCAGCCCATTGTGGGGTCCATTCCATCTTCCCCCTTCCTCATGGCCCCTTTCCCCACATTAGAACCCTCCCTCCACTATTCAGGGCCCACTTTATCCCACATCCCCATGCTTCTCTCGTTCTACCACCCCCCACTCACCCAGGCCGCTCCTCTTCTCCACAGGGACCTCTTCATCCAGCCCTACCTTCCCTTTTTGCCTACCCGGCCTCCTCCTTTATTTACTCTGCACTTCCTCTCCCCCACCTCTACAGTCCTGCCTCTTTTCCACCCTCCCATTACCAGGGAACTCATTACATAACCACTGAACCTTTTAGAAGGACTGGGTCCCCTCAACTGATTACCCAACTACTCTGTTTCTGTGCCGAAAGCAGGACTCGAACCCAGGCCCCCAGTGCTGTAACACAAGCACTTAACCTCTAGGCCACTGCAGTTAGCTGGTGTTTGGTGGAGCGGGGGGGCCAGATGGTCTATCCTCCTTGGCTCCAGTGAACATGTTTCACAACTGAAATGGTTATGCTCACGGGGGCATGCAGAAGAAAGATATATACGCCCAAAAGCTACCCTCAGAAGCACAGCCACCAGTGGCTCAAGTGGTAAGTGCTTGGTCTTGGAATGCTGGAGACCTGAGTTCTAATCCAATGTCTGCAATCTCCTGGGCATGTTTTTTTTTAATTAAAAAAATATATTTTTTAATTGAAAATGGGTATGCATTGCCCTGAGCAATCAGCCAACAGCCAATGCCCCTTCAATACCTGCATTCCTACTAGCAGTTGTGCCTTTGTTTTCTGCACTCTGGCCTAGGTAACACCCATACAAAAGTTTGTCTCTCTGGCCCCAGTTGACTGGAAAAAAACGAGGGGAAAAGGTGTAATCTACGGGTCATGGTTGATACAATAATTGCCCTGGGACTCAAACAGGACACCTTCACGAGGTGCTATGAGGTGACCACCGGCCCCTGCATAGCAAGCAAACCTGTATCAGCATCTCACCAGCAACTGAATGTGTCGCCTGCAGGCTACACATAAGAGGCTGCAGTAGGTGCATTAACCCATCGGGCTGTGGACCCTCCTTCCTCTGAGAGCAGGAAACTGAATTTCCATGTTGCCTTCCTTTGGCACATTTGATCTATCTTTCAACCCAATTCAGAGGATGTTTTGCTTCACGGAGAGATGATAATCATTGTGAGGTGTCAGCCACTAATAGCTAAGCAGGTCAGTTAAATCTTTGACTTTGTCATTGGGGTGTACTGATATGCGCTGAGCAGTCTTCTGTCCTGTGCTACTGTATGCATTCTTATTGCTGCTTGTTCACGATTCCTAAATGTAAACAGTGAAATATTTGAAAGACTCTTGATGCAACAAGCATTTCCCACTCTTTGCCCTGGGGGTGAGAGGGCTGCTTTCGGCCTTCAACACCCTCAATTTTGGAGTGGCCGGCTCCACCACTGAGAATGAGGGGCTAATCCTGGTCGGAAACGGGCAGAGGTCTGCGCCCTGCGTCCTCCACGCGTCCCTAACGCTCCCAAACGCGACCACAGCCCTTACGGGCACAGCCCTATGTCGGTGCAGCCTCTATGGTGCAGCCACCCAGGTAGCTTAGGGTTAGGATATGTGCTCTTCAACATAAGCCTGGCCAACCAGGCCCTGGAGAGTGTCACAGCATGCTCTGTAATCCCCTAGTGATGGTGGCCTTGGTGACGATGATCTTGCTGGAATACTGATGCCTTTTTTCCTCCCAGAAGCCCCAGAAGCCTATTGAAATGAAGGGGTGTGCACCTCTCACTGGCCTCTGTTTACCCTCTGGCTAACTGAAATTAGTTCTGGGCTTTCCAGGCAAATGTATCCATTTCGGGAGAGAGCTAGGAATAGGAAGGCTCTTTCTGCAGGCTCGGTGGGAAAGAGTCAGAGAGCTACATGCCTGAGGCATCTTTCTTCCTCCTTCGCTCATTGTGTTCCCTAACTTCTAACTCTCTGCCAGGCCAGGCCCTGTTTCTTTTACTGCCAACCCCCCCTAACCCCTCGTCTTCCACCTACTTCCCGCTCTATTATGCCTTCTCCTTTTTTGCTCTCTTCTGTGGCCCTTTGAAAATGAATGCAGGCCTAGCTAAGCCTCATGAAGGAAATCTACCAACAAAAGATGCATTCCTTTCTTATGGGAGGCGGGGTAGATCTAGAAGGGCATGGCGTAGGTTCCCTGGTAAAGGGAGGAAGAAAGAATAGAGGCGGCCAGGAAGTGCACGTTAGTGCCGGATGAGGATAAAAATGTCAGCCCATTGTGGGGTCCATTCCATCTTCCCCCTTCCTCATGGCCCCTTTCCCCACATTAGAACCCTCCCTCCACTATTCAGGGCCCACTTTATCCCACATCCCCATGCTTCTCTCGTTCTACCACCCCCCACTCACCCAGGCCGCTCCTCTTCTCCACAGGGACCTCTTCATCCAGCCCTACCTTCCCTTTTTGCCTACCCGGCCTCCTCCTTTATTTACTCTGCACTTCCTCTCCCCCACCTCTACAGTCCTGCCTCTTTTCCACCCTCCCATTACCAGGGAACTCATTACATAACCACTGAACCTTTTAGAAGGACTGGGTCCCCTCAACTGATTACCCAACTACTCTGTTTCTGTGCCGAAAGCAGGACTCGAACCCAGGCCCCCAGTGCTGTAACACAAGCACTTAACCTCTAGGCCACTGCAGTTAGCTGGTGTTTGGTGGAGCGGGGGGGCCAGATGGTCTATCCTCCTTGGCTCCAGTGAACATGTTTCACAACTGAAATGGTTATGCTCACGGGGGCATGCAGAAGAAAGATATATACGCCCAAAAGCTACCCTCAGAAGCACAGCCACCAGTGGCTCAAGTGGTAAGTGCTTGGTCTTGGAATGCTGGAGACCTGAGTTCTAATCCAATGTCTGCAATCTCCTGGGCATGTTTTTTTTTAATTAAAAAAATATATTTTTTAATTGAAAATGGGTATGCATTGCCCTGAGCAATCAGCCAACAGCCAATGCCCCTTCAATACCTGCATTCCTACTAGCAGTTGTGCCTTTGTTTTCTGCACTCTGGCCTAGGTAACACCCATACAAAAGTTTGTCTCTCTGGCCCCAGTTGACTGGAAAAAAACGAGGGGAAAAGGTGTAATCTACGGGTCATGGTTGATACAATAATTGCCCTGGGACTCAAACAGGACACCTTCACGAGGTGCTATGAGGTGACCACCGGCCC
Organism: Ambystoma mexicanum; assembly: GCF_040938575.1. Lineage (NCBI taxonomy): Eukaryota > Metazoa > Chordata > Amphibia > Caudata > Ambystomatidae > Ambystoma > Ambystoma mexicanum. The sequence continues at coordinate 199,410,627 of NC_090926.1, read as the reverse complement.
CTGCATAGCAAGCAAACCTGTATCAGCATCTCACCAGCAACTGAATGTGTCGCCTGCAGGCTACACATAAGAGGCTGCAGTAGGTGCATTAACCCATCGGGCTGTGGACCCTCCTTCCTCTGAGAGCAGGAAACTGAATTTCCATGTTGCCTTCCTTTGGCACATTTGATCTATCTTTCAACCCAATTCAGAGGATGTTTTGCTTCACGGAGAGATGATAATCATTGTGAGGTGTCAGCCACTAATAGCTAAGCAGGTCAGTTAAATCTTTGACTTTGTCATTGGGGTGTACTGATATGCGCTGGGCAGTCTTCTGTCCTGTGCTACTGTATGCATTCTTATTGCTGCTTGTTCACGATTCCTAAATGTAAACAGTGAAATATTTGAAAGACTCTTGATGCAACAAGCATTTCCCACTCTTTGCCCTGGGGGTGAGAGGGCTGCTTTCGGCCTTCAACACCCTCAATTTTGGAGTGGCCGGCTCCACCACTGAGAATGAGGGGCTAATCCTGGTCGGAAACGGGCAGAGGTCTGCGCCCTGCGTCCTCCACGCGTCCATAACGCTCCCAAACGCGACCACAGCCCTTACGGGCACAGCCCTATGTCGGTGCAGCCTCTATGGTGCAGCCACCCAGGTAGCTTAGGGTTAGGATATGTGCTCTTCAACATAAGCCTGGCCAACCAGGCCCTGGAGAGTGTCACAGCATGCTCTGTAATCCCCTAGTGATGGTGGCCTTGGTGACGATGATCTTGCTGGAATACTGATGCCTTTTTTCCTCCCAGAAGCCCCAGAAGCCTATTGAAATGAAGGGGTGTGCACCTCTCACTGGCCTCTGTTTACCCTCTGGCTAACTGAAATTAGTTCTGGGCTTTCCAGGCAAATGTATCCATTTCGGGAGAGAGCTAGGAATAGGAAGGCTCTTTCTGCAGGCTCGGTGGGAAAGAGTCAGAGAGCTACATGCCTGAGGAATCTTTCTTCCTCCTTCGCTCATTGTGTTCCCTAACTTCTAACTCTCTGCCAGGCCAGGCCCTGTTTCTTTTACTGCCAACCCCCCCTAACCCCTCGTCTTACACCTACTTCCCGCTCTATTATGCCTTCTCCTTTTTTGCTCTCTTCTGTGGCCCTTTGAAAATGAATGCAGGCCTAGCTAAGCCTCATGAAGGAAATCTACCAACAAAAGGTGCATTCCTTGCTTATGGGAGGCGGGGTAGATCTAGAAGGGCATGGCGTAGGTTCCCTGGTAAAGGGAGGAAGAAAGAATAGAGGCGGCCAGGAAGTGCACGTTAGTGCCGGATGAGGATAAAAATGTCAGCCCATTGTGGGGTCCATTCCATCTTCCCCCTTCCCCCACATTAGAACCCTCCCTCCACTATTCAGGGCCCACTTTATCCCACATCCCCATGCTTCTCTCGTTCTACCACCCCCCACTCACCCAGGCCGCTCCTCTTCTCCACAGGGACCCCTTCATCCAGCCCTACCTTCCCTTTTTGCCTACCCGGCCTCCTCCTTTATTTACTCTGCACTTCCTCTCCCCCACCTCTACAGTCCTGCCTCTTTTCCACCCTCCCATTACCAGGGAACTCATTACATAACCACTGAACCTTTTAGAAGGACTGGGTCCCCTCAACTGATTACCCAACTACTCTGTTTCTGTGCCGAAAGCAGGACTCGAACCCAGGCCCCCAGTGCTGTAACACAAGCACTTAACCTCTAGGCCACTGCAGTTAGCTGGTGTTTGGTGGAGCGGGGGGCCAGATGGTCTATCCTCCTTGGCTCCAGTGAACATGTTTCACAACTGAAATGGTTATGCTCATGGGGGCATGCAGAAGAAAGATATATACGCCCAAAAGCTACCCTCAGAAGCACAGCCACCAGTGGCTCAAGTGGTAAGTGCTTGGTCTTGGAATGCTGGAGACCTGAGTTCTAATCCAATGTCTGCAATCTCCTGGGCATGTTTTTTTTTAATTAAAAAAATATATTTTTTAATTGAAAATGGGTATGCATTGCCCTGAGCAATCAGCCAACAGCCAATGCCCCTTCAATACCTGCATTCCTACTAGCAGTTGTGCCTTTGTTTTCTGCACTCTGGCCTAGGTAACACCCATACAAAAGTTTGTCTCTCTGGCCCCAGTTGACTGGAAAAAAACGAGGGGAAAAGGTGTAATCTACGGGTCATGGTTGATACAATAATTGCCCTGGGACTCAAACAGGACACCTTCACGAGGTGCTATGAGGTGACCACCGGCCCCTGCATAGCAAGCAAACCTGTATCAGCATCTCACCAGCAACTGAATGTGTCGCCTGCAGGCTACACATAAGAGGCTGCAGTAGGTGCATTAACCCATCGGGCTGTGGACCCTCCTTCCTCTGAGAGCAGGAAACTGAATTTCCATGTTGCCTTCCTTTGGCACATTTGATCTATCTTTCAACCCAATTCAGAGGATGTTTTGCTTCACGGAGAGATGATAATCATTGTGAGGTGTCAGCCACTAATAGCTAAGCAGGTCAGTTAAATCTTTGACTTTGTCATTGGGGTGTACTGATATGCGCTGGGCAGTCTTCTGTCCTGTGCTACTGTATGCATTCTTATTGCTGCTTGTTCACGATTCCTAAATGTAAACAGTGAAATATTTGAAAGACTCTTGATGCAACAAGCATTTCCCACTCTTTGCCCTGGGGGTGAGAGGGCTGCTTTCGGCCTTCAACACCCTCAATTTTGGAGTGGCCGGCTCCACCACTGAGAATGAGGGGCTAATCCTGGTCGGAAACGGGCAGAGGTCTGCGCCCTGCGTCCTCCACGCGTCCCTAACGCTCCCAAACGCGACCACAGCCCTTACGGGCACAGCCCTATGTCGGTGCAGCCTCTATGGTGCAGCCACCCAGGTAGCTTAGGGTTAGGATATGTGCTCTTCAACATAAGCCTGGCCAACCAGGCCCTGTAGAGTGTCACAGCATGCTCTGTAATCCCCTAGTGATGGTGGCCTTGGTGACGATGATCTTGCTGGAATACTGATGCCTTTTTTCCTCCCAGAAGCCCCAGAAGCCTATTGAAATGAAGGGGTGTGCACCTCTCACTGGCCTCTGTTTACCCTCTGGCTAACTGAAATTAGTTCTGGGCTTTCCAGGCAAATGTATCCATTTCGGGAGAGAGCTAGGAATAGGAAGGCTCTTTCTGCAGGCTCGGTGGGAAAGAGTCAGAGAGCTACATGCCTGAGGCATCTTTCTTCCTCCTTCGCTCATTGTGTTCCCTAACTTCTAACTCTCTGCCAGGCCAGGCCCTGTTTCTTTTACTGCCAACCCCCCCTAACCCCTCGTCTTCCACCTACTTCCCGCTCTATTATGCCTTCTCCTTTTTTGCTCTCTTCTGTGGCCCTTTGAAAATGAATGCAGGCCTAGCTAAGCCTCATGAAGGAAATCTACCAACAAAAGATGCATTCCTTGCTTATGGGAGGCGGGGTAGATCTAGAAGGGCATGGCGTAGGTTCCCTGGTAAAGGGAGGAAGAAAGAATAGAGGCGGCCAGGAAGTGCACGTTAGTGCCGGATGAGGATAAAAATGTCAGCCCATTGTGGGGTCCATTCCATCTTCCCCCTTCCTCATGGCCCCTTTCCCCACATTAGAACCCTCCCTCCACTATTCAGGGCCCACTTTATCCCACATCCCCATGCTTCTCTCGTTCTACCACCCCCCACTCACCCAGGCCGCTCCTCTTCTCCACAGGGACCTCTTCATCCAGCCCTACCTTCCCTTTTTGCCTACCCGGCCTCCTCCTTTATTTACTCTGCACTTCCTCTCCCCCACCTCTACAGTCCTGCCTCTTTTCCACCCTCCCATTACCAGGGAACTCATTACATAACCACTGAACCTTTTAGAAGGACTGGGTCCCCTCAACTGATTACCCAACTACTCTGTTTCTGTGCCGAAAGCAGGACTCGAACCCAGGCCCCCAGTGCTGTAACACAAGCACTTAACCTCTAGGCCACTGCAGTTAGCTGGTGTTTGGTGGAGCGGGGGGGCCAGATGGTCTATCCTCCTTGGCTCCAGTGAACATGTTTCACAACTGAAATGGTTATGCTCACGGGGGCATGCAGAAGAAAGATATATACGCCCAAAAGCTACCCTCAGAAGCACAGCCACCAGTGGCTCAAGTGGTAAGTGCTTGGTCTTGGAATGCTGGAGACCTGAGTTCTAATCCAATGTCTGCAATCTCCTGGGCATGTTTTTTTTTAATTAAAAAAATATATTTTTTAATTGAAAATGGGTATGCATTGCCCTGAGCAATCAGCCAACAGCCAATGCCCCTTCAATACCTGCATTCCTACTAGCAGTTGTGCCTTTGTTTTCTGCACTCTGGCCTAGGTAACACCCATACAAAAGTTTGTCTCTCTGGCCCCAGTTGACTGGAAAAAAACGAGGGGAAAAGGTGTAATCTACGGGTCATGGTTGATACAATAATTGCCCTGGGACTCAAACAGGACACCTTCACGAGGTGCTATGAGGTGACCACCGGCCCCTGCATAGCAAGCAAACCTGTATCAGCATCTCACCAGCAACTGAATGTGTCGCCTGCAGGCTACACATAAGAGGCTGCAGTAGGTGCATTAACCCATCGGGCTGTGGACCCTCCTTCCTCTGAGAGCAGGAAACTGAATTTCCATGTTGCCTTCCTTTGGCACATTTGATCTATCTTTCAACCCAATTCAGAGGATGTTTTGCTTCACGGAGAGATGATAATCATTGTGAGGTGTCAGCCACTAATAGCTAAGCAGGTCAGTTAAATCTTTGACTTTGTCATTGGGGTGTACTGATATGCGCTGGGCAGTCTTCTGTCCTGTGCTACTGTATGCATTCTTATTGCTGCTTGTTCACGATTCCTAAATGTAAACAGTGAAATATTTGAAAGACTCTTGATGCAACAAGCATTTCCCACTCTTTGCCCTGGGGGTGAGAGGGCTGCTTTCGGCCTTCAACACCCTCAATTTTGGAGTGGCCGGCTCCACCACTGAGAATGAGGGGCTAATCCTGGTCGGAAACGGGCAGAGGTCTGCGCCCTGCGTCCTCCACGCGTCCATAACGCTCCCAAACGCGACCACAGCCCTTACGGGCACAGCCCTATGTCGGTGCAGCCTCTATGGTGCAGCCACCCAGGTAGCTTAGGGTTAGGATATGTGCTCTTCAACATAAGCCTGGCCAACCAGGCCCTGGAGAGTGTCACAGCATGCTCTGTAATCCCCTAGTGATGGTGGCCTTGGTGACGATGATCTTGCTGGAATACTGATGCCTTTTTTCCTCCCAGAAGCCCCAGAAGCCTATTGAAATGAAGGGGTGTGCACCTCTCACTGGCCTCTGTTTACCCTCTGGCTAACTGAAATTAGTTCTGGGCTTTCCAGGCAAATGTATCCATTTCGGGAGAGAGCTAGGAATAGGAAGGCTCTTTCTGCAGGCTCGGTGGGAAAGAGTCAGAGAGCTACATGCCTGAGGAATCTTTCTTCCTCCTTCGCTCATTGTGTTCCCTAACTTCTAACTCTCTGCCAGGCCAGGCCCTGTTTCTTTTACTGCCAACCCCCCCTAACCCCTCGTCTTACACCTACTTCCCGCTCTATTATGCCTTCTCCTTTTTTGCTCTCTTCTGTGGCCCTTTGAAAATGAATGCAGGCCTAGATAAGCCTCATGAAGGAAATCTACCAACAAAAGGTGCATTCCTTGCTTATGGGAGGCGGGGTAGATCTAGAAGGGCATGGCGTAGGTTCCCTGGTAAAGGGAGGAAGAAAGAATAGAGGCGGCCAGGAAGTGCACGTTAGTGCCGGATGAGGATAAAAATGTCAGCCCATTGTGGGGTCCATTCCATCTTCCCCCTTCCCCCACATTAGAACCCTCCCTCCACTATTCAGGGCCCACTTTATCCCACATCCCCATGCTTCTCTCGTTCTACCACCCCCCACTCACCCAGGCCGCTCCTCTTCTCCACAGGGACCCCTTCATCCAGCCCTACCTTCCCTTTTTGCCTACCCGGCCTCCTCCTTTATTTACTCTGCACTTCCTCTCCCCCACCTCTACAGTCCTGCCTCTTTTCCACCCTCCCATTACCAGGGAACTCATTACATAACCACTGAACCTTTTAGAAGGACTGGGTCCCCTCAACTGATTACCCAACTACTCTGTTTCTGTGCCGAAAGCAGGACTCGAACCCAGGCCCCCAGTGCTGTAACACAAGCACTTAACCTCTAGGCCACTGCAGTTAGCTGGTGTTTGGTGGAGCGGGGGGCCAGATGGTCTATCCTCCTTGGCTCCAGTGAACATGTTTCACAACTGAAATGGTTATGCTCATGGGGGCATGCAGAAGAAAGATATATACGCCCAAAAGCTACCCTCAGAAACACAGCCACCAGTGGCTCAAGTGGTAAGTGCTTGGTCTTGGAATGCTGGAGACCTGAGTTCTAATCCAATGTCTGCAATCTCCTGGGCATGTTTTTTTTTAATTAAAAAAATATATTTTTTAATTGAAAATGGGTATGCATTGCCCTGAGCAATCAGCCAACAGCCAATGCCCCTTCAATACCTGCATTCCTACTAGCAGTTGTGCCTTTGTTTTCTGCACTCTGGCCTAGGTAACACCCATACAAAAGTTTGTCTCTCTGGCCCCAGTTGACTGGAAAAAAACGAGGGGAAAAGGTGTAATCTACGGGTCATGGTTGATACAATAATTGCCCTGGGACTCAAACAGGACACCTTCACGAGGTGCTATGAGGTGACCACCGGCCCCTGCATAGCAAGCAAACCTGTATCAGCATCTCACCAGCAACTGAATGTGTCGCCTGCAGGCTACACATAAGAGGCTGCAGTAGGTGCATTAACCCATCGGGCTGTGGACCCTCCTTCCTCTGAGAGCAGGAAACTGAATTTCCATGTTGCCTTCCTTTGGCACATTTGATCTATCTTTCAACCCAATTCAGAGGATGTTTTGCTTCACGGAGAGATGATAATCATTGTGAGGTGTCAGCCACTAATAGCTAAGCAGGTCAGTTAAATCTTTGACTTTGTCATTGGGGTGTACTGATATGCGCTGGGCAGTCTTCTGTCCTGTGCTACTGTATGCATTCTTATTGCTGCTTGTTCACGATTCCTAAATGTAAACAGTGAAATATTTGAAAGACTCTTGATGCAACAAGCATTTCCCACTCTTTGCCCTGGGGGTGAGAGGGCTGCTTTCGGCCTTCAACACCCTCAATTTTGGAGTGGCCGGCTCCACCACTGAGAATGAGGGGCTAATCCTGGTCGGAAACGGGCAGAGGTCTGCGCCCTGCGTCCTCCACGCGTCCCTAACGCTCCCAAACGCGACCACAGCCCTTACGGGCACAGCCCTATGTCGGTGCAGCCTCTATGGTGCAGCCACCCAGGTAGCTTAGGGTTAGGATATGTGCTCTTCAACATAAGCCTGGCCAACCAGGCCCTGTAGAGTGTCACAGCATGCTCTGTAATCCCCTAGTGATGGTGGCCTTGGTGACGATGATCTTGCTGGAATACTGATGCCTTTTTTCCTCCCAGAAGCCCCAGAAGCCTATTGAAATGAAGGGGTGTGCACCTCTCACTGGCCTCTGTTTACCCTCTGGCTAACTGAAATTAGTTCTGGGCTTTCCAGGCAAATGTATCCATTTCGGGAGAGAGCTAGGAATAGGAAGGCTCTTTCTGCAGGCTCGGTGGGAAAGAGTCAGAGAGCTACATGCCTGAGGCATCTTTCTTCCTCCTTCGCTCATTGTGTTCCCTAACTTCTAACTCTCTGCCAGGCCAGGCCCTGTTTCTTTTACTGCCAACCCCCCCTAACCCCTCGTCTTCCACCTACTTCCCGCTCTATTATGCCTTCTCCTTTTTTGCTCTCTTCTGTGGCCCTTTGAAAATGAATGCAGGCCTAGCTAAGCCTCATGAAGGAAATCTACCAACAAAAGATGCATTCCTTGCTTATGGGAGGCGGGGTAGATCTAGAAGGGCATGGCGTAGGTTCCCTGGTAAAGGGAGGAAGAAAGAATAGAGGCGGCCAGGAAGTGCACGTTAGTGCCGGATGAGGATAAAAATGTCAGCCCATTGTGGGGTCCATTCCATCTTCCCCCTTCCTCATGGCCCCTTTCCCCACATTAGAACCCTCCCTCCACTATTCAGGGCCTACTTTATCCCACATCCCCATGCTTCTCTCCTTCTACCACCCCCCACTCACCCAGGCCGCTCCTCTTCTCCACAGGGACCCCTTCATCCAGCCCTACCTTCCCTTTTTGCCTACCCGGCCTCCTCCTTTATTTACTCTGCACTTCCTCTCCCCCACCTCTACAGTCCTGCCTCTTTTCCACCCTCCCATTACCAGGGACCTCATTACATAACCACTGAACCTTTTAGAAGGACTGGGTCCCCTCAACTGATTACCCAACTACTCTGTTTCTGTGCCGAAAGCAGGACTCGAACCCAGGCCCCCAGTGCTGTAACACAAGCACTTAACCTCTAGGCCACTGCAGTTAGCTGGTGTTTGGTGGAGCGGGGGGCCAGATGGTCTATCCTCCTTGGCTCCAGTGAACATGTTTCACAACTGAAATGGTTATGCTCATGGGGGCATGCAGAAGAAAGATATATACGCCCAAAAGCTACCCTCAGAAGCACAGCCACCAGTGGCTCAAGTGGTAAGTGCTTGGTCTTGGAATGCTGGAGACCTGAGTTCTAATCCAATGTCTGCAATCTCCTGGGCATGTTTTTTTTTAATTAAAAAAATATATTTTTTAATTGAAAATGGGTATGCATTGCCCTGAGCAATCAGCCAACAGCCAATGCCCCTTCAATACCTGCATTCCTACTAGCAGTTGTGCCTTTGTTTTCTGCACTCTGGCCTAGGTAACACCCATACAAAAGTTTGTCTCTCTGGCCCCAGTTGACTGGAAAAAAACGAGGGGAAAAGGTGTAATCTACGGGTCATGGTTGATACAATAATTGCCCTGGGACTCAAACAGGACACCTTCACGAGGTGCTATGAGGTGACCACCGGCCCCTGCATAGCAAGCAAACCTGTATCAGCATCTCACCAGCAACTGAATGTGTCGCCTGCAGGCTACACATAAGAGGCTGCAGTAGGTGCATTAACCCATCGGGCTGTGGACCCTCCTTCCTCTGAGAGCAGGAAACTGAATTTCCATGTTGCCTTCCTTTGGCACATTTGATCTATCTTTCAACCCAATTCAGAGGATGTTTTGCTTCACGGAGAGATGATAATCATTGTGAGGTGTCAGCCACTAATAGCTAAGCAGGTCAGTTAAATCTTTGACTTTGTCATTGGGGTGTACTGATATGCGCTGGGCAGTCTTCTGTCCTGTGCTACTGTATGCATTCTTATTGCTGCTTGTTCACGATTCCTAAATGTAAACAGTGAAATATTTGAAAGACTCTTGATGCAACAAGCATTTCCCACTCTTTGCCCTGGGGGTGAGAGGGCTGATTTCGGCCTTCAACACCCTCAATTTTGGAGTGGCCGGCTCCACCACTGAGAATGAGGGGCTAATCCTGGTCGGAAACGGGCAGAGGTCTGCGCCCTGCGTCCTCCACGCGTCCCTAACGCTCCCAAACGCGACCACAGCCCTTACGGGCACAGCCCTATGTCGGTGCAGCCTCTATGGTGCAGCCACCCAGGTATCTTAGGGTTAGGATATGTGCTCTTCAACATAAGCCTGGCCAACCAGGCCCTGGAGAGTGTCACAGCATGCTCTGTAATCCCCTAGTGATGGTGGCCTTGGTGACGATGATCTTGCTGGAATACTGATGCCTTTTTTCCTCCCAGAAGCCCCAGAAGCCTATTGAAATGAAGGGGTGTGCACCTCTCACTGGCCTCTGTTTACCCTCTGGCTAACTGAAATTAGTTCTGGGCTTTCCAGGCAAATGTATCCATTTCGGGAGAGAGCTAGGAATAGGAAGGCTCTTTCTGCAGGCTCGGTGGGAAAGAGTCAGAGAGCTACATGCCTGAGGCATCTTTCTTCCTCCTTCGCTCATTGTGTTCCCTAACTTCTAACTCTCTGCCAGGCCAGGCCCTGTTTCTTTTACTGCCAACCCCCCCTAGCCCCTCGTCTTCCACCTACTTCCCGCTCTATTATGCCTTCTCCTTTTTTGCTCTCTTCTGTGGCCCTTTGAAAATGAATGCAGGCCTAGCTAAGCCTCATGAAGGAAATCTACCAACAAAAGATGCATTCCTTTCTTATGGGAGGCGGGGTAGATCTAGAAGGGCATGGCGTAGGTTCCCTGGTAAAGGGAGGAAGAAAGAATAGAGGCGGCCAGGAAGTGCACGTTAGTGCCGGATGAGGATAAAAATGTCAGCCCATTGTGGGGTCCATTCCATCTTCCCCCTTCCTCATGGCCCCTTTCCCCACATTAGAACCCTCCCTCCACTATTCAGGGCCCACTTTATCCCACATCCCCATGCTTCTCTCGTTCTACCACCCCCCACTCACCCAGGCCGCTCCTCTTCTCCACAGGGACCTCTTCATCCAGCCCTACCTTCCCTTTTTGCCTACCCGGCCTCCTCCTTTATTTACTCTGCACTTCCTCTCCCCCACCTCTACAGTCCTGCCTCTTTTCCACCCTCCCATTACCAGGGAACTCATTACATAACCACTGAACCTTTTAGAAGGACTGGGTCCCCTCAACTGATTACCCAACTACTCTGTTTCTGTGCCGAAAGCAGGACTCGAACCCAGGCCCCCAGTGCTGTAACACAAGCACTTAACCTCTAGGCCACTGCAGTTAGCTGGTGTTTGGTGGAGCGGGGGGGCCAGATGGTCTATCCTCCTTGGCTCCAGTGAACAGGTTTCACAACTGAAATGGTTATGCTCACGGGGGCATGCAGAAGAAAGATATATACGCCCAAAAGCTACCCTCAGAAGCACAGCCACCAGTGGCTCAAGTGGTAAGTGCTTGGTCTTGGAATGCTGGAGACCTGAGTTCTAATCCAATGTCTGCAATCTCCTGGGCATGTTTTTTTTTAATTAAAAAAATATATTTTTTAATTGAAAATGGGTATGCATTGCCCTGAGCAATCAGCCAACAGCCAATGCCCCTTCAATACCTGCATTCCTACTAGCAGTTGTGCCTTTGTTTTCTGCACTCTGGCCTAGGTAACACCCATACAAAAGTTTGTCTCTCTGGCCCCAGTTGACTGGAAAAAAACGAGGGGAAAAGGTGTAATCTACGGGTCATGGTTGATACAATAATTGCCCTGGGACTCAAACAGGACACCTTCACGAGGTGCTATGAGGTGACCACCGGCCCCTGCATAGCAAGCAAACCTGTATCAGCATCTCACCAGCAACTGAATGTGTCGCCTGCAGGCTACACATAAGAGGCTGCAGTAGGTGCATTAACCCATCGGGCTGTGGACCCTCCTTCCTCTGAGAGCAGGAAACTGAATTTCCATGTTGCCTTCCTTTGGCACATTTGATCTATCTTTCAACCCAATTCAGAGGATGTTTTGCTTCACGGAGAGATGATAATCATTGTGAGGTGTCAGCCACTAATAGCTAAGCAGGTCAGTTAAATCTTTGACTTTGTCATTGGGGTGTACTGATATGCGCTGGGCAGTCTTCTGTCCTGTGCTACTGTATGCATTCTTATTGCTGCTTGTTCACGATTCCTAAATGTAAACAGTGAAATATTTGAAAGACTCTTGATGCAACAAGCATTTCCCACTCTTTGCCCTGGGGGTGAGAGGGCTGCTTTCGGCCTTCAACACCCTCAATTTTGGAGTGGCCGGCTCCACCACTGAGAATGAGGGGCTAATCCTGGTCGGAAACGGGCAGAGGTCTGCGCCCTGCGTCCTCCACGCGTCCATAACGCTCCCAAACGCGACCACAGCCCTTACGGGCACAGCCCTATGTCGGTGCAGCCTCTATGGTGCAGCCACCCAGGTAGCTTAGGGTTAGGATATGTGCTCTTCAACATAAGCCTGGCCAACCAGGCCCTGGAGAGTGTCACAGCATGCTCTGTAATCCCCTAGTGATGGTGGCCTTGGTGACGATGATCTTGCTGGAATACTGATGCCTTTTTTCCTCCCAGAAGCCCCAGAAGCCTATTGAAATGAAGGGGTGTGCACCTCTCACTGGCCTCTGTTTACCCTCTGGCTAACTGAAATTAGTTCTGGGCTTTCCAGGCAAATGTATCCATTTCGGGAGAGAGCTAGGAATAGGAAGGCTCTTTCTGCAGGCTCGGTGGGAAAGAGTCAGAGAGCTACATGCCTGAGGAATCTTTCTTCCTCCTTCGCTCATTGTGTTCCCTAACTTCTAACTCTCTGCCAGGCCAGGCCCTGTTTCTTTTACTGCCAACCCCCCCTAACCCCTCGTCTTACACCTACTTCCCGCTCTATTATGCCTTCTCCTTTTTTGCTCTCTTCTGTGGCCCTTTGAAAATGAATGCAGGCCTAGCTAAGCCTCATGAAGGAAATCTACCAACAAAAGGTGCATTCCTTGCTTATGGGAGGCGGGGTAGATCTAGAAGGGCATGGCGTAGGTTCCCTGGTAAAGGGAGGAAGAAAGAATAGAGGCGGCCAGGAAGTGCACGTTAGTGCCGGATGAGGATAAAAATGTCAGCCCATTGTGGGGTCCATTCCATCTTCCCCCTTCCTCATGGCCCCTTTCCCCACATTAGAACCCTCCCTCCACTATTCAGGGCCCACTTTATCCCACATCCCCATGCTTCTCTCGTTCTACCACCCCCCACTCACCCAGGCCGCTCCTCTTCTCCACAGGGACCCCTTCATCCAGCCCTACCTTCCCTTTTTGCCTACCCGGCCTCCTCCTTTATTTACTCTGCACTTCCTCTCCCCCACCTCTACAGTCCTGCCTCTTTTCCACCCTCCCATTACCAGGGAACTCATTACATAACCACTGAACCTTTTAGAAGGACTGGGTCCCCTCAACTGATTACCCAACTACTCTGTTTCTGTGCCGAAAGCAGGACTCGAACCCAGGCCCCCAGTGCTGTAACACAAGCACTTAACCTCTAGGCCACTGCAGTTAGCTGGTGTTTGGTGGAGCGGGGGGCCAGATGGTCTATCCTCCTTGGCTCCAGTGAACATGTTTCACAACTGAAATGGTTATGCTCATGGGGGCATGCAGAAGAAAGATATATACGCCCAAAAGCTACCCTCAGAAGCACAGCCACCAGTGGCTCAAGTGGTAAGTGCTTGGTCTTGGAATGCTGGAAACCTGAGTTCTAATCCAATGTCTGCAATCTCCTGGGCATGTTTTTTTTTAATTAAAAAAATATATTTTTTAATTGAAAATGGGTATGCATTGCCCTGAGCAATCAGCCAACAGCCAATGCCCCTTCAATACCTGCATTCCTACTAGCAGTTGTGCCTTTGTTTTCTGCACTCTGGCCTAGGTAACACCCATACAAAAGTTTGTCTCTCTGGCCCCAGTTGACTGGAAAAAAACGAGGGGAAAAGGTGTAATCTACGGGTCATGGTTGATACAATAATTGCCCTGGGACTCAAACAGGACACCTTCACGAGGTGCTATGAGGTGACCACCGGCCCCTGCATAGCAAGCAAACCTGTATCAGCATCTCACCAGCAACTGAATGTGTCGCCTGCAGGCTACACATAAGAGGCTGCAGTAGGTGCATTAACCCATCGGGCTGTGGACCCTCCTTCCTCTGAGAGCAGGAAACTGAATTTCCATGTTGCCTTCCTTTGGCACATTTGATCTATCTTTCAACCCAATTCAGAGGATGTTTTGCTTCACGGAGAGATGATAATCATTGTGAGGTGTCAGCCACTAATAGCTAAGCAGGTCAGTTAAATCTTTGACTTTGTCATTGGGGTGTACTGATATGCGCTGGGCAGTCTTCTGTCCTGTGCTACTGTATGCATTCTTATTGCTGCTTGTTCACGATTCCTAAATGTAAACAGTGAAATATTTGAAAGACTCTTGATGCAACAAGCATTTCCCACTCTTTGCCCTGGGGGTGAGAGGGCTGCTTTCGGCCTTCAACACCCTCAATTTTGGAGTGGCCGGCTCCACCACTGAGAATGAGGGGCTAATCCTGGTCGGAAACGGGCAGAGGTCTGCGCCCTGCGTCCTCCACGCGTCCCTAACGCTCCCAAACGCGACCACAGCCCTTACGGGCACAGCCCTATGTCGGTGCAGCCTCTATGGTGCAGCCACCCAGGTAGCTTAGGGTTAGGATATGTGCTCTTCAACATAAGCCTGGCCAACCAGGCCCTGTAGAGTGTCACAGCATGCTCTGTAATCCCCTAGTGATGGTGGCCTTGGTGACGATGATCTTGCTGGAATACTGATGCCTTTTTTCCTCCCAGAAGCCCCAGAAGCCTATTGAAATGAAGGGGTGTGCACCTCTCACTGGCCTCTGTTTACCCTCTGGCTAACTGAAATTAGTTCTGGGCTTTCCAGGCAAATGTATCCATTTCGGGAGAGAGCTAGGAATAGGAAGGCTCTTTCTGCAGGCTCGGTGGGAAAGAGTCAGAGAGCTACATGCCTGAGGCATCTTTCTTCCTCCTTCGCTCATTGTGTTCCCTAACTTCTAACTCTCTGCCAGGCCAGGCCCTGTTTCTTTTACTGCCAACCCCCCCTAACCCCTCGTCTTCCACCTACTTCCCGCTCTATTATGCCTTCTCCTTTTTTGCTCTCTTCTGTGGCCCTTTGAAAATGAATGCAGGCCTAGCTAAGCCTCATGAAGGAAATCTACCAACAAAAGATGCATTCCTTGCTTATGGGAGGCGGGGTAGATCTAGAAGGGCATGGCGTAGGTTCCCTGGTAAAGGGAGGAAGAAAGAATAGAGGCGGCCAGGAAGTGCACGTTAGTGCCGGATGAGGATAAAAATGTCAGCCCATTGTGGGGTCCATTCCATCTTCCCCCTTCCTCATGGCCCCTTTCCCCACATTAGAACCCTCCCTCCACTATTCAGGGCCTACTTTATCCCACATCCCCATGCTTCTCTCCTTCTACCACCCCCCACTCACCCAGGCCGCTCCTCTTCTCCACAGGGACCCCTTCATCCAGCCCTACCTTCCCTTTTTGCCTACCCGGCCTCCTCCTTTATTTACTCTGCACTTCCTCTCCCCCACCTCTACAGTCCTGCCTCTTTTCCACCCTCCCATTACCAGGGACCTCATTACATAACCACTGAACCTTTTAGAAGGACTGGGTCCCCTCAACTGATTACCCAACTACTCTGTTTCTGTGCCGAAAGCAGGACTCGAACCCAGGCCCCCAGTGCTGTAACACAAGCACTTAACCTCTAGGCCACTGCAGTTAGCTGGTGTTTGGTGGAGCGGGGGGCCAGATGGTCTATCCTCCTTGGCTCCAGTGAACATGTTTCACAACTGAAATGGTTATGCTCATGGGGGCATGCAGAAGAAAGATATATACGCCCAAAAGCTACCCTCAGAAGCACAGCCACCAGTGGCTCAAGTGGTAAGTGCTTGGTCTTGGAATGCTGGAGACCTGAGTTCTAATCCAATGTCTGCAATCTCCTGGGCATGTTTTTTTTTAATTAAAAAAATATATTTTTTAATTGAAAATGGGTATGCATTGCCCTGAGCAATCAGCCAACAGCCAATGCCCCTTCAATACCTGCATTCCTACTAGCAGTTGTGCCTTTGTTTTCTGCACTCTGGCCTAGGTAACACCCATACAAAAGTTTGTCTCTCTGGCCCCAGTTGACTGGAAAAAAACGAGGGGAAAAGGTGTAATCTACGGGTCATGGTTGATACAATAATTGCCCTGGGACTCAAACAGGACACCTTCACGAGGTGCTATGAGGTGACCACCGGCCCCTGCATAGCAAGCAAACCTGTATCAGCATCTCACCAGCAACTGAATGTGTCGCCTGCAGGCTACACATAAGAGGCTGCAGTAGGTGCATTAACCCATCGGGCTGTGGACCCTCCTTCCTCTGAGAGCAGGAAACTGAATTTCCATGTTGCCTTCCTTTGGCACATTTGATCTATCTTTCAACCCAATTCAGAGGATGTTTTGCTTCACGGAGAGATGATAATCATTGTGAGGTGTCAGCCACTAATAGCTAAGCAGGTCAGTTAAATCTTTGACTTTGTCATTGGGGTGTACTGATATGCGCTGGGCAGTCTTCTGTCCTGTGCTACTGTATGCATTCTTATTGCTGCTTGTTCACGATTCCTAAATGTAAACAGTGAAATATTTGAAAGACTCTTGATGCAACAAGCATTTCCCACTCTTTGCCCTGGGGGTGAGAGGGCTGATTTCGGCCTTCAACACCCTCAATTTTGGAGTGGCCGGCTCCACCACTGAGAATGAGGGGCTAATCCTGGTCGGAAACGGGCAGAGGTCTGCGCCCTGCGTCCTCCACGCGTCCCTAACGCTCCCAAACGCGACCACAGCCCTTACGGGCACAGCCCTATGTCGGTGCAGCCTCTATGGTGCAGCCACCCAGGTATCTTAGGGTTAGGATATGTGCTCTTCAACATAAGCCTGGCCAACCAGGCCCTGGAGAGTGTCACAGCATGCTCTGTAATCCCCTAGTGATGGTGGCCTTGGTGACGATGATCTTGCTGGAATACTGATGCCTTTTTTCCTCCCAGAAGCCCCAGAAGCCTATTGAAATGAAGGGGTGTGCACCTCTCACTGGCCTCTGTTTACCCTCTGGCTAACTGAAATTAGTTCTGGGCTTTCCAGGCAAATGTATCCATTTCGGGAGAGAGCTAGGAATAGGAAGGCTCTTTCTGCAGGCTCGGTGGGAAAGAGTCAGAGAGCTACATGCCTGAGGCATCTTTCTTCCTCCTTCGCTCATTGTGTTCCCTAACTTCTAACTCTCTGCCAGGCCAGGCCCTGTTTCTTTTACTGCCAACTCCCCCTAGCCCCTCGTCTTCCACCTACTTCCCGCTCTATTATGCCTTCTCCTTTTTTGCTCTCTTCTGTGGCCCTTTGAAAATGAATGCAGGCCTAGCTAAGCCTCATGAAGGAAATCTACCAACAAAAGATGCATTCCTTTCTTATGGGAGGCGGGGTAGATCTAGAAGGGCATGGCGTAGGTTCCCTGGTAAAGGGAGGAAGAAAGAATAGAGGCGGCCAGGAAGTGCACGTTAGTGCCGGATGAGGATAAAAATGTCAGCCCATTGTGGGGTCCATTCCATCTTCCCCCTTCCTCATGGCCCCTTTCCCCACATTAGAACCCTCCCTCCACTATTCAGGGCCCACTTTATCCCACATCCCCATGCTTCTCTCGTTCTACCACCCCCCACTCACCCAGGCCGCTCCTCTTCTCCACAGGGACCTCTTCATCCAGCCCTACCTTCCCTTTTTGCCTACCCGGCCTCCTCCTTTATTTACTCTGCACTTCCTCTCCCCCACCTCTACAGTCCTGCCTCTTTTCCACCCTCCCATTACCAGGGAACTCATTACATAACCACTGAACCTTTTAGAAGGACTGGGTCCCCTCAACTGATTACCCAACTACTCTGTTTCTGTGCCGAAAGCAGGACTCGAACCCAGGCCCCCAGTGCTGTAACACAAGCACTTAACCTCTAGGCCACTGCAGTTAGCTGGTGTTTGGTGGAGCGGGGGGGCCAGATGGTCTATCCTCCTTGGCTCCAGTGAACATGTTTCACAACTGAAATGGTTATGCTCACGGGGGCATGCAGAAGAAAGATATATACGCCCAAAAGCTACCCTCAGAAGCACAGCCACCAGTGGCTCAAGTGGTAAGTGCTTGGTCTTGGAATGCTGGAGACCTGAGTTCTAATCCAATGTCTGCAATCTCCTGGGCATGTTTTTTTTTAATTAAAAAAATATATTTTTTAATTGAAAATGGGTATGCATTGCCCTGAGCAATCAGCCAACAGCCAATGCCCCTTCAATACCTGCATTCCTACTAGCAGTTGTGCCTTTGTTTTCTGCACTCTGGCCTAGGTAACACCCATACAAAAGTTTGTCTCTCTGGCCCCAGTTGACTGGAAAAAAACGAGGGGAAAAGGTGTAATCTACGGGTCATGGTTGATACAATAATTGCCCTGGGACTCAAACAGGACACCTTCACGAGGTGCTATGAGGTGACCACCGGCCCCTGCATAGCAAGCAAACCTGTATCAGCATCTCACCAGCAACTGAATGTGTCGCCTGCAGGCTACACATAAGAGGCTGCAGTAGGTGCATTAACCCATCGGGCTGTGGACCCTCCTTCCTCTGAGAGCAGGAAACTGAATTTCCATGTTGCCTTCCTTTGGCACATTTGATCTATCTTTCAACCCAATTCAGAGGATGTTTTGCTTCACGGAGAGATGATAATCATTGTGAGGTGTCAGCCACTAATAGCTAAGCAGGTCAGTTAAATCTTTGACTTTGTCATTGGGGTGTACTGATATGCGCTGGGCAGTCTTCTGTCCTGTGCTACTGTATGCATTCTTATTGCTGCTTGTTCACGATTCCTAAATGTAAACAGTGAAATATTTGAAAGACTCTTGATGCAACAAGCATTTCCCACTCTTTGCCCTGGGGGTGAGAGGGCTGCTTTCGGCCTTCAACACCCTCAATTTTGGAGTGGCCGGCTCCACCACTGAGAATGAGGGGCTAATCCTGGTCGGAAACGGGCAGAGGTCTGCGCCCTGCGTCCTCCACGCGTCCCTAACGCTCCCAAACGCGACCACAGCCCTTACGGGCACAGCCCTATGTCGGTGCAGCCTCTATGGTGCAGCCACCCAGGTATCTTAGGGTTAGGATATGTGCTCTTCAACATAAGCCTGGCCAACCAGGCCCTGGAGAGTGTCACAGCATGCTCTGTAATCCCCTAGTGATGGTGGCCTTGGTGACGATGATCTTGCTGGAATACTGATGCCTTTTTTCCTCCCAGAAGCCCCAGAAGCCTATTGAAATGAAGGGGTGTGCACCTCTCACTGGCCTCTGTTTACCCTCTGGCTAACTGAAATTAGTTCTGGGCTTTCCAGGCAAATGTATCCATTTCGGGAGAGAGCTAGGAATAGGAAGGCTCTTTCTGCAGGCTCGGTGGGAAAGAGTCAGAGAGCTACATGCCTGAGGCATCTTTCTTCCTCCTTCGCTCATTGTGTTCCCTAACTTCTAACTCTCTGCCAGGCCAGGCCCTGTTTCTTTTACTGCCAACCCCCCCTAACCCCTCGTCTTCCACCTACTTCCCGCTCTATTATGCCTTCTCCTTTTTTGCTCTCTTCTGTGGCCCTTTGAAAATGAATGCAGGCCTAGCTAAGCCTCATGAAGGAAATCTACCAACAAAAGATGCATTCCTTTCTTATGGGAGGCGGGGTAGATCTAGAAGGGCATGGCGTAGGTTCCCTGGTAAAGGGAGGAAGAAAGAATAGAGGCGGCCAGGAAGTGCACGTTAGTGCCGGATGAGGATAAAAATGTCAGCCCATTGTGGGGTCCATTCCATCTTCCCCCTTCCTCATGGCCCCTTTCCCCACATTAGAACCCTCCCTCCACTATTCAGGGCCCACTTTATCCCACATCCCCATGCTTCTCTCGTTCTACCACCCCCCACTCACCCAGGCCGCTCCTCTTCTCCACAGGGACCTCTTCATCCAGCCCTACCTTCCCTTTTTGCCTACCCGGCCTCCTCCTTTATTTACTCTGCACTTCCTCTCCCCCACCTCTACAGTCCTGCCTCTTTTCCACCCTCCCATTACCAGGGAACTCATTACATAACCACTGAACCTTTTAGAAGGACTGGGTCCCCTCAACTGATTACCCAACTACTCTGTTTCTGTGCCGAAAGCAGGACTCGAACCCAGGCCCCCAGTGCTGTAACACAAGCACTTAACCTCTAGGCCACTGCAGTTAGCTGGTGTTTGGTGGAGCGGGGGGGCCAGATGGTCTATCCTCCTTGGCTCCAGTGAACATGTTTCACAACTGAAATGGTTATGCTCACGGGGGCATGCAGAAGAAAGATATATACGCCCAAAAGCTACCCTCAGAAGCACAGCCACCAGTGGCTCAAGTGGTAAGTGCTTGGTCTTGGAATGCTGGAGACCTGAGTTCTAATCCAATGTCTGCAATCTCCTGGGCATGTTTTTTTTTAATTAAAAAAATATATTTTTTAATTGAAAATGGGTATGCATTGCCCTGAGCAATCAGCCAACAGCCAATGCCCCTTCAATACCTGCATTCCTACTAGCAGTTGTGCCTTTGTTTTCTGCACTCTGGCCTAGGTAACACCCATACAAAAGTTTGTCTCTCTGGCCCCAGTTGACTGGAAAAAAACGAGGGGAAAAGGTGTAATCTACGGGTCATGGTTGATACAATAATTGCCCTGGGACTCAAACAGGACACCTTCACGAGGTGCTATGAGGTGACCACCGGCCCCTGCATAGCAAGCAAACCTGTATCAGCATCTCACCAGCAACTGAATGTGTCGCCTGCAGGCTACACATAAGAGGCTGCAGTAGGTGCATTAACCCATCGGGCTGTGGACCCTCCTTCCTCTGAGAGCAGGAAACTGAATTTCCATGTTGCCTTCCTTTGGCACATTTGATCTATCTTTCAACCCAATTCAGAGGATGTTTTGCTTCACGGAGAGATGATAATCATTGTGAGGTGTCAGCCACTAATAGCTAAGCAGGTCAGTTAAATCTTTGACTTTGTCATTGGGGTGTACTGATATGCGCTGGGCAGTCTTCTGTCCTGTGCTACTGTATGCATTCTTATTGCTGCTTGTTCACGATTCCTAAATGTAAACAGTGAAATATTTGAAAGACTCTTGATGCAACAAGCATTTCCCACTCTTTGCCCTGGGGGTGAGAGGGCTGCTTTCGGCCTTCAACACCCTCAATTTTGGAGTGGCCGGCTCCACCACTGAGAATGAGGGGCTAATCCTGGTCGGAAACGGGCAGAGGTCTGCGCCCTGCGTCCTCCACGCGTCCCTAACGCTCCCAAACGCGACCACAGCCCTTACGGGCACAGCCCTATGTCGGTGCAGCCTCTATGGTGCAGCCACCCAGGTAGCTTAGGGTTAGGATATGTGCTCTTCAACATAAGCCTGGCCAACCAGGCCCTGGAGAGTGTCACAGCATGCTCTGTAATCCCCTAGTGATGGTGGCCTTGGTGACGATGATCTTGCTGGAATACTGATGCCTTTTTTCCTCCCAGAAGCCCCAGAAGCCTATTGAAATGAAGGGGTGTGCACCTCTCACTGGCCTCTGTTTACCCTCTGGCTAACTGAAATTAGTTCTGGGCTTTCCAGGCAAATGTATCCATTTCGGGAGAGAGCTAGGAATAGGAAGGCTCTTTCTGCAGGCTCGGTGGGAAAGAGTCAGAGAGCTACATGCCTGAGGCATCTTTCTTCCTCCTTCGCTCATTGTGTTCCCTAACTTCTAACTCTCTGCCAGGCCAGGCCCTGTTTCTTTTACTGCCAACCCCCCCTAACCCCTCGTCTTCCACCTACTTCCCGCTCTATTATGCCTTCTCCTTTTTTGCTCTCTTCTGTGGCCCTTTGAAAATGAATGCAGGCCTAGCTAAGCCTCATGAAGGAAATCTACCAACAAAAGATGCATTCCTTTCTTATGGGAGGCGGGGTAGATCTAGAAGGGCATGGCGTAGGTTCCCTGGTAAAGGGAGGAAGAAAGAATAGAGGCGGCCAGGAAGTGCACGTTAGTGCCGGATGAGGATAAAAATGTCAGCCCATTGTGGGGTCCATTCCATCTTCCCCCTTCCTCATGGCCCCTTTCCCCACATTAGAACCCTCCCTCCACTATTCAGGGCCCACTTTATCCCACATCCCCATGCTTCTCTCGTTCTACCACCCCCCACTCACCCAGGCCGCTCCTCTTCTCCACAGGGACCTCTTCATCCAGCCCTACCTTCCCTTTTTGCCTACCCGGCCTCCTCCTTTATTTACTCTGCACTTCCTCTCCCCCACCTCTACAGTCCTGCCTCTTTTCCACCCTCCCATTACCAGGGAACTCATTACATAACCACTGAACCTTTTAGAAGGACTGGGTCCCCTCAACTGATTACCCAACTACTCTGTTTCTGTGCCGAAAGCAGGACTCGAACCCAGGCCCCCAGTGCTGTAACACAAGCACTTAACCTCTAGGCCACTGCAGTTAGCTGGTGTTTGGTGGAGCGGGGGGGCCAGATGGTCTATCCTCCTTGGCTCCAGTGAACATGTTTCACAACTGAAATGGTTATGCTCACGGGGGCATGCAGAAGAAAGATATATACGCCCAAAAGCTACCCTCAGAAGCACAGCCACCAGTGGCTCAAGTGGTAAGTGCTTGGTCTTGGAATGCTGGAGACCTGAGTTCTAATCCAATGTCTGCAATCTCCTGGGCATGTTTTTTTTTAATTAAAAAAATATATTTTTTAATTGAAAATGGGTATGCATTGCCCTGAGCAATCAGCCAACAGCCAATGCCCCTTCAATACCTGCATTCCTACTAGCAGTTGTGCCTTTGTTTTCTGCACTCTGGCCTAGGTAACACCCATACAAAAGTTTGTCTCTCTGGCCCCAGTTGACTGGAAAAAAACGAGGGGAAAAGGTGTAATCTACGGGTCATGGTTGATACAATAATTGCCCTGGGACTCAAACAGGACACCTTCACGAGGTGCTATGAGGTGACCACCGGCCCCTGCATAGCAAGCAAACCTGTATCAGCATCTCACCAGCAACTGAATGTGTCGCCTGCAGGCTACACATAAGAGGCTGCAGTAGGTGCATTAACCCATCGGGCTGTGGACCCTCCTTCCTCTGAGAGCAGGAAACTGAATTTCCATGTTGCCTTCCTTTGGCACATTTGATCTATCTTTCAACCCAATTCAGAGGATGTTTTGCTTCACGGAGAGATGATAATCATTGTGAGGTGTCAGCCACTAATAGCTAAGCAGGTCAGTTAAATCTTTGACTTTGTCATTGGGGTGTACTGATATGCGCTGGGCAGTCTTCTGTCCTGTGCTACTGTATGCATTCTTATTGCTGCTTGTTCACGATTCCTAAATGTAAACAGTGAAATATTTGAAAGACTCTTGATGCAACAAGCATTTCCCACTCTTTGCCCTGGGGGTGAGAGGGCTGCTTTCGGCCTTCAACACCCTCAATTTTGGAGTGGCCGGCTCCACCACTGAGAATGAGGGGCTAATCCTGGTCGGAAACGGGCAGAGGTCTGCGCCCTGCGTCCTCCACGCGTCCCTAACGCTCCCAAACGCGACTACAGCCCTTACGGGCACAGCCCTATGTCGGTGCAGCCTCTATGGTGCAGCCACCCAGGTAGCTTAGGGTTAGGATATGTGCTCTTCAACATAAGCCTGGCCAACCAGGCCCTGGAGAGTGTCACAGCATGCTCTGTAATCCCCTAGTGATGGTGGCCTTGGTGACGATGATCTTGCTGGAATACTGATGCCTTTTTTCCTCCCAGAAGCCCCAGAAGCCTATTGAAATGAAGGGGTGTGCACCTCTCACTGGCCTCTGTTTACCCTCTGGCTAACTGAAATTAGTTCTGGGCTTTCCAGGCAAATGTATCCATTTCGGGAGAGAGCTAGGAATAGGAAGGCTCTTTCTGCAGGCTCGGTGGGAAAGAGTCAGAGAGCTACATGCCTGAGGCATCTTTCTTCCTCCTTCGCTCATTGTGTTCCCTAACTTCTAACTCTCTGCCAGGCCAGGCCCTGTTTCTTTTACTGCCAACCCCCCCTAACCCCTCGTCTTCCACCTACTTCCCGCTCTATTATGCCTTCTCCTTTTTTGCTCTCTTCTGTGGCCCTTTGAAAATGAATGCAGGCCTAGCTAAGCCTCATGAAGGAAATCTACCAACAAAAGATGCATTCCTTTCTTATGGGAGGCGGGGTAGATCTAGAAGGGCATGGCGTAGGTTCCCTGGTAAAGGGAGGAAGAAAGAATAGAGGCGGCCAGGAAGTGCACGTTAGTGCCGGATGAGGATAAAAATGTCAGCCCATTGTGGGGTCCATTCCATCTTCCCCCTTCCTCATGGCCCCTTTCCCCACATTAGAACCCTCCCTCCACTATTCAGGGCCCACTTTATCCCACATCCCCATGCTTCTCTCGTTCTACCACCCCCCACTCACCCAGGCCGCTCCTCTTCTCCACAGGGACCTCTTCATCCAGCCCTACCTTCCCTTTTTGCCTACCCGGCCTCCTCCTTTATTTACTCTGCACTTCCTCTCCCCCACCTCTACAGTCCTGCCTCTTTTCCACCCTCCCATTACCAGGGAACTCATTACATAACCACTGAACCTTTTAGAAGGACTGGGTCCCCTCAACTGATTACCCAACTACTCTGTTTCTGTGCCGAAAGCAGGACTCGAACCCAGGCCCCCAGTGCTGTAACACAAGCACTTAACCTCTAGGCCACTGCAGTTAGCTGGTGTTTGGTGGAGCGGGGGGGCCAGATGGTCTATCCTCCTTGGCTCCAGTGAACATGTTTCACAACTGAAATGGTTATGCTCACGGGGGCATGCAGAAGAAAGATATATACGCCCAAAAGCTACCCTCAGAAGCACAGCCACCAGTGGCTCAAGTGGTAAGTGCTTGGTCTTGGAATGCTGGAGACCTGAGTTCTAATCCAATGTCTGCAATCTCCTGGGCATGTTTTTTTTTAATTAAAAAAATATATTTTTTAATTGAAAATGGGTATGCATTGCCCTGAGCAATCAGCCAACAGCCAATGCCCCTTCAATACCTGCATTCCTACTAGCAGTTGTGCCTTTGTTTTCTGCACTCTGGCCTAGGTAACACCCATACAAAAGTTTGTCTCTCTGGCCCCAGTTGACTGGAAAAAAACGAGGGGAAAAGGTGTAATCTACGGGTCATGGTTGATACAATAATTGCCCTGGGACTCAAACAGGACACCTTCACGAGGTGCTATGAGGTGACCACCGGCCCCTGCATAGCAAGCAAACCTGTATCAGCATCTCACCAGCAACTGAATGTGTCGCCTGCAGGCTACACATAAGAGGCTGCAGTAGGTGCATTAACCCATCGGGCTGTGGACCCTCCTTCCTCTGAGAGCAGGAAACTGAATTTCCATGTTGCCTTCCTTTGGCACATTTGATCTATCTTTCAACCCAATTCAGAGGATGTTTTGCTTCACGGAGAGATGATAATCATTGTGAGGTGTCAGCCACTAATAGCTAAGCAGGTCAGTTAAATCTTTGACTTTGTCATTGGGGTGTACTGATATGCGCTGGGCAGTCTTCTGTCCTGTGCTACTGTATGCATTCTTATTGCTGCTTGTTCACGATTCCTAAATGTAAACAGTGAAATATTTGAAAGACTCTTGATGCAACAAGCATTTCCCACTCTTTGCCCTGGGGGTGAGAGGGCTGCTTTCGGCCTTCAACACCCTCAATTTTGGAGTGGCCGGCTCCACCACTGAGAATGAGGGGCTAATCCTGGTCGGAAACGGGCAGAGGTCTGCGCCCTGCGTCCTCCACGCGTCCCTAACGCTCCCAAACGCGACTACAGCCCTTACGGGCACAGCCCTATGTCGGTGCAGCCTCTATGGTGCAGCCACCCAGGTAGCTTAGGGTTAGGATATGTGCTCTTCAACATAAGCCTGGCCAACCAGGCCCTGGAGAGTGTCACAGCATGCTCTGTAATCCCCTGGTGATGGTGGCCTTGGTGACGATGATCTTGCTGGAATACTGATGCCTTTTTTCCTCCCAGAAGCCCCAGAAGCCTATTGAAATGAAGGGGTGTGCACCTCTCACTGGCCTCTGTTTACCCTCTGGCTAACTGAAATTAGTTCTGGGCTTTCCAGGCAAATGTATCCATTTCGGGAGAGAGCTAGGAATAGGAAGGCTCTTTCTGCAGGCTCGGTGGGAAAGAGTCAGAGAGCTACATGCCTGAGGCATCTTTCTTCCTCCTTCGCTCATTGTGTTCCCTAACTTCTAACTCTCTGCCAGGCCAGGCCCTGTTTCTTTTACTGCCAACCCCCCCTAACCCCTCGTCTTCCACCTACTTCCCGCTCTATTATGCCTTCTCCTTTTTTGCTCTCTTCTGTGGCCCTTTGAAAATGAATGCAGGCCTAGCTAAGCCTCATGAAGGAAATCTACCAACAAAAGATGCATTCCTTTCTTATGGGAGGCGGGGTAGATCTAGAAGGGCATGGCGTAGGTTCCCTGGTAAAGGGAGGAAGAAAGAATAGAGGCGGCCAGGAAGTGCACGTTAGTGCCGGATGAGGATAAAAATGTCAGCCCATTGTGGGGTCCATTCCATCTTCCCCCTTCCTCATGGCCCCTTTCCCCACATTATAACCCTCCCTCCACTATTCAGGGCCCACTTTATCCCACATCCCCATGCTTCTCTCGTTCTACCACCCCCCACTCACCCAGGCCGCTCCTCTTCTCCACAGGGACCTCTTCATCCAGCCCTACCTTCCCTTTTTGCCTACCCGGCCTCCTCCTTTATTTACTCTGCACTTCCTCTCCCCCACCTCTACAGTCCTGCCTCTTTTCCACCCTCCCATTACCAGGGAACTCATTACATAACCACTGAACCTTTTAGAAGGACTGGGTCCCCTCAACTGATTACCCAACTACTCTGTTTCTGTGCCGAAAGCAGGACTCGAACCCAGGCCCCCAGTGCTGTAACACAAGCACTTAACCTCTAGGCCACTGCAGTTAGCTGGTGTTTGGTGGAGCGGGGGGGCCAGATGGTCTATCCTCCTTGGCTCCAGTGAACATGTTTCACAACTGAAATGGTTATGCTCACGGGGGCATGCAGAAGAAAGATATATACGCCCAAAAGCTACCCTCAGAAGCACAGCCACCAGTGGCTCAAGTGGTAAGTGCTTGGTCTTGGAATGCTGGAGACCTGAGTTCTAATCCAATGTCTGCAATCTCCTGGGCATTTTTTTTTTAATTAAAAAAATATATTTTTTAATTGAAAATTGGTATGCATTGCCCTGAGCAATCAGCCAACAGCCAATGCCCCTTCAATACCTGCATTCCTACTAGCAGTTGTGCCTTTGTTTTCTGCACTCTGGCCTAGGTAACACCCATACAAAAGTTTGTCTCTCTGGCCCCAGTTGACTGGAAAAAAACGAGGGGAAAAGGTGTAATCTACGGGTCATGGTTGATACAATTATTGCCCTGGGACTCAAACAGGACACCTTCACGAGGTGCTATGAGGTGACCACCGGCCCCTGCATAGCAAGCAAACCTGTATCAGCATCTCACCAGCAACTGAATGTGTCGCCTGCAGGCTACACATAAGAGGCTGCAGTAGGTGCATTAACCCATCGGGCTGTGGACCCTCCTTCCTCTGAGAGCAGGAAACTGAATTTCCATGTTGCCTTCCTTTGGCACATTTGATCTATCTTTCAACCCAATTCAGAGGATGTTTTGCTTCACGGAGAGATGATAATCATTGTGAGGTGTCAGCCACTAATAGCTAAGCAGGTCAGTTAAATCTTTGACTTTGTCATTGGGGTGTACTGATATGCGCTGGGCAGTCTTCTGTCCTGTGCTACTGTATGCATTCTTATTGCTGCTTGTTCACGATTCCTAAATGTAAACAGTGAAATATTTGAAAGACTCTTGATGCAACAAGCATTTCCCACTCTTTGCCCTGGGGGTGAGAGGGCTGCTTTCGGCCTTCAACACCCTCAATTTTGGAGTGGCCGGCTCCACCACTGAGAATGAGGGGCTAATCCTGGTCGGAAACGGGCAGAGGTCTGCGCCCTGCGTCCTCCACGCGTCCCTAACGCTCCCAAACGCGACCACAGCCCTTACGGGCACAGCCCTATGTCGGTGCAGCCTCTATGGTGCAGCCACCCAGGTAGCTTAGGGTTAGGATATGTGCTCTTCAACATAAGCCTGGCCAACCAGGCCCTGGAGAGTGTCACAGCATGCTCTGTAATCCCCTAGTGATGGTGGCCTTGGTGACGATGATCTTGCTGGAATACTGATGCCTTTTTTCCTCCCAGAAGCCCCAGAAGCCTATTGAAATGAAGGGGTGTGCACCTCTCACTGGCCTCTGTTTACCCTCTGGCTAACTGAAATTAGTTCTGGGCTTTCCAGGCAAATGTATCCATTTCGGGAGAGAGCTAGGAATAGGAAGGCTCTTTCTGCAGGCTCGGTGGGAAAGAGTCAGAGAGCTACATGCCTGAGGCATCTTTCTTCCTCCTTCGCTCATTGTGTTCCCTAACTTCTAACTCTCTGCCAGGCCAGGCCCTGTTTCTTTTACTGCCAACCCCCCCTAACCCCTCGTCTTACACCTACTTCCCGCTCTATTATGCCTTCTCCTTTTTTGCTCTCTTCTGTGGCCCTTTGAAAATGAATGCAGGCCTAGCTAAGCCTCATGAAGGAAATCTACCAACAAAAGGTGCATTCCTTGCTTATGGGAGGCGGGGTAGATCTAGAAGGGCATGGCGTAGGTTCCCTGGTAAAGGGAGGAAGAAAGAATAGAGGCGGCCAGGAAGTGCACGTTAGTGCCGGATGAGGATAAAAATGTCAGCCCATTGTGGGGTCCATTCCATCTTCCCCCTTCCTCATGGCCCCTTTCCCCACATTAGAACCCTCCCTCCACTATTCAGGGCCCACTTTATCCCACATCCCCATGCTTCTCTCGTTCTACCACCCCCCACTCACCCAGGCCGCTCCTCTTCTCCACAGGGACCCCTTCATCCAGCCCTACCTTCCCTTTTTGCCTACCCGGCCTCCTCCTTTATTTACTCTGCACTTCCTCTCCCCCACCTCTACAGTCCTGCCTCTTTTCCACCCTCCCATTACCAGGGAACTCATTACATAACCACTGAACCTTTTAGAAGGACTGGGTCCCCTCAACTGATTACCCAACTACTCTGCTTCTGTGCCGAAAGCAGGACTCGAACCCAGGCCCCCAGTGCTGTAACACAAGCACTTAACCTCTAGGCCACTGCAGTTAGCTGGTGTTTGGTGGAGCGGGGGGCCAGATGGTCTATCCTCCTTGGCTCCAGTGAACATGTTTCACAACTGAAATGGTTATGCTCATGGGGGCATGCAGAAGAAAGATATATACGCCCAAAAGCTACCCTCAGAAGCACAGCCACCAGTGGCTCAAGTGGTAAGTGCTTGGTCTTGGAATGCTGGAGACCTGAGTTCTAATCCAATGTCTGCAATCTCCTGGGCATGTTTTTTTTTAATTAAAAAAATATATTTTTTAATTGAAAATGGGTATGCATTGCCCTGAGCAATCAGCCAACAGCCAATGCCCCTTCAATACCTGCATTCCTACTAGCAGTTGTGCCTTTGTTTTCTGCACTCTGGCCTAGGTAACACCCATACAAAAGTTTGTCTCTCTGGCCCCAGTTGACTGGAAAAAAACGAGGGGAAAAGGTGTAATCTACGGGTCATGGTTGATACAATAATTGCCCTGGGACTCAAACAGGACACCTTCACGAGGTGCTATGAGGTGACCACCGGCCCCTGCATAGCAAGCAAACCTGTATCAGCATCTCACCAGCAACTGAATGTGTCGCCTGCAGGCTACACATAAGAGGCTGCAGTAGGTGCATTAACCCATCGGGCTGTGGACCCTCCTTCCTCTGAGAGCAGGAAACTGAATTTCCATGTTGCCTTCCTTTGGCACATTTGATCTATCTTTCAACCCAATTCAGAGGATGTTTTGCTTCACGGAGAGATGATAATCATTGTGAGGTGTCAGCCACTAATAGCTAAGCAGGTCAGTTAAATCTTTGACTTTGTCATTGGGGTGTACTGATATGCGCTGGGCAGTCTTCTGTCCTGTGCTACTGTATGCATTCTTATTGCTGCTTGTTCACGATTCCTAAATGTAAACAGTGAAATATTTGAAAGACTCTTGATGCAACAAGCATTTCCCACTCTTTGCCCTGGGGGTGAGAGGGCTGCTTTCGGCCTTCAACACCCTCAATTTTGGAGTGGCCGGCTCCACCACTGAGAATGAGGGGCTAATCCTGGTCGGAAACGGGCAGAGGTCTGCGCCCTGCGTCCTCCACGCGTCCCTAACGCTCCCAAACGCGACCACAGCCCTTACGGGCACAGCCCTATGTCGGTGCAGCCTCTATGGTGCAGCCACCCAGGTAGCTTAGGGTTAGGATATGTGCTCTTCAACATAAGCCTGGCCAACCAGGCCCTGGAGAGTGTCACAGCATGCTCTGTAATCCCCTAGTGATGGTGGCCTTGGTGACGATGATCTTGCTGGAATACTGATGCCTTTTTTCCTCCCAGAAGCCCCAGAAGCCTATTGAAATGAAGGGGTGTGCACCTCTCACTGGCCTTTGTTTACCCTCTGGCTAACTGAAATTAGTTCTGGGCTTTCCAGGCAAATGTATCCATTTCGGGAGAGAGCTAGGAATAGGAAGGCTCTTTCTGCAGGCTCGGTGGGAAAGAGTCAGAGAGCTACATGCCTGAGGCATCTTTCTTCCTCCTTCGCTCATTGTGTTCCCTAACTTCTAACTCTCTGCCAGGCCAGGCCCTGTTTCTTTTACTGCCAACCCCCCCTAACCCCTCGTCTTACACCTACTTCCCGCTCTATTATGCCTTCTCCTTTTTTGCTCTCTTCTGTGGCCCTTTGAAAATGAATGCAGGCCTAGCTAAGCCTCATGAAGGAAATCTACCAACAAAAGGTGCATTCCTTGCTTATGGGAGGCGGGGTAGATCTAGAAGGGCATGGCGTAGGTTCCCTGGTAAAGGGAGGAAGAAAGAATAGAGGCGGCCAGGAAGTGCACGTTAGTGCCGGATGAGGATAAAAATGTCAGCCCATTGTGGGGTCCATTCCATCTTCCCCCTTCCTCATGGCCCCTTTCCCCACATTAGAACCCTCCCTCCACTATTCAGGGCCCACTTTATCCCACATCCCCATGCTTCTCTCGTTCTACCACCCCCCACTCACCCAGGCCGCTCCTCTTCTCCACAGGGACCCCTTCATCCAGCCCTACCTTCCCTTTTTGCCTACCCGGCCTCCTCCTTTATTTACTCTGCACTTCCTCTCCCCCACCTCTACAGTCCTGCCTCTTTTCCACCCTCCCATTACCAGGGAACTCATTACATAACCACTGAACCTTTTAGAAGGACTGGGTCCCCTCAACTGATTACCCAACTACTCTGCTTCTGTGCCGAAAGCAGGACTCGAACCCAGGCCCCCAGTGCTGTAACACAAGCACTTAACCTCTAGGCCACTGCAGTTAGCTGGTGTTTGGTGGAGCGGGGGGCCAGATGGTCTATCCTCCTTGGCTCCAGTGAACATGTTTCACAACTGAAATGGTTATGCTCATGGGGGCATGCAGAAGAAAGATATATACGCCCAAAAGCTACCCTCAGAAGCACAGCCACCAGTGGCTCAAGTGGTAAGTGCTTGGTCTTGGAATGCTGGAGACCTGAGTTCTAATCCAATGTCTGCAATCTCCTGGGCATGTTTTTTTTTAATTAAAAAAATATATTTTTTAATTGAAAATGGGTATGCATTGCCCTGAGCAATCAGCCAACAGCCAATGCCCCTTCAATACCTGCATTCCTACTAGCAGTTGTGCCTTTGTTTTCTGCACTCTGGCCTAGGTAACACCCATACAAAAGTTTGTCTCTCTGGCCCCAGTTGACTGGAAAAAAACGAGGGGAAAAGGTGTAATCTACGGGTCATGGTTGATACAATAATTGCCCTGGGACTCAAACAGGACACCTTCACGAGGTGCTATGAGGTGACCACCGGCCCCTGCATAGCAAGCAAACCTGTATCAGCATCTCACCAGCAACTGAATGTGTCGCCTGCAGGCTACACATAAGAGGCTGCAGTAGGTGCATTAACCCATCGGGCTGTGGACCCTCCTTCCTCTGAGAGCAGGAAACTGAATTTCCATGTTGCCTTCCTTTGGCACATTTGATCTATCTTTCAACCCAATTCAGAGGATGTTTTGCTTCACGGAGAGATGATAATCATTGTGAGGTGTCAGCCACTAATAGCTAAGCAGGTCAGTTAAATCTTTGACTTTGTCATTGGGGTGTACTGATATGCGCTGGGCAGTCTTCTGTCCTGTGCTACTGTATGCATTCTTATTGCTGCTTGTTCACGATTCCTAAATGTAAACAGTGAAATATTTGAAAGACTCTTGATGCAACAAGCATTTCCCACTCTTTGCCCTGGGGGTGAGAGGGCTGCTTTCGGCCTTCAACACCCTCAATTTTGGAGTGGCCGGCTCCACCACTGAGAATGAGGGGCTAATCCTGGTCGGAAACGGGCAGAGGTCTGCGCCCTGCGTCCTCCACGCGTCCCTAACGCTCCCAAACGCGACCACAGCCCTTACGGGCACAGCCCTATGTCGGTGCAGCCTCTATGGTGCAGCCACCCAGGTAGCTTAGGGTTAGGATATGTGCTCTTCAACATAAGCCTGGCCAACCAGGCCCTGGAGAGTGTCACAGCATGCTCTGTAATCCCCTAGTGATGGTGGCCTTGGTGACGATGATCTTGCTGGAATACTGATGCCTTTTTTCCTCCCAGAAGCCCCAGAAGCCTATTGAAATGAAGGGGTGTGCACCTCTCACTGGCCTCTGTTTACCCTCTGGCTAACTGAAATTAGTTCTGGGCTTTCCAGGCAAATGTATCCATTTCGGGAGAGAGCTAGGAATAGGAAGGCTCTTTCTGCAGGCTCGGTGGGAAAGAGTCAGAGAGCTACATGCCTGAGGCATCTTTCTTCCTCCTTCGCTCATTGTGTTCCCTAACTTCTAACTCTCTGCCAGGCCAGGCCCTGTTTCTTTTACTGCCAACCCCCCCTAACCCCTCGTCTTACACCTACTTCCCGCTCTATTATGCCTTCTCCTTTTTTGCTCTCTTCTGTGGCCCTTTGAAAATGAATGCAGGCCTAGCTAAGCCTCATGAAGGAAATCTACCAACAAAAGGTGCATTCCTTGCTTATGGGAGGCGGGGTAGATCTAGAAGGGCATGGCGTAGGTTCCCTGGTAAAGGGAGGAAGAAAGAATAGAGGCGGCCAGGAAGTGCACGTTAGTGCCGGATGAGGATAAAAATGTCAGCCCATTGTGGGGTCCATTCCATCTTCCCCCTTCCTCATGGCCCCTTTCCCCACATTAGAACCCTCCCTCCACTATTCAGGGCCCACTTTATCCCACATCCCCATGCTTCTCTCGTTCTACCACCCCCCACTCACCCAGGCCGCTCCTCTTCTCCACAGGGACCCCTTCATCCAGCCCTACCTTCCCTTTTTGCCTACCCGGCCTCCTCCTTTATTTACTCTGCACTTCCTCTCCCCCACCTCTACAGTCCTGCCTCTTTTCCACCCTCCCATTACCAGGGAACTCATTACATAACCACTGAACCTTTTAGAAGGACTGGGTCCCCTCAACTGATTACCCAACTACTCTGTTTCTGTGCCGAAAGCAGGACTCGAACCCAGGCCCCCAGTGCTGTAACACAAGCACTTAACCTCTAGGCCACTGCAGTTAGCTGGTGTTTGGTGGAGCGGGGGGCCAGATGGTCTATCCTCCTTGGCTCCAGTGAACATGTTTCACAACTGAAATGGTTATGCTCATGGGGGCATGCAGAAGAAAGATATATACGCCCAAAAGCTACCCTCAGAAGCACAGCCACCAGTGGCTCAAGTGGTAAGTGCTTGGTCTTGGAATGCTGGAGACCTGAGTTCTAATCCAATGTCTGCAATCTCCTGGGCATGTTTTTTTTTAATTAAAAAAATATATTTTTTAATTGAAAATGGGTATGCATTGCCCTGAGCAATCAGCCAACAGCCAATGCCCCTTCAATACCTGCATTCCTACTAGCAGTTGTGCCTTTGTTTTCTGCACTCTGGCCTAGGTAACACCCATACAAAAGTTTGTCTCTCTGGCCCCAGTTGACTGGAAAAAAACGAGGGGAAAAGGTGTAATCTACGGGTCATGGTTGATACAATAATTGCCCTGGGACTCAAACAGGACACCTTCACGAGGTGCTATGAGGTGACCACCGGCCCCTGCATAGCAAGCAAACCTGTATCAGCATCTCACCAGCAACTGAATGTGTCGCCTGCAGGCTACACATAAGAGGCTGCAGTAGGTGCATTAACCCATCGGGCTGTGGACCCTCCTTCCTCTGAGAGCAGGAAACTGAATTTCCATGTTGCCTTCCTTTGGCACATTTGATCTATCTTTCAACCCAATTCAGAGGATGTTTTGCTTCACGGAGAGATGATAATCATTGTGAGGTGTCAGCCACTAATAGCTAAGCAGGTCAGTTAAATCTTTGACTTTGTCATTGGGGTGTACTGATATGCGCTGGGCAGTCTTCTGTCCTGTGCTACTGTATGCATTCTTATTGCTGCTTGTTCACGATTCCTAAATGTAAACAGTGAAATATTTGAAAGACTCTTGATGCAACAAGCATTTCCCACT
Source organism: Ambystoma mexicanum (assembly GCF_040938575.1). Taxonomy (NCBI): domain Eukaryota; kingdom Metazoa; phylum Chordata; class Amphibia; order Caudata; family Ambystomatidae; genus Ambystoma; species Ambystoma mexicanum. Next base: position 199,376,286 of record NC_090926.1, on the reverse strand, counting down.
CTTTGCCCTGGGGGTGAGAGGGCTGCTTTCGGCCTTCAACACCCTCAATTTTGGAGTGGCCGGCTCCACCACTGAGAATGAGTGTTTACCCTCTGGCTAACTGAAATTAGTTCTGGGCTTTCCAGGCAAATGTATCCATTTCGGGAGAGAGCTAGGAATAGGAAGGCTCTTTCTGCAGGCTCGGTGGGAAAGAGTCAGAGAGCTACATGCCTGAGGCATCTTTCTTCCTCCTTCGCTCATTGTGTTCCCTAACTTCTAACTCTCTGCCAGGCCAGGCCCTGTTTCTTTTACTGCCAACCCCCCCTAACCCCTCGTCTTCCACCTACTTCCCGCTCTATTATGCCTTCTCCTTTTTTGCTCTCTTCTGTGGCCCTTTGAAAATGAATGCAGGCCTAGCTAAGCCTCATGAAGGAAATCTACCAACAAAAGATGCATTCCTTGCTTATGGGAGGCGGGGTAGATCTAGAAGGGCATGGCGTAGGTTCCCTGGTAAAGGGAGGAAGAAAGAATAGAGGCGGCCAGGAAGTGCACGTTAGTGCCGGATGAGGATAAAAATGTCAGCCCATTGTGGGGTCCATTCCATCTTCCCCCTTCCTCATGGCCCCTTTCCCCACATTAGAACCCTCCCTCCACTATTCAGGGCCCACTTTATCCCACATCCCCATGCTTCTCTCCTTCTACCACCCCCCACTCACCCAGGCCGCTCCTCTTCTCCACAGGGACCCCTTCATCCAGCCCTACCTTCCCTTTTTGCCTACCCGGCCTCCTCCTTTATTTACTCTGCACTTCCTCTCCCCCACCTCTACAGTCCTGCCTCTTTTCCACCCTCCCATTACCAGGGACCTCATTACATAACCACTGAACCTTTTAGAAGGACTGGGTCCCCTCAACTGATTACCCAACTACTCTGTTTCTGTGCCGAAAGCAGGACTCGAACCCAGGCCCCCAGTGCTGTAACACAAGCACTTAACCTCTAGGCCACTGCAGTTAGCTGGTGTTTGGTGGAGCGGGGGGCCAGATGGTCTATCCTCCTTGGCTCCAGTGAACATGTTTCACAACTGAAATGGTTATGCTCATGGGGGCATGCAGAAGAAAGATATATACGCCCAAAAGCTACCCTCAGAAGCACAGCCACCAGTGGCTCAAGTGGTAAGTGCTTGGTCTTGGAATGCTGGAGACCTGAGTTCTAATCCAATGTCTGCAATCTCCTGGGCATGTTTTTTTTTAATTAAAAAAATATATTTTTTAATTGAAAATGGGTATGCATTGCCCTGAGCAATCAGCCAACAGCCAATGCCCCTTCAATACCTGCATTCCTACTAGCAGTTGTGCCTTTGTTTTCTGCACTCTGGCCTAGGTAACACCCATACAAAAGTTTGTCTCTCTGGCCCCAGTTGACTGGAAAAAAACGAGGGGAAAAGGTGTAATCTACGGGTCATGGTTGATACAATAATTGCCCTGGGACTCAAACAGGACACCTTCACGAGGTGCTATGAGGTGACCACCGGCCCCTGCATAGCAAGCAAACCTGTATCAGCATCTCACCAGCAACTGAATGTGTCGCCTGCAGGCTACACATAAGAGGCTGCAGTAGGTGCATTAACCCATCGGGCTGTGGACCCTCCTTCCTCTGAGAGCAGGAAACTGAATTTCCATGTTGCCTTCCTTTGGCACATTTGATCTATCTTTCAACCCAATTCAGAGGATGTTTTGCTTCACGGAGAGATGATAATCATTGTGAGGTGTCAGCCACTAATAGCTAAGCAGGTCAGTTAAATCTTTGACTTTGTCATTGGGGTGTACTGATATGCGCTGGGCAGTCTTCTGTCCTGTGCTACTGTATGCATTCTTATTGCTGCTTGTTCACGATTCCTAAATGTAAACAGTGAAATATTTGAAAGACTCTTGATGCAACAAGCATTTCCCACTCTTTGCCCTGGGGGTGAGAGGGCTGCTTTCGGCCTTCAACACCCTCAATTTTGGAGTGGCCGGCTCCACCACTGAGAATGAGGGGCTAATCCTGGTCGGAAACGGGCAGAGGTCTGCGCCCTGCGTCCTCCACGCGTCCCTAACGCTCCCAAACGCGACTACAGCCCTTACGGGCACAGCCCTATGTCGGTGCAGCCTCTATGGTGCAGCCACCCAGGTAGCTTAGGGTTAGGATATGTGCTCTTCAACATAAGCCTGGCCAACCAGGCCCTGGAGAGTGTCACAGCATGCTCTGTAATCCCCTGGTGATGGTGGCCTTGGTGACGATGATCTTGCTGGAATACTGATGCCTTTTTTCCTCCCAGAAGCCCCAGAAGCCTATTGAAATGAAGGGGTGTGCACCTCTCACTGGCCTCTGTTTACCCTCTGGCTAACTGAAATTAGTTCTGGGCTTTCCAGGCAAATGTATCCATTTCGGGAGAGAGCTAGGAATAGGAAGGCTCTTTCTGCAGGCTCGGTGGGAAAGAGTCAGAGAGCTACATGCCTGAGGCATCTTTCTTCCTCCTTCGCTCATTGTGTTCCCTAACTTCTAACTCTCTGCCAGGCCAGGCCCTGTTTCTTTTACTGCCAACCCCCCCTAACCCCTCGTCTTCCACCTACTTCCCGCTCTATTATGCCTTCTCCTTTTTTGCTCTCTTCTGTGGCCCTTTGAAAATGAATGCAGGCCTAGCTAAGCCTCATGAAGGAAATCTACCAACAAAAGATGCATTCCTTGCTTATGGGAGGCGGGGTAGATCTAGAAGGGCATGGCGTAGGTTCCCTGGTAAAGGGAGGAAGAAAGAATAGAGGCGGCCAGGAAGTGCACGTTAGTGCCGGATGAGGATAAAAATGTCAGCCCATTGTGGGGTCCATTCCATCTTCCCCCTTCCTCATGGCCCCTTTCCCCACATTAGAACCCTCCCTCCACTATTCAGGGCCCACTTTATCCCACATCCCCATGCTTCTCTCGTTCTACCACCCCCCACTCACCCAGGCCGCTCCTCTTCTCCACAGGGACCCCTTCATCCAGCCCTACCTTCCCTTTTTGCCTACCCGGCCTCCTCCTTTATTTACTCTGCACTTCCTCTCCCCCACCTCTACAGTCCTGCCTCTTTTCCACCCTCCCATTACCAGGGAACTCATTACATAACCACTGAACCTTTTAGAAGGACTGGGTCCCCTCAACTGATTACCCAACTACTCTGTTTCTGTGCCGAAAGCAGGACTCGAACCCAGGCCCCCAGTGCTGTAACACAAGCACTTAACCTCTAGGCCACTGCAGTTAGCTGGTGTTTGGTGGAGCGGGGGGCCAGATGGTCTATCCTCCTTGGCTCCAGTGAACATGTTTCACAACTGAAATGGTTATGCTCATGGGGGCATGCAGAAGAAAGATATATACGCCCAAAAGCTACCCTCAGAAGCACAGCCACCAGTGGCTCAAGTGGTAAGTGCTTGGTCTTGGAATGCTGGAGACCTGAGTTCTAATCCAATGTCTGCAATCTCCTGGGCATTTTTTTTTTAATTAAAAAAATATATTTTTTAATTGAAAATGGGTATGCATTGCCCTGAGCAATCAGCCAACAGCCAATGCCCCTTCAATACCTGCATTCCTACTAGCAGTTGTGCCTTTTTTTTCTGCACTCTGGTCTAGGTAACACCCATACAAAAGTTTGTCTCTCTGGCCCCAGTTGACTGGAAAAAAACGAGGGGAAAAGGTGTAATCTACGGGTCATGGTTGATACAATAATTGCCCTGGGACTCAAACAGGACACCTTCACGAGGTGCTATGAGGTGACCACCGGCCCCTGCATAGCAAGCAAACCTGTATCAGCATCTCACCAGCAACTGAATGTGTCGCCTGCAGGCTACACATAAGAGGCTGCAGTAGGTGCATTAACCCATCGGGCTGTGGACCCTCCTTCCTCTGAGAGCAGGAAACTGAATTTCCATGTTGCCTTCCTTTGGCACATTTGATCTATCTTTCAACCCAATTCAGAGGATGTTTTGCTTCACGGAGAGATGATAATCATTGTGAGGTGTCAGCCACTAATAGCTAAGCAGGTCAGTTAAATCTTTGACTTTGTCATTGGGGTGTACTGATATGCGCTGGGCAGTCTTCTGTCCTGTGCTACTGTATGCATTCTTATTGCTGCTTGTTCACGATTCCTAAATGTAAACAGTGAAATATTTGAAAGACTCTTGATGCAACAAGCATTTCCCACTCTTTGCCCTGGGGGTGAGAGGGCTGCTTTCGGCCTTCAACACCCTCAATTTTGGAGTGGCCGGCTCCACCACTGAGAATGAGGGGCTAATCCTGGTCGGAAACGGGCAGAGGTCTGCGCCCTGCGTCCTCCACGCGTCCCTAACGCTCCCAAACGCGACCACAGCCCTTACGGGCACAGCCCTATGTCGGTGCAGCCTCTATGGTGCAGCCACCCAGGTAGCTTAGGGTTAGGATATGTGCTCTTCAACATAAGCCTGGCCAACCAGGCCCTGGAGAGTGTCACAGCATGCTCTGTAATCCCCTAGTGATGGTGGCCTTGGTGACGATGATCTTGCTGGAATACTGATGCCTTTTTTCCTCCCAGAAGCCCCAGAAGCCTATTGAAATGAAGGGGTGTGCACCTCTCACTGGCCTCTGTTTACCCTCTGGCTAACTGAAATTAGTTCTGGGCTTTCCAGGCAAATGTATCCATTTCGGGAGAGAGCTAGGAATAGGAAGGCTCTTTCTGCAGGCTCGGTGGGAAAGAGTCAGAGAGCTACATGCCTGAGGCATCTTTCTTCCTCCTTCGCTCATTGTGTTCCCTAACTTCTAACTCTCTGCCAGGCCAGGCCCTGTTTCTTTTACTGCCAACCCCCCCTAACCCCTCGTCTTACACCTACTTCCCGCTCTATTATGCCTTCTCCTTTTTTGCTCTCTTCTGTGGCCCTTTGAAAATGAATGCAGGCCTAGCTAAGCCTCATGAAGGAAATCTACCAACAAAAGGTGCATTCCTTGCTTATGGGAGGCGGGGTAGATCTAGAAGGGCATGGCGTAGGTTCCCTGGTAAAGGGAGGAAGAAAGAATAGAGGCGGCCAGGAAGTGCACGTTAGTGCCGGATGAGGATAAAAATGTCAGCCCATTGTGGGGTCCATTCCATCTTCCCCCTTCCTCATGGCCCCTTTCCCCACATTAGAACCCTCCCTCCACTATTCAGGGCCCACTTTATCCCACATCCCCATGCTTCTCTCGTTCTACCAACCCCCACTCACCCAGGCCGCTCCTCTTCTCCACAGGGACCCCTTCATCCAGCCCTACCTTCCCTTTTTGCCTACCCGGCCTCCTCCTTTATTTACTCTGCACTTCCTCTCCCCCACCTCTACAGTCCTGCCTCTTTTCCACCCTCCCATTACCAGGGAACTCATTACATAACCACTGAACCTTTTAGAAGGACTGGGTCCCCTCAACTGATTACCCAACTACTCTGTTTCTGTGCCGAAAGCAGGACTCGAACCCAGGCCCCCAGTGCTGTAACACAAGCACTTAACCTCTAGGCCACTGCAGTTAGCTGGTGTTTGGTGGAGCGGGGGGCCAGATGGTCTATCCTCCTTGGCTCCAGTGAACATGTTTCACAACTGAAATGGTTATGCTCATGGGGGCATGCAGAAGAAAGATATATACGCCCAAAAGCTACCCTCAGAAGCACAGCCACCAGTGGCTCAAGTGGTAAGTGCTTGGTCTTGGAATGCTGGAGACCTGAGTTCTAATCCAATGTCTGCAATCTCCTGGGCATGTTTTTTTTTAATTAAAAAAATATATTTTTTAATTGAAAATGGGTATGCATTGCCCTGAGCAATCAGCCAACAGCCAATGCCCCTTCAATACCTGCATTCCTACTAGCAGTTGTGCCTTTGTTTTCTGCACTCTGGCCTAGGTAACACCCATACAAAAGTTTGTCTCTCTGGCCCCAGTTGACTGGAAAAAAACGAGGGGAAAAGGTGTAATCTACGGGTCATGGTTGATACAATAATTGCCCTGGGACTCAAACAGGACACCTTCACGAGGTGCTATGAGGTCACCACCGGCCCCTGCATAGCAAGCAAACCTGTATCAGCATCTCACCAGCAACTGAATGTGTCGCCTGCAGGCTACACATAAGAGGCTGCAGTAGGTGCATTAACCCATCGGGCTGTGGACCCTCCTTCCTCTGAGAGCAGGAAACTGAATTTCCATGTTGCCTTCCTTTGGCACATTTGATCTATCTTTCAACCCAATTCAGAGGATGTTTTGCTTCACGGAGAGATGATAATCATTGTGAGGTGTCAGCCACTAATAGCTAAGCAGGTCAGTTAAATCTTTGACTTTGTCATTGGGGTGTACTGATATGCGCTGGGCAGTCTTCTGTCCTGTGCTACTGTATGCATTCTTATTGCTGCTTGTTCACGATTCCTAAATGTAAACAGTGAAATATTTGAAAGACTCTTGATGCAACAAGCATTTCCCACTCTTTGCCCTGGGGGTGAGAGGGCTGCTTTCGGCCTTCAACACCCTCAATTTTGGAGTGGCCGGCTCCACCACTGAGAATGAGTGTTTACCCTCTGGCTAACTGAAATTAGTTCTGGGCTTTCCAGGCAAATGTATCCATTTCGGGAGAGAGCTAGGAATAGGAAGGCTCTTTCTGCAGGCTCGGTGGGAAAGAGTCAGAGAGCTACATGCCTGAGGCATCTTTCTTCCTCCTTCGCTCATTGTGTTCCCTAACTTCTAACTCTCTGCCAGGCCAGGCCCTGTTTCTTTTACTGCCAACCCCCCCTAACCCCTCGTCTTCCACCTACTTCCCGCTCTATTATGCCTTCTCCTTTTTTGCTCTCTTCTGTGGCCCTTTGAAAATGAATGCAGGCCTAGCTAAGCCTCATGAAGGAAATCTACCAACAAAAGATGCATTCCTTGCTTATGGGAGGCGGGGTAGATCTAGAAGGGCATGGCGTAGGTTCCCTGGTAAAGGGAGGAAGAAAGAATAGAGGCGGCCAGGAAGTGCACGTTAGTGCCGGATGAGGATAAAAATGTCAGCCCATTGTGGGGTCCATTCCATCTTCCCCCTTCCTCATGGCCCCTTTCCCCACATTAGAACCCTCCCTCCACTATTCAGGGCCCACTTTATCCCACATCCCCATGCTTCTCTCCTTCTACCACCCCCCACTCACCCAGGCCGCTCCTCTTCTCCACAGGGACCCCTTCATCCAGCCCTACCTTCCCTTTTTGCCTACCCGGCCTCCTCCTTTATTTACTCTGCACTTCCTCTCCCCCACCTCTACAGTCCTGCCTCTTTTCCACCCTCCCATTACCAGGGACCTCATTACATAACCACTGAACCTTTTAGAAGGACTGGGTCCCCTCAACTGATTACCCAACTACTCTGTTTCTGTGCCGAAAGCAGGACTCGAACCCAGGCCCCGAGTGCTGTAACACAAGCACTTAACCTCTAGGTCACTGCAGTTAGCTGGTGTTTGGTGGAGCGGGGGGCCAGATGGTCTATCCTCCTTGGCTCCAGTGAACATGTTTCACAACTGAAATGGTTATGCTCATGGGGGCATGCAGAAGAAAGATATATACGCCCAAAAGCTACCCTCAGAAGCACAGCCACCAGTGGCTCAAGTGGTAAGTGCTTGGTCTTGGAATGCTGGAGACCTGAGTTCTAATCCAATGTCTGCAATCTCCTGGGCATGTTTTTTTTTAATTAAAAAAATATATTTTTTAATTGAAAATGGGTATGCATTGCCCTGAGCAATCAGCCAACAGCCAATGCCCCTTCAATACCTGCATTCCTACTAGCAGTTGTGCCTTTGTTTTCTGCACTCTGGCCTAGGTAACACCCATACAAAAGTTTGTCTCTCTGGCCCCAGTTGACTGGAAAAAAACGAGGGGAAAAGGTGTAATCTACGGGTCATGGTTGATACAATAATTGCCCTGGGACTCAAACAGGACACCTTCACGAGGTGCTATGAGGTGACCACCGGCCCCTGCATAGCAAGCAAACCTGTATCAGCATCTCACCAGCAACTGAATGTGTCGCCTGCAGGCTACACATAAGAGGCTGCAGTAGGTGCATTAACCCATCGGGCTGTGGACCCTCCTTCCTCTGAGAGCAGGAAACTGAATTTCCATGTTGCCTTCCTTTGGCACATTTGATCTATCTTTCAACCCAATTCAGAGGATGTTTTGCTTCACGGAGAGATGATAATCATTGTGAGGTGTCAGCCACTAATAGCTAAGCAGGTCAGTTAAATCTTTGACTTTGTCATTGGGGTGTACTGATATGCGCTGGGCAGTCTTCTGTCCTGTGCTACTGTATGCATTCTTATTGCTGCTTGTTCACGATTCCTAAATGTAAACAGTGAAATATTTGAAAGACTCTTGATGCAACAAGCATTTCCCACTCTTTGCCCTGGGGGTGAGAGGGCTGCTTTCGGCCTTCAACACCCTCAATTTTGGAGTGGCCGGCTCCACCACTGAGAATGAGGGGCTAATCCTGGTCGGAAACGGGCAGAGGTCTGCGCCCTGCGTCCTCCACGCGTCCCTAACGCTCCCAAACGCGACTACAGCCCTTACGGGCACAGCCCTATGTCGGTGCAGCCTCTATGGTGCAGCCACCCAGGTAGCTTAGGGTTAGGATATGTGCTCTTCAACATAAGCCTGGCCAACCAGGCCCTGGAGAGTGTCACAGCATGCTCTGTAATCCCCTGGTGATGGTGGCCTTGGTGACGATGATCTTGCTGGAATACTGATGCCTTTTTTCCTCCCAGAAGCCCCAGAAGCCTATTGAAATGAAGGGGTGTGCACCTCTCACTGGCCTCTGTTTACCCTCTGGCTAACTGAAATTAGTTCTGGGCTTTCCAGGCAAATGTATCCATTTCGGGAGAGAGCTAGGAATAGGAAGGCTCTTTCTGCAGGCTCGGTGGGAAAGAGTCAGAGAGCTACATGCCTGAGGCATCTTTCTTCCTCCTTCGCTCATTGTGTTCCCTAACTTCTAACTCTCTGCCAGGCCAGGCCCTGTTTCTTTTACTGCCAACCCCCCCTAACCCCTCGTCTTCCACCTACTTCCCGCTCTATTATGCCTTCTCCTTTTTTGCTCTCTTCTGTGGCCCTTTGAAAATGAATGCAGGCCTAGCTAAGCCTCATGAAGGAAATCTACCAACAAAAGATGCATTCCTTGCTTATGGGAGGCGGGGTAGATCTAGAAGGGCATGGCGTAGGTTCCCTGGTAAAGGGAGGAAGAAAGAATAGAGGCGGCCAGGAAGTGCACGTTAGTGCCGGATGAGGATAAAAATGTCAGCCCATTGTGGGGTCCATTCCATCTTCCCCCTTCCTCATGGCCCCTTTCCCCACATTAGAACCCTCCCTCCACTATTCAGGGCCCACTTTATCCCACATCCCCATGCTTCTCTCGTTCTACCACCCCCCACTCACCCAGGCCGCTCCTCTTCTCCACAGGGACCCCTTCATCCAGCCCTACCTTCCCTACCCGGCCTCCTCCTTTATTTACTCTGCACTTCCTCTCCCCCACCTCTACAGTCCTGCCTCTTTTCCACCCTCCCATTACCAGGGAACTCATTACATAACCACTGAACCTTTTAGAAGGACTGGGTCCCCTCAACTGATTACCCAACTACTCTGTTTCTGTGCCGAAAGCAGGACTCGAACCCAGGCCCCCAGTGCTGTAACACAAGCACTTAACCTCTAGGCCACTGCAGTTAGCTGGTGTTTGGTGGAGCGGGGGGCCAGATGGTCTATCCTCCTTGGCTCCAGTGAACATGTTTCACAACTGAAATGGTTATGCTCACGGGGGCATGCAGAAGAAAGATATATACGCCCAAAAGCTACCCTCAGAAGCACAGCCACCAGTGGCTCAAGTGGTAAGTGCTTGGTCTTGGAATGCTGGAGACCTGAGTTCTAATCCAATGTCTGCAATCTCCTGGGCATGTTTTTTTTTAATTAAAAAAATATATTTTTTAATTGAAAATGGGTATGCATTGCCCTGAGCAATCAGCCAACAGCCAATGCCCCTTCAATACCTGCATTCCTACTAGCAGTTGTGCCTTTGTTTTCTGCACTCTGGCCTAGGTAACACCCATACAAAAGTTTGTCTCTCTGGCCCCAGTTGACTGGAAAAAAACGAGGGGAAAAGGTGTAATCTACGGGTCATGGATGATACAATAATTGCACTGGGACTCAAACAGGACACCTTCACGAGGTGCTATGAGGTGACCACCGGCCCCTGCATAGCAAGCAAACCTGTATCAGCATCTCACCAGCAACTGAATGTGTCGCCTGCAGGCTACACATAAGAGGCTGCAGTAGGTGCATTAACCCATCGGGCTGTGGACCCTCCTTCCTCTGAGAGCAGGAAACTGAATTTCCATGTTGCCTTCCTTTGGCACATTTGATCTATCTTTCAACCCAATTCAGAGGATGTTTTGCTTCACGGAGAGATGATAATCATTGTGAGGTGTCAGCCACTAATAGCTAAGCAGGTCAGTTAAATCTTTGACTTTGTCATTGGGGTGTACTGATATGCGCTGGGCAGTCTTCTGTCCTGTGCTACTGTATGCATTCTTATTGCTGCTTGTTCACGATTCCTAAATGTAAACAGTGAAAGAGTTGAAAGACTCTTGATGCAACAAGCATTTCCCACTCTTTGCCCTGGGGGTGAGAGGGCTGCTTTCGGCCTTCAACACCCTCAATTTTGGAGTGGCCGGCTCCACCACTGAGAATGAGGGGCTAATCCTGGTCGGAAACGGGCAGAGGTCTGCGCCCTGCGTCCTCCACGCGTCCCTAACGCTCCCAAACGCGACTACAGCCCTTACGGGCACAGCCCTATGTCGGTGCAGCCTCTATGGTGCAGCCACCCAGGTAGCTTAGGGTTAGGATATGTGCTCTTCAACATAAGCCTGGCCAACCAGGCCCTGGAGAGTGTCACAGCATGCTCTGTAATCCCCTGGTGATGGTGGCCTTGGTGACGATGATCTTGCTGGAATACTGATGCCTTTTTTCCTCCCAGAAGCCCCAGAAGCCTATTGAAATGAAGGGGTGTGCACCTCTCACTGGCCTCTGTTTACCCTCTGGCTAACTGAAATTAGTTCTGGGCTTTCCAGGCAAATGTATCCATTTCGGGAGAGAGCTAGGAATAGGAAGGCTCTTTCTGCAGGCTCGGTGGGAAAGAGTCAGAGAGCTACATGCCTGAGGCATCTTTCTTCCTCCTTCGCTCATTGTGTTCCCTAACTTCTAACTCTCTGCCAGGCCAGGCCCTGTTTCTTTTACTGCCAACCCCCCCTAACCCCTCGTCTTCCACCTACTTCCCGCTCTATTATGCCTTCTCCTTTTTTGCTCTCTTCTGTGGCCCTTTGAAAATGAATGCAGGCCTAGCTAAGCCTCATGAAGGAAATCTACCAACAAAAGATGCATTCCTTGCTTATGGGAGGCGGGGTAGATCTAGAAGGGCATGGCGTAGGTTCCCTGGTAAAGGGAGGAAGAAAGAATAGAGGCGGCCAGGAAGTGCACGTTAGTGCCGGATGAGGATAAAAATGTCAGCCCATTGTGGGGTCCATTCCATCTTCCCCCTTCCTCATGGCCCCTTTCCCCACATTAGAACCCTCCCTCCACTATTCAGGGCCCACTTTATCCCACATCCCCATGCTTCTCTCGTTCTACCACCCCCCACTCACCCAGGCCGCTCCTCTTCTCCACAGGGACCCCTTCATCCAGCCCTACCTTCCCTTTTTGCCTACCCGGCCTCCTCCTTTATTTACTCTGCACTTCCTCTCCCCCACCTCTACAGTCCTGCCTCTTTTCCACCCTCCCATTACCAGGGAACTCATTACATAACCACTGAACCTTTTAGAAGGACTGGGTCCCCTCAACTGATTACCCAACTACTCTGTTTCTGTGCCGAAAGCAGGACTCGAACCCAGGCCCCCAGTGCTGTAACACAAGCACTTAACCTCTAGGCCTCTGCAGTTAGCTGGTGTTTGGTGGAGCGGGGGGCCAGATGGTCTATCCTCCTTGGCTCCAGTGAACATGTTTCACAACTGAAATGGTTATGCTCACGGGGGCATGCAGAAGAAAGATATATACGCCCAAAAGCTACCCTCAGAAGCACAGCCACCAGTGGCTCAAGTGGTAAGTGCTTGGTCTTGGAATGCTGGAGACCTGAGTTCTAATCCAATGTCTGCAATCTCCTGGGCATGTTTTTTTTTAATTAAAAAAATATATTTTTTAATTGAAAATGGGTATGCATTGCCCTGAGCAATCAGCCAACAGCCAATGCCCCTTCAATACCTGCATTCCTACTAGCAGTTGTGCCTTTGTTTTCTGCACTCTGGCCTAGGTAACACCCATACAAAAGTTTGTCTCTCTGGCCCCAGTTGACTGGAAAAAAACGAGGGGAAAAGGTGTAATCTACGGGTCATGGTTGATACAATAATTGCCCTGGGACTCAAACAGGACACCTTCACGAGGTGCTATGAGGTGACCACCGGCCCCTGCATAGCAAGCAAACCTGTATCAGCATCTCACCAGCAACTGAATGTGTCGCCTGCAGGCTACACATAAGAGGCTGCAGTAGGTGCATTAACCCATCGGGCTGTGGACCCTCCTTCCTCTGAGAGCAGGAAACTGAATTTCCATGTTGCCTTCCTTTGGCACATTTGATCTATCTTTCAACCCAATTCAGAGGATGTTTTGCTTCACGGAGAGATGATAATCATTGTGAGGTGTCAGCCACTAATAGCTAAGCAGGTCAGTTAAATCTTTGACTTTGTCATTGGGGTGTACTGATATGCGCTGGGCAGTCTTCTGTCCTGTGCTACTGTATGCATTCTTATTGCTGCTTGTTCACGATTCCTAAATGTAAACAGTGAAAGATTTGAAAGACTCTTGATGCAACAAGCATTTCCCACTCTTTGCCCTGGGGGTGAGAGGGCTGCTTTCGGCCTTCAACACCCTCAATTTTGGAGTGGCCGGCTCCACCACTGAGAATGAGGGGCTAATCCTGGTCGGAAACGGGCAGAGGTCTGCGCCCTGCGTCCTCCACGCGTCCCTAACGCTCCCAAACGCGACTACAGCCCTTACGGGCACAGCCCTATGTCGGTGCAGCCTCTATGGTGCAGCCACCCAGGTAGCTTAGGGTTAGGATATGTGCTCTTCAACATAAGCCTGGCCAACCAGGCCCTGGAGAGTGTCACAGGATGCTCTGTAATCCCCTAGTGATGGTGGCCTTGGTGACGATGATCTTGCTGGAATACTGATGCCTTTTTTCCTCCCAGAAGCCCCAGAAGCCTATTGAAATGAAGGGGTGTGCACCTCTCACTGGCCTCTGTTTACCCTCTGGCTAACTGAAATTAGTTCTGGGCTTTCCAGGCAAATGTATCCATTTCGGGAGAGAGCTAGGAATAGGAAGGCTCTTTCTGCAGGCTCGGTGGGAAAGAGTCAGAGAGCTACATGCCTGAGGCATCTTTCTTCCTCCTTCGCTCATTGTGTTCCCTAACTTCTAACTCTCTGCCAGGCCAGGCCCTGTTTCTTTTACTGCTAACCCCCCCTAACCCCTCGTCTTCCACCTACTTCCCGCTCTATTATGCCTTCTCCTTTTTTGCTCTCTTCTGTGGCCCTTTGAAAATGAATGCAGGCCTAGCTAAGCCTCATGAAGGAAATCTACCAACAAAAGATGCATTCCTTTCTTATGGGAGGCGGGGTAGATCTAGAAGGGCATGGCGTAGGTTCCCTGGTAAAGGGAGGAAGAAAGAATAGAGGCGGCCAGGAAGTGCACGTTAGTGCCGGATGAGGATAAAAATGTCAGCCCATTGTGGGGTCCATTCCATCTTCCCCCTTCCTCATGGCCCCTTTCCCCACATTAGAACCCTCCCTCCACTATTCAGGGCCCACTTTATCCCACATCCCCATGCTTCTCTCGTTCTACCACCCCCCACTCACCCAGGCCGCTCCTCTTCTCCACAGGGACCCCTTCATCCATCCCCTCAACTGATTACCCAACTACTCTGTTTCTGTGCCGAAAGCAGGACTCGAACCCAGGCCCCCAGTGCTGTAACACAAGCACTTAACCTCTAGGCCACTGCAGTTAGCTGGTGTTTGGTGGAGCGGGGGGCCAGATGGTCTATCCTCCTTGGCTCCAGTGAACATGTTTCACAACTGAAATGGTTATGCTCACGGGGGCATGCAGAAGAAAGATATATACGCCCAAAAGCTACCCTCAGAAGCACAGCCACCAGTGGCTCAAGTGGTAAGTGCTTGGTCTTGGAATGCTGGAGACCTGAGTTCTAATCCAATGTCTGCAATCTCCTGGGCATGTTTTTTTTTAATTAAAAAAATATATTTTTTAATTGAAAATGGGTATGCATTGCCCTGAGCAATCAGCCAACAGCCAATGCCCCTTCAATACCTGCATTCCTACTAGCAGTTGTGCCTTTGTTTTCTGCACTCTGGCCTAGGTAACACCCATACAAAAGTTTGTCTCTCTGGCCCCAGTTGACTGGAAAAAAACGAGGGGAAAAGGTGTAATCTACGGGTCATGGTTGATACAATAATTGCCCTGGGACTCAAACAGGACACCTTCACGAGGTGCTATGAGGTGACCACCGGCCCCTGCATAGCAAGCAAACCTGTATCAGCATCTCACCAGCAACTGAATGTGTCGCCTGCAGGCTACACATAAGAGGCTGCAGTAGGTGCATTAACCCATCGGGCTGTGGACCCTCCTTCCTCTGAGAGCAGGAAACTGAATTTCCATGTTGCCTTCCTTTGGCACATTTGATCTATCTTTCAACCCAATTCAGAGGATGTTTTGCTTCACGGAGAGATGATAATCATTGTGAGGTGTCAGCCACTAATAGCTAAGCAGGTCAGTTAAATCTTTGACTTTGTCATTGGGGTGTACTGATATGCGCTGGGCAGTCTTCTGTCCTGTGCTACTGTATGCATTCTTATTGCTGCTTGTTCACGATTCCTAAATGTAAACAGTGAAAGATTTGAAAGACTCTTGATGCAACAAGCATTTCCCACTCTTTGCCCTGGGGGTGAGAGGGCTGCTTTCGGCCTTCAACACCCTCAATTTTGGAGTGGCCGGCTCCACCACTGAGAATGAGGGGCTAATCCTGGTCGGAAACGGGCAGAGGTCTGCGCCCTGCGTCCTCCACGCGTCCCTAACGCTCCCAAACGCGACCACAGCCCTTACGGGCACAGCCCTATGTCGGTGCAGCCTCTATGGTGCAGCCACCCAGGTAGCTTAGGGTTAGGATATGTGCTCTTCAACATAAGCCTGGCCAACCAGGCCCTGGAGAGTGTCACAGCATGCTCTGTAATCCCCTGGTGATGGTGGCCTTGGTGACGATGATCTTGCTGGAATACTGATGCCTTTTTTCCTCCCAGAAGCCCCAGAAGCCTATTGAAATGAAGGGGTGTGCACCTCTCACTGGCCTCTGTTTACCCTCTGGCTAACTGAAATTAGTTCTGGGCTTTCCAGGCAAATGTATCCATTTCGGGAGAGAGCTAGGAATAGGAAGGCTCTTTCTGCAGGCTCGGTGGGAAAGAGTCAGAGAGCTACATGCCTGAGGCATCTTTCTTCCTCCTTCGCTCATTGTGTTCCCTAACTTCTAACTCTCTGCCAGGCCAGGCCCTGTTTCTTTTACTGCCAACCCCCCCTAACCCCTCGTCTTCCACCTACTTCCCGCTCTATTATGCCTTCTCCTTTTTTGCTCTCTTCTGTGGCCCTTTGAAAATGAATGCAGGCCTAGCTAAGCCTCATGAAGGAAATCTACCAACAAAAGATGCATTCCTTTCTTATGGGAGGCGGGGTAGATCTAGAAGGGCATGGCGTAGGTTCCCTGGTAAAGGGAGGAAGAAAGAATAGAGGCGGCCAGGAAGTGCACGTTAGTGCCGGATGAGGATAAAAATGTCAGCTCATTGTGGGGTCCATTCCATCTTCCCCCTTCCTCATGGCCCCTTTCCCCACATTAGAACCCTCCCTCCACTATTCAGGGCCCACTTTATCCCACATCCCCATGCTTCTCTCGTTCTACCACCCCCCACTCACCCAGGCCGCTCCTCTTCTCCACAGGGACCCCTTCATCCAGCCCTACCTTCCCTTTTTGCCTACCCGGCCTCCTCCTTTATTTACTCTGCACTTCCTCTCCCCCACCTCTACAGTCCTGCCTCTTTTCCACCCTCCCATTACCAGGGAACTCATTACATAACCACTGAACCTTTTAGAAGGACTGGGTCCCCTCAACTGATTACCCAACTACTCTGTTTCTGTGCCGAAAGCAGGACTCGAACCCAGGCCCCCAGTGCTGTAACACAAGCACTTAACCTCTAGGCCACTGCAGTTAGCTGGTGTTTGGTGGAGCGGGGGGCCAGATGGTCTATCCTCCTTGGCTCCAGTGAACATGTTTCACAACTGAAATGGTTATGCTCACTGGGGCATGCAGAAGAAAGATATATACGCCCAAAAGCTACCCTCAGAAGCACAGCCACCAGTGGCTCAAGTGGTAAGTGCTTGGTCTTGGAATGCTGGAGACCTGAGTTCTAATCCAATGTCTGCAATCTCCTGGGCATGTTTTTTTTTAATTAAAAAAATATATTTTTTAATTAAAAATGGGTATGCATTGCCCTGAGCAATCAGCCAACAGCCAATGCCCCTTCAATACCTGCATTCCTACTAGCAGTTGTGCCTTTGTTTTCTGCACTCTGGCCTAGGTAACACCCATACAAAAGTTTGTCTCTCTGGCCCCAGTTGACTGGAAAAAAACGAGGGGAAAAGGTGTAATCTACGGGTCATGGATGATACAATAATTGCCCTGGGACTCAAACAGGACACCTTCACGAGGTGCTATGAGGTGACCACCGGCCCCTGCATAGCAAGCAAACCTGTATCAGCATCTCACCAGCAACTGAATGTGTCGCCTGCAGGCTACACATAAGAGGCTGCAGTAGGTGCATTAACCCATCGGGCTGTGGACCCTCCTTCCTCTGAGAGCAGGAAACTGAATTTCCATGTTGCCTTCCTTTGGCACATTTGATCTATCTTTCAACCCAATTCAGAGGATGTTGTGCTTCACGGAGAGATGATAATCATTGTGAGGTGTCAGCCACTAATAGCTAAGCAGGTCAGTTAAATCTTTGACTTTGTCATTGGGGTGTACTGATATGCGCTGGGCAGTCTTCTGTCCTGTGCTACTGTATGCATTCTTATTGCTGCTTGTTCACGATTCCTAAATGTAAACAGTGAAATATTTGAAAGACTCTTGATGCAACAAGCATTTCCCACTCTTTGCCCTGGGGGTGAGAGGGCTGCTTTCGGCCTTCAACACCCTCAATTTTGGAGTGGCCGGCTCCACCACTGAGAATGAGGGGCTAATCCTGGTCGGAAACGGGCAGAGGTCTGCGCCCTGCGTCCTCCACGCGTCCCTAACGCTCCCAAACGCGACCACAGCCCTTACGGGCACAGCCCTATGTCGGTGCAGCCTCTATGGTGCAGCCACCCAGGTAGCTTAGGGTTAGGATATGTGCTCTTCAACATAAGCCTGGCCAACCAGGCCCTGGAGAGTGTCACAGCATGCTCTGTAATCCCCTAGTGATGGTGGCCTTGGTGACGATGATCTTGCTGGAATACTGATGCCTTTTTTCCTCCCAGAAGCCCCAGAAGCCTATTGAAATGAAGGGGTGTGCACCTCTCACTGGCCTCTGTTTACCCTCTGGCTAACTGAAATTAGTTCTGGGCTTTCCAGGCAAATGTATCCATTTCGGGAGAGAGCTAGGAATAGGAAGGCTCTTTCTGCAGGCTCGGTGGGAAAGAGTCAGAGAGCTACATGCCTGAGGCATCTTTCTTCCTCCTTCGCTCATTGTGTTCCCTAACTTCTAACTCTCTGCCAGGCCAGGCCCTGTTTCTTTTACTGCCAACCCCCCCTAACCCCTCGTCTTCCACCTACTTCCCGCTCTATTATGCCTTCTCCTTTTTTGCTCTCTTCTGTGGCCCTTTGAAAATGAATGCAGGCCTAGCTAAGCCTCATGAAGGAAATCTACCAACAAAAGATGCATTCCTTGCTTATGGGAGGCGGGGTAGATCTAGAAGGGCATGGCGTAGGTTCCCTGGTAAAGGGAGGAAGAAAGAATAGAGGCGGCCAGGAAGTGCACGTTAGTGCCGGATGAGGATAAAAATGTCAGCCCATTGTGGGGTCCATTCCATCTTCCCCCTTCCTCATGGCCCCTTTCCCCACATTAGAACCCTCCCTCCACTATTCAGGGCCCACTTTATCCCACATCCCCATGCTTCTCTTGTTCTACCACCCCCCACTCACCCAGGCCGCTCCTCTTCTCCACAGGGACCCCTTCATCCAGCCCTACCTTCCCTTTTTGCCTACCCGGCCTCCTCCTTTATTTACTCTGCACTTCCTCTCCCCCACCTCTACAGTCCTGCCTCTTTTCCACCCTCCCATTACCAGGGAACTCATTACATAACCACTGAACCTTTTAGAAGGACTGGGTCCCCTCAACTGATTACCCAACTACTCTGTTTCTGTGCCGAAAGCAGGACTCGAACCCAGGCCCCCAGTGCTGTAACACAAGCACTTAACCTCTAGGCCACTGCAGTTAGCTGGTGTTTGGTGGAGCGGGGGGCCAGATGGTCTATCCTCCTTGGCTCCAGTGAACATGTTTCACAACTGAAATGGTTATGCTCACTGGGGCATGCAGAAGAAAGATATATACGCCCAAAAGCTACCCTCAGAAGCACAGCCACCAGTGGCTCAAGTGGTAAGTGCTTGGTCTTGGAATGCTGGAGACCTGAGTTCTAATCCAATGTCTGCAATCTCCTGGGCATGTTTTTTTTTAATTAAAAAAATATATTTTTTAATTGAAAATGGGTATGCATTGCCCTGAGCAATCAGCCAACAGCCAATGCCCCTTCAATACCTGCATTCCTACTAGCAGTTGTGCCTTTGTTTTCTGCACTCTGGCCTAGGTAACACCCATACAAAAGTTTGTCTCTCTGGCCCCAGTTGACTGGAAAAAAACGAGGGGAAAAGGTGTAATCTACGGGTCATGGTTGATACAATAATTGCCCTGGGACTCAAACAGGACACCTTCACGAGGTGCTATGAGGTGACCACCGGCCCCTTAATAGCAAGCAAACCTGTATCAGCATCTCACCAGCAACTGAATGTGTCGCTTGCAGGCTACACATAAGAGGCTGCAGTAGGTGCATTAACCCATCGGGCTGTGGACCCTCCTTCCTCTGAGAGCAGGAAACTGAATTTCCATGTTGCCTTCCTTTGGCACATTTGATCTATCTTTCAACCCAATTCAGAGGATGTTTTGCTTCACGGAGAGATGATAATCATTGTGAGGTGTCAGCCACTAATAGCTAAGCAGGTCAGTTAAATCTTTGACTTTGTCATTGGGGTGTACTGATATGCGCTGGGCAGTCTTCTGTCCTGTGCTACTGTATGCATTCTTATTGCTCCTTGTTCACGATTCCTAAATGTAAACAGTGAAAGATTTGAAAGACTCTTGATGCAACAAGCATTTCCCACTCTTTGCCCTGGGGGTGAGAGGGCTGCTTTCGGCCTTCAACACCCTCAATTTTGGAGTGGCCGGCTCCACCACTGAGAATGAGGGGCTAATCCTGGTCGGAAACGGGCAGAGGTCTGCGCCCTGCGTCCTCCACGCGTCCCTAACGCTCCCAAACGCGACTACAGCCCTTACGGGCACAGCCCTATGTCGGTGCAGCCTCTATGGTGCAGCCACCCAGGTAGCTTAGGGTTAGGATATGTGCTCTTCAACATAAGCCTGGCCAACCAGGCCCTGGAGAGTGTCACAGCATGCTCTGTAATCCCCTGGTGATGTTGGCCTTGGTGACGATGATCTTGCTGGAATACTGATGCCTTTTTTCCTCCCAGAAGCCCCAGAAGCCTATTGAAATGAAGGGGTGTGCACCTCTCACTGGCCTCTGTTTACCCTCTGGCTAACTGAAATTAGTTCTGGGCTTTCCAGGCAAATGTATCCATTTCGGGAGAGAGCTAGGAATAGGAAGGCTCTTTCTGCAGGCTCGGTGGGAAAGAGTCAGAGAGCTACATGCCTGAGGCATCTTTCTTCCTCCTTCGCTCATTGTGTTCCCTAACTTCTAACTCTCTGCCAGGCCAGGCCCTGTTTCTTTTACTGCCAACCCCCCCTAACCCCTCGTCTTCCACCTACTTCCCGCTCTATTATGCCTTCTCCTTTTTTGCTCTCTTCTGTGGCCCTTTGAAAATGAATGCAGGCCTAGCTAAGCCTCATGAAGGAAATCTACCAACAAAAGATGCATTCCTTGCTTATGGGAGGCGGGGTAGATCTAGAAGGGCATGGCGTAGGTTCCCTGGTAAAGGGAGGAAGAAAGAATAGAGGCGGCCAGGAAGTGCACGTTAGTGCCGGATGAGGATAAAAATGTCAGCCCATTGTGGGGTCCATTCCATCTTCCCCCTTCCTCATGGCCCCTTTCCCCACATTAGAACCCTCCCTCCACTATTCAGGGCCCACTTTATCCCACATCCCCATGCTTCTCTCGTTCTACCACCCCCCACTCACCCAGGCCGCTCCTCTTCTCCACAGGGACCCCTTCATCCAGCCCTACCTTCCCTTTTTGCCTACCCGGCCTCCTCCTTTATTTACTCTGCACTTCCTCTCCCCCACCTCTACAGTCCTGCCTCTTTTCCACCCTCCCATTACCAGGGAACTCATTACATAACCACTGAACCTTTTAGAAGGACTGGGTCCCCTCAACTGATTACCCAACTACTCTGTTTCTGTGCCGAAAGCAGGACTCGAACCCAGGCCCCCAGTGCTGTAACACAAGCACTTAACCTCTAGGCCACTGCAGTTAGCTGGTGTTTGGTGGAGCGGGGAGGCCAGATGGTCTATCCTCCTTGGCTCCAGTGAACAT
The DNA here is from genome assembly GCF_040938575.1 of Ambystoma mexicanum. Taxonomy (NCBI): domain Eukaryota; kingdom Metazoa; phylum Chordata; class Amphibia; order Caudata; family Ambystomatidae; genus Ambystoma; species Ambystoma mexicanum. Next base: position 199,355,359 of record NC_090926.1, on the reverse strand, counting down.
GTTTCACAACTGAAATGGTTATGCTCTCGGGGGCATGCAGAAGAAAGATATATACGCCCAAAAGCTACCCTCAGAAGCACAGCCACCAGTGGCTCAAGTGGTAAGTGCTTGGTCTTGGAATGCTGGAGACCTGAGTTCTAATCCAATGTCTGCAATCTCCTGGGCATGTTTTTTTTTTAATTAAAAAAATATATTTTTTAATTGAAAATGGGTATGCATTGCCCTGAGCAATCAGCCAACAGCCAATGCCCCTTCAATACCTGCATTCCTACTAGCAGTTGTGCCTTTGTTTTCTGCACTCTGGCCTAGGTAACACCCATACAAAAGTTTGTCTCTCTGGCCCCAGTTGACTGGAAAAAAACGAGGGGAAAAGGTGTAATCTACGGGTCATGGTTGATACAATAATTGCCCTGGGAGTCAAACAGGACACCTTCACGAGGTGCTATGAGGTGACCACCGGCCCCTTAATAGCAAGCAAACCTGTATCAGCATCTCACCAGCAACTGAATGTGTCGCTTGCAGGCTACACATAAGAGGCTGCAGTAGGTGCATTAACCCATCGGGCTGTGGACCCTCCTTCCTCTGAGAGCAGGAAACTGAATTTCCATGTTGCCTTCCTTTGGCACATTTGATCTATCTTTCAACCCAATTCAGAGGATGTTTTGCTTCACGGAGAGATGATAATCATTGTGAGGTGTCAGCCACTAATAGCTAAGCAGGTCAGTTAAATCTTTGACTTTGTCATTGGGGTGTACTGATATGCGCTGGGCAGTCTTCTGTCCTGTGCTACTGTATGCATTCTTATTGCTGCTTGTTCACGATTCCTAAATGTAAACAGTGAAAGATTTGAAAGACTCTTGATGCAACAAGCATTTCCCACTCTTTGCCCTGGGGGTGAGAGGGCTGCTTTCGGCCTTCAACACCCTCAATTTTGGAGTGGCCGGCTCCACCACTGAGAATGAGGGGCTAATCCTGGTCGGAAACGGGCAGAGGTCTGCGCCCTGCGTCCTCCACGCGTCCCTAACGCTCCCAAACGCGACCACAGCCCTTACGGGCACAGCCCTATGTCGGTGCAGCCTCTATGGTGCAGCCACCCAGGTAGCTTAGGGTTAGGATATGTGCTCTTCAACATAAGCCTGGCCAACCAGGCCCTGGAGAGTGTCACAGCATGCTCTGTAATCCCCTAGTGATGGTGGCCTTGGTGGCGATGATCTTGCTGGAATACTGATGCCTTTTTTCCTCCCAGAAGCCCCAGAAGCCTATTGAAATGAAGGGGTGTGCACCTCTCACTGGCCTCTGTTTACCCTCTGGCTAACTGAAATTAGTTCTGGGCTTTCCAGGCAAATGTATCCATTTCGGGAGAGAGCTAGGAATAGGAAGGCTCTTTCTGCAGGCTCGGTGGGAAAGAGTCAGAGAGCTACATGCCTGAGGCATCTTTCTTCCTCCTTCGCTCATTGTGTTCCCTAACTTCTAACTCTCTGCCAGGCCAGGCCCTGTTTCTTTTACTGCCAACCCCCCCTAACCCCTCGTCTTCCACCTACTTCCCGCTCTATTATGCCTTCTCCTTTTTTGCTCTCTTCTGTGGCCCTTTGAAAATGAATGCAGGCCTAGCTAAGCCTCATGAAGGAAATCTACCAACAAAAGATGCATTCCTTTCTTATGGGAGGCGGGGTAGATCTAGAAGGGCATGGCGTAGGTTCCCTGGTAAAGGGAGGAAGAAAGAATAGAGGCGGCCAGGAAGTGCACGTTAGTGCCGGATGAGGATAAAAATGTCAGCTCATTGTGGGGTCCATTCCATCTTCCCCCTTCCTCATGGCCCCTTTCCCCACATTAGAACCCTCCCTCCACTATTCAGGGCCCACTTTATCCCACATCCCCATGCTTCTCTCGTTCTACCACCCCCCACTCACCCAGGCCGCTCCTCTTCTCCACAGGGACCCCTTCATCCAGCCCTACCTTCCCTTTTTGCCTACCCGGCCTCCTCCTTTATTTACTCTGCACTTCCTCTCCCCCACCTCTACAGTCCTGCCTCTTTTCCACCCTCCCATTACCAGGGAACTCATTACATAACCACTGAACCTTTTAGAAGGACTGGGTCCCCTCAACTGATTACCCAACTACTCTGTTTCTGTGCCGAAAGCAGGACTCGAACCCAGGCCCCCAGTGCTGTAACACAAGCACTTAACCTCTAGGCCACTGCAGTTAGCTGGTGTTTGGTGGAGCGGGGGGCCAGATGGTCTATCCTCCTTGGCTCCAGTGAACATGTTTCACAACTGAAATGGTTATGCTCACTGGGGCATGCAGAAGAAAGATATATACGCCCAAAAGCTACCCTCAGAAGCACAGCCACCAGTGGCTCAAGTGGTAAGTGCTTGGTCTTGGAATGCTGGAGACCTGAGTTCTAATCCAATGTCTGCAATCTCCTGGGCATGTTTTTTTTTAATTAAAAAAATATATTTTTTAATTGAAAATGGGTATGCATTGCCCTGAGCAATCAGCCAACAGCCAATGCCCCTTCAATACCTGCATTCCTACTAGCAGTTGTGCCTTTGTTTTCTGCACTCTGGCCTAGGTAACACCCATACAAAAGTTTGTCTCTCTGGCCCCAGTTGACTGGAAAAAAACGAGGGGAAAAGGTGTAATCTACGGGTCATGGATGATACAATAATTGCCCTGGGACTCAAACAGGACACCTTCACGAGGTGCTATGAGGTGACCACCGGCCCCTGCATAGCAAGCAAACCTGTATCAGCATCTCACCAGCAACTGAATGTGTCGCCTGCAGGCTACACATAAGAGGCTGCAGTAGGTGCATTAACCCATCGGGCTGTGGACCCTCCTTCCTCTGAGAGCAGGAAACTGAATTTCCATGTTGCCTTCCTTTGGCACATTTGATCTATCTTTCAACCCAATTCAGAGGATGTTGTGCTTCACGGAGAGATGATAATCATTGTGAGGTGTCAGCCACTAATAGCTAAGCAGGTCAGTTAAATCTTTGACTTTGTCATTGGGGTGTACTGATATGCGCTGGGCAGTCTTCTGTCCTGTGCTACTGTATGCATTCTTATTGCTGCTTGTTCACAATTCCTAAATGTAAACAGTGAAATATTTGAAAGACTCTTGATGCAACAAGCATTTCCCACTCTTTGCCCTGGGGGTGAGAGGGCTGCTTTCGGCCTTCAACACCCTCAATTTTGGAGTGGCCGGCTCCACCACTGAGAATGAGGGGCTAATCCTGGTCGGAAACGGGCAGAGGTCTGCGCCCTGCGTCCTCCACGCGTCCCTAACGCTCCCAAACGCGACTACAGCCCTTACGGGCACAGCCCTATGTCGGTGCAGCCTCTATGGTGCAGCCACCCAGGTAGCTTAGGGTTAGGATATGTGCTCTTCAACATAAGCCTGGCCAACCAGGCCCTGGAGAGTGTCACAGCATGCTCTGTAATCCCCTGGTGATGTTGGCCTTGGTGACGATGATCTTGCTGGAATACTGATGCCTTTTTTCCTCCCAGAAGCCCCAGAAGCCTATTGAAATGAAGGGGTGTGCACCTCTCACTGGCCTCTGTTTACCCTCTGGCTAACTGAAATTAGTTCTGGGCTTTCCAGGCAAATGTATCCATTTCGGGAGAGAGCTAGGAATAGGAAGGCTCTTTCTGCAGGCTCGGTGGGAAAGAGTCAGAGAGCTACATGCCTGAGGCATCTTTCTTTCTCCTTCGCTCATTGTGTTCCCTAACTTCTAACTCTCTGCCAGGCCAGGCCCTGTTTCTTTTACTGCCAACCCCCCCTAACCCCTCGTCTTCCACCTACTTCCCGCTCTATTATGCCTTCTCCTTTTTTGCTCTCTTCTGTGGCCCTTTGAAAATGAATGCAGGCCTAGCTAAGCCTCATGAAGGAAATCTACCAACAAAAGATGCATTCCTTGCTTATGGGAGGCGGGGTAGATCTAGAAGGGCATGGCGTAGGTTCCCTGGTAAAGGGAGGAAGAAAGAATAGAGGCGGCCAGGAAGTGCACGTTAGTGCCGGATGAGGATAAAAATGTCAGCCCATTGTGGGGTCCATTCCATCTTCCCCCTTCCTCATGGCCCCTTTCCCCACATTAGAACCCTCCCTCCACTATTCAGGGCCCACTTTATCCCACATCCCCATGCTTCTCTTGTTCTACCACCCCCCACTCACCCAGGCCGCTCCTCTTCTCCACAGGGACCCCTTCATCCAGCCCTACCTTCCCTTTTTGCCTACCCGGCCTCCTCCTTTATTTACTCTGCACTTCCTCTCCCCCACCTCTACAGTCCTGCCTCTTTTCCACCCTCCCATTACCAGGGAACTCATTACATAACCACTGAACCTTTTAGAAGGACTGGGTCCCCTCAACTGATTACCCAACTACTCTGTTTCTGTGCCGAAAGCAGGACTCGAACCCAGGCCCCCAGTGCTGTAACACAAGCACTTAACCTCTAGGCCACTGCAGTTAGCTGGTGTTTGGTGGAGCGGGGGGCCAGATGGTCTATCCTCCTTGGCTCCAGTGAACATGTTTCACAACTGAAATGGTTATGCTCACTGGGGCATGCAGAAGAAAGATATATACGCCCAAAAGCTACCCTCAGAAGCACAGACACCAGTGGCTCAAGTGGTAAGTGCTTGGTCTTGGAATGCTGGAGACCTGAGTTCTAATCCAATGTCTGCAATCTCCTGGGCATGTTTTTTTTTAATTAAAAAAATATATTTTTTAATTGAAAATGGGTATGCATTGCCCTGAGCAATCAGCCAACAGCCAATGCCCCTTCAATACCTGCATTCCTACTAGCAGTTGTGCCTTTGTTTTCTGCACTCTGGCCTAGGTAACACCCATACAAAAGTTTGTCTCTCTGGCCCCAGTTGACTGGAAAAAAACGAGGGGAAAAGGTGTAATCTACGGGTCATGGTTGATACAATAATTGCCCTGGGACTCAAACAGGACACCTTCACGAGGTGCTATGAGGTGACCACCGGCCCCTTAATAGCAAGCAAACCTGTATCAGCATCTCACCAGCAACTGAATGTGTCGCTTGCAGGCTACACATAAGAGGCTGCAGTAGGTGCATTAACCCATCGGGCTGTGGACCCTCCTTCCTCTGAGAGCAGGAAACTGAATTTCCATGTTGCCTTCCTTTGGCACATTTGATCTATCTTTCAACCCAATTCAGAGGATGTTTTGCTTCACGGAGAGATGATAATCATTGTGAGGTGTCAGCCACTAATAGCTAAGCAGGTCAGTTAAATCTTTGACTTTGTCATTGGGGTGTACTGATATGCGCTGGGCAGTCTTCTGTCCTGTGCTACTGTATGCATTCTTATTGCTGCTTGTTCACGATTCCTAAATGTAAACAGTGAAAGATTTGAAAGACTCTTGATGCAACAAGCATTTCCCACTCTTTGCCCTGGGGGTGAGAGGGCTGCTTTCGGCCTTCAACACCCTCAATTTTGGAGTGGCCGGCTCCACCACTGAGAATGAGGGGCTAATCCTGGTCGGAAACGGGCAGAGGTCTGCGCCCTGCGTCCTCCACGCGTCCCTAACGCTCCCAAACGCGACTACAGCCCTTACGGGCACAGCCCTATGTCGGTGCAGCCTCTATGGTGCAGCCACCCAGGTAGCTTAGGGTTAGGATATGTGCTCTTCAACATAAGCCTGGCCAACCAGGCCCTGGAGAGTGTCACAGCATGCTCTGTAATCCCCTGGTGATGTTGGCCTTGGTGACGATGATCTTGCTGGAATACTGATGCCTTTTTTCCTCCCAGAAGCCCCAGAAGCCTATTGAAATGAAGGGGTGTGCACCTCTCACTGGCCTCTGTTTACCCTCTGGCTAACTGAAATTAGTTCTGGGCTTTCCAGGCAAATGTATCCATTTCGGGAGAGAGCTAGGAATAGGAAGGCTCTTTCTGCAGGCTCGGTGGGAAAGAGTCAGAGAGCTACATGCCTGAGGCATCTTTCTTCCTCCTTCGCTCATTGTGTTCCCTAACTTCTAACTCTCTGCCAGGCCAGGCCCTGTTTCTTTTACTGCCAACCCCCCCTAACCCCTCGTCTTCCACCTACTTCCCGCTCTATTATGCCTTCTCCTTTTTTGCTCTCTTCTGTGGCCCTTTGAAAATGAATGCAGGCCTAGCTAAGCCTCATGAAGGAAATCTACCAACAAAAGATGCATTCCTTGCTTATGGGAGGCGGGGTAGATCTAGAAGGGCATGGCGTAGGTTCCCTGGTAAAGGGAGGAAGAAAGAATAGAGGCGGCCAGGAAGTGCACGTTAGTGCCGGATGAGGATAAAAATGTCAGCCCATTGTGGGGTCCATTCCATCTTCCCCCTTCCTCATGGCCCCTTTCCCCACATTAGAACCCTCCCTCCACTATTCAGGGCCCACTTTATCCCACATCCCCATGCTTCTCTCGTTCTACCACCCCCCACTCACCCAGGCCGCTCCTCTTCTCCACAGGGACCCCTTCATCCAGCCCTACCTTCCCTTTTTGCCTACCCGGCCTCCTCCTTTATTTACTCTGCACTTCCTCTCCCCCACCTCTACAGTCCTGCCTCTTTTCCACCCTCCCATTACCAGGGAACTCATTACATAACCACTGAACCTTTTAGAAGGACTGGGTCCCCTCAACTGATTACCCAACTACTCTGTTTCTGTGCCGAAAGCAGGACTCGAACCCAGGCCCCCAGTGCTGTAACACAAGCACTTAACCTCTAGGCCACTGCAGTTAGCTGGTGTTTGGTGGAGCGGGGAGGCCAGATGGTCTATCCTCCTTGGCTCCAGTGAACATGTTTCACAACTGAAATGGTTATGCTCTCGGGGGCATGCAGAAGAAAGATATATACGCCCAAAAGCTACCCTCAGAAGCACAGCCACCAGTGGCTCAAGTGGTAAGTGCTTGGTCTTGGAATGCTGGAGACCTGAGTTCTAATCCAATGTCTGCAATCTCCTGGGCATGTTTTTTTTTTAATTAAAAAAATATATTTTTTAATTGAAAATGGGTATGCATTGCCCTGAGCAATCAGCCAACAGCCAATGCCCCTTCAATACCTGCATTCCTACTAGCAGTTGTGCCTTTGTTTTCTGCACTCTGGCCTAGGTAACACCCATACAAAAGTTTGTCTCTCTGGCCCCAGTTGACTGGAAAAAAACGAGGGGAAAAGGTGTAATCTACGGGTCATGGTTGATACAATAATTGCCCTGGGACTCAAACAGGACACCTTCACGAGGTGCTATGAGGTGACCACCGGCCCCTTAATAGCAAGCAAACCTGTATCAGCATCTCACCAGCAACTGAATGTGTCGCTTGCAGGCTACACATAAGAGGCTGCAGTAGGTGCATTAACCCATCGGGCTGTGGACCCTCCTTCCTCTGAGAGCAGGAAACTGAATTTCCATGTTGCCTTCCTTTGGCACATTTGATCTATCTTTCAACCCAATTCAGAGGATGTTTTGCTTCACGGAGAGATGATAATCATTGTGAGGTGTCAGCCACTAATAGCTAAGCAGGTCAGTTAAATCTTTGACTTTGTCATTGGGGTGTACTGATATGCGCTGGGCAGTCTTCTGTCCTGTGCTACTGTATGCATTCTTATTGCTGCTTGTTCACGATTCCTAAATGTAAACAGTGAAAGATTTGAAAGACTCTTGATGCAACAAGCATTTCCCACTCTTTGCCCTGGGGGTGAGAGGGCTGCTTTCGGCCTTCAACACCCTCAATTTTGGAGTGGCCGGCTCCACCACTGAGAATGAGGGGCTAATCCTGGTCGGAAACGGGCAGAGGTCTGCGCCCTGCGTCCTCCACGCGTCCCTAACGCTCCCAAACGCGACCACAGCCCTTACGGGCACAGCCCTATGTCGGTGCAGCCTCTATGGTGCAGCCACCCAGGTAGCTTAGGGTTAGGATATGTGCTCTTCAACATAAGCCTGGCCAACCAGGCCCTGGAGAGTGTCACAGCATGCTCTGTAATCCCCTAGTGATGGTGGCCTTGGTGGCGATGATCTTGCTGGAATACTGATGCCTTTTTTCCTCCCAGAAGCCCCAGAAGCCTATTGAAATGAAGGGGTGTGCACCTCTCACTGGCCTCTGTTTACCCTCTGGCTAACTGAAATTAGTTCTGGGCTTTCCAGGCAAATGTATCCATTTCGGGAGAGAGCTAGGAATAGGAAGGCTCTTTCTGCAGGCTCGGTGGGAAAGAGTCAGAGAGCTACATGCCTGAGGCATCTTTCTTCCTCCTTCGCTCATTGTGTTCCCTAACTTCTAACTCTCTGCCAGGCCAGGCCCTGTTTCTTTTACTGCCAACCCCCCCTAACCCCTCGTCTTCCACCTACTTCCCGCTCTATTATGCCTTCTCCTTTTTTGCTCTCTTCTGTGGCCCTTTGAAAATGAATGCAGGCCTAGCTAAGCCTCATGAAGGAAATCTACCAACAAAAGATGCATTCCTTTCTTATGGGAGGCGGGGTAGATCTAGAAGGGCATGGCGTAGGTTCCCTGGTAAAGGGAGGAAGAAAGAATAGAGGCGGCCAGGAAGTGCACGTTAGTGCCGGATGAGGATAAAAATGTCAGCTCATTGTGGGGTCCATTCCATCTTCCCCCTTCCTCATGGCCCCTTTCCCCACATTAGAACCCTCCCTCCACTATTCAGGGCCCACTTTATCCCACATCCCCATGCTTCTCTCGTTCTACCACCCCCCACTCACCCAGGCCGCTCCTCTTCTCCACAGGGACCCCTTCATCCAGCCCTACCTTCCCTTTTTGCCTACCCGGCCTCCTCCTTTATTTACTCTGCACTTCCTCTCCCCCACCTCTACAGTCCTGCCTCTTTTCCACCCTCCCATTACCAGGGAACTCATTACATAACCACTGAACCTTTTAGAAGGACTGGGTCCCCTCAACTGATTACCCAACTACTCTGTTTCTGTGCCGAAAGCAGGACTCGAACCCAGGCCCCCAGTGCTGTAACACAAGCACTTAACCTCTAGGCCACTGCAGTTAGCTGGTGTTTGGTGGAGCGGGGGGCCAGATGGTCTATCCTCCTTGGCTCCAGTGAACATGTTTCACAACTGAAATGGTTATGCTCACTGGGGCATGCAGAAGAAAGATATATACGCCCAAAAGCTACCCTCAGAAGCACAGCCACCAGTGGCTCAAGTGGTAAGTGCTTGGTCTTGGAATGCTGGAGACCTGAGTTCTAATCCAATGTCTGCAATCTCCTGGGCATGTTTTTTTTTAATTAAAAAAATATATTTTTTAATTGAAAATGGGTATGCATTGCCCTGAGCAATCAGCCAACAGCCAATGCCCCTTCAATACCTGCATTCCTACTAGCAGTTGTGCCTTTGTTTTCTGCACTCTGGCCTAGGTAACACCCATACAAAAGTTTGTCTCTCTGGCCCCAGTTGACTGGAAAAAAACGAGGGGAAAAGGTGTAATCTACGGGTCATGGATGATACAATAATTGCCCTGGGACTCAAACAGGACACCTTCACGAGGTGCTATGAGGTGACCACCGGCCCCTGCATAGCAAGCAAACCTGTATCAGCATCTCACCAGCAACTGAATGTGTCGCCTGCAGGCTACACATAAGAGGCTGCAGTAGGTGCATTAACCCATCGGGCTGTGGACCCTCCTTCCTCTGAGAGCAGGAAACTGAATTTCCATGTTGCCTTCCTTTGGCACATTTGATCTATCTTTCAACCCAATTCAGAGGATGTTGTGCTTCACGGAGAGATGATAATCATTGTGAGGTGTCAGCCACTAATAGCTAAGCAGGTCAGTTAAATCTTTGACTTTGTCATTGGGGTGTACTGATATGCGCTGGGCAGTCTTCTGTCCTGTGCTACTGTATGCATTCTTATTGCTGCTTGTTCACAATTCCTAAATGTAAACAGTGAAATATTTGAAAGACTCTTGATGCAACAAGCATTTCCCACTCTTTGCCCTGGGGGTGAGAGGGCTGCTTTCGGCCTTCAACACCCTCAATTTTGGAGTGGCCGGCTCCACCACTGAGAATGAGGGGCTAATCCTGGTCGGAAACGGGCAGAGGTCTGCGCCCTGCGTCCTCCACGCGTCCCTAACGCTCCCAAACGCGACCACAGCCCTTACGGGCACAGCCCTATGTCGGTGCAGCCTCTATGGTGCAGCCACCCAGGTAGCTTAGGGTTAGGATATGTGCTCTTCAACATAAGCCTGGCCAACCAGGCCCTGGAGAGTGTCACAGCATGCTCTGTAATCCCCTAGTGATGGTGGCCTTGGTGACGATGATCTTGCTGGAATACTGATGCCTTTTTTCCTCCCAGAAGCCCCAGAAGCCTATTGAAATGAAGGGGTGTGCACCTCTCACTGGCCTCTGTTTACCCTCTGGCTAACTGAAATTAGTTCTGGGCTTTCCAGGCAAATGTATCCATTTCGGGAGAGAGCTAGGAATAGGAAGGCTCTTTCTGCAGGCTCGGTGGGAAAGAGTCAGAGAGCTACATGCCTGAGGCATCTTTCTTCCTCCTTCGCTCATTGTGTTCCCTAACTTCTAACTCTCTGCCAGGCCAGGCCCTGTTTCTTTTACTGCCAACCCCCCCAACCCCTCGTCTTCCACCTACTTCCCGCTCTATTATGCCTTCTCCTTTTTTGCTCTCTTCTGTGGCCCTTTGAAAATGAATGCAGGCCTAGCTAAGCCTCATGAAGGAAATCTACCAACAAAAGATGCATTCCTTGCTTATGGGAGGCGGGGTAGATCTAGAAGGGCATGGCGTAGGTTCCCTGGTAAAGGGAGGAAGAAAGAATAGAGGCGGCCAGGAAGTGCACGTTAGTGCCGGATGAGGATAAAAATGTCAGCCCATTGTGGGGTCCATTCCATCTTCCCCCTTCCTCATGGCCCCTTTCCCCACATTAGAACCCTCCCTCCACTATTCAGGGCCCACTTTATCCCACATCCCCATGCTTCTCTTGTTCTACCACCCCCCACTCACCCAGGCCGCTCCTCTTCTCCACAGGGACCCCTTCATCCAGCCCTACCTTCCCTTTTTGCCTACCCGGCCTCCTCCTTTATTTACTCTGCACTTCCTCTCCCCCACCTCTACAGTCCTGCCTCTTTTCCACCCTCCCATTACCAGGGAACTCATTACATAACCACTGAACCTTTTAGAAGGACTGGGTCCCCTCAACTGATTACCCAACTACTCTGTTTCTGTGCCGAAAGCAGGACTCGAACCCAGGCCCCCAGTGCTGTAACACAAGCACTTAACCTCTAGGCCACTGCAGTTAGCTGGTGTTTGGTGGAGCGGGGGGCCAGATGGTCTATCCTCCTTGGCTCCAGTGAACATGTTTCACAACTGAAATGGTTATGCTCACTGGGGCATGCAGAAGAAAGATATATACGCCCAAAAGCTACCCTCAGAAGCACAGCCACCAGTGGCTCAAGTGGTAAGTGCTTGGTCTTGGAATGCTGGAGACCTGAGTTCTAATCCAATGTCTGCAATCTCCTGGGCATGTTTTTTTTTAATTAAAAAAATATATTTTTTAATTGAAAATGGGTATGCATTGCCCTGAGCAATCAGCCAACAGCCAATGCCCCTTCAATACCTGCATTCCTACTAGCAGTTGTGCCTTTGTTTTCTGCACTCTGGCCTAGGTAACACCCATACAAAAGTTTGTCTCTCTGGCCCCAGTTGACTGGAAAAAAACGAGGGGAAAAGGTGTAATCTACGGGTCATGGTTGATACAATAATTGCCCTGGGACTCAAACAGGACACCTTCACGAGGTGCTATGAGGTGACCACCGGCCCCTTAATAGCAAGCAAACCTGTATCAGCATCTCACCAGCAACTGAATGTGTCGCTTGCAGGCTACACATAAGAGGCTGCAGTAGGTGCATTAACCCATCGGGCTGTGGACCCTCCTTCCTCTGAGAGCAGGAAACTGAATTTCCATGTTGCCTTCCTTTGGCACATTTGATCTATCTTTCAACCCAATTCAGAGGATGTTTTGCTTCACGGAGAGATGATAATCATTGTGAGGTGTCAGCCACTAATAGCTAAGCAGGTCAGTTAAATCTTTGACTTTGTCATTGGGGTGTACTGATATGCGCTGGGCAGTCTTCTGTCCTGTGCTACTGTATGCATTCTTATTGCTGCTTGTTCACGATTCCTAAATGTAAACAGTGAAAGATTTGAAAGACTCTTGATGCAACAAGCATTTCCCACTCTTTGCCCTGGGGGTGAGAGGGCTGCTTTCGGCCTTCAACACCCTCAATTTTGGAGTGGCCGGCTCCACCACTGAGAATGAGGGGCTAATCCTGGTCGGAAACGGGCAGAGGTCTGCGCCCTGCGTCCTCCACGCGTCCCTAACGCTCCCAAACGCGACTACAGCCCTTACGGGCACAGCCCTATGTCGGTGCAGCCTCTATGGTGCAGCCACCCAGGTAGCTTAGGGTTAGGATATGTGCTCTTCAACATAAGCCTGGCCAACCAGGCCCTGGAGAGTGTCACAGCATGCTCTGTAATCCCCTGGTGATGTTGGCCTTGGTGACGATGATCTTGCTGGAATACTGATGCCTTTTTTCCTCCCAGAAGCCCCAGAAGCCTATTGAAATGAAGGGGTGTGCACCTCTCACTGGCCTCTGTTTACCCTCTGGCTAACTGAAATTAGTTCTGGGCTTTCCAGGCAAATGTATCCATTTCGGGAGAGAGCTAGGAATAGGAAGGCTCTTTCTGCAGGCTCGGTGGGAAAGAGTCAGAGAGCTACATGCCTGAGGCATCTTTCTTTCTCCTTCGCTCATTGTGTTCCCTAACTTCTAACTCTCTGCCAGGCCAGGCCCTGTTTCTTTTACTGCCAACCCCCCCTAACCCCTCGTCTTCCACCTACTTCCCGCTCTATTATGCCTTCTCCTTTTTTGCTCTCTTCTGTGGCCCTTTGAAAATGAATGCAGGCCTAGCTAAGCCTCATGAAGGAAATCTACCAACAAAAGATGCATTCCTTGCTTATGGGAGGCGGGGTAGATCTAGAAGGGCATGGCGTAGGTTCCCTGGTAAAGGGAGGAAGAAAGAATAGAGGCGGCCAGGAAGTGCACGTTAGTGCCGGATGAGGATATAAATGTCAGCCCATTGTGGGGTCCATTCCATCTTCCCCCTTCCTCATGGCCCCTTTCCCCACATTAGAACCCTCCCTCCACTATTCAGGGCCCACTTTATCCCACATCCCCATGCTTCTCTCGTTCTACCACCCCCCACTCACCCAGGCCGCTCCTCTTCTCCACAGGGACCCCTTCATCCAGCCCTACCTTCCCTTTTTGCCTACCCGGCCTCCTCCTTTATTTACTCTGCACTTCCTCTCCCCCACCTCTACAGTCCTGCCTCTTTTCCACCCTCCCATTACCAGGGAACTCATTACATAACCACTGAACCTTTTAGAAGGACTGGGTCCCCTCAACTGATTACCCAACTACTCTGTTTCTGTGCCGAAAGCAGGACTCGAACCCAGGCCCCCAGTGCTGTAACACAAGCACTTAACCTCTAGGCCACTGCAGTTAGCTGGTGTTTGGTGGAGCGGGGAGGCCAGATGGTCTATCCTCCTTGGCTCCAGTGAACATGTTTCACAACTGAAATGGTTATGCTCTCGGGGGCATGCAGAAGAAAGATATATACGCCCAAAAGCTACCCTCAGAAGCACAGCCACCAGTGGCTCAAGTGGTAAGTGCTTGGTCTTGGAATGCTGGAGACCTGAGTTCTAATCCAATGTCTGCAATCTCCTGGGCATGTTTTTTTTTAATTAAAAAAATATATTTTTTAATTGAAAATGGGTATGCATTGCCCTGAGCAATCAGCCAACAGCCAATGCCCCTTCAATACCTGCATTCCTACTAGCAGTTGTGCCTTTGTTTTCTGCACTCTGGCCTAGGTAACACCCATACAAAAGTTTGTCTCTCTGGCCCCAGTTGACTGGAAAAAAACGAGGGGAAAAGGTGTAATCTACGGGTCATGGTTGATACAATAATTGCCCTGGGACTCAAACAGGACACCTTCACGAGGTGCTATGAGGTGACCACCGGCCCCTTAATAGCAAGCAAACCTGTATCAGCATCTCACCAGCAACTGAATGTGTCGCTTGCAGGCTACACATAAGAGGCTGCAGTAGGTGCATTAACCCATCGGGCTGTGGACCCTCCTTCCTCTGAGAGCAGGAAACTGAATTTCCATGTTGCCTTCCTTTGGCACATTTGATCTATCTTTCAACCCAATTCAGAGGATGTTTTGCTTCACGGAGAGATGATAATCATTGTGAGGTGTCAGCCACTAATAGCTAAGCAGGTCAGTTAAATCTTTGACTTTGTCATTGGGGTGTACTGATATGCGCTGGGCAGTCTTCTGTCCTGTGCTACTGTATGCATTCTTATTGCTGCTTGTTCACGATTCCTAAATGTAAACAGTGAAAGATTTGAAAGACTCTTGATGCAACAAGCATTTCCCACTCTTTGCCCTGGGGGTGAGAGGGCTGCTTTCGGCCTTCAACACCCTCAATTTTGGAGTGGCCGGCTCCACCACTGAGAATGAGGGGCTAATCCTGGTCGGAAACGGGCAGAGGTCTGCGCCCTGCGTCCTCCACGCGTCCCTAACGCTCCCAAACGCGACCACAGCCCTTACGGGCACAGCCCTATGTCGGTGCAGCCTCTATGGTGCAGCCACCCAGGTAGCTTAGGGTTAGGATATGTGCTCTTCAACATAAGCCTGGCCAACCAGGCCCTGGAGAGTGTCACAGCATGCTCTGTAATCCCCTAGTGATGGTGGCCTTGGTGACGATGATCTTGCTGGAATACTGATGCCTTTTTTCCTCCCAGAAGCCCCAGAAGCCTATTGAAATGAAGGGGTGTGCACCTCTCACTGGCCTCTGTTTACCCTCTGGCTAACTGAAATTAGTTCTGGGCTTTCCAGGCAAATGTATCCATTTCGGGAGAGAGCTAGGAATAGGAAGGCTCTTTCTGCAGGCTCGGTGGGAAAGAGTCAGAGAGCTACATGCCTGAGGCATCTTTCTTCCTCCTTCGCTCATTGTGTTCCCTAACTTCTAACTCTCTGCCAGGCCAGGCCCTGTTTCTTTTACTGCCAACCCCCCCTAACCCCTCGTCTTCCACCTACTTCCCGCTCTATTATGCCTTCTCCTTTTTTGCTCTCTTCTGTGGCCCTTTGAAAATGAATGCAGGCCTAGCTAAGCCTCATGAAGGAAATCTACCAACAAAAGATGCATTCCTTGCTTATGGGAGGCGGGGTAGATCTAGAAGGGCATGGCGTAGGTTCCCTGGTAAAGGGAGGAAGAAAGAATAGAGGCGGCCAGGAAGTGCACGTTAGTGCCGGATGAGGATAAAAATGTCAGCCCATTGTGGGGTCCATTCCATCTTCCCCCTTCCTCATGGCCCCTTTCCCCACATTAGAACCCTCCCTCCACTATTCAGGGCCCACTTTATCCCACATCCCCATGCTTCTCTCGTTCTACCACCCCCCACTCACCCAGGCCGCTCCTCTTCTCCACAGGGACCCCTTCATCCAGCCCTACCTTCCCTTTTTGCCTACCCGGCCTCCTCCTTTATTTACTCTGCACTTCCTCTCCCCCACCTCTACAGTCCTGCCTCTTTTCCACCCTCCCATTACCAGGGAACTCATTACATAACCACTGAACCTTTTAGAAGGACTGGGTCCCCTCAACTGATTACCCAACTACTCTGTTTCTGTGCCGAAAGCAGGACTCGAACCCAGGCCCCCAGTGCTGTAACACAAGCACTTAACCTCTAGGCCACTGCAGTTAGCTGGTGTTTGGTGGAGCGGGGGGCCAGATGGTCTATCCTCCTTGGCTCCAGTGAACATGTTTCACAACTGAAATGGTTATGCTCACGGGGGCATGCAGAAGAAAGATATATACGCCCAAAAGCTACCCTCAGAAGCACAGCCACCAGTGGCTCGAGTGGTAAGTGCTTGGTCTTGGAATGCTGGAGACCTGAGTTCTAATCCAATGTCTGCAATCTCCTGGGCATGTTTTTTTTTAATTAAAAAAATATATTTTTTAATTGAAAATGGGTATGCATTGCCCTGAGCAATCAGCCAACAGCCAATGCCCCTTCAATACCTGCATTCCTACTAGCAGTTGTGCCTTTGTTTTCTGCACTCTGGCCTAGGTAACACCCATACAAAAGTTTGTCTCTCTGGCCCCAGTTGACTGGAAAAAAACGAGGGGAAAAGGTGTAATCTACGGGTCATGGTTGATACAATAATTGCCCTGGGACTCAAACAGGACACCTTCACGAGGTGCTATGAGGTGACCACCGGCCCCTGCATAGCAAGCAAACCTGTATCAGCATCTCACCAGCAACTGAATGTGTCGCCTGCAGGCTACACATAAGAGGCTGCAGTAGGTGCATTAACCCATCGGGCTGTGGACCCTCCTTCCTCTGAGAGCAGGAAACTGAATTTCCATGTTGCCTTCCTTTGGCACATTTGATCTATCTTTCAACCCAATTCAGAGGATGTTTTGCTTCACGGAGAGATGATAATCATTGTGAGGTGTCAGCCACTAATAGCTAAGCAGGTCAGTTAAATCTTTGACTTTGTCATTGGGGTGTACTGATATGCGCTGGGCAGTCTTCTGTCCTGTGCTACTGTATGCATTCTTATTGCTGCTTGTTCACGATTCCTAAATGTAAACAGTGAAAGATTTGAAAGACTCTTGATGCAACAAGCATTTCCCACTCTTTGCCCTGGGGGTGAGAGGGCTGCTTTCGGCCTTCAACACCCTCAATTTTGGAGTGGCCGGCTCCACCACTGAGAATGAGGGGCTAATCCTGGTCGGAAACGGGCAGAGGTCTGCGCCCTGCGTCCTCCACGCGTCCCTAACGCTCCCAAACGCGACCACAGCCCTTACGGGCACAGCCCTATGTCGGTGCAGCCTCTATGGTGCAGCCACCCAGGTAGCTTAGGGTTAGGATATGTGCTCTTCAACATAAGCCTGGCCAACCAGGCCCTGGAGAGTGTCACAGCATGCTCTGTAATCCCCTAGTGATGGTGGCCTTGGTGACGATGATCTTGCTGGAATACTGATGCCTTTTTTCCTCCCAGAAGCCCCAGAAGCCTATTGAAATGAAGGGGTGTGCACCTCTCACTGGCCTCTGTTTACCCTCTGGCTAACTGAAATTAGTTCTGGGCTTTCCAGGCAAATGTATCCATTTCGGGAGAGAGCTAGGAATAGGAAGGCTCTTTCTGCAGGCTCGGTGGGAAAGAGTCAGAGAGCTACATGCCTGAGGCATCTTTCTTCCTCCTTCGCTCATTGTGTTCCCTAACTTCTAACTCTCTGCCAGGCCAGGCCCTGTTTCTTTTACTGCCAACCCCCCCTAACCCCTCGTCTTCCACCTACTTCCCGCTCTATTATGCCTTCTCCTTTTTTGCTCTCTTCTGTGGCCCTTTGAAAATGAATGCAGGCCTAGCTAAGCCTCATGAAGGAAATCTACCAACAAAAGATGCATTCCTTGCTTATGGGAGGCGGGGTAGATCTAGAAGGGCATGGCGTAGGTTCCCTGGTAAAGGGAGGAAGAAAGAATAGAGGCGGCCAGGAAGTGCACGTTAGTGCCGGATGAGGATAAAAATGTCAGCCCATTGTGGGGTCCATTCCATCTTCCCCCTTCCTCATGGCCCCTTTCCCCACATTAGAACCCTCCCTCCACTATTCAGGGCCCACTTTATCCCACATCCCCATGCTTCTCTCGTTCTACCACCCCCCACTCACCCAGGCCGCTCCTCTTCTCCACAGGGACCCCATCATCCAGCCCTACCTTCCCTTTTTGCCTACCCGGCCTCCTCCTTTATTTACTCTGCACTTCCTCTCCCCCACCTCTACAGTCCTGCCTCTTTTCCACCCTCCCATTACCAGGGAACTCATTACATAACCACTGAACCTTTTAGAAGGACTGGGTCCCCTCAACTGATTACCCAACTACTCTGTTTCTGTGCCGAAAGCAGGACTCGAACCCAGGCCCCCAGTGCTGTAACACAAGCACTTAACCTCTAGGCCACTGCAGTTAGCTGGTGTTTGGTGGAGCGGGGGGGCCAGATGGTCTATCCTCCTTGGCTCCAGTGAACATGTTTCACAACTGAAATGGTTATGCTCACGGGGGCATGCAGAAGAAAGATATATACGCCCAAAAGCTACCCTCAGAAGCACAGCCACCAGTGGCTCGAGTGGTAAGTGCTTGGTCTTGGAATGCTGGAGACCTGAGTTCTAATCCAATGTCTGCAATCTCCTGGGCATGTTTTTTTTTAATTAAAAAAATATATTTTTTAATTGAAAATGGGTATGCATTGCCCTGAGCAATCAGCCAACAGCCAATGCCCCTTCAATACCTGCATTCCTACTAGCAGTTGTGCCTTTGTTTTCTGCACTCTGGCCTAGGTAACACCCATACAAAAGTTTGTCTCTCTGGCCCCAGTTGACTGGAAAAAAACGAGGGGAAAAGGTGTAATCTACGGGTCATGGTTGATACAATAATTGCCCTGGGACTCAAACAGGACACCTTCACGAGGTGCTATGAGGTGACCACCGGCCCCTTAATAGCAAGCAAACCTGTATCAGCATCTCACCAGCAACTGAATGTGTCGCTTGCAGGCTACACATAAGAGGCTGCAGTAGGTGCATTAACCCATCGGGCTGTGGACCCTCCTTCCTCTGAGAGCAGGAAACTGAATTTCCATGTTGCCTTCCTTTGGCACATTTGATCTATCTTTCAACCCAATTCAGAGGATGTTTTGCTTCACGGAGAGATGATAATCATTGTGAGGTGTCAGCCACTAATAGCTAAGCAGGTCAGTTAAATCTTTGACTTTGTCATTGGGGTGTACTGATATGCGCTGGGCAGTCTTCTGTCCTGTGCTACTGTATGCATTCTTATTGCTGCTTGTTCACGATTCCTAAATGTAAACAGTGAAAGATTTGAAAGACTCTTGATGCAACAAGCATTTCCCACTCTTTGCCCTGGGGGTGAGAGGGCTGCTTTCGGCCTTCAACACCCTCAATTTTAGAGTGGCCGGCTCCACCACTGAGAATGAGGGGCTAATCCTGGTCGGAAACGGGCAGAGGTCTGCGCCCTGCGTCCTCCACGCGTCCCTAACGCTCCCAAACGCGACCACAGCCCTTACGGGCACAGCCCTATGTCGGTGCAGCCTCTATGGTGCAGCCACACAGGTAGCTTAGGGTTAGGATATGTGCTCTTCAACATAAGCCTGGCCAACCAGGCCCTGGAGAGTGTCACAGCATGCTCTGTAATCCCCTAGTGATGGTGGCCTTGGTGACGATGATCTTGCTGGAATACTGATGCCTTTTTTCCTCCCAGAAGCCCCAGAAGCCTATTGAAATGAAGGGGTGTGCACCTCTCACTGGCCTCTGTTTACCCTCTGGCTAACTGAAATTAGTTCTGGGCTTTCCAGGCAAATGTATCCATTTCGGGAGAGAGCTAGGAATAGGAAGGCTCTTTCTGCAGGCTCGGTGGGAAAGAGTCAGAGAGCTACATGCCTGAGGCATCTTTCTTCCTCCTTCGCTCATTGTGTTCCCTAACTTCTAACTCTCTGCCAGGCCAGGCCCTGTTTCTTTTACTGCCAACCCCCCCTAACCCCTCGTCTTCCACCTACTTCCCGCTCTATTATGCCTTCTCCTTTTTTGCTCTCTTCTGTGGCCCTTTGAAAATGAATGCAGGCCTAGCTAAGCCTCATGAAGGAAATCTACCAACAAAAGATGCATTCCTTGCTTATGGGAGGCGGGGTAGATCTAGAAGGGCATGGCGTAGGTTCCCTGGTAAAGGGAGGAAGAAAGAATAGAGGCGGCCAGGAAGTGCACGTTAGTGCCGGATGAGGATAAAAATGTCAGCCCATTGTGGGGTCCATTCCATCTTCCCCCTTCCTCATGGCCCCTTTCCCCACATTAGAACCCTCCCTCCACTATTCAGGGCCCACTTTATCCCACATCCCCATGCTTCTCTCGTTCTACCACCCCCCACTCACCCAGGCCGCTCCTCTTCTCCACAGGGACCCCTTCATCCAGCCCTACCTTCCCTTTTTGCCTACCCGGCCTCCTCCTTTATTTACTCTGCACTTCCTCTCCCCCACCTCTACAGTCCTGCCTCTTTTCCACCCTCCCATTACCAGGGAACTCATTACATAACCACTGAACCTTTTAGAAGGACTGGGTCCCCTCAACTGATTACCCAACTACTCTGTTTCTGTGCCGAAAGCAGGACTTGAACCCAGGCCCCCAGTGCTGTAACACAAGCACTTAACCTCTAGGCCACTGCAGTTAGCTGGTGTTTGGTGGAGCGGGGGGCCAGATGGTCTATCCTCCTTGGCTCCAGTGAACATGTTTCACAACTGAAATGGTTATGCTCACGGGGGCATGCAGAAGAAAGATATATACGCCCAAAAGCTACCCTCAGAAGCACAGCCACCAGTGGCTCAAGTGGTAAGTGCTTGGTCTTGGAATGCTGGAGACCTGAGTTCTAATCCAATGTCTGCAATCTCCTGGGCATGTTTTTTTTTAATTAAAAAAATATATTTTTTAATTGAAAATGGGTATGCATTGCCCTGAGCAATCAGCCAACAGCCAATGCCCCTTCAATACCTGCATTCCTACTAGCAGTTGTGCCTTTGTTTTCTGCACTCTGGCCTAGGTAACACCCATACAAAAGTTTGTCTCTCTGGCCCCAGTTGACTGGAAAAAAACGAGGGGAAAAGGTGTAATCTACGGGTCATGGTTGATACAATAATTGCCCTGGGACTCAAACAGGACACCTTCACGAGGTGCTATGAGGTGACCACCGGCCCCTGCATAGCAAGCAAACCTGTATCAGCATCTCACCAGCAACTGAATGTGTCGCCTGCAGGCTACACATAAGAGGCTGCAGTAGGTGCATTAACCCATCGGGCTGTGGACCCTCCTTCCTCTGAGAGCAGGAAACTGAATTTCCATGTTGCCTTCCTTTGGCACATTTGATCTATCTTTCAACCCAATTCAGAGGATGTTTTGCTTCACGGAGAGATGATAATCATTGTGAGGTGTCAGCCACTAATAGCTAAGCAGGTCAGTTAAATCTTTGACTTTGTCATTGGGGTGTACTGATATGCGCTGGGCAGTCTTCTGTCCTGTGCTACTGTATGCATTCTTATTGCTGCTTGTTCACGATTCCTAAATGTAAACAGTGAAAGATTTGAAAGACTCTTGATGCAACAAGCATTTCCCACTCTTTGCCCTGGGGGTGAGAGGGCTGCTTTCGGCCTTCAACACCCTCAATTTTGGAGTTGCCGGCTCCACCACTGAGAATGAGGGGCTAATCCTGGTCGGAAACGGGCAGAGGTCTGCGCCCTGCGTCCTCCACGCGTCCCTAACGCTCCCTAACGCTCCCAAACGCGACCACAGCCCTTACGGGCACAGCCCTATGTCGGTGCAGCCTCTATGGTGCAGCCACCCAGGTAGCTTAGGGTTAGGATATGTGCTCTTCAACATAAGCCTGGCCAACCAGGCCCTGGAGAGTGTCACAGCATGCTCTGTAATCCCCTAGTGATGGTGGCCTTGGTGACGATGATCTTGCTGGAATACTGATGCCTTTTTTCCTCCCAGAAGCCCCAGAAGCCTATTGAAATGAAGGGGTGTGCACCTCTCACTGGCCTCTGTTTACCCTCTGGCTAACTGAAATTAGTTCTGGGCTTTCCAGGCAAATGTATCCATTTCGGGAGAGAGCTAGGAATAGGAAGGCTCTTTCTGCAGGCTCGGTGGGAAAGAGTCAGAGAGCTACATGCCTGAGGCATCTTTCTTCCTCCTTCGCTCATTGTGTTCCCTAACTTCTAACTCTCTGCCAGGCCAGGCCCTGTTTCTTTTACTGCCAACCCCCCCTAACCCCTCGTCTTCCACCTACTTCCCGCTCTATTATGCCTTCTCCTTTTTTGCTCTCTTCTGTGGCCCTTTGAAAATGAATGCAGGCCTAGCTAAGCCTCATGAAGGAAATCTACCAACAAAAGATGCATTCCTTGCTTATGGGAGGCGGGGTAGATCTAGAAGGGCATGGCGTAGGTTCCCTGGTAAAGGGAGGAAGAAAGAATAGAGGCGGCCAGGAAGTGCACGTTAGTGCCGGATGAGGATAAAAATGTCAGCCCATTGTGGGGTCCATTCCATCTTCCCCCTTCCTCATGGCCCCTTTCCCCACATTAGAACCCTCCCTCCACTATTCAGGGCCCACTTTATCCCACATCCCCATGCTTCTCTTGTTCTACCACCCCCCACTCACCCAGGCCGCTCCTCTTCTCCACAGGGACCCCTTCATCCAGCCCTACCTTCCCTTTTTGCCTACCCGGCCTCCTCCTTTATTTACTCTGCACTTCCTCTCCCCCACCTCTACAGTCCTGCCTCTTTTCCACCCTCCCATTACCAGGGAACTCATTACATTACCACTGAACCTTTTAGAAGGACTGGGTCCCCTCAACTGATTACCCAACTACTCTGTTTCTGTGCCGAAAGCAGGACTCGAACCCAGGCCCCCAGTGCTGTAACACAAGCACTTAACCTCTAGGCCACTGCAGTTAGCTGGTGTTTGGTGGAGCGGGGGGCCAGATGGTCTATCCTCCTTGGCTCCAGTGAACATGTTTCACAACTGAAATGGTTATGCTCACTGGGGCATGCAGAAGAAAGATATATACGCCCAAAAGCTACCCTCAGAAGCACAGCCACCAGTGGCTCAAGTGGTAAGTGCTTGGTCTTGGAATGCTGGAGACCTGAGTTCTAATCCAATGTCTGCAATCTCCTGGGCATGTTTTTTTTTAATTAAAAAAATATATTTTTTAATTGAAAATGGGTATGCATTGCCCTGAGCAATCAGCCAACAGCCAATGCCCCTTCAATACCTGCATTCCTACTAGCAGTTGTGCCTTTGTTTTCTGCACTCTGGCCTAGGTAACACCCATACAAAAGTTTGTCTCTCTGGCCCCAGTTGACTGGAAAAAAACGAGGGGAAAAGGTGTAATCTACGGGTCATGGTTGATACAATAATTGCCCTGGGACTCAAACAGGACACCTTCACGAGGTGCTATGAGGTGACCACCGGCCCCTTAATAGCAAGCAAACCTGTATCAGCATCTCACCAGCAACTGAATGTGTCGCTTGCAGGCTACACATAAGAGGCTGCAGTAGGTGCATTAACCCATCGGGCTGTGGACCCTCCTTCCTCTGAGAGCAGGAAACTGAATTTCCATGTTGCCTTCCTTTGGCACATTTGATCTATCTTTCAACCCAATTCAGAGGATGTTTTGCTTCACGGAGAGATGATAATCATTGTGAGGTGTCAGCCACTAATAGCTAAGCAGGTCAGTTAAATCTTTGACTTTGTCATTGGGGTGTACTGATATGCGCTGGGCAGTCTTCTGTCCTGTGCTACTGTATGCATTCTTATTGCTGCTTGTTCACGATTCCTAAATGTAAACAGTGAAAGATTTGAAAGACTCTTGATGCAACAAGCATTTCCCACTCTTTGCCCTGGGGGTGAGAGGGCTGCTTTCGGCCTTCAACACCCTCAATTTTGGAGTGGCCGGCTCCACCACTGAGAATGAGGGGCTAATCCTGGTCGGAAACGGGCAGAGGTCTGCGCCCTGCGTCCTCCACGCGTCCCTAACGCTCCCAAACGCGACTACAGCCCTTACGGGCACAGCCCTATGTCGGTGCAGCCTCTATGGTGCAGCCACCCAGGTAGCTTAGGGTTAGGATATGTGCTCTTCAACATAAGCCTGGCCAACCAGGCCCTGGAGAGTGTCACAGCATGCTCTGTAATCCCCTGGTGATGTTGGCCTTGGTGACGATGATCTTGCTGGAATACTGATGCCTTTTTTCCTCCCAGAAGCCCCAGAAGCCTATTGAAATGAAGGGGTGTGCACCTCTCACTGGCCTCTGTTTACCCTCTGGCTAACTGAAATTAGTTCTGGGCTTTCCAGGCAAATGTATCCATTTCGGGAGAGAGCTAGGAATAGGAAGGCTCTTTCTGCAGGCTCGGTGGGAAAGAGTCAGAGAGCTACATGCCTGAGGCATCTTTCTTCCTCCTTCGCTCATTGTGTTCCCTAACTTCTAACTCTCTGCCAGGCCAGGCCCTGTTTCTTTTACTGCCAACCCCCCCTAACCCCTCGTCTTCCACCTACTTCCCGCTCTATTATGCCTTCTCCTTTTTTGCTCTCTTCTGTGGCCCTTTGAAAATGAATGCAGGCCTAGCTAAGCCTCATGAAGGAAATCTACCAACAAAAGATGCATTCCTTGCTTATGGGAGGCGGGGTAGATCTAGAAGGGCATGGCGTAGGTTCCCTGGTAAAGGGAGGAAGAAAGAATAGAGGCGGCCAGGAAGTGCACGTTAGTGCCGGATGAGGATATAAATGTCAGCCCATTGTGGGGTCCATTCCATCTTCCCCCTTCCTCATGGCCCCTTTCCCCACATTAGAACCCTCCCTCCACTATTCAGGGCCCACTTTATCCCACATCCCCATGCTTCTCTCGTTCTACCACCCCCCACTCACCCAGGCCGCTCCTCTTCTCCACAGGGACCCCTTCATCCAGCCCTACCTTCCCTTTTTGCCTACCCGGCCTCCTCCTTTATTTACTCTGCACTTCCTCTCCCCCACCTCTACAGTCCTGCCTCTTTTCCACCCTCCCATTACCAGGGAACTCATTACATAACCACTGAACCTTTTAGAAGGACTGGGTCCCCTCAACTGATTACCCAACTACTCTGTTTCTGTGCCGAAAGCAGGACTCGAACCCAGGCCCCCAGTGCTGTAACACAAGCACTTAACCTCTAGGCCACTGCAGTTAGCTGGTGTTTGGGGGAGCGGGGAGGCCAGATGGTCTATCCTCCTTGGCTCCAGTGAACATGTTTCACAACTGAAATGGTTATGCTCTCGGGGGCATGCAGAAGAAAGATATATACGCCCAAAAGCTACCCTCAGAAGCACAGCCACCAGTGGCTCAAGTGGTAAGTGCTTGGTCTTGGAATGCTGGAGACCTGAGTTCTAATCCAATGTCTGCAATCTCCTGGGCATGTTTTTTTTTAATTAAAAAAATATATTTTTTAATTGAAAATGGGTATGCATTGCCCTGAGCAATCAGCCAACAGCCAATGCCCCTTCAATACCTGCATTCCTACTAGCAGTTGTGCCTTTGTTTTCTGCACTCTGGCCTAGGTAACACCCATACAAAAGTTTGTCTCTCTGGCCCCAGTTGACTGGAAAAAAACGAGGGGAAAAGGTGTAATCTACGGGTCATGGTTGATACAATAATTGCCCTGGGACTCAAACAGGACACCTTCACGAGGTGCTATGAGGTGACCACCGGCCCCTTAATAGCAAGCAAACCTGTATCAGCATCTCACCAGCAACTGAATGTGTCGCTTGCAGGCTACACATAAGAGGCTGCAGTAGGTGCATTAACCCATCGGGCTGTGGACCCTCCTTCCTCTGAGAGCAGGAAACTGAATTTCCATGTTGCCTTCCTTTGGCACATTTGATCTATCTTTCAACCCAATTCAGAGGATGTTTTGCTTCACGGAGAGATGATAATCATTGTGAGGTGTCAGCCACTAATAGCTAAGCAGGTCAGTTAAATCTTTGACTTTGTCATTGGGGTGTACTGATATGCGCTGGGCAGTCTTCTGTCCTGTGCTACTGTATGCATTCTTATTGCTGCTTGTTCACGATTCCTAAATGTAAACAGTGAAAGATTTGAAAGACTCTTGATGCAACAAGCATTTCCCACTCTTTGCCCTGGGGGTGAGAGGGCTGCTTTCGGCCTTCAACACCCTCAATTTTGGAGTGGCCGGCTCCACCACTGAGAATGAGGGGCTAATCCTGGTCGGAAACGGGCAGAGGTCTGCGCCCTGCGTCCTCCACGCGTCCCTAACGCTCCCAAACGCGACCACAGCCCTTACGGGCACAGCCCTATGTCGGTGCAGCCTCTATGGTGCAGCCACCCAGGTAGCTTAGGGTTAGGATATGTGCTCTTCAACATAAGCCTGGCCAACCAGGCCCTGGAGAGTGTCACAGCATGCTCTGTAATCCCCTAGTGATGGTGGCCTTGGTGACGATGATCTTGCTGGAATACTGATGCCTTTTTTCCTCCCAGAAGCCCCAGAAGCCTATTGAAATGAAGGGGTGTGCACCTCTCACTGGCCTCTGTTTACCCTCTGGCTAACTGAAATTAGTTCTGGGCTTTCCAGGCAAATGTATCCATTTCGGGAGAGAGCTAGGAATAGGAAGGCTCTTTCTGCAGGCTCGGTGGGAAAGAGTCAGAGAGCTACATGCCTGAGGCATCTTTCTTCCTCCTTCGCTCATTGTGTTCCCTAACTTCTAACTCTCTGCCAGGCCAGGCCCTGTTTCTTTTACTGCCAACCCCCCCTAACCCCTCGTCTTCCACCTACTTCCCGCTCTATTATGCCTTCTCCTTTTTTGCTCTCTTCTGTGGCCCTTTGAAAATGAATGCAGGCCTAGCTAAGCCTCATGAAGGAAATCTACCAACAAAAGATGCATTCCTTGCTTATGGGAGGCGGGGTAGATCTAGAAGGGCATGGCGTAGGTTCCCTGGTAAAGGGAGGAAGAAAGAATAGAGGCGGCCAGGAAGTGCACGTTAGTGCCGGATGAGGATAAAAATGTCAGCCCATTGTGGGGTCCATTCCATCTTCCCCCTTCCTCATGGCCCCTTTCCCCACATTAGAACCCTCCCTCCACTATTCAGGGCCCACTTTATCCCACATCCCCATGCTTCTCTCGTTCTACCACCCCCCACTCACCCAGGCCGCTCCTCTTCTCCACAGGGACCCCTTCATCCAGCCCTACCTTCCCTTTTTGCCTACCCGGCCTCCTCCTTTATTTACTCTGCACTTCCTCTCCCCCACCTCTACAGTCCTGCCTCTTTTCCACCCTCCCATTACCAGGGAACTCATTACATAACCACTGAACCTTTTAGAAGGACTGGGTCCCCTCAACTGATTACCCAACTACTCTGTTTCTGTGCCGAAAGCAGGACTCGAACCCAGGCCCCCAGTGCTGTAACACAAGCACTTAACCTCTAGGCCACTGCAGTTAGCTGGTGTTTGGTGGAGCGGGGGGCCAGATGGTCTATCCTCCTTGGCTCCAGTGAACATGTTTCACAACTGAAATGGTTATGCTCACGGGGGCATGCAGAAGAAAGATATATACGCCCAAAAGCTACCCTCAGAAGCACAGCCACCAGTGGCTCGAGTGGTAAGTGCTTGGTCTTGGAATGCTGGAGACCTGAGTTCTAATCCAATGTCTGCAATCTCCTGGGCATGTTTTTTTTTAATTAAAAAAATATATTTTTTAATTGAAAATGGGTATGCATTGCCCTGAGCAATCAGCCAACAGCCAATGCCCCTTCAATACCTGCATTCCTACTAGCAGTTGTGCCTTTGTTTTCTGCACTCTGGCCTAGGTAACACCCATACAAAAGTTTGTCTCTCTGGCCCCAGTTGACTGGAAAAAAACGAGGGGAAAAGGTGTAATCTACGGGTCATGGTTGATACAATAATTGCCCTGGGACTCAAACAGGACACCTTCACGAGGTGCTATGAGGTGACCACCGGCCCCTGCATAGCAAGCAAACCTGTATCAGCATCTCACCAGCAACTGAATGTGTCGCCTGCAGGCTACACATAAGAGGCTGCAGTAGGTGCATTAACCCATCGGGCTGTGGACCCTCCTTCCTCTGAGAGCAGGAAACTGAATTTCCATGTTGCCTTCCTTTGGCACATTTGATCTATCTTTCAACCCAATTCAGAGGATGTTTTGCTTCACGGAGAGATGATAATCATTGTGAGGTGTCAGCCACTAATAGCTAAGCAGGTCAGTTAAATCTTTGACTTTGTCATTGGGGTGTACTGATATGCGCTGGGCAGTCTTCTGTCCTGTGCTACTGTATGCATTCTTATTGCTGCTTGTTCACGATTCCTAAATGTAAACAGTGAAAGATTTGAAAGACTCTTGATGCAACAAGCATTTCCCACTCTTTGCCCTGGGGGTGAGAGGGCTGCTTTCGGCCTTCAACACCCTCAATTTTGGAGTGGCCGGCTCCACCACTGAGAATGAGGGGCTAATCCTGGTCGGAAACGGGCAGAGGTCTGCGCCCTGCGTCCTCCACGCGTCCCTAACGCTCCCAAACGCGACCACAGCCCTTACGGGCACAGCCCTATGTCGGTGCAGCCTCTATGGTGCAGCCACCCAGGTAGCTTAGGGTTAGGATATGTGCTCTTCAACATAAGCCTGGCCAACCAGGCCCTGGAGAGTGTCACAGCATGCTCTGTAATCCCCTAGTGATGGTGGCCTTGGTGACGATGATCTTGCTGGAATACTGATGCCTTTTTTCCTCCCAGAAGCCCCAGAAGCCTATTGAAATGAAGGGGTGTGCACCTCTCACTGGCCTCTGTTTACCCTCTGGCTAACTGAAATTAGTTCTGGGCTTTCCAGGCAAATGTATCCATTTCGGGAGAGAGCTAGGAATAGGAAGGCTCTTTCTGCAGGCTCGGTGGGAAAGAGTCAGAGAGCTACATGCCTGAGGCATCTTTCTTCCTCCTTCGCTCATTGTGTTCCCTAACTTCTAACTCTCTGCCAGGCCAGGCCCTGTTTCTTTTACTGCCAACCCCCCCTAACCCCTCGTCTTCCACCTACTTCCCGCTCTATTATGCCTTCTCCTTTTTTGCTCTCTTCTGTGGCCCTTTGAAAATGAATGCAGGCCTAGCTAAGCCTCATGAAGGAAATCTACCAACAAAAGATGCATTCCTTGCTTATGGGAGGCGGGGTAGATCTAGAAGGGCATGGCGTAGGTTCCCTGGTAAAGGGAGGAAGAAAGAATAGAGGCGGCCAGGAAGTGCACGTTAGTGCCGGATGAGGATAAAAATGTCAGCCCATTGTGGGGTCCATTCCATCTTCCCCCTTCCTCATGGCCCCTTTCCCCACATTAGAACCCTCCCTCCACTATTCAGGGCCCACTTTATCCCACATCCCCATGCTTCTCTCGTTCTACCACCCCCCACTCACCCAGGCCGCTCCTCTTCTCCACAGGGACCCCATCATCCAGCCCTACCTTCCCTTTTTGCCTACCCGGCCTCCTCCTTTATTTACTCTGCACTTCCTCTCCCCCACCTCTACAGTCCTGCCTCTTTTCCACCCTCCCATTACCAGGGAACTCATTACATAACCACTGAACCTTTTAGAAGGACTGGGTCCCCTCAACTGATTACCCAACTACTCTGTTTCTGTGCCGAAAGCAGGACTCGAACCCAGGCCCCCAGTGCTGTAACACAAGCACTTAACCTCTAGGCCACTGCAGTTAGCTGGTGTTTGGTGGAGCGGGGGGGCCAGATGGTCTATCCTCCTTGGCTCCAGTGAACATGTTTCACAACTGAAATGGTTATGCTCACGGGGGCATGCAGAAGAAAGATATATACGCCCAAAAGCTACCCTCAGAAGCACAGCCACCAGTGGCTCGAGTGGTAAGTGCTTGGTCTTGGAATGCTGGAGACCTGAGTTCTAATCCAATGTCTGCAATCTCCTGGGCATGTTTTTTTTTAATTAAAAAAATATATTTTTTAATTGAAAATGGGTATGCATTGCCCTGAGCAATCAGCCAACAGCCAATGCCCCTTCAATACCTGCATTCCTACTAGCAGTTGTGCCTTTGTTTTCTGCACTCTGGCCTAGGTAACACCCATACAAAAGTTTGTCTCTCTGGCCCCAGTTGACTGGAAAAAAACGAGGGGAAAAGGTGTAATCTACGGGTCATGGTTGATACAATAATTGCCCTGGGACTCAAACAGGACACCTTCACGAGGTGCTATGAGGTGACCACCGGCCCCTTAATAGCAAGCAAACCTGTATCAGCATCTCACCAGCAACTGAATGTGTCGCTTGCAGGCTACACATAAGAGGCTGCAGTAGGTGCATTAACCCATCGGGCTGTGGACCCTCCTTCCTCTGAGAGCAGGAAACTGAATTTCCATGTTGCCTTCCTTTGGCACATTTGATCTATCTTTCAACCCAATTCAGAGGATGTTTTGCTTCACGGAGAGATGATAATCATTGTGAGGTGTCAGCCACTAATAGCTAAGCAGGTCAGTTAAATCTTTGACTTTGTCATTGGGGTGTACTGATATGCGCTGGGCAGTCTTCTGTCCTGTGCTACTGTATGCATTCTTATTGCTGCTTGTTCACGATTCCTAAATGTAAACAGTGAAAGATTTGAAAGACTCTTGATGCAACAAGCATTTCCCACTCTTTGCCCTGGGGGTGAGAGGGCTGCTTTCGGCCTTCAACACCCTCAATTTTGGAGTGGCCGGCTCCACCACTGAGAATGAGGGGCTAATCCTGGTCGGAAACGGGCAGAGGTCTGCGCCCTGCGTCCTCCACGCGTCCCTAACGCTCCCAAACGCGACCACAGCCCTTACGGGCACAGCCCTATGTCGGTGCAGCCTCTATGGTGCAGCCACACAGGTAGCTTAGGGTTAGGATATGTGCTCTTCAACATAAGCCTGGCCAACCAGGCCCTGGAGAGTGTCACAGCATGCTCTGTAATCCCCTAGTGATGGTGGCCTTGGTGACGATGATCTTGCTGGAATACTGATGCCTTTTTTCCTCCCAGAAGCCCCAGAAGCCTATTGAAATGAAGGGGTGTGCACCTCTCACTGGCCTCTGTTTACCCTCTGGCTAACTGAAATTAGTTCTGGGCTTTCCAGGCAAATGTATCCATTTCGGGAGAGAGCTAGGAATAGGAAGGCTCTTTCTGCAGGCTCGGTGGGAAAGAGTCAGAGAGCTACATGCCTGAGGCATCTTTCTTCCTCCTTCGCTCATTGTGTTCCCTAACTTCTAACTCTCTGCCAGGCCAGGCCCTGTTTCTTTTACTGCCAACCCCCCCTAACCCCTCGTCTTCCACCTACTTCCCGCTCTATTATGCCTTCTCCTTTTTTGCTCTCTTCTGTGGCCCTTTGAAAATGAATGCAGGCCTAGCTAAGCCTCATGAAGGAAATCTACCAACAAAGGATGCATTCCTTGCTTATGGGAGGCGGGGTAGATCTAGAAGGGCATGGCGTAGGTTCCCTGGTAAAGGGAGGAAGAAAGAATAGAGGCGGCCAGGAAGTGCACGTTAGTGCCGGATGAGGATAAAAATGTCAGCCCATTGTGGGGTCCATTCCATCTTCCCCCTTCCTCATGGCCCCTTTCCCCACATTAGAACCCTCCCTCCACTATTCAGGGCCCACTTTATCCCACATCCCCATGCTTCTCTCGTT
This sequence comes from Ambystoma mexicanum, assembly GCF_040938575.1. Lineage (NCBI taxonomy): Eukaryota > Metazoa > Chordata > Amphibia > Caudata > Ambystomatidae > Ambystoma > Ambystoma mexicanum. The sequence continues at coordinate 199,324,033 of NC_090926.1, read as the reverse complement.
CTACCACCCCCCACTCACCCAGGCCGCTCCTCTTCTCCACAGGGACCCCTTCATCCAGCCCTACCTTCCCTTTTTGCCTACCCGGCCTCCTCCTTTATTTACTCTGCACTTCCTCTCCCCCACCTCTACAGTCCTGCCTCTTTTCCACCCTCCCATTACCAGGGAACTCATTACATAACCACTGAACCTTTTAGAAGGACTGGGTCCCCTCAACTGATTACCCAACTACTCTGTTTCTGTGCCGAAAGCAAGACTTGAACCCAGGCCCCCAGTGCTGTAACACAAGCACTTAACCTCTAGGCCACTGCAGTTAGCTGGTGTTTGGTGGAGCGGGGGGCCAGATGGTCTATCCTCCTTGGCTCCAGTGAACATGTTTCACAACTGAAATGGTTATGCTCACGGGGGCATGCAGAAGAAAGATATATACGCCCAAAAGCTACCCTCAGAAGCACAGCCACCAGTGGCTCAAGTGGTAAGTGCTTGGTCTTGGAATGCTGGAGACCTGAGTTCTAATCCAATGTCTGCAATCTCCTGGGCATGTTTTTTTTTAATTAAAAAAATATATTTTTTAATTGAAAATGGGTATGCATTGCCCTGAGCAATCAGCCAACAGCCAATGCCCCTTCAATACCTGCATTCCTACTAGCAGTTGTGCCTTTGTTTTCTGCACTCTGGCCTAGGTAACACCCATACAAAAGTTTGTCTCTCTGGCCCCAGTTGACTGGAAAAAAACGAGGGGAAAAGGTGTAATCTACGGGTCATGGTTGATACAATAATTGCCCTGGGACTCAAACAGGACAACTTCACGAGGTGCTATGAGGTGACCACCGGCCCCTGCATAGCAAGCAAACCTGTATCAGCATCTCACCAGCAACTGAATGTGTCGCCTGCAGGCTACACATAAGAGGCTGCAGTAGGTGCATTAACCCATCGGGCTGTGGACCCTCCTTCCTCTGAGAGCAGGAAACTGAATTTCCATGTTGCCTTCCTTTGGCACATTTGATCTATCTTTCAACCCAATTCAGAGGATGTTTTGCTTCACGGAGAGATGATAATCATTGTGAGGTGTCAGCCACTAATAGCTAAGCAGGTCAGTTAAATCTTTGACTTTGTCATTGGGGTGTACTGATATGCGCTGGGCAGTCTTCTGTCCTGTGCTACTGTATGCATTCTTATTGCTGCTTGTTCACGATTCCTAAATGTAAACAGTGAAAGATTTGAAAGACTCTTGATGCAACAAGCATTTCCCACTCTTTGCCCTGGGGGTGAGAGGGCTGCTTTCGGCCTTCAACACCCTCAATTTTGGAGTTGCCGGCTCCACCACTGAGAATGAGGGGCTAATCCTGGTCGGAAACGGGCAGAGGTCTGCGCCCTGCGTCCTCCACGCGTCCCTAACGCTCCCTAACGCTCCCTAACGCTCCCAAACGCGACCACAGCCCTTACGGGCACAGCCCTATGTCGGTGCAGCCTCTATGGTGCAGCCACCCAGGTAGCTTAGGGTTAGGATATGTGCTCTTCAACATAAGCCTGGCCAACCAGGCCCTGGAGAGTGTCACAGCATGCTCTGTAATCCCCTGGTGATGGTGGCCTTGGTGACGATGATCTTGCTGGAATACTGATGCCTTTTTTCCTCCCAGAAGCCCCAGAAGCCTATTGAAATGAAGGGGTGTGCACCTCTCACTGGCCTCTGTTTACCCTCTGGCTAACTGAAATTAGTTCTGGGCTTTCCAGGCAAATGTATCCATTTCGGGAGAGAGCTAGGAATAGGAAGGCTCTTTCTGCAGGCTCGGTGGGAAAGAGTCAGAGAGCTACATGCCTGAGGCATCTTTCTTCCTCCTTCGCTCATTGTGTTCCCTAACTTCTAACTCTCTGCCAGGCCAGGCCCTGTTTCTTTTACTGCCAACCCCCCCTAACCCCTCGTCTTCCACCTACTTCCCGCTCTATTATGCCTTCTCCTTTTTTGCTCTCTTCTGTGGCCCTTTGAAAATGAATGCAGGCCTAGCTAAGCCTCATGAAGGAAATCTACCAACAAAATATGCATTCCTTGCTTATGGGAGGCGGGGTAGATCTAGAAAGGCATGGCGTAGGTTCCCTGGTAAAGGGAGGAAGAAAGAATAGAGGAGGCCAGGAAGTGCACGTTAGTGCCGGATGAGGATAAAAATGTCAGCCCATTGTGGGGTCCATTCCATCTTCCCCCTTCCTCATGGCCCTTTTCCCCACATTAGAACCCTCCCTCCACTATTCAGGGCCCACTTTATCCCACATCCCCATGCTTCTCTCGTTCTACCACCCCCCACTCACCCAGGCCGCTCCTCTTCTCCACAGGGACCCCTTCATCCAGCCCTACCTTCCCTTTTTGCCTACCCGGCCTCCTCCTTTATTTACTCTGCACTTCCTCTCCCCCACCTCTACAGTCCTGCCTCTTTTCCACCCTCCCTTTACCAGGGGACTCATTACATAACCACTGAACCTTTTAGAAGGACTGGGTCCCCTCAACTGATTACCCAACTACTCTGTTTCTGTGCCGAAAGCAGGACTCGAACCCAGGCCCCCAGTGCTGTAACACAAGCACTTAACCTCTAGGCCACTGCAGTTAGCTGGTGTTTGGTGGAGCGGGGGGCCAGATGGTCTATCCTCCTTGGCTCCAGTGAACATGTTTCACAACTGAAATGGTTATGCTCACGGGGGCATGCAGAAGAAAGATATATACGCCCAAAAGCTACCCTCAGAAGCACAGCCACCAGTGGCTCAAGTAGTAAGTGCTTGGTCTTGGAATGCTGGAGACCTGAGTTCTAATCCAATGTCTGCAATCTCCTGGGCATGTTTTTTTTAATTAAAAAAATATATTTTTTAATTGAAAATGGGTATGCATTGCCCTGAGCAATCAGCCAACAGCCAATGCCCCTTCAATACCTGCATTCCTACTAGCAGTTGTGCCTTTGTTTTCTGCACTCTGGCCTAGGTAACACCCATACAAAAGTTTGTCTCTCTGGCCCCAGTTGACTGGAAAAAAACGAGGGGAAAAGGTGTAATCTACGGGTCATGGTTGATACAATAATTGCCCTGGGACTCAAACAGGACACCTTCACGAGGTGCTATGAGGTGACCACCGGCCCCTGCATAGCAAGCAAACCTGTATCAGCATCTCACCAGCAACTGAATGTGTCGCCTGCAGGCTACACATAAGAGGCTGCAGTAGGTGCATTAACCCATCGGGCTGTGGACCCTCCTTCCTCTGAGAGCAGGAAACTGAATTTCCATGTTGCCTTCCTTTGGCACATTTGATCTATCTTTCAACCCAATTCAGAGGATGTTTTGCTTCACGGAGAGATGATAATCATTGTGAGGTGTCAGCCACTAATAGCTAAGCAGGTCAGTTAAATCTTTGACTTTGTCATTGGGGTGTACTGATATGCGCTGGGCAGTCTTCTGTCCTGTGCTACTGTATGCATTCTTATTGCTGCTTGTTCACGATTCCTAAATGTAAACAGTGAAAGATTTGAAAGACTCTTGATGCAACAAGCATTTCCCACTCTTTGCCCTGGGGGTGAGAGGGCTGCTTTCGGCCTTCAACACCCTCAATTTTGGAGTGGCCGGCTCCACCACTGAGAATGAGGGGCTAATCCTGGTCGGAAACGGGCAGAGGTCTGCGCCCTGCGTCCTCCACGCGTCCCTAACGCTCCCAAACGCGACCACAGCCCTTACGGGCACAGCCCTATGTCGGTGCAGCCTCTATGGTGCAGCCACCCAGGTAGCTTAGGGTTAGGATATGTGCTCTTCAACATAAGCCTGGCCAACCAGGCCCTGGAGAGTGTCACAGCATGCTCTGTAATCCCCTAGTGATGGTGGCCTTGGTGACGATGATCTTGCTCGAATACTAATGCCTTTTTTCCTCCCAGAAGCCCCAGAAGCCTATTGAAATGAAGGGGTGTGCACCTCTCACTGGCCTCTGTTTACCCTCTGGCTAACTGAAATTAGTTCTGGGCTTTCCAGGCAAATGTATCCATTTCGGGAGAGAGCTAGGAATAGGAAGGCTCTTTCTGCAGGCTCGGTGGGAAAGAGTCAGAGAGCTACATGCCTGAGGCATCTTTCTTCCTCCTTCGCTCATTGTGTTCCCTAACTTCTAACTCTCTGCCAGGCCAGGCCCTGTTTCTTTTACTGCCAACCCCCCCTAACCCCTCGTCTTCCACCTACTTCCCGCTCTATTATGCCTTCTCCTTTTTTGCTCTCTTCTGTGGCCCTTTGAAAATGAATGCAGGCCTAGCTAAGCCTCATGAAGGAAATCTACCAACAAAAGATGCATTCCTTGCTTATGGGAGGCGGGGTAGATCTAGAAGGGCATGGCGTAGGTTCCCTGGTAAAGGGAGGAAGAAAGAATAGAGGAGGCCAGGAAGTGCACGTTAGTGCCGGATGAGGATAAAAATGTCAGCCCATTGTGGGGTCCATTCCATCTTCCCCCTTCCTCATGGCCCTTTTCCCCACATTAGAACCCTCCCTCCACTATTCAGGGCCCACTTTATCCCACATCCCCATGCTTCTCTCGTTCTACCACCCCCCACTCACCCAGGCCGCTCCTCTTCTCCACAGGGACCCCTTCATCCAGCCCTACCTTCCCTTTTTGCCTACCCGGCCTCCTCCTTTATTTACTCTGCACTTCCTCTCCCCCACCTCTACAGTCCTGCCTCTTTTCCACCCTCCCTTTACCAGGGGACTCATTACATAACCACTGAACCTTTTAGAAGGACTGGGTCCCCTCAACTGATTACCCAACTACTCTGTTTCTGTGCCGAAAGCAGGACTCGAACCCAGGCCCCCAGTGCTGTAACACAAGCACTTAACCTCTAGGCCACTGCAGTTAGCTGGTGTTTGGTGGAGCGGGGGGCCAGATGGTCTATCCTCCTTGGCTCCAGTGAACATGTTTCACAACTGAAATGGTTATGCTCACGGGGGCATGCAGAAGAAAGATATATACGCCCAAAAGCTACCCTCAGAAGCACAGCCACCAGTGGCTCAAGTAGTAAGTGCTTGGTCTTGGAATGCTGGAGACCTGAGTTCTAATCCAATGTCTGCAATCTCCTGGGCATGTTTTTTTTTAATTAAAAAAATATATTTTTTAATTGAAAATGGGTATGCATTGCCCTGAGCAATCAGCCAACAGCCAATGCCCCTTCAATACCTGCATTCCTACTAGCAGTTGTGCCTTTGTTTTCTGCACTCTGGCCTAGGTAACACCCATACAAAAGTTTGTCTCTCTGGCCCCAGTTGACTGGAAAAAAACGAGGGGAAAAGGTGTAATCTACGGGTCATGGTTGATACAATAATTGCCCTGGGACTCAAACAGGACACCTTCACGAGGTGCTATGAGGTGACCACCGGCCCCTGCATAGCAAGCAAACCTGTATCAGCATCTCACCAGCAACTGAATGTGTCGCCTGCAGGCTACACATAAGAGGCTGCAGTAGGTGCATTAACCCATCGGGCTGTGGACCCTCCTTCCTCTGAGAGCAGGAAACTGAATTTCCATGTTGCCTTCCTTTGGCACATTTGATCTATCTTTCAACCCAATTCAGAGGATGTTTTGCTTCACGGAGAGATGATAATCATTGTGAGGTATCAGCCACTAATAGCTAAGCAGGTCAGTTAAATCTTTGACTTTGTCATTGGGGTGTACTGATATGCGCTGGGCAGTCTTCTGTCCTGTGCTACTGTATGCATTCTTATTGCTGCTTGTTCACGATTCCTAAATGTAAACAGTGAAAGATTTGAAAGACTCTTGATGCAACAAGCATTTCCCACTCTTTGCCCTGGGGGTGAGAGGGCTGCTTTCGGCCTTCAACACCCTCAATTTTGGAGTGGCCGGCTCCACCACTGAGAATGAGGGGCTAATCCTGGTCGGAAACGGGCAGAGGTCTGCGCCCTGCGTCCTCCACGCGTCCCTAACGCTCCCAAACGCGACCACAGCCCTTACGGGCACAGCCCTATGTCGGTGCAGCCTCTATGGTGCAGCCACACAGGTAGCTTAGGGTTAGGATATGTGCTCTTCAACATAAGCCTGGCCAACCAGGCCCTGGAGAGTGTCACAGCATGCTCTGTAATCCCCTAGTGATGGTGGCCTTGGTGACGATGATCTTGCTGGAATACTGATGCCTTTTTTCCTCCCAGAAGCCCCAGAAGCCTATTGAAATGAAGGGGTGTGCACCTCTCACTGGCCTCTGTTTACCCTCTGGCTAAGTGAAATTAGTTCTGGGCTTTCCAGGCAAATGTATCCATTTCGGGAGAGAGCTAGGAATAGGAAGGCTCTTTCTGCAGGCTCGGTGGGAAAGAGTCAGAGAGCTACATGCCTGAGGCATCTTTCTTCCTCCTTCGCTCATTGTGTTCCCTAACTTCTAACTCTCTGCCAGGCCAGGCCCTGTTTCTTTTACTGCCAACCCCCCCTAACCCCTCGTCTTCCACCTACTTCCCGCTCTATTATGCCTTCTCCTTTTTTGCTCTCTTCTGTGGCCCTTTGAAAATGAATGCAGGCCTAGCTAAGCCTCATGAAGGAAATCTACCAACAAAAGATGCATTCCTTGCTTATGGGAGGCGGGGTAGATCTAGAAGGGCATGGCGTAGGTTCCCTGGTAAAGGGAGGAAGAAAGAATAGAGGCGGCCAGGAAGTGCACGTTAGTGCCGGATGAGGATAAAAATGTCAGCCCATTGTGGGGTCCATTCCATCTTCCCCCTTCCTCATGGCCCCTTTCCCCACATTAGAACCCTCCCTCCACTATTCAGGGCCCACTTTATCCCACATCCCCATGCTTCTCTCGTTCTACCACCCCCCACTCACCCAGGCCGCTCCTCTTCTCCACAGGGACCCCTTCATCCAGCCCTACCTTCCCTTTTTGCCTACCCGGCCTCCTCCTTTATTTACTCTGCACTTCCTCTCCCCCACCTCTACAGTCCTGCCTCTTTTCCACCCTCCCATTACCAGGGAACTCATTACATAACCACTGAACCTTTTAGAAGGACTGGGTCCCCTCAACTGATTACCCAACTACTCTGTTTCTGTGCCGAAAGCAGGACTCGAACCCAGGCCCCCAGTGCTGTAACACAAGCACTTAACCTCTAGGCCACTGCAGTTAGCTGGTGTTTGGTGGAGCGGGGGGCCAGATGGTCTATCCTCCTTGGCTCCAGTGAACATGTTTCACAACTGAAATGGTTATGCTCACGGGGGCATGCAGAAGAAAGATATATACGCCCAAAAGCTACCCTCAGAAGCACAGCCACCAGTGGCTCAAGTAGTAAGTGCTTGGTCTTGGAATGCTGGAGACCTGAGTTCTAATCCAATGTCTGCAATCTCCTGGGCATGTTTTTTTTAATTAAAAAAATATATTTTTTAATTGAAAATGGGTATGCATTGCCCTGAGCAATCAGCCAACAGCCAATGCCCCTTCAATACCTGCATTCCTACTAGCAGTTGTGCCTTTCTTTTCTGCACTCTGGCCTAGGTAACACCCATACAAAAGTTTGTCTCTCTGGCCCCAGTTGACTGGAAAAAAACGAGGGGAAAAGGTGTAATCTACGGGTCATGGTTGATACAATAATTGCCCTGGGACTCAAACAGGACACCTTCACGAGGTGCTATGAGGTGACCACCGGCCCCTGCATAGCAAGCAAACCTGTATCAGCATCTCACCAGCAACTGAATGTGTCGCCTGCAGGCTACACATAAGAGGCTGCAGTAGGTGCATTAACCCATCGGGCTGTGGACCCTCCTTCCTCTGAGAGCAGGAAACTGAATTTCCATGTTGCCTTCCTTTGGCACATTTGATCTATCTTTCAACCCAATTCAGAGGATGTTTTGCTTCACGGAGAGATGATAATCATTGTGAGGTGTCAGCCACTAATAGCTAAGCAGGTCAGTTAAATCTTTGACTTTGTCATTGGGGTGTACTGATATGCGCTGGGCAGTCTTCTGTCCTGTGCTACTGTATGCATTCTTATTGCTGCTTGTTCACGATTCCTAAATGTAAACAGTGAAAGATTTGAAAGACTCTTGATGCAACAAGCATTTCCCACTCTTTGCCCTGGGGGAGAGAGGGCTGCTTTCGGCCTTCAACACCCTCAATTTTGGAGTGGCCGGCTCCACCACTGAGAATGAGGGGCTAATCCTGGTCGGAAACGGGCAGAGGTCTGCGCCCTGCGTCCTCCACGCGTCCCTAACGCTCCCAAACGCGACCACAGCCCTTACGGGCACAGCCCTATGTCGGTGCAGCCTCTATGGTGCAGCCACCCAGGTAGCTTAGGGTTAGGATATGTGCTCTTCAACATAAGCCTGGCCAACCAGGCCCTGGAGAGTGTCACAGCATGCTCTGTAATCCCCTAGTGATGGTGGCCTTGGTGACGATGATCTTGCTGGAATACTGATGCCTTTTTTCCTCCCAGAAGCCCCAGAAGCCTATTGAAATGAAGGGGTGTGCACCTCTCACTGGCCTCTGTTTACCCTCTGGCTAACTGAAATTAGTTCTGGGCTTTCCAGGCAAATGTATCCATTTCGGGAGAGAGCTAGGAATAGGAAGGCTCTTTCTGCAGGCTCGGTGGGAAAGAGTCAGAGAGCTACATGCCTGAGGCATCTTTCTTCCTCCTTCGCTCATTGTGTTCCCTAACTTCTAACTCTCTGCCAGGCCAGGCCCTGTTTCTTTTACTGCCAACCCCCCCTAACCCCTCGTCTTCCACCTACTTCCCGCTCTATTATGCCTTCTCCTTTTTTGCTCTCTTCTGTGGCCCTTTGAAAATGAATGCAGGCCTAGCTAAGCCTCATGAAGGAAATCTACCAACAAAAGATGCATTCCTTGCTTATGGGAGGCGGGGTAGATCTAGAAGGGCATGGCGTAGGTTCCCTGGTAAAGGGAGGAAGAAAGAATAGAGGCGGCCAGGAAGTGCACGTTAGTGCCGGATGAGGATAAAAATGTCAGCCCATTGTGGGGTCCATTCCATCTTCCCCCTTCCTCATGGCCCCTTTCCCCACATTAGAACCCTCCCTCCACTATTCAGGGCCCACTTTATCCCACATCCCCATGCTTCTCTCGTTCTACCACGCCCCACTCACCCAGGCCGCTCCTCTTCTCCACAGGGACCCCATCATCCAGCCCTACCTTCCCTTTTTGCCTACCCGGCCTCCTCCTTTATTTACTCTGCACTTCCTCTCCCCCACCTCTACAGTCCTGCCTCTTTTCCACCCTCCCATTACCAGGGAACTCATTACATAACCACTGAACCTTTTAGAAGGACTGGGTCCCCTCAACTGATTACCCAACTACTCTGTTTCTGTGCCGAAAGCAGGACTCGAACCCAGGCCCCCAGTGCTGTAACACAAGCACTTAACCTCTAGGCCACTGCAGTTAGCTGGTGTTTGGTGGAGCGGGGGGCCAGATGGTCTATCCTCCTTGGCTCCAGTGAACATGTTTCACAACTGAAATGGTTATGCTCACGGGGGCATGCAGAAGAAAGATATATACGCCCAAAAGCTACCCTCAGAAGCACAGCCACCAGTGGCTCGAGTGGTAAGTGCTTGGTCTTGGAATGCTGGAGACCTGAGTTCTAATCCAATGTCTGCAATCTCCTGGGCATGTTTTTTTTTAATTAAAAAAATATATTTTTTAATTGAAAATGGGTATGCATTGCCCTGAGCAATCAGCCAACAGCCAATGCCCCTTCAATACCTGCATTCCTACTAGCAGTTGTGCCTTTGTTTTCTGCACTCTGGCCTAGGTAACACCCATACAAAAGTTTGTCTCTCTGGCCCCAGTTGACTGGAAAAAAACGAGGGGAAAAGGTGTAATCTACGGGTCATGGTTGATACAATAATTGCCCTGGGACTCAAACAGGACACCTTCACGAGGTGCTATGAGGTGACCACCGGCCCCTTAATAGCAAGCAAACCTGTATCAGCATCTCACCAGCAACTGAATGTGTCGCTTGCAGGCTACACATAAGAGGCTGCAGTAGGTGCATTAACCCATCGGGCTGTGGACCCTCCTTCCTCTGAGAGCAGGAAACTGAATTTCCATGTTGCCTTCCTTTGGCACATTTGATCTATCTTTCAACCCAATTCAGAGGATGTTTTGCTTCACGGAGAGATGATAATCATTGTGAGGTGTCAGCCACTAATAGCTAAGCAGGTCAGTTAAATCTTTGACTTTGTCATTGGGGTGTACTGATATGCGCTGGGCAGTCTTCTGTCCTGTGCTACTGTATGCATTCTTATTGCTGCTTGTTCACGATTCCTAAATGTAAACAGTGAAAGATTTGAAAGACTCTTGATGCAACAAGCATTTCCCACTCTTTGCCCTGGGGGTGAGAGGGCTGCTTTCGGCCTTCAACACCCTCAATTTTGGAGTGGCCGGCTCCACCACTGAGAATGAGGGGCTAATCCTGGTCGGAAACGGGCAGAGGTCTGCGCCCTGCGTCCTCCACGCGTCCCTAACGCTCCCAAACGCGACCACAGCCCTTACGGGCACAGCCCTATGTCGGTGCAGCCTCTATGGTGCAGCCACACAGGTAGCTTAGGGTTAGGATATGTGCTCTTCAACATGAGCCTGGCCAACCAGGCCCTGGAGAGTGTCACAGCATGCTCTGTAATCCCCTAGTGATGGTGGCCTTGGTGACGATGATCTTGCTGGAATACTGATGCCTTTTTTCCTCCCAGAAGCCCCAGAAGCCTATTGAAATGAAGGGGTGTGCACCTCTCACTGGCCTCTGTTTACCCTCTGGCTAACTGAAATTAGTTCTGGGCTTTCCAGGCAAATGTATCCATTTCGGGAGAGAGCTAGGAATAGGAAGGCTCTTTCTGCAGGCTCGGTGGGAAAGAGTCAGAGAGCTACATGCCTGAGGCATCTTTCTTCCTCCTTCGCTCATTGTGTTCCCTAACTTCTAACTCTCTGCCAGGCCAGGCCCTGTTTCTTTTACTGCCAACCCCCCCTAACCCCTCGTCTTACACCTACTTCCCGCTCTATTATGCCTTCTCCTTTTTTGCTCTCTTCTGTGGCCCTTTGAAAATGAATGCAGGCCTAGCTAAGCCTCATGAAGGAAATCTACCAACAAAAGATGCATTCCTTGCTTATGGGAGGCGGGGTAGATCTAGAAGGGCATGGCGTAGGTTCCCTGGTAAAGGGAGGAAGAAAGAATAGAGGCGGCCAGGAAGTGCACGTTAGTGCCGGATGAGGATAAAAATGTCAGCCCATTGTGGGGTCCATTCCATCTTCCCCCTTCCTCATGGCCCCTTTCCCCACATTAGAACCCTCCCTCCACTATTCAGGGCCCACTTTATCCCACATCCCCATGCTTCTCTCGTTCTACCACCCCCCACTCACCCAGGCCGCTCCTCTTCTCCACAGGGACCCCTTCATCCAGCCCTACCTTCCCTTTTTGCCTACCCGGCCTCCTCCTTTATTTACTCTGCACTTCCTCTCCCCCACCTCTACAGTCCTGCCTCTTTTCCACCCTCCCATTACCAGGGAACTCATTACATAACCACTGAACCTTTTAGAAGGACTGGGTCCCCTCAACTGATTACCCAACTACTCTGTTTCTGTGCCGAAAGCAGGACTTGAACCCAGGCCCCCAGTGCTGTAACACAAGCACTTAACCTCTAGGCCACTGCAGTTAGCTGGTGTTTGGTGGAGCGGGGGGCCAGATGGTCTATCCTCCTTGGCTCCAGTGAACATGTTTCACAACTGAAATGGTTATGCTCACGGGGGCATGCAGAAGAAAGATATATACGCCCAAAAGCTACACTCAGAAGCACAGCCACCAGTGGCTCAAGTGGTAAGTGCTTGGTCTTGGAATGCTGGAGACCTGAGTTCTAATCCAATGTCTGCAATCTCCTGGGCATGTTTTTTTTTAATTAAAAAAATATATTTTTTAATTGAAAATGGGTATGCATTGCCCTGAGCAATCAGCCAACAGCCAATGCCCCTTCAATACCTGCATTCCTACTAGCAGTTGTGCCTTTGTTTTCTGCACTCTGGCCTAGGTAACACCCATACAAAAGTTTGTCTCTCTGGCCCCAGTTGACTGGAAAAAAACGAGGGGAAAAGGTGTAATCTACGGGTCATGGTTGATACAATAATTGCCCTGGGACTCAAACAGGACACCTTCACGAGGTGCTATGAGGTGACCACCGGCCCCTGCATAGCAAGCAAACCTGTATCAGCATCTCACCAGCAACTGAATGTGTCGCCTGCAGGCTACACATAAGAGGCTGCAGTAGGTGCATTAACCCATCGGGCTGTGGACCCTCCTTCCTCTGAGAGCAGGAAACTGAATTTCCATGTTGCCTTCCTTTGGCACATTTGATCTATCTTTCAACCCAATTCAGAGGATGTTTTGCTTCACGGAGAGATGATAATCATTGTGAGGTGTCAGCCACTAATAGCTAAGCAGGTCAGTTAAATCTTTGACTTTGTCATTGGGGTGTACTGATATGCGCTGGGCAGTCTTCTGTCCTGTGCTACTGTATGCATTCTTATTGCTGCTTGTTCACGATTCCTAAATGTAAACAGTGAAAGATTTGAAAGACTCTTGATGCAACAAGCATTTCCCACTCTTTGCCCTGGGGGTGAGAGGGCTGCTTTCGGCCTTCAACACCCTCAATTTTGGAGTGGCCGGCTCCACCACTGAGAATGAGGGGCTAATCCTGGTCGGAAACGGGCAGAGGTCTGCGCCCTGCGTCCTCCACGCGTCCCTAACGCTCCCTAACGCTCCCAAACGCGACCACAGCCCTTACGGGCACAGCCCTATGTCGGTGCAGCCTCTATGGTGCAGCCACCCAGGTAGCTTAGGGTTAGGATATGTGCTCTTCAACATAAGCCTGGCCAACCAGGCCCTGGAGAGTGTCACAGCATGCTCTGTAATCCCCTGGTGATGGTGGCCTTGGTGACGATGATCTTGCTGGAATACTGATGCCTTTTTTCCTCCCAGAAGCCCCAGAAGCCTATTGAAATGAAGGGGTGTGCACCTCTCACTGGCCTCTGTTTACCCTCTGGCTAACTGAAATTAGTTCTGGGCTTTCCAGGCAAATGTATCCATTTCGGGAGAGAGCTAGGAATAGGAAGGCTCTTTCTGCAGGCTCGGTGGGAAAGAGTCAGAGAGCTACATGCCTGAGGCATCTTTCTTCCTCCTTCGCTCATTGTGTTCCCTAACTTCTAACTCTCTGCCAGGCCAGGCCCTGTTTCTTTTACTGCCAACCCCCCCTAACCCCTCGTCTTCCACCTACTTCCCGCTCTATTATGCCTTCTCCTTTTTTGCTCTCTTCTGTGGCCCTTTGAAAATGAATGCAGGCCTAGCTAAGCCTCATGAAGGAAATCTACCAACAAAAGATGCATTCCTTGCTTATGGGAGGCGGGGTAGATCTAGAAGGGCATGGCGTAGGTTCCCTGGTAAAGGGAGGAAGAAAGAATAGAGGAGGCCAGGAAGTGCACGTTAGTGCCGGATGAGGATAAAAATGTCAGCCCATTGTGGGGTCCATTCCATCTTCCCCCTTCCTCATGGCCCTTTTCCCCACATTAGAACCCTCCCTCCACTATTCAGGGCCCACTTTATCCCACATCCCCATGCTTCTCTCGTTCTACCACCCCCCACTCACCCAGGCCGCTCCTCTTCTCCACAGGGACCCCTTCATCCAGCCCTACCTTCCCTTTTTGCCTACCCGGCCTCCTCCTTTATTTACTCTGCACTTCCTCTCCCCCACCTCTACAGTCCTGCCTCTTTTCCACCCTCCCTTTACCAGGGGACTCATTACATAACCACTGAACCTTTTAGAAGGACTGGGTCCCCTCAACTGATTACCCAACTACTCTGTTTCTGTGCCGAAAGCAGGACTCGAACCCAGGCCCCCAGTGCTGTAACACAAGCACTTAACCTCTAGGCCACTGCAGTTAGCTGGTGTTTTGTGGAGCGGGGGGCCAGATGGTCTATCCTCCTTGGCTCCAGTGAACATGTTTCACAACTGAAATGGTTATGCTCACGGGGGCATGCAGAAGAAAGATATATACGCCCAAAAGCTACCCTCAGAAGCACAGCCACCAGTGGCTCAAGTAGTAAGTGCTTGGTCTTGGAATGCTGGAGACCTGAGTTCTAATCCAATGTCTGCAATCTCCTGGGCATGTTTTTTTTTAATTAAAAAAATATATTTTTTAATTGAAAATGGGTATGCATTGCCCTGAGCAATCAGCCAACAGCCAATGCCCCTTCAATACCTGCATTCCTACTAGCAGTTGTGCCTTTGTTTTCTGCACTCTGGCCTAGGTAACACCCATACAAAAGTTTGTCTCTCTGGCCCCAGTTGACTGGAAAAAAACGAGGGGAAAAGGTGTAATCTACGGGTCATGGTTGATACAATAATTGCCCTGGGACTCAAACAGGACACCTTCACGAGGTGCTATGAGGTGACCACCGGCCCCTGCATAGCAAGCAAACCTGTATCAGCATCTCACCAGCAACTGAATGTGTCGCCTGCAGGCTACACATAAGAGGCTGCAGTAGGTGCATTAACCCATCGGGCTGTGGACCCTCCTTCCTCTGAGAGCAGGAAACTGAATTTCCATGTTGCCTTCCTTTGGCACATTTGATCTATCTTTCAACCCAATTCAGAGGATGTTTTGCTTCACGGAGAGATGATAATCATTGTGAGGTGTCAGCCACTAATAGCTAAGCAGGTCAGTTAAATCTTTGACTTTGTCATTGGGGTGTACTGATATGCGCTGGGCAGTCTTCTGTCCTGTGCTACTGTATGCATTCTTATTGCTGCTTGTTCACGATTCCTAAATGTAAACAGTGAAAGATTTGAAAGACTCTTGATGCAACAAGCATTTCCCACTCTTTGCCCTGGGGGTGAGAGGGCTGCTTTCGGCCTTCAACACCCTCAATTTTGGAGTGGCCGGCTCCACCACTGAGAATGAGGGGCTAATCCTGGTCGGAAACGGGCAGAGGTCTGCGCCCTGCGTCCTCCACGCATCCCTAACGCTCCCAAACGCGACCACAGCCCTTACGGGCACAGCCCTATGTCGGTGCAGCCTCTATGGTGCAGCCACCCAGGTAGCTTAGGGTTAGGATATGTGCTCTTCAACATAAGCCTGGCCAACCAGGCCCTGGAGAGTGTCACAGCATGCTCTGTAATCCCCTAGTGATGGTGGCCTTGGTGACGATGATCTTGCTGGAATACTAATGCCTTTTTTCCTCCCAGAAGCCCCAGAAGCCTATTGAAATGAAGGGGTGTGCACCTCTCACTGGCCTCTGTTTACCCTCTGGCTAACTGAAATTAGTTCTGGGCTTTCCAGGCAAATGTATCCATTTCGGGAGAGAGCTAGGAATAGGAAGGCTCTTTCTGCAGGCTCGGTGGGAAAGAGTCAGAGAGCTACATGCCTGAGGCATCTTTCTTCCTCCTTCGCTCATTGTGTTCCCTAACTTCTAACTCTCTGCCAGGCCAGGCCCTGTTTCTTTTACTGCCAACCCCCCCTAACCCCTCGTCTTCCACCTACTTCCCGCTCTATTATGCCTTCTCCTTTTTTGCTCTCTTCTGTGGCCCTTTGAAAATGAATGCAGGCCTAGCTAAGCCTCATGAAGGAAATCTACCAACAAAAGATGCATTCCTTGCTTATGGGAGCCGGGGTAGATCTAGAAGGGCATGGCGTAGGTTCCCTGGTAAAGGGAGGAAGAAAGAATAGAGGAGGCCAGGAAGTGCACGTTAGTGCCGGATGAGGATAAAAATGTCAGCCCATTGTGGGGTCCATTCCATCTTCCCCCTTCCTCATGGCCCTTTTCCCCACATTAGAACCCTCCCTCCACTATTCAGGGCCCACTTTATCCCACATCCCCATGCTTCTCTCGTTCTACCACCCCCCACTCACCCAGGCCGCTCCTCTTCTCCACAGGGACCCCTTCATCCAGCCCTACCTTCCCTTTTTGCCTACCCGGCCTCCTCCTTTATTTACTCTGCACTTCCTCTCCCCCACCTCTACAGTCCTGCCTCTTTTCCACCCTCCCTTTACCAGGGGACTCATTACATAACCACTGAACCTTTTAGAAGGACTGGGTCCCCTCAACTGATTACCCAACTACTCTGTTTCTGTGCCGAAAGCAGGACTCGAACCCAGGCCCCCAGTGCTGTAACACAAGTACTTAACCTCTAGGCCACTGCAGTTAGCTGGTGTTGGGTGGAGCGGGGGGCCAGATGGTCTATCCTCCTTGGCTCCAGTGAACATGTTTCACAACTGAAATGGTTATGCTCACGGGGGCATGCAGAAGAAAGATATATACGCCCAAAAGCTACCCTCAGAAGCACAGCCACCAGTGGCTCAAGTAGTAAGTGCTTGGTCTTGGAATGCTGGAGACCTGAGTTCTAATCCAATGTCTGCAATCTCCTGGGCATGTTTTTTTTAATTAAAAAAATATATTTTTTAATTGAAAATGGGTATGCATTGCCCTGAGCAATCAGCCAACAGCCAATGCCCCTTCAATACCTGCATTCCTACTAGCAGTTGTGCCTTTCTTTTCTGCACTCTGGCCTAGGTAACACCCATACAAAAGTTTGTCTCTCTGGCCCCAGTTGACTGGAAAAAAACGAGGGGAAAAGGTGTAATCTACGGGTCATGGTTGATACAATAATTGCCCTGGGACTCAAACAGGACACCTTCACGAGGTGCTATGAGGTGACCACCGGCCCCTGCATAGCAAGCAAACCTGTATCAGCATCTCACCAGCAACTGAATGTGTCGCCTGCAGGCTACACATAAGAGGCTGCAGTAGGTGCATTAACCCATCGGGCTGTGGACCCTCCTTCCTCTGAGAGCAGGAAACTGAATTTCCATGTTGCCTTCCTTTGGCACATTTGATCTATCTTTCAACCCAATTCAGAGGATGTTTTGCTTCACGGAGAGATGATAATCATTGTGAGGTGTCAGCCACTAATAGCTAAGCAGGTCAGTTAAATCTTTGACTTTGTCATTGGGGTGTACTGATATGCGCTGGGCAGTCTTCTGTCCTGTGCTACTGTATGCATTCTTATTGCTGCTTGTTCACGATTCCTAAATGTAAACAGTGAAAGATTTGAAAGACTCTTGATGCAACAAGCATTTCCCACTCTTTGCCCTGGGGGAGAGAGGGCTGCTTTCGGCCTTCAACACCCTCAATTTTGGAGTGGCCGGCTCCACCACTGAGAATGAGGGGCTAATCCTGGTCGGAAACGGGCAGAGGTCTGCGCCCTGCGTCCTCCACGCGTCCCTAACGCTCCCAAACGCGACCACAGCCCTTACGGGCACAGCCCTATGTCGGTGCAGCCTCTATGGTGCAGCCACCCAGGTAGCTTAGGGTTAGGATATGTGCTCTTCAACATAAGCCTGGCCAACCAGGCCCTGGAGAGTGTCACAGCATGCTCTGTAATCCCCTAGTGATGGTGGCCTTGGTGACGATGATCTTGCTGGAATACTGATGCCTTTTTTCCTCCCAGAAGCCCCAGAAGCCTATTGAAATGAAGGGGTGTGCACCTCTCACTGGCCTCTGTTTACCCTCTGGCTAACTGAAATTAGTTCTGGGCTTTCCAGGCAAATGTATCCATTTCGGGAGAGAGCTAGGAATAGGAAGGCTCTTTCTGCAGGCTCGGTGGGAAAGAGTCAGAGAGCTACATGCCTGAGGCATCTTTCTTCCTCCTTCGCTCATTGTGTTCCCTAACTTCTAACTCTCTGCCAGGCCAGGCCCTGTTTCTTTTACTGCCAACCCCCCCTAACCCCTCGTCTTCCACCTACTTCCCGCTCTATTATGCCTTCTCCTTTTTTGCTCTCTTCTGTGGCCCTTTGAAAATGAATGCAGGCCTAGCTAAGCCTCATGAAGGAAATCTACCAACAAAAGATGCATTCCTTGCTTATGGGAGGCGGGGTAGATCTAGAAGGGCATGGCGTAGGTTCCCTGGTAAAGGGAGGAAGAAAGAATAGAGGCGGCCAGGAAGTGCACGTTAGTGCCGGATGAGGATAAAAATGTCAGCCCATTGTGGGGTCCATTCCATCTTCCCCCTTCCTCATGGCCCCTTTCCCCACATTAGAACCCTCCCTCCACTATTCAGGGCCCACTTTATCCCACATCCCCATGCTTCTCTCGTTCTACCACGCCCCACTCACCCAGGCCGCTCCTCTTCTCCACAGGGACCCCATCATCCAGCCCTACCTTCCCTTTTTGCCTACCCGGCCTCCTCCTTTATTTACTCTGCACTTCCTCTCCCCCACCTCTACAGTCCTGCCTCTTTTCCACCCTCCCATTACCAGGGAACTCATTACATAACCACTGAACCTTTTAGAAGGACTGGGTCCCCTCAACTGATTACCCAACTACTCTGTTTCTGTGCCGAAAGCAGGACTCGAACCCAGGCCCCCAGTGCTGTAACACAAGCACTTAACCTCTAGGCCACTGCAGTTAGCTGGTGTTTGGTGGAGCGGGGGGCCAGATGGTCTATCCTCCTTGGCTCCAGTGAACATGTTTCACAACTGAAATGGTTATGCTCACGGGGGCATGCAGAAGAAAGATATATACGCCCAAAAGCTACCCTCAGAAGCACAGCCACCAGTGGCTCGAGTGGTAAGTGCTTGGTCTTGGAATGCTGGAGACCTGAGTTCTAATCCAATGTCTGCAATCTCCTGGGCATGTTTTTTTTTAATTAAAAAAATATATTTTTTAATTGAAAATGGGTATGCATTGCCCTGAGCAATCAGCCAACAGCCAATGCCCCTTCAATACCTGCATTCCTACTAGCAGTTGTGCCTTTGTTTTCTGCACTCTGGCCTAGGTAACACCCATACAAAAGTTTGTCTCTCTGGCCCCAGTTGACTGGAAAAAAACGAGGGGAAAAGGTGTAATCTACGGGTCATGGTTGATACAATAATTGCCCTGGGACTCAAACAGGACACCTTCACGAGGTGCTATGAGGTGACCACCGGCCCCTTAATAGCAAGCAAACCTGTATCAGCATCTCACCAGCAACTGAATGTGTCGCTTGCAGGCTACACATAAGAGGCTGCAGTAGGTGCATTAACCCATCGGGCTGTGGACCCTCCTTCCTCTGAGAGCAGGAAACTGAATTTCCATGTTGCCTTCCTTTGGCACATTTGATCTATCTTTCAACCCAATTCAGAGGATGTTTTGCTTCACGGAGAGATGATAATCATTGTGAGGTGTCAGCCACTAATAGCTAAGCAGGTCAGTTAAATCTTTGACTTTGTCATTGGGGTGTACTGATATGCGCTGGGCAGTCTTCTGTCCTGTGCTACTGTATGCATTCTTATTGCTGCTTGTTCACGATTCCTAAATGTAAACAGTGAAAGATTTGAAAGACTCTTGATGCAACAAGCATTTCCCACTCTTTGCCCTGGGGGTGAGAGGGCTGCTTTCGGCCTTCAACACCCTCAATTTTGGAGTGGCCGGCTCCACCACTGAGAATGAGGGGCTAATCCTGGTCGGAAACGGGCAGAGGTCTGCGCCCTGCGTCCTCCACGCGTCCCTAACGCTCCCAAACGCGACCACAGCCCTTACGGGCACAGCCCTATGTCGGTGCAGCCTCTATGGTGCAGCCACACAGGTAGCTTAGGGTTAGGATATGTGCTCTTCAACATAAGCCTGGCCAACCAGGCCCTGGAGAGTGTCACAGCATGCTCTGTAATCCCCTAGTGATGGTGGCCTTGGTGACGATGATCTTGCTGGAATACTGATGCCTTTTTTCCTCCCAGAAGCCCCAGAAGCCTATTGAAATGAAGGGGTGTGCACCTCTCACTGGCCTCTGTTTACCCTCTGGCTAACTGAAATTAGTTCTGGGCTTTCCAGGCAAATGTATCCATTTCGGGAGAGAGCTAGGAATAGGAAGGCTCTTTCTGCAGGCTCGGTGGGAAAGAGTCAGAGAGCTACATGCCTGAGGCATCTTTCTTCCTCCTTCGCTCATTGTGTTCCCTAACTTCTAACTCTCTGCCAGGCCAGGCCCTGTTTCTTTTACTGCCAACCCCCCCTAACCCCTCGTCTTACACCTACTTCCCGCTCTATTATGCCTTCTCCTTTTTTGCTCTCTTCTGTGGCCCTTTGAAAATGAATGCAGGCCTAGCTAAGCCTCATGAAGGAAATCTACCAACAAAAGATGCATTCCTTGCTTATGGGAGGCGGGGTAGATCTAGAAGGGCATGGCGTAGGTTCCCTGGTAAAGGGAGGAAGAAAGAATAGAGGCGGCCAGGAAGTGCACGTTAGTGCCGGATGAGGATAAAAATGTCAGCCCATTGTGGGGTCCATTCCATCTTCCCCCTTCCTCATGGCCCCTTTCCCCACATTAGAACCCTCCCTCCACTATTCAGGGCCCACTTTATCCCACATCCCCATGCTTCTCTCGTTCTACCACCCCCCACTCACCCAGGCCGCTCCTCTTCTCCACAGGGACCCCTTCATCCAGCCCTACCTTCCCTTTTTGCCTACCCGGCCTCCTCCTTTATTTACTCTGCACTTCCTCTCCCCCACCTCTACAGTCCTGCCTCTTTTCCACCCTCCCATTACCAGGGAACTCATTACATAACCACTGAACCTTTTAGAAGGACTGGGTCCCCTCAACTGATTACCCAACTACTCTGTTTCTGTGCCGAAAGCAGGACTTGAACCCAGGCCCCCAGTGCTGTAACACAAGCACTTAACCTCTAGGCCACTGCAGTTAGCTGGTGTTTGGTGGAGCGGGGGGCCAGATGGTCTATCCTCCTTGGCTCCAGTGAACATGTTTCACAACTGAAATGGTTATGCTCACGGGGGCATGCAGAAGAAAGATATATACGCCCAAAAGCTACACTCAGAAGCACAGCCACCAGTGGCTCAAGTGGTAAGTGCTTGGTCTTGGAATGCTGGAGACCTGAGTTCTAATCCAATGTCTGCAATCTCCTGGGCATGTTTTTTTTTAATTAAAAAAATATATTTTTTAATTGAAAATGGGTATGCATTGCCCTGAGCAATCAGCCAACAGCCAATGCCCCTTCAATACCTGCATTCCTACTAGCAGTTGTGCCTTTGTTTTCTGCACTCTGGCCTAGGTAACACCCATACAAAAGTTTGTCTCTCTGGCCCCAGTTGACTGGAAAAAAACGAGGGGAAAAGGTGTAATCTACGGGTCATGGTTGATACAATAATTGCCCTGGGACTCAAACAGGACACCTTCACGAGGTGCTATGAGGTGACCACCGGCCCCTGCATAGCAAGCAAACCTGTATCAGCATCTCACCAGCAACTGAATGTGTCGCCTGCAGGCTACACATAAGAGGCTGCAGTAGGTGCATTAACCCATCGGGCTGTGGACCCTCCTTCCTCTGAGAGCAGGAAACTGAATTTCCATGTTGCCTTCCTTTGGCACATTTGATCTATCTTTCAACCCAATTCAGAGGATGTTTTGCTTCACGGAGAGATGATAATCATTGTGAGGTGTCAGCCACTAATAGCTAAGCAGGTCAGTTAAATCTTTGACTTTGTCATTGGGGTGTACTGATATGCGCTGGGCAGTCTTCTGTCCTGTGCTACTGTATGCATTCTTATTGCTGCTTGTTCACGATTCCTAAATGTAAACAGTGAAAGATTTGAAAGACTCTTGATGCAACAAGCATTTCCCACTCTTTGCCCTGGGGGTGAGAGGGCTGCTTTCGGCCTTCAACACCCTCAATTTTGGAGTGGCCGGCTCCACCACTGAGAATGAGGGGCTAATCCTGGTCGGAAACGGGCAGAGGTCTGCGCCCTGCGTCCTCCACGCGTCCCTAACGCTCCCTAACGCTCCCAAACGCGACCACAGCCCTTACGGGCACAGCCCTATGTCGGTGCAGCCTCTATGGTGCAGCCACCCAGGTAGCTTAGGGTTAGGATATGTGCTCTTCAACATAAGCCTGGCCAACCAGGCCCTGGAGAGTGTCACAGCATGCTCTGTAATCCCCTGGTGATGGTGGCCTTGGTGACGATGATCTTGCTGGAATACTGATGCCTTTTTTCCTCCCAGAAGCCCCAGAAGCCTATTGAAATGAAGGGGTGTGCACCTCTCACTGGCCTCTGTTTACCCTCTGGCTAACTGAAATTAGTTCTGGGCTTTCCAGGCAAATGTATCCATTTCGGGAGAGAGCTAGGAATAGGAAGGCTCTTTCTGCAGGCTCGGTGGGAAAGAGTCAGAGAGCTACATGCCTGAGGCATCTTTCTTCCTCCTTCGCTCATTGTGTTCCCTAACTTCTAACTCTCTGCCAGGCCAGGCCCTGTTTCTTTTACTGCCAACCCCCCCTAACCCCTCGTCTTCCACCTACTTCCCGCTCTATTATGCCTTCTCCTTTTTTGCTCTCTTCTGTGGCCCTTTGAAAATGAATGCAGGCCTAGCTAAGCCTCATGAAGGAAATCTACCAACAAAAGATGCATTCCTTGCTTATGGGAGGCGGGGTAGATCTAGAAGGGCATGGCGTAGGTTCCCTGGTAAAGGGAGGAAGAAAGAATAGAGGAGGCCAGGAAGTGCACGTTAGTGCCGGATGAGGATAAAAATGTCAGCCCATTGTGGGGTCCATTCCATCTTCCCCCTTCCTCATGGCCCTTTTCCCCACATTAGAACCCTCCCTCCACTATTCAGGGCCCACTTTATCCCACATCCCCATGCTTCTCTCGTTCTACCACCCCCCACTCACCCAGGCCGCTCCTCTTCTCCACAGGGACCCCTTCATCCAGCCCTACCTTCCCTTTTTGCCTACCCGGCCTCCTCCTTTATTTACTCTGCACTTCCTCTCCCCCACCTCTACAGTCCTGCCTCTTTTCCACCCTCCCTTTACCAGGGGACTCATTACATAACCACTGAACCTTTTAGAAGGACTGGGTCCCCTCAACTGATTACCCAACTACTCTGTTTCTGTGCCGAAAGCAGGACTCGAACCCAGGCCCCCAGTGCTGTAACACAAGCACTTAACCTCTAGGCCACTGCAGTTAGCTGGTGTTTTGTGGAGCGGGGGGCCAGATGGTCTATCCTCCTTGGCTCCAGTGAACATGTTTCACAACTGAAATGGTTATGCTCACGGGGGCATGCAGAAGAAAGATATATACGCCCAAAAGCTACCCTCAGAAGCACAGCCACCAGTGGCTCAAGTAGTAAGTGCTTGGTCTTGGAATGCTGGAGACCTGAGTTCTAATCCAATGTCTGCAATCTCCTGGGCATGTTTTTTTTTAATTAAAAAAATATATTTTTTAATTGAAAATGGGTATGCATTGCCCTGAGCAATCAGCCAACAGCCAATGCCCCTTCAATACCTGCATTCCTACTAGCAGTTGTGCCTTTGTTTTCTGCACTCTGGCCTAGGTAACACCCATACAAAAGTTTGTCTCTCTGGCCCCAGTTGACTGGAAAAAAACGAGGGGAAAAGGTGTAATCTACGGGTCATGGTTGATACAATAATTGCCCTGGGACTCAAACAGGACACCTTCACGAGGTGCTATGAGGTGACCACCGGCCCCTGCATAGCAAGCAAACCTGTATCAGCATCTCACCAGCAACTGAATGTGTCGCCTGCAGGCTACACATAAGAGGCTGCAGTAGGTGCATTAACCCATCGGGCTGTGGACCCTCCTTCCTCTGAGAGCAGGAAACTGAATTTCCATGTTGCCTTCCTTTGGCACATTTGATCTATCTTTCAACCCAATTCAGAGGATGTTTTGCTTCACGGAGAGATGATAATCATTGTGAGGTGTCAGCCACTAATAGCTAAGCAGGTCAGTTAAATCTTTGACTTTGTCATTGGGGTGTACTGATATGCGCTGGGCAGTCTTCTGTCCTGTGCTACTGTATGCATTCTTATTGCTGCTTGTTCACGATTCCTAAATGTAAACAGTGAAAGATTTGAAAGACTCTTGATGCAACAAGCATTTCCCACTCTTTGCCCTGGGGGTGAGAGGGCTGCTTTCGGCCTTCAACACCCTCAATTTTGGAGTGGCCGGCTCCACCACTGAGAATGAGGGGCTAATCCTGGTCGGAAACGGGCAGAGGTCTGCGCCCTGCGTCCTCCACGCATCCCTAACGCTCCCAAACGCGACCACAGCCCTTACGGGCACAGCCCTATGTCGGTGCAGCCTCTATGGTGCAGCCACCCAGGTAGCTTAGGGTTAGGATATGTGCTCTTCAACATAAGCCTGGCCAACCAGGCCCTGGAGAGTGTCACAGCATGCTCTGTAATCCCCTAGTGATGGTGGCCTTGGTGACGATGATCTTGCTGGAATACTAATGCCTTTTTTCCTCCCAGAAGCCCCAGAAGCCTATTGAAATGAAGGGGTGTGCACCTCTCACTGGCCTCTGTTTACCCTCTGGCTAACTGAAATTAGTTCTGGGCTTTCCAGGCAAATGTATCCATTTCGGGAGAGAGCTAGGAATAGGAAGGCTCTTTCTGCAGGCTCGGTGGGAAAGAGTCAGAGAGCTACATGCCTGAGGCATCTTTCTTCCTCCTTCGCTCATTGTGTTCCCTAACTTCTAACTCTCTGCCAGGCCAGGCCCTGTTTCTTTTACTGCCAACCCCCCCTAACCCCTCGTCTTCCACCTACTTCCCGCTCTATTATGCCTTCTCCTTTTTTGCTCTCTTCTGTGGCCCTTTGAAAATGAATGCAGGCCTAGCTAAGCCTCATGAAGGAAATCTACCAACAAAAGATGCATTCCTTGCTTATGGGAGCCGGGGTAGATCTAGAAGGGCATGGCGTAGGTTCCCTGGTAAAGGGAGGAAGAAAGAATAGAGGAGGCCAGGAAGTGCACGTTAGTGCCGGATGAGGATAAAAATGTCAGCCCATTGTGGGGTCCATTCCATCTTCCCCCTTCCTCATGGCCCTTTTCCCCACATTAGAACCCTCCCTCCACTATTCAGGGCCCACTTTATCCCACATCCCCATGCTTCTCTCGTTCTACCACCCCCCACTCACCCAGGCCGCTCCTCTTCTCCACAGGGACCCCTTCATCCAGCCCTACCTTCCCTTTTTGCCTACCCGGCCTCCTCCTTTATTTACTCTGCACTTCCTCTCCCCCACCTCTACAGTCCTGCCTCTTTTCCACCCTCCCTTTACCAGGGGACTCATTACATAACCACTGAACCTTTTAGAAGGACTGGGTCCCCTCAACTGATTACCCAACTACTCTGTTTCTGTGCCGAAAGCAGGACTCGAACCCAGGCCCCCAGTGCTGTAACACAAGCACTTAACCTCTAGGCCACTGCAGTTAGCTGGTGTTTGGTGGAGCGGGGGGCCAGATGGTCTATCCTCCTTGGCTCCAGTGAACATGTTTCACAACTGAAATGGTTATGCTCACGGGGGCATGCAGAAGAAAGATATATACGCCCAAAAGCTACCCTCAGAAGCACAGCCACCAGTGGCTCAAGTAGTAAGTGCTTGGTCTTGGAATGCTGGAGACCTGAGTTCTAATCCAATGTCTGCAATCTCCTGGGCATGTTTTTTTTTAATTAAAAAAATATATTTTTTAATTGAAAATGGGTATGCATTGCCCTGAGCAATCAGCCAACAGCCAATGCCCCTTCAATACCTGCATTCCTACTAGCAGTTGTGCCTTTGTTTTCTGCACTCTGGCCTAGGTAACACCCATACAAAAGTTTGTCTCTCTGGCCCCAGTTGACTGGAAAAAAACGAGGGGAAAAGGTGTAATCTACGGGTCATGGTTGATACAATAATTGCCCTGGGACTCAAACAGGACACCTTCACGAGGTGCTATGAGGTGACCACCGGCCCCTGCATAGCAAGCAAACCTGTATCAGCATCTCACCAGCAACTGAATGTGTCGCCTGCAGGCTACACATAAGAGGCTGCAGTAGGTGCATTAACCCATCGGGCTGTGGACCCTCCTTCCTCTGAGAGCAGGAAACTGAATTTCCATGTTGCCTTCCTTTGGCACATTTGATCTATCTTTCAACCCAATTCAGAGGATGTTTTGCTTCACGGAGAGATGATAATCATTGTGAGGTGTCAGCCACTAATAGCTAAGCAGGTCAGTTAAATCTTTGACTTTGTCATTGGGGTGTACTGATATGCGCTGGGCAGTCTTCTGTCCTGTGCTACTGTATGCATTCTTATTGCTGCTTGTTCACGATTCCTAAATGTAAACAGTGAAAGATTTGAAAGACTCTTGATGCAACAAGCATTTCCCACTCTTTGCCCTGGGGGTGAGAGGGCTGCTTTCGGCCTTCAACACCCTCAATTTTGGAGTGGCCGGCTCCACCACTGAGAATGAGGGGCTAATCCTGGTCGGAAACGGGCAGAGGTCTGCGCCCTGCGTCCTCCACGCGTCCCTAACGCTCCCAAACGCGACCACAGCCCTTACGGGCACAGCCCTATGTCGGTGCAGCCTCTATGGTGCAGCCACCCAGGTAGCTTAGGGTTAGGATATGTGCTCTTCAACATAAGCCTGGCCAACCAGGCCCTGGAGAGTGTCACAGCATGCTCTGTAATCCCCTAGTGATGGTGGCCTTGGTGACGATGATCTTGCTGGAATACTGATGCCTTTTTTCCTCCCAGAAGCCCCAGAAGCCTATTGAAATGAAGGGGTGTGCACCTCTCACTGGCCTCTGTTTACCCTCTGGCTAACTGAAATTAGTTCTGGGCTTTCCAGGCAAATGTATCCATTTCGGGAGAGAGCTAGGAATAGGAAGGCTCTTTCTGCAGGCTCGGTGGGAAAGAGTCAGAGAGCTACATGCCTGAGGCATCTTTCTTCCTCCTTCGCTCATTGTGTTCCCTAACTTCTAACTCTCTGCCAGGCCAGGCCCTGTTTCTTTTACTGCCAACCCCCCCTAACCCCTCGTCTTCCACCTACTTCCCGCTCTATTATGCCTTCTCCTTTTTTGCTCTCTTCTGTGGCCCTTTGAAAATGAATGCAGGCCTAGCTAAGCCTCATGAAGGAAATCTACCAACAAAAAATGCATTCCTTGCTTATGGGAGGCGGGGTAGATCTAGAAGGGCATGGCGTAGGTTCCCTGGTAAAGGGAGGAAGAAAGAATAGAGGCGGCCAGGAAGTGCACGTTAGTGCCGGATGAGGATAAAAATGTCAGCCCATTGTGGGGTCCATTCCATCTTCCCCCTTCCTCATGGCCCCTTTCCCCACATTAGAACCCTCCCTCCACTATTCAGGGCCCACTTTATCCCACATCCCCATGCTTCTCTCGTTCTACCACCCCCCACTCACCCAGGCCGCTCCTCTTCTCCACAGGGACCCCTTCATCCAGCCCTACCTTCCCTTTTTGCCTACCCGGCCTCCTCCTTTATTTACTCTGCACTTCCTCTCCCCCACCTCTACAGTCCTGCCTCTTTTCCACCCTCCCATTACCAGGGAACTCATTACATAACCACTGAACCTTTTAGAAGGACTGGGTCCCCTCAACTGATTACCCAACTACTCTGTTTCTGTGCCGAAAGCAGGACTTGAACCCAGGCCCCCAGTGCTGTAACACAAGCACTTAACCTCTAGGCCACTGCAGTTAGCTGGTGTTTGGTGGAGCGGGGGGCCAGATGGTCTATCCTCCTTGGCTCCAGTGAACATGTTTCACAACTGAAATGGTTATGCTCACGGGGGCATGCAGAAGAAAGATATATACGCCCAAAAGCTACCCTCAGAAGCACAGCCACCAGTGGCTCAAGTGGTAAGTGCTTGGTCTTGGAATGCTGGAGACCTGAGTTCTAATCCAATGTCTGCAATCTCCTGGGCATGTTTTTTTTTAATTAAAAAAATATATTTTTTAATTGAAAATGGGTATGCATTGCCCTGAGCAATCAGCCAACAGCCAATGCCCCTTCAATACCTGCATTCCTACTAGCAGTTGTGCCTTTGTTTTCTGCACTCTGGCCTAGGTAACACCCATACAAAAGTTTGTCTCTCTGGCCCCAGTTGACTGGAAAAAAACGAGGGGAAAAGGTGTAATCTACGGGTCATGGTTGATACAATAATTGCCCTGGGACTCAAACAGGACACCTTCACGAGGTGCTATGAGGTGACCACCGGCCCCTGCATAGCAAGCAAACCTGTATCAGCATCTCACCAGCAACTGAATGTGTCGCCTGCAGGCTACACATAAGAGGCTGCAGTAGGTGCATTAACCCATCGGGCTGTGGACCCTCCTTCCTCTGAGAGCAGGAAACTGAATTTCCATGTTGCCTTCCTTTGGCACATTTGATCTATCTTTCAACCCAATTCAGAGGATGTTTTGCTTCACGGAGAGATGATAATCATTGTGAGGTGTCAGCCACTAATAGCTAAGCAGGTCAGTTAAATCTTTGACTTTGTCATTGGGGTGTACTGATATGCGCTGGGCAGTCTTCTGTCCTGTGCTACTGTATGCATTCTTATTGCTGCTTGTTCACGATTCCTAAATGTAAACAGTGAAAGATTTGAAAGACTCTTGATGCAACAAGCATTTCCCACTCTTTGCCCTGGGGGTGAGAGGGCTGCTTTCGGCCTTCAACACCCTCAATTTTGGAGTGGCCGGCTCCACCACTGAGAATGAGGGGCTAATCCTGGTCGGAAACGGGCAGAGGTCTGCGCCCTGCGTCCTCCACGCGTCCCTAACGCTCCCAAACGCGACCACAGCCCTTACGGGCACAGCCCTATGTCGGTGCAGCCTCTATGGTGCAGCCACCCAGGTAGCTTAGGGTTAGGATATGTGCTCTTCAACATAAGCCTGGCCAACCAGGCCCTGGAGAGTGTCACAGCATGCTCTGTAATCCCCTAGTGAAGGTGGCCTTGGTGACGATGATCTTGCTGGAATACTGATGCCTTTTTTCCTCCCAGAAGCCCCAGAAGCCTATTGAAATGAAGGGGTGTGCACCTCTCACTGGCCTCTGTTTACCCTCTGGCTAACTGAAATTAGTTCTGGGCTTTCCAGGCAAATGTATCCATTTCGGGAGAGAGCTAGGAATAGGAAGGCTCTTTCTGCAGGCTCGTTGGGAAAGAGTCAGAGAGCTACATGCCTGAGGCATCTTTCTTCCTCCTTCGCTCATTGTGTTCCCTAACTTCTAACTCTCTGCCAGGCCAGGCCCTGTTTCTTTTACTGCCAACCCCCCCCTAACCCCTCGTCTTCCACCTACTTCCCGCTCTATTATGCCTTCTCCTTTTTTGCTCTCTTCTGTGGCCCTTTGAAAATGAATGCAGGCCTAGCTAAGCCTCATGAAGGAAATCTACCAACAAAAGATGCATTCCTTGCTTATGGGAGGCGGGGTAGATCTAGAAGGGCATGGCGTAGGTTCCCTGGTAAAGGGAGGAAGAAAGAATAGAGGCGGCCAGGAAGTGCACGTTAGTGCCGGATGAGGATAAAAATGTCAGCCCATTGTGGGGTCCATTCCATCTTCCCCCTTCCTCATGGCCCCTTTCCCCACATTAGAACCCTCCCTCCACTATTCAGGGCCCACTTTATCCCACATCCCCATGCTTCTCTCGTTCTACCACCCCCCACTCACCCAGGCCGCTCCTCTTCTCCACAGGGACCCCTTCATCCAGCCCTACCTTCCCTTTTTGCCTACCCGGCCTCCTCCTTTATTTACTCTGCACTTCCTCTCCCCCACCTCTACAGTCCTGCCTCTTTTCCACCCTCCCATTACCAGGGAACTCATTACATAACCACTGAACCTTTTAGAAGGACTGGGTCCCCTCAACTGATTACCCAACTACTCTGTTTCTGTGCCAAAAGCAGGACTCGAACCCAGGCCCCCAGTGCTGTAACACAAGCACTTAACCTCTAGGCCACTGCAGTTAGCTGGTGTTTGGTGGAGCGGGGGGCCAGATGGTCTATCCTCCTTGGCTCCAGTGAACATGTTTCACAACTGAAATGGTTATGCTCATGGGGGCATGCAGAAGAAAGATATATACGCCCAAAAGCTACCCTCAGAAGCACAGCCACCAGTGGCTCAAGTGGTAAGTGCTTGGTCTTGGAATGCTGGAGACCTGAGTTCTAATCCAATGTCTGCAATCTCCTGGGCATGTTTTTTTTTAATTAAAAAAATATATTTTTTAATTGAAAATGGGTATGCATTGCCCTGAGCAATCAGCCAACAGCCAATGCCCCTTCAATACCTGCATTCCTACTAGCAGTTGTGCCTTTGTTTTCTGCACTCTGGCCTAGGTAACACCCATACAAAAGTTTGTCTCTCTGGCCCCAGTTGACTGGAAAAAAACGAGGGGAAAAGGTGTAATCTACGGGTCATGGTTGATACAATAATTGCCCTGGGACTCAAACAGGACACCTTCACGAGGTGCTATGAGGTGACCACCGGCCCCTGCATAGCAAGCAAACCTGTATCAGCATCTCACCAGCAACTGAATGTGTCGCCTGCAGGCTACACATAAGAGGCTGCAGTAGGTGCATTAACCCATCGGGCTGTGGACCCTCCTTCCTCTGAGAGCAGGAAACTGAATTTCCATGTTGCCTTCCTTTGGCACATTTGATCTATCTTTCAACCCAATTCAGAGGATGTTTTGCTTCACGGAGAGATGATAATCATTGTGAGGTGTCAGCCACTAATAGCTAAGCAGGTCAGTTAAATCTTTGACTTTGTCATTGGGGTGTACTGATATGCGCTGGGCAGTCTTCTGTCCTGTGCTACTGTATGCATTCTTATTGCTGCTTGTTCACGATTCCTAAATGTAAACAGTGAAAGATTTGAAAGACTCTTGATGCAACAAGCATTTCCCACTCTTTGCCCTGGGGGTGAGAGGGCTGCTTTCGGCCTTCAACACCCTCAATTTTGGAGTGGCCGGCTCCACCACTGAGAATGAGGGGCTAATCCTGGTCGGAAACGGGCAGAGGTCTGCGCCCTGCGTCCTCCACGCGTCCCTAACGCTCCCAAACGCGACCACAGCCCTTACGGGCACAGCCCTATGTCGGTGCAGCCTCTATGGTGCAGCCACCCAGGTAGCTTAGGGTTAGGATATGTGCTCTTCAACATAAGCCTGGCCAACCAGGCCCTGGAGAGTGTCACAGCATGCTCTGTAATCCCCTAGTGATGGTGGCCTTGGTGACGATGATCTTGCTGGAATACTGATGCCTTTTTTCCTCCCAGAAGCCCCAGAAGCCTATTGAAATGAAGGGGTGTGCACCTCTCACTGGCCTCTGTTTACCCTCTGGCTAACTGAAATTAGTTCTGGGCTTTCCAGGCAAATGTATCCATTTCGGGAGAGAGCTAGGAATAGGAAGGCTCTTTCTGCAGGCTCGGTGGGAAAGAGTCAGAGAGCTACATGCCTGAGGCATCTTTCTTCCTCCTTCGCTCATTGTGTTCCCTAACTTCTAACTCTCTGCCAGGCCAGGCCCTGTTTCTTTTACTGCCAACCCCCCCTAACCCCTCGTCTTCCACCTACTTCCCGCTCTATTATGCCTTCTCCTTTTTTGCTCTCTTCTGTGGCCCTTTGAAAATGAATGCAGGCCTAGCTAAGCCTCATGAAGGAAATCTACCAACAAAAGATGCATTCCTTGCTTATGGGAGGCGGGGTAGATCTAGAAGGGCATGGCGTAGGTTCCCTGGTAAAGGGAGGAAGAAAGAATAGAGGCGGCCAGGAAGTGCACGTTAGTGCCGGATGAGGATAAAAATGTCAGCCCATTGTGGGGTCCATTCCATCTTCCCCCTTCCTCATGGCCCCTTTCCCCACATTAGAACCCTCCCTCCACTATTCAGGGCCCACTTTATCCCACATCCCCATGCTTCTCTCGTTCTACCACCCCCCACTCACCCAGGCCGCTCCTCTTCTCCACAGGGACCCCTTCATCCAGCCCTACCTTCCCTTTTTGCCTACCCGGCCTCCTCCTTTATTTACTCTGCACTTCCTCTCCCCCACCTCTACAGTCCTGCCTCTTTTCCACCCTCCCATTACCAGGGAACTCATTACATAACCACTGAACCTTTTAGAAGGACTGGGTCCCCTCAACTGATTACCCAACTACTCTGTTTCTGTGCCGAAAGCAGGACTCGAACCCAGGCCCCCAGTGCTGTAACACAAGCACTTAACCTCTAGGCCACTGCAGTTAGCTGGTGTTTGGTGGAGCGGGGGGCCAGATGGTCTATCCTCCTTGGCTCCAGTGAACATGTTTCACAACTGAAATGGTTATGCTCACGGGGGCATGCAGAAGAAAGATATATACGCCCAAAAGCTACCCTCAGAAGCACAGCCACCAGTGGCTCAAGTAGTAAGTGCTTGGTCTTGGAATGCTGGAGACCTGAGTTCTAATCCAATGTCTGCAATCTCCTGGGCATGTTTTTTTTTAATTAAAAAAATATATTTTTTAATTGAAAATGGGTATGCATTGCCCTGAGCAATCAGCCAACAGCCAATGCCCCTTCAATACCTGCATTCCTACTAGCAGTTGTGCCTTTGTTTTCTGCACTCTGGCCTAGGTAACACCCATACAAAAGTTTGTCTCTCTGGCCCCAGTTGACTGGAAAAAAACGAGGGGAAAAGGTGTAATCTACGGGTCATGGTTGATACAATAATTGCCCTGGGACTCAAACAGGACACCTTCACGAGGTGCTATGAGGTGACCACCGGCCCCTGCATAGCAAGCAAACCTGTATCAGCATCTCACCAGCAACTGAATGTGTCGCCTGCAGGCTACACATAAGAGGCTGCAGTAGGTGCATTAACCCATCGGGCTGTGGACCCTCCTTCCTCTGAGAGCAGGAAACTGAATTTCCATGTTGCCTTCCTTTGGCACATTTGATCTATCTTTCAACCCAATTCAGAGGATGTTTTGCTTCACGGAGAGATGATAATCATTGTGAGGTGTCAGCCACTAATAGCTAAGCAGGTCAGTTAAATCTTTGACTTTGTCATTGGGGTGTACTGATATGCGCTGGGCAGTCTTCTGTCCTGTGCTACTGTATGCATTCTTATTGCTGCTTGTTCACGATTCCTAAATGTAAACAGTGAAAGATTTGAAAGACTCTTGATGCAACAAGCATTTCCCACTCTTTGCCCTGGGGGTGAGAGGGCTGCTTTCGGCCTTCAACACCCTCAATTTTGGAGTGGCCGGCTCCACCACTGAGAATGAGGGGCTAATCCTGGTCGGAAACGGGCAGAGGTCTGCGCCCTGCGTCCTCCACGCGTCCCTAACGCTCCCAAACGCGACCACAGCCCTTACGGGCACAGCCCTATGTCGGTGCAGCCTCTATGGTGCAGCCACCCAGGTAGCTTAGGGTTAGGATATGTGCTCTTCAACATAAGCCTGGCCAACCAGGCCCTGGAGAGTGCCACAGCATGCTCTGTAATCCCCTAGTGATGGTGGCCTTGGTGACGATGATCTTGCTGGAATACTGATGCCTTTTTTCCTCCCAGAAGCCCCAGAAGCCTATTGAAATGAAGGGGTGTGCACCTCTCACTGGCCTCTGTTTACCCTCTGGCTAACTGAAATTAGTTCTGGGCTTTCCAGGCAAATGTATCCATTTCGGGAGAGAGCTAGGAATAGGAAGGCTCTTTCTGCAGGCTCGGTGGGAAAGAGTCAGAGAGCTACATGCCTGAGGCATCTTTCTTCCTCCTTCGCTCATTGTGTTCCCTAACTTCTAACTCTCTGCCAGGCCAGGCCCTGTTTCTTTTACTGCCAACCCCCCCTAACCCCTCGTCTTCCACCTACTTCCCGCTCTATTATGCCTTCTCCTTTTTTGCTCTCTTCTGTGGCCCTTTGAAAATGAATGCAGGCCTAGCTAAGCCTCATGAAGGAAATCTACCAACAAAAAATGCATTCCTTGCTTATGGGAGGCGGGGTAGATCTAGAAGGGCATGGCGTAGGTTCCCTGGTAAAGGGAGGAAGAAAGAATAGAGGCGGCCAGGAAGTGCACGTTAGTGCCGGATGAGGATAAAAATGTCAGCCCATTGTGGGGTCCATTCCATCTTCCCCCTTCCTCATGGCCCCTTTCCCCACATTAGAACCCTCCCTCCACTATTCAGGGCCCACTTTATCCCACATCCCCATGCTTCTCTCGTTCTACCACCCCCCACTCCCTTTTTGCCTACCCGGCCTCCTCCTTTATTTACTCTGCACTTCCTCTCCCCCACCTCTACAGTCCTGCCTCTTTTCCACCCTCCCATTACCAGGGAACTCATTACATAACCACTGAACCTTTTAGAAGGACTGGGTCCCCTCAACTGATTACCCAACTACTCTGTTTCTGTGCCGAAAGCAGGACTTGAACCCAGGCCCCCAGTGCTGTAACACAAGCACTTAACCTCTAGGCCACTGCAGTTAGCTGGTGTTTGGTGGAGCGGGGGGCCAGATGGTCTATCCTCCTTGGCTCCAGTGAACATGTTTCACAACTGAAATGGTTATGCTCACGGGGGCATGCAGAAGAAAGATATATACGCCCAAAAGCTACCCTCAGAAGCACAGCCACCAGTGGCTCAAGTGGTAAGTGCTTGGTCTTGGAATGCTGGAGACCTGAGTTCTAATCCAATGTCTGCAATCTCCTGGGCATGTTTTTTTTTAATTAAAAAAATATATTTTTTAATTGAAAATGGGTATGCATTGCCCTGAGCAATCAGCCAACAGCCAATGCCCCTTCAATACCTGCATTCCTACTAGCAGTTGTGCCTTTGTTTTCTGCACTCTGGCCTAGGTAACACCCATACAAAAGTTTGTCTCTCTGGCCCCAGTTGACTGGAAAAAAACGAGGGGAAAAGGTGTAATCTACGGGTCATGGTTGATACAATAATTGCCCTGGGACTCAAACAGGACACCTTCACGAGGTGCTATGAGGTGACCACCGGCCCCTGCATAGCAAGCAAACCTGTATCAGCATCTCACCAGCAACTGAATGTGTCGCCTGCAGGCTACACATAAGAGGCTGCAGTAGGTGCATTAACCCATCGGGCTGTGGACCCTCCTTCCTCTGAGAGCAGGAAACTGAATTTCCATGTTGCCTTCCTTTGGCACATTTGATCTATCTTTCAACCCAATTCAGAGGATGTTTTGCTTCACGGAGAGATGATAATCATTGTGAGGTGTCAGCCACTAATAGCTAAGCAGGTCAGTTAAATCTTTGACTTTGTCATTGGGGTGTACTGATATGCGCTGGGCAGTCTTCTGTCCTGTGCTACTGTATGCATTCTTATTGCTGCTTGTTCACGATTCCTAAATGTAAACAGTGAAAGATTTGAAAGACTCTTGATGCAACAAGCATTTCCCACTCTTTGCCCTGGGGGTGAGAGGGCTGCTTTCGGCCTTCAACACCCTCAATTTTGGAGTGGCCGGCTCCACCACTGAGAATGAGGGGCTAATCCTGGTCGGAAACGGGCAGAGGTCTGCGCCCTGCGTCCTCCACGTGTCCCTAACGCTCCCAAACGCGACCACAGCCCTTACGGGCACAGCCCTATGTCGGTGCAGCCTCTATGGTGCAGCCACCCAGGTAGCTTAGGGTTAGGATATGTGCTCTTCAACATAAGCCTGGCCAACCAGGCCCTGGAGAGTGTCACAGCATGCTCTGTAATCCCCTGGTGATGGTGGCCTTGGTGACGATGATCTTGCTGGAATACTGATGCCTTTTTTCCTCCCAGAAGCCCCAGAAGCCTATTGAAATGAAGGGGTGTGCACCTCTCACTGGCCTCTGTTTACCCTCTGGCTAAGTGAAATTAGTTCTGGGCTTTCCAGGCAAATGTATCCATTTCGGGAGAGAGCTAGGAATAGGAAGGCTCTTTCTGCAGGCTCGGTGGGAAAGAGTCAGAGAGCTACATGCCTGAGGCATCTTTCTTCCTCCTTCGCTCATTGTGTTCCCTAACTTCTAACTCTCTGCCAGGCCAGGCCCTGTTTCTTTTACTGCCAACCCCCCCTAACCCCTCGTCTTCCACCTACTTCCCGCTCTATTATGCCTTCTCCTTTTTTGCTCTCTTCTGTGGCCCTTTGAAAATGAATGCAGGCCTAGCTAAGCCTCATGAAGGAAATCTACCAACAAAAGATGCATTCCTTGCTTATGGGAGGCGGGGTAGATCTAGAAGGGCATGGCGTAGGTTCCCTGGTAAAGGGAGGAAGAAAGAATAGAGGCGGCCAGGAAGTGCACGTTAGTGCCGGATGAGGATAAAAATGTCAGCCCATTGTGGGGTCCATTCCATCTTCCTCATGGCCCTTTTCCCCACATTAGAACCCTCCCTCCACTATTCAGGGCCCACTTTATCCCACATGCTTCTCTCGTTCTACCACCCCCCACTCACCCAGGCCACTCCTCTTCTCCACAGGGACCCCTTCATCCAGCCCTACCTTCCCTTTTTGCCTACCCGGCCTCCTCCTTTATTTACTCTGCACTTCCTCTCCCCCACCTCTACAGTCCTGCCTCTTTTCCACCCTCCCATTACCAGGGAACTCATTACATAACCACTGAACCTTTTAGAAGGACTGGGTCCCCTCAACTGATTACCCAACTACTCTGTTTCTGTGCCGAAAGCAGGACTCGAACCCAGGCCCCCAGTGCTGTAACACAAGCACTTAACCTCTAGGCCACTGCAGTTAGCTGGTGTTTGGTGGAGCGGGGGGCCAGATGGTCTATCCTCCTTGGCTCCAGTGAACATGTTTCACAACTGAAATGGTTATGCTCACGGGGGCATGCAGAAGAAAGATATATACGCCCAAAAGCTACCCTCAGAAGCACAGCCACCAGTGGCTCAAGTGGTAAGTGCTTGGTCTTGGAATGCTGGAGACCTGAGTTCTAATCCAATGTCTGCAATCTCCTGGGCATGTTTTTTTTTAATTAAAAAAATATATTTTTTAATTGAAAATGGGTATGCATTGCCCTGAGCAATCAGCCAACAGCCAATGCCCCTTCAATACCTGCATTCCTACTAGCAGTTGTGCCTTTGTTTTCTGCACTCTGGCCTAGGTAACACCCATACAAAAGTTTGTCTCTCTGGCCCCAGTTGACTGGAAAAAAACGAGGGGAAAAGGTGTAATCTACGGGTCATGGTTGATACAATAATTGCCCTGGGACTCAAACAGGACACCTTCACGAGGTGCTATGAGGTGACCACCGGCCCCTGCATAGCAAGCAAACCTGTATCAGCATCTCACCAGCAACTGAATGTGTCGCCTGCAGGCTACACATAAGAGGCTGCAGTAGGTGCATTAACCCATCGGGCTGTGGACCCTCCTTCCTCTGAGAGCAGGAAACTGAATTTCCATGTTGCCTTCCTTTGGCACATTTGATCTATCTTTCAACCCAATTCAGAGGATGTTTTGCTTCACGGAGAGATGATAATCATTGTGAGGTGTCAGCCACTAATAGCTAAGCAGGTCAGTTAAATCTTTGACTTTGTCATTGGGGTGTACTGATATGCGCTGGGCAGTCTTCTGTCCTGTGCTACTGTATGCATTCTTATTGCTGCTTGTTCACGATTCCTAAATGTAAACAGTGAAAGATTTGAAAGACTCTTGATGCAACAAGCATTTCCCACTCTTTGCCCTGGGGGTGAGAGGGCTGCTTTCGGCCTTCAACACCCTCAATTTTGGAGTGGCCGGCTCCACCACTGAGAATGAGGGGCTAATCCTGGTCGGAAACGGGCAGAGGTCTGCGCCCTGCGTCCTCCACGTGTCCCTAACGCTCCCAAACGCGACCACAGCCCTTACGGGCACAGCCCTATGTCGGTGCAGCCTCTATGGTGCAGCCACCCAGGTAGCTTAGGGTTAGGATATGTGCTCTTCAACATAAGCCTGGCCAACCAGGCCCTGGAGAGTGTCACAGCATGCTCTGTAATCCCCTGGTGATGGTGGCCTTGGTGACGATGATCTTGCTGGAATACTGATGCCTTTTTTCCTCCCAGAAGCCCCAGAAGCCTATTGAAATGAAGGGGTGTGCACCTCTCACTGGCCTCTGTTTACCCTCTGGCTAACTGAAATTAGTTCTGGGCTTTCCAGGCAAATGTATCCATTTCGGGAGAGAGCTAGGAATAGGAAGGCTCTTTCTGCAGGCTCGGTGGGAAAGAGTCAGAGAGCTACATGCCTGAGGCATCTTTCTTCCTCCTTCGCTCATTGTGTTCCCTAACTTCTAACTCTCTGCCAGGCCAGGCCCTGTTTCTTTTACTGCCAACCCCCCCTAACCCCTCGTCTTCCACCTACTTCCCGCTCTATTATGCCTTCTCCTTTTTTGCTCTCTTCTGTGGCCCTTTGAAAATGAATGCAGGCCTAGCTAAGCCTCATGAAGGAAATCTACCAACAAAAGATGCATTCCTTGCTTATGGGAGGCGGGGTAGATCTAGAAGGGCATGGCGTAGGTTCCCTGGTAAAGGGAGGAAGAAAGAATAGAGGAGGCCAGGAAGTGCACGTTAGTGCCGGATGAGGATAAAAATGTCAGCCCATTGTGGGGTCCATTCCATCTTCCCCCTTCCTCATGGCCCCTTTCCCCACATTAGAACCCTCCCTCCACTATTCAGGGCCCACTTTATCCCACATCCCCATGCTTCTCTCGTTCTACCACCCCCCACTCCCTTTTTGCCTACCCGGCCTCCTCCTTTATTTACTCTGCACTTCCTCTCCCCCACCTCTACAGTCCTGCCTCTTTTCCACCCTCCCATTACCAGGGAACTCATTACATAACCACTGAACCTTTTAGAAGGACTGGGTCCCCTCAACTGATTACCCAACTACTCTGTTTCTGTGCCGAAAGCAGGACTTGAACCCAGGCCCCCAGTGCTGTAACACAAGCACTTAACCTCTAGGCCACTGCAGTTAGCTGGTGTTTGGTGGAGCGGGGGGCCAGATGGTCTATCCTCCTTGGCTCCAGTGAACATGTTTCACAACTGAAATGGTTATGCTCACGGGGGCATGCAGAAGAAAGATATATACGCCCAAAAGCTACCCTCAGAAGCACAGCCACCAGTGGCTCAAGTGGTAAGTGCTTGGTCTTGGAATGCTGGAGACCTGAGTTCTAATCCAATGTCTGCAATCTCCTGGGCATGTTTTTTTTTAATTAAAAAAATATATTTTTTAATTGAAAATGGGTATGCATTGCCCTGAGCAATCAGCCAACAGCCAATGCCCCTTCAATACCTGCATTCCTACTAGCAGTTGTGCCTTTGTTTTCTGCACTCTGGCCTAGGTAACACCCATACAAAAGTTTGTCTCTCTGGCCCCAGTTGACTGGAAAAAAACGAGGGGAAAAGGTGTAATCTACGGGTCATGGTTGATACAATAATTGCCCTGGGACTCAAACAGGACACCTTCACGAGGTGCTATGAGGTGACCACCGGCCCCTGCATAGCAAGCAAACCTGTATCAGCATCTCACCAGCAACTGAATGTGTCGCCTGCAGGCTACACATAAGAGGCTGCAGTAGGTGCATTAACCCATCGGGCTGTGGACCCTCCTTCCTCTGAGAGCAGGAAACTGAATTTCCATGTTGCCTTCCTTTGGCACATTTGATCTATCTTTCAACCCAATTCAGAGGATGTTTTGCTTCACGGAGAGATGATAATCATTGTGAGGTGTCAGCCACTAATAGCTAAGCAGGTCAGTTAAATCTTTGACTTTGTCATTGGGGTGTACTGATATGCGCTGGGCAGTCTTCTGTCCTGTGCTACTGTATGCATTCTTATTGCTGCTTGTTCACGATTCCTAAATGTAAACAGTGAAAGATTTGAAAGACTCTTGATGCAACAAGCATTTCCCACTCTTTGCCCTGGGGGTGAGAGGGCTGCTTTCGGCCTTCAACACCCTCAATTTTGGAGTGGCCGGCTCCACCACTGAGAATGAGGGGCTAATCCTGGTCGGAAACGGGCAGAGGTCTGCGCCCTGCGTCCTCCACGCGTCCCTAACGCTCCCAAACGCGACCACAGCCCTTACGGGCACAGCCCTATGTCGGTGCAGCCTCTATGGTGCAGCCACACAGGTAGCTTAGGGTTAGGATATGTGCTCTTCAACATAAGCCTGGCCAACCAGGCCCTGGAGAGTGTCACAGCATGCTCTGTAATCCCCTGGTGATGGTGGCCTTGGTGACGATGATCTTGCTGGAATACTGATGCCTTTTTTCCTCCCAGAAGCCCCAGAAGCCTATTGAAATGAAGGGGTGTGCACCTCTCACTGGCCTCTGTTTACCCTCTGGCTAACTGAAATTAGTTCTGGGCTTTCCAGGCAAATGTATCCATTTCGGGAGAGAGCTAGGAATAGGAAGGCTCTTTCTGCAGGCTCGGTGGGAAAGAGTCAGAGAGCTACATGCCTGAGGCATCTTTCTTCCTCCTTCGCTCATTGTGTTCCCTAACTTCTAACTCTCTGCCAGGCCAGGCCCTGTTTCTTTTACTGCCAACCCCCCCTAACCCCTCGTCTTCCACCTACTTCCCGCTCTATTATGCCTTCTCCTTTTTTGCTCTCTTCTGTGGCCCTTTGAAAATGAATGCAGGCCTAGCTAAGCCTCATGAAGGAAATCTACCAACAAAAGATGCATTCCTTGCTTATGGGAGGCGGGGTAGATCTAGAAGGGCATGGCGTAGGTTCCCTGGTAAAGGGAGGAAGAAAGAATAGAGGCGGCCAGGAAGTGCACGTTAGTGCCGGATGAGGATAAAAATGTCAGCCCATTGTGGGGTCCATTCCATCTTCCCCCTTCCTCATGGCCCCTTTGCCCACATTAGAACCCTCCCTCCACTATTCAGGGCCCACTTTATCCCACATCTCCATGCTTCTCTCGTTCTACCACCCCCCACTCACCCAGGCCGCTCCTCTTCTCCACAGGGACCCCTTCATCCAGCCCTACCTTCCCTTTTTGCCTACCCGGCCTCCTCCTTTATTTACTCTGCACTTCCTCTCCCCCACCTCTACAGTCCTGCCTCTTTTCCACCCTCCCATTACCAGGGAACTCATTACATAACCACTGAACCTTTTAGAAGGACTGGGTCCCCTCAACTGATTACCCAACTACTCTGTTTCTGTGCCGAAAGCAGGACTTGAACCCAGGCCCCCAGTGCTGTAACACAAGCACTTAACCTCTAGGCCACTGCAGTTAGCTGGTGTTTGGTGGAGCGGGGGGCCAGATGGTCTATCCTCCTTGGCTCCAGTGAACATGTTTCACAACTGAAATGGTTATGCTCACGGGGGCATGCAGAAGAAAGATATATACGCCCAAAAGCTACCCTCAGAAGCACAGCCACCAGTGGCTCAAGTGGTAAGTGCTTGGTCTTGGAATGCTGGAGACCTGAGTTCTAATCCAATGTCTGCAATCTCCTGGGCATGTTTTTTTTTTAATTAAAAAAATATATTTTTTAATTGAAAATGGGTATGCATTGCCCTGAGCAATCAGCCAACAGCCAATGCCCCTTCAATACCTGCATTCCTACTAGCAGTTGTGCCTTTGTTTTCTGCACTCTGGCCTAGGTAACACCCATACAAAAGTTTGTCTCTCTGGCCCCAGTTGACTGGAAAAAAACGAGGGGAAAAGGTGTAATCTACGGGTCATGGTTGATACAATAATTGCTCTGGGACTCAAACAGGACACCTTCACGAGGTGCTATGAGGTGACCACCGGCCCCTGCATAGCAAGCAAACCTGTATCAGCATCTCACCAGCAACTGAATGTGTCGCCTGCAGGCTACACATAAGAGGCTGCAGTAGGTGCATGAACCCATCGGGCTGTGGACCCTCCTTCCTCTGAGAGCAGGAAACTGAATTTCCATGTTGCCTTCCTTTGGCACATTTGATCTATCTTTCAACCCAATTCAGAGGATGTTTTGCTTCACGGAGAGATGATAATCATTGTGAGGTGTCAGCCACTAATAGCTAAGCAGGTCAGTTAAATCTTTGACTTTGTCATTGGGGTGTACTGATATGCGCTGGGCAGTCTTCTGTCCTGTGCTACTGTATGCATTCTTATTGCTGCTTGTTCACGATTCCTAAATGTAAACAGTGAAAGATTTGAAAGACTCTTGATGCAACAAGCATTTCCCACTCTTTGCCCTGGGGGTGAGAGGGCTGCTTTCGGCCTTCAACACCCTCAATTTTGGAGTGGCCGGCTCCACCACTGAGAATGAGGGGCTAATCCTGGTCGGAAACGGGCAGAGGTCTGCGCCCTGCGTCCTCCACGCGTCCCTAACGCTCCCAAACGCGACCACAGCCCTTACGGGCACAGCCCTATGTCGGTGCAGCCTCTATGGTGCAGCCACCCAGGTAGCTTAGGGTTAGGATATGTGCTCTTCAACATAAGCCTGGCCAACCAGGCCCTGGAGAGTGTCACAGCATGCTCTGTAATCCCCTGGTGATGGTGGCCTTGGTGACGATGATCTTGCTGGAATACTGATGCCTTTTTTCCTCCCAGAAGCCCCAGAAGCCTATTGAAATGAAGGGGTGTGCACCTCTCACTGGCCTCTGTTTACCCTCTGGCTAACTGAAATTAGTTCTGGGCTTTCCAGGCAAATGTATCCATTTCGGGAGAGAGCTAGGAATAGGAAGGCTCTTTCTGCAGGCTCGGTGGGAAAGAGTCAGAGAGCTACATGCCTGAGGCATCTTTCTTCCTCCTTCGCTCATTGTGTTCCCTAACTTCTAACTCTCTGCCAGGCCAGGCCCTGTTTCTTTTACTGCCAACCCCCCCTAACCCCTCGTCTTCCACCTACTTCCCGCTCTATTATGCCTTCTCCTTTTTTGCTCTCTTCTGTGGCCCTTTGAAAATGAATGCAGGCCTAGCTAAGCCTCATGAAGGAAATCTACCAACAAAAGATGCATTCCTTGCTTATGGGAGGCGGGGTAGATCTAGAAGGGCATGGCGTAGGTTCCCTGGTAAAGGGAGGAAGAAAGAATAGAGGCGGCCAGGAAGTGCACGTTAGTGCCGGATGAGGATAAAAATGTCAGCCCATTGTGGGGTCCATTCCATCTTCCCCCTTCCTCATGGCCCCTTTCCCCACATTAGAACCCTCCCTCCACTATTCAGGGCCCACTTTATCCCACATCCCCATGCTTCTCTCGTTCTACCACCCCCCACTCACCCAGGCCGCTCCTCTTCTCCACAGGGACCCCTTCATCCAGCCCTACCTTCCCTTTTTGCCTACCCGGCCTCCTCCTTTATTTACTCTGCACTTCCTCTCCCCCACCTCTACAGTCCTGCCTCTTTTCCACCCTCCCATTACCAGGGAACTCATTACATAACCACTGAACCTTTTAGAAGGACTGGGTCCCCTCAACTGATTACCCAACTACTCTGTTTCTGTGCCGAAAGCAGGACTCGAACCCAGGCCCCCAGTGCTGTAACACAAGCACTTAACCTCTAGGCCACTGCAGTTAGCTGGTGTTTGGTGGAGCGGGGGGCCAGATGGTCTATCCTCCTTGGCTCCAGTGAACATGTTTCACAACTGAAATGGTTATGCTCACGGGGGCATGCAGAAGAAAGATATATACGCCCAAAAGCTACCCTCAGAAGCACAGCCACCAGTGGCTCAAGTAGTAAGTGCTTGGTCTTGGAATGCTGGAGACCTGAGTTCTAATCCAATGTCTGCAATCTCCTGGGCATGTTTTTTTTTAATTAAAAAAATATATTTTTTAATTGAAAATGGGTATGCATTGCCCTGAGCAATCAGCCAACAGCCAATGCCCCTTCAATACCTGCATTCCTACTAGCAGTTGTGCCTTTGTTTTCTGCACTCTGGCCTAGGTAACACCCATACAAAAGTTTGTCTCTCTGGCCCCAGTTGACTGGAAAAAAACGAGGGGAAAAGGTGTAATCTACGGGTCATGGTTGATACAATAATTGCCCTGGGACTCAAACAGGACACCTTCACGAGGTGCTATGAGGTGACCACCGGCCCCTGCATAGCAAGCAAACCTGTATCAGCATCTCACCAGCAACTGAATGTGTCGCCTGCAGGCTACACATAAGAGGCTGCAGTAGGTGCATTAACCCATCGGGCTGTGGACCCTCCTTCCTCTGAGAGCAGGAAACTGAATTTCCATGTTGCCTTCCTTTGGCACATTTGATCTATCTTTCAACCCAATTCAGAGGATGTTTTGCTTCACGGAGAGATGATAATCATTGTGAGGTGTCAGCCACTAATAGCTAAGCAGGTCAGTTAAATCTTTGACTTTGTCATTGGGGTGTACTGATATGCGCTGGGCAGTCTTCTGTCCTGTGCTACTGTATGCATTCTTATTGCTGCTTGTTCACGATTCCTAAATGTAAACAGTGAAAGATTTGAAAGACTCTTGATGCAACAAGCATTTCCCACTCTTTGCCCTGGGGGTGAGAGGGCTGCTTTCGGCCTTCAACACCCTCAATTTTGGAGTGGCCGGCTCCACCACTGAGAATGAGGGGCTAATCCTGGTCAGAAACGGGCAGAGGTCTGCGCCCTGCGTCCTCCACGCGTCCCTAACGCTCCCAAACGCGACCACAGCCCTTACGGGCACAGCCCTATGTCGGTGCAGCCTCTATGGTGCAGCCACCCAGGTAGCTTAGGGTTAGGATATGTGCTCTTCAACATAAGCCTGGCCAACCAGGCCCTGGAGAGTGTCACAGCATGCTCTGTAATCCCCTAGTGATGGTGGCCTTGGTGACGATGATCTTGCTGGAATACTGATGCCTTTTTTCCTCCCAGAAGCCCCAGAAGCCTATTGAAATGAAGGGGTGTGCACCTCTCACTGGCCT
Source organism: Ambystoma mexicanum (assembly GCF_040938575.1). NCBI lineage: Eukaryota > Metazoa > Chordata > Amphibia > Caudata > Ambystomatidae > Ambystoma > Ambystoma mexicanum. The sequence goes on along the minus strand of NC_090926.1, from coordinate 199,279,447 downwards.
CTGTTTACCCTCTGGCTAACTGAAATTAGTTCTGGGCTTTCCAGGCAAATGTATCCATTTCGGGAGAGAGCTAGGAATAGGAAGGCTCTTTCTGCAGGCTCGGTGGGAAAGAGTCAGAGAGCTACATGCCTGAGGCATCTTTCTTCCTCCTTCGCTCATTGTGTTCCCTAACTTCTAACTCTCTGCCAGGCCAGGCCCTGTTTCTTTTACTGCCAACCCCCCCTAACCCCTCGTCTTCCACCTACTTCCCGCTCTATTATGCCTTCTCCTTTTTTGCTCTCTTCTGTGGCCCTTTGAAAATGAATGCAGGCCTAGCTAAGCCTCATGAAGGAAATCTACCAACAAAAAATGCATTCCTTGCTTATGGGAGGCGGGGTAGATCTAGAAGGGCATGGCGTAGGTTCCCTGGTAAAGGGAGGAAGAAAGAATAGAGGCGGCCAGGAAGTGCACGTTAGTGCCGGATGAGGATAAAAATGTCAGCCCATTGTGGGGTCCATTCCATCTTCCCCCTTCCTCATGGCCCCTTTCCCCACATTAGAACCCTCCCTCCACTATTCAGGGCCCACTTTATCCCACATCCCCATGCTTCTCTCGTTCTACCACCCCCCACTCACCCAGGCCGCTCCTCTTCTCCACAGGGACCCCTTCATCCAGCCCTACCTTCCCTTTTTGCCTACCCGGCCTCCTCCTTTATTTACTCTGCACTTCCTCTCCCCCACCTCTACAGTCCTGCCTCTTTTCCACCCTCCCATTACCAGGGAACTCATTACATAACCACTGAACCTTTTAGAAGGACTGGGTCCCCTCAACTGATTACCCAACTACTCTGTTTCTGTGCCGAAAGCAGGACTTGAACCCAGGCCCCCAGTGCTGTAACACAAGCACTTAACCTCTAGGCCACTGCAGTTAGCTGGTGTTTGGTGGAGCGGGGGGCCAGATGGTCTATCCTCCTTGGCTCCAGTGAACATGTTTCACAACTGAAATGGTTATGCTCACGGGGGCATGCAGAAGAAAGATATATACGCCCAAAAGCTACCCTCAGAAGCACAGCCACCAGTGGCTCAAGTGGTAAGTGCTTGGTCTTGGAATGCTGGAGACCTGAGTTCTAATCCAATGTCTGCAATCTCCTGGGCATGTTTTTTTTTAATTAAAAAAATATATTTTTTAATTGAAAATGGGTATGCATTGCCCTGAGCAATCAGCCAACAGCCAATGCCCCTTCAATACCTGCATTCCTACTAGCAGTTGTGCCTTTGTTTTCTGCACTCTGGCCTAGGTAACACCCATACAAAAGTTTGTCTCTCTGGCCCCAGTTGACTGGAAAAAAACGAGGGGAAAAGGTGTAATCTACGGGTCATGGTTGATACAATAATTGCCCTGGGACTCAAACAGGACACCTTCACGAGGTGCTATGAGGTGACCACCGGCCCCTGCATAGCAAGCAAACCTGTATCAGCATCTCACCAGCAACTGAATGTGTCGCCTGCAGGCTACACATAAGAGGCTGCAGTAGGTGCATTAACCCATCGGGCTGTGGACCCTCCTTCCTCTGAGAGCAGGAAACTGAATTTCCATGTTGCCTTCCTTTGGCACATTTGATCTATCTTTCAACCCAATTCAGAGGATGTTTTGCTTCACGGAGAGATGATAATCATTGTGAGGTGTCAGCCACTAATAGCTAAGCAGGTCAGTTAAATCTTTGACTTTGTCATTGGGGTGTACTGATATGCGCTGGGCAGTCTTCTGTCCTGTGCTACTGTATGCATTCTTATTGCTGCTTGTTCACGATTCCTAAATGTAAACAGTGAAAGATTTGAAAGACTCTTGATGCAACAAGCATTTCCCACTCTTTGCCCTGGGGGTGAGAGGGCTGCTTTCGGCCTTCAACACCCTCAATTTTGGAGTGGCCGGCTCCACCACTGAGAATGAGGGGCTAATCCTGGTCGGAAACGGGCAGAGGTCTGCGCCCTGCGTCCTCCACGTGTCCCTAACGCTCCCAAACGCGACCACAGCCCTTACGGGCACAGCCCTATGTCGGTGCAGCCTCTATGGTGCAGCCACCCAGGTAGCTTAGGGTTAGGATATGTGCTCTTCAACATAAGCCTGGCCAACCAGGCCCTGGAGAGTGTCACAGCATGCTCTGTAATCCCCTGGTGATGGTGGCCTTGGTGACGATGATCTTGCTGGAATACTGATGCCTTTTTTCCTCCCAGAAGCCCCAGAAGCCTATTGAAATGAAGGGGTGTGCACCTCTCACTGGCCTCTGTTTACCCTCTGGCTAAGTGAAATTAGTTCTGGGCTTTCCAGGCAAATGTATCCATTTCGGGAGAGAGCTAGGAATAGGAAGGCTCTTTCTGCAGGCTCGGTGGGAAAGAGTCAGAGAGCTACATGCCTGAGGCATCTTTCTTCCTCCTTCGCTCATTGTGTTCCCTAACTTCTAACTCTCTGCCAGGCCAGGCCCTGTTTCTTTTACTGCCAACCCCCCCTAACCCCTCGTCTTCCACCTACTTCCCGCTCTATTATGCCTTCTCCTTTTTTGCTCTCTTCTGTGGCCCTTTGAAAATGAATGCAGGCCTAGCTAAGCCTCATGAAGGAAATCTACCAACAAAAGATGCATTCCTTGCTTATGGGAGGCGGGGTAGATCTAGAAGGGCATGGCGTAGGTTCCCTGGTAAAGGGAGGAAGAAAGAATAGAGGCGGCCAGGAAGTGCACGTTAGTGCCGGATGAGGATAAAAATGTCAGCCCATTGTGGGGTCCATTCCATCTTCCCCCTTCCTCATGGCCCTTTTCCCCACATTAGAACCCTCCCTCCACTATTCAGGGCCCACTTTATCCCACATGCTTCTCTCGTTCTACCACCCCCCACTCACCCAGGCCACTCCTCTTCTCCACAGGGACCCCTTCATCCAGCCCTACCTTCCCTTTTTGCCTACCCGGCCTCCTCCTTTATTTACTCTGCACTTCCTCTCCCCCACCTCTACAGTCCTGCCTCTTTTCCACCCTCCCATTACCAGGGAACTCATTACATAACCACTGAACCTTTTAGAAGGACTGGGTCCCCTCAACTGATTACCCAACTACTCTGTTTCTGTGCCGAAAGCAGGACTCGAACCCAGGCCCCCAGTGCTGTAACACAAGCACTTAACCTCTAGGCCACTGCAGTTAGCTGGTGTTTGGTGGAGCGGGGGGCCAGATGGTCTATCCTCCTTGGCTCCAGTGAACATGTTTCACAACTGAAATGGTTATGCTCACGGGGGCATGCAGAAGAAAGATATATACGCCCAAAAGCTACCCTCAGAAGCACAGCCACCAGTGGCTCAAGTGGTAAGTGCTTGGTCTTGGAATGCTGGAGACCGGAGTTCTAATCCAATGTCTGCAATCTCCTGGGCATGTTTTTTTTTAATTAAAAAAATATATTTTTTAATTGAAAATGGGTATGCATTGCCCTGAGCAATCAGCCAACAGCCAATGCCCCTTCAATACCTGCATTCCTACTAGCAGTTGTGCCTTTGTTTTCTGCACTCTGGCCTAGGTAACACCCATACAAAAGTTTGTCTCTCTGGCCCCAGTTGACTGGAAAAAAACGAGGGGAAAAGGTGTAATCTACGGGTCATGGTTGATACAATAATTGCCCTGGGACTCAAACAGGACACCTTCACGAGGTGCTATGAGGTGACCACCGGCCCCTGCATAGCAAGCAAACCTGTATCAGCATCTCACCAGCAACTGAATGTGTCGCCTGCAGGCTACACATAAGAGGCTGCAGTAGGTGCATTAACCCATCGGGCTGTGGACCCTCCTTCCTCTGAGAGCAGGAAACTGAATTTCCATGTTGCCTTCCTTTGGCACATTTGATCTATCTTTCAACCCAATTCAGAGGATGTTTTGCTTCACGGAGAGATGATAATCATTGTGAGGTGTCAGCCACTAATAGCTAAGCAGGTCAGTTAAATCTTTGACTTTGTCATTGGGGTGTACTGATATGCGCTGGGCAGTCTTCTGTCCTGTGCTACTGTATGCATTCTTATTGCTGCTTGTTCACGATTCCTAAATGTAAACAGTGAAAGATTTGAAAGACTCTTGATGCAACAAGCATTTCCCACTCTTTGCCCTGGGGGTGAGAGGGCTGCTTTCGGCCTTCAACACCCTCAATTTTGGAGTGGCCGGCTCCACCACTGAGAATGAGGGGCTAATCCTGGTCGGAAACGGGCAGAGGTCTGCGCCCTGCGTCCTCCACGCGTCCCTAACGCTCCCAAACGCGACCACAGCCCTTACGGGCACAGCCCTATGTCGGTGCAGCCTCTATGGTGCAGCCACACAGGTAGCTTAGGGTTAGGATATGTGCTCTTCAACATAAGCCTGGCCAACCAGGCCCTGGAGAGTGTCACAGCATGCTCTGTAATCCCCTGGTGATGGTGGCCTTGGTGACGATGATCTTGCTGGAATACTGATGCCTTTTTTCCTCCCAGAAGCCCCAGAAGCCTATTGAAATGAAGGGGTGTGCACCTCTCACTGGCCTCTGTTTACCCTCTGGCTAACTGAAATTAGTTCTGGGCTTTCCAGGCAAATGTATCCATTTCGGGAGAGAGCTAGGAATAGGAAGGCTCTTTCTGCAGGCTCGGTGGGAAAGAGTCAGAGAGCTACATGCCTGAGGCATCTTTCTTCCTCCTTCGCTCATTGTGTTCCCTAACTTCTAACTCTCTGCCAGGCCAGGCCCTGTTTCTTTTACTGCCAACCCCCCCTAACCCCTCGTCTTCCACCTACTTCCCGCTCTATTATGCCTTCTCCTTTTTTGCTCTCTTCTGTGGCCCTTTGAAAATGAATGCAGGCCTAGCTAAGCCTCATGAAGGAAATCTACCAACAAAAGATGCATTCCTTGCTTATGGGAGGCGGGGTAGATCTAGAAGGGCATGGCGTAGGTTCCCTGGTAAAGGGAGGAAGAAAGAATAGAGGCGGCCAGGAAGTGCACGTTAGTGCCGGATGAGGATAAAAATGTCAGCCCATTGTGGGGTCCATTCCATCTTCCCCCTTCCTCATGGCCCCTTTCCCCACATTAGAACCCTCCCTCCACTATTCAGGGCCCACTTTATCCCACATCTCCATGCTTCTCTCGTTCTACCACCCCCCACTCACCCAGGCCGCTCCTCTTCTCCACAGGGACCCCTTCATCCAGCCCTACCTTCCCTTTTTGCCTACCCGGCCTCCTCCTTTATTTACTCTGCACTTCCTCTCCCCCACCTCTACAGTCCTGCCTCTTTTCCACCTTCCCATTACCAGGGAACTCATTACATAACCACTGAACCTTTTAGAAGGACTGGGTCCCCTCAACTGATTACCCAACTACTCTGTTTCTGTGCCGAAAGCAGGACTTGAACCCAGGCCCCCAGTGCTGTAACACAAGCACTTAACCTCTAGGCCACTGCAGTTAGCTGGTGTTTGGTGGAGCGGGGGGCCAGATGGTCTATCCTCCTTGGCTCCAGTGAACATGTTTCACAACTGAAATGGTTATGCTCACGGGGGCATGCAGAAGAAAGATATATACGCCCAAAAGCTACCCTCAGAAGCACAGCCACCAGTGGCTCAAGTGGTAAGTGCTTGGTCTTGGAATGCTGGAGACCTGAGTTCTAATCCAATGTCTGCAATCTCCTGGGCATGTTTTTTTTTAATTAAAAAAATATATTTTTTAATTGAAAATGGGTATGCATTGCCCTGAGCAATCAGCCAACAGCCAATGCCCCTTCAATACCTGCATTCCTACTAGCAGTTGTGCCTTTGTTTTCTGCACTCTGGCCTAGGTAACACCCATACAAAAGTTTGTCTCTCTGGCCCCAGTTGACTGGAAAAAAACGAGGGGAAAAGGTGTAATCTACGGGTCATGGTTGATACAATAATTGCTCTGGGACTCAAACAGGACACCTTCACGAGGTGCTATGAGGTGACCACCGGCCCCTGCATAGCAAGCAAACCTGTATCAGCATCTCACCAGCAACTGAATGTGTCGCCTGCAGGCTACACATAAGAGGCTGCAGTAGGTGCATGAACCCATCGGGCTGTGGACCCTCCTTCCTCTGAGAGCAGGAAACTGAATTTCCATGTTGCCTTCCTTTGGCACATTTGATCTATCTTTCAACCCAATTCAGAGGATGTTTTGCTTCACGGAGAGATGATAATCATTGTGAGGTGTCAGCCACTAATAGCTAAGCAGGTCAGTTAAATCTTTGACTTTGTCATTGGGGTGTACTGATATGCGCTGGGCAGTCTTCTGTCCTGTGCTACTGTATGCATTCTTATTGCTGCTTGTTCACGATTCCTAAATGTAAACAGTGAAAGATTTGAAAGACTCTTGATGCAACAAGCATTTCCCACTCTTTGCCCTGGGGGTGAGAGGGCTGCTTTCGGCCTTCAACACCCTCAATTTTGGAGTGGCCGGCTCCACCACTGAGAATGAGGGGCTAATCCTGGTCGGAAACGGGCAGAGGTCTGCGCCCTGCGTCCTCCACGCGTCCCTAACGCTCCCAAACGCGACCACAGCCCTTACGGGCACAGCCCTATGTCGGTGCAGCCTCTATGGTGCAGCCACCCAGGTAGCTTAGGGTTAGGATATGTGCTCTTCAACATAAGCCTGGCCAACCAGGCCCTGGAGAGTGTCACAGCATGCTCTGTAATCCCCTGGTGATGGTGGCCTTGGTGACGATGATCTTGCTGGAATACTGATGCCTTTTTTCCTCCCAGAAGCCCCAGAAGCCTATTGAAATGAAGGGGTGTGCACCTCTCACTGGCCTCTGTTTACCCTCTGGCTAACTGAAATTAGTTCTGGGCTTTCCAGGCAAATGTATCCATTTCGGGAGAGAGCTAGGAATAGGAAGGCTCTTTCTGCAGGCTCGGTGGGAAAGAGTCAGAGAGCTACATGCCTGAGGCATCTTTCTTCCTCCTTCGCTCATTGTGTTCCCTAACTTCTAACTCTCTGCCAGGCCAGGCCCTGTTTCTTTTACTGCCAACCCCCCCTAACCCCTCGTCTTCCACCTACTTCCCGCTCTATTATGCCTTCTCCTTTTTTGCTCTCTTCTGTGGCCCTTTGAAAATGAATGCAGGCCTAGCTAAGCCTCATGAAGGAAATCTACCAACAAAAGATGCATTCCTTGCTTATGGGAGGCGGGGTAGATCTAGAAGGGCATGGCGTAGGTTCCCTGGTAAAGGGAGGAAGAAAGAATAGAGGCGGCCAGGAAGTGCACGTTAGTGCCGGATGAGGATAAAAATGTCAGCCCATTGTGGGGTCCATTCCATCTTCCCCCTTCCTCATGGCCCCTTTCCCCACATTAGAACCCTCCCTCCACTATTCAGGGCCCACTTTATCCCACATGCTTCTCTCGTTCTACCACCCCCCACTCACCCAGGCCGCTCCTCTTCTCCACAGGGACCCCTTCATCCAGCCCTACCTTCCCTTTTTGCCTACCCGGCCTCCTCCTTTATTTACTCTGCACTTCCTCTCCCCCACCTCTACAGTCCTGCCTCTTTGCCACCCTCCCTTTACCAGGGAACTCATTACATAACCACTGAACCTTTTAGAAGGACTGGGTCCCCTCAACTGATTACCCAACTACTCTGTTTCTGTGCCGAAAGCAGGACTCGAACCCAGGCCCCCAGTGCTGTAACACAAGCACTTAACCTCTAGGCCACTGCAGTTAGCTGGTGTTTGGTGGAGCGGGGGGCCAGATGGTCTATCCTCCTTGGCTCCAGTGAACATGTTTCACAACTGAAATGGTTATGCTCACGGGGGCATGCAGAAGAAAGATATATACGCCCAAAAGCTACCCTCAGAAGCACAGCCACCAGTGGCTCAAGTGGTAAGTGCTTGGTCTTGGAATGCTGGAGACCTGAGTTCTAATCCAATGTCTGCAATCTCCTGGGCATGTTTTTTTTTAATTAAAAAAATATATTTTTTAATTGAAAATGGGTATGCATTGCCCTGAGCAATCAGCCAACAGCCAATGCCCCTTCAATACCTGCATTCCTACTAGCAGTTGTGCCTTTGTTTTCTGCACTCTGGCCTAGGTAACACCCATACAAAAGTTTGTCTCTCTGGCCCCAGTTGACTGGAAAAAAATGAGGGGAAAAGGTGTAATCTACGGGTCATGGTTGATAAAATAATTGCCCTGGGACTCAAACAGGACACCTTCACGAGGTGCTATGAGGTGACCACCGGCCCCTGAATAGCAAGCAAACCTGTATCAGCATCTCACCAGCAACTGAATGTGTCGCCTGCAGGCGACACATAAGAGGCTGCAGTAGGTGCATGAACCCATCGGGCTGTGGACCCTCCTTCCTCTGAGAGCAGGAAACTGAATTTCCATGTTGCCTTCCTTTGGCACATTTGATCTATCTTTCAACCCAATTCAGAGGATGTTTTGCTTCACGGAGAGATGATAATCATTGTGAGGTGTCAGCCACTAATAGCTAAGCAGGTCAGTTAAATCTTTGACTTTGTCATTGGGGTGTACTGATATGCGCTGGGCAGTCTTCTGTCCTGTGCTACTGTATGCATTCTTATTGCTGCTTGTTCACGATTCCTAAATGTAAACAGTGAAAGATTTGAAAGACTCTTGATGCAACAAGCATTTCCCACTCTTTGCCCTGGGGGTGAGAGGGCTGCTTTCGGCCTTCAACACCCTCAATTTTGGAGTGGCCGGCTCCACCACTGAGAATGAGGGGCTAATCCTGGTCGGAAACGGGCAGAGGTCTGCGCCCTGCGTCCTCCACGCGTCCCTAACGCTCCCAAACGCGACCACAGCCCTTACGGGCACAGCCCTATGTCGGTGCAGCCTCTATGGTGCAGCCACCCAGGTAGCTTAGGGTTAGGATATGTGCTCTTCAACATAAGCCTGGCCAACCAGGCCCTGGAGAGTGTCACAGCATGCTCTGTAATCCCCTGGTGATGGTGGCCTTGGTGACGATGATCTTGCTGGAATACTGATGCCTTTTTTCCTCCCAGAAGCCCCAGAAGCCTATTGAAATGAAGGGGTGTGCACCTCTCACTGGCCTCTGTTTACCCTCTGGCTAACTGAAATTAGTTCTGGGCTTTCCAGGCAAATGTATCCATTTCGGGAGAGAGCTAGGAATAGGAAGGCTCTTTCTGCAGGCTCGGTGGGAAAGAGTCAGAGAGCTACATGCCTGAGGCATCTTTCTTCCTCCTTCGCTCATTGTGTTCCCTAACTTCTAACTCTCTGCCAGGCCAGGCCCTGTTTCTTTTACTGCCAACCCCCCCTAACCCCTCGTCTTCCACCTACTTCCCGCTCTATTATGCCTTCTCCTTTTTTGCTCTCTTCTGTGGCCCTTTGAAAATGAATGCAGGCCTAGCTAAGCCTCATGAAGGAAATCTACCAACAAAAGATGCATTCCTTGCTTATGGGAGGCGGGGTAGATCTAGAAGGGCATGGCGTAGGTTCCCTGGTAAAGGGAGGAAGAAAGAATAGAGGCGGCCAGGAAGTGCACGTTAGTGCTGGATGAGGATAAAAATGTCAGCCCATTGTGGGGTCCATTCCATCTTCCCCCTTCCTCATGGCCCCTTTCCCCACATTAGAACCCCCCCTCCACTATTCAGGGCCCACTTTATCCCACATCCCCATGCTTCTCTCGTTCTACCACCCCCCACTCACCCAGGCCGCTCCTCTTCTCCACAGGGACCCCTTCATCCAGCCCTACCTTCCCTTTTTGCCTACCCGGCCTCCTCCTTTATTTACTCTGCACTTCCTCTCCCCCACCTCTACAGTCCTGCCTCTTTTCCACCCTCCCATTACCAGGGAACTCATTACATAACCACTGAACCTTTTAGAAGGACTGGGTCCCCTCAACTGATTACCCAACTACTCTGTTTCTGTGCCGAAAGCAGGACTCGAACCCAGGCCCCCAGTGCTGTAACACAAGCACTTAACCTCTAGGCCACTGCAGTTAGCTGGTGTTTGGTGGAGCGGGGGGCCAGATGGTCTATCCTCCTTGGCTCCAGTGAACATGTTTCACAACTGAAATGGTTATGCTCACGGGGGCATGCAGAAGAAAGATATATACGCCCAAAAGCTACCCTCAGAAGCACAGCCACCAGTGGCTCAAGTGGTAAGTGCTTGGTCTTGGAATGCTGGAGACCTGAGTTCTAATCCAATGTCTGCAATCTCCTGGGCATGTTTTTTTTTAATTAAAAAAATATATTTTTTAATTGAAAATGGGTATGCATTGCCCTGAGCAATCAGCCAACAGCCAATGCCCCTTCAATACCTGCATTCCTACTAGCAGTTGTGCCTTTGTTTTCTGCACTCTGGCCTAGGTAACACCCATACAAAAGTTTGTCTCTCTGGCCCCAGTTGACTGGAAAAAAACGAGGGGAAAAGGTGTAATCTACGGGTCATGGTTGATACAATAATTGCTCTGGGACTCAAACAGGACACCTTCACGAGGTGCTATGAGGTGACCACCGGCCCCTGCATAGCAAGCAAACCTGTATCAGCATCTCACCAGCAACTGAATGTGTCGCCTGCAGGCTACACATAAGAGGCTGCAGTAGGTGCATGAACCCATCGGGCTGTGGACCCTCCTTCCTCTGAGAGCAGGAAACTGAATTTCCATGTTGCCTTCCTTTGGCACATTTGATCTATCTTTCAACCCAATTCAGAGGATGTTTTGCTTCACGGAGAGATGATAATCATTGTGAGGTGTCAGCCACTAATAGCTAAGCAGGTCAGTTAAATCTTTGACTTTGTCATTGGGGTGTACTGATATGCGCTGGGCAGTCTTCTGTCCTGTGCTACTGTATGCATTCTTATTGCTGCTTGTTCACGATTCCTAAATGTAAACAGTGAAAGATTTGAAAGACTCTTGATGCAACAAGCATTTCCCACTCTTTGCCCTGGGGGTGAGAGGGCTGCTTTCGGCCTTCAACACCCTCAATTTTGGAGTGGCCGGCTCCACCACTGAGAATGAGGGGCTAATCCTGGTCGGAAACGGGCAGAGGTCTGCGCCCTGCGTCCTCCACGCGTCCCTAACGCTCCCAAACGCGACCACAGCCCTTACGGGCACAGCCCTATGTCGGTGCAGCCTCTATGGTGCAGCCACCCAGGTAGCTTAGGGTTAGGATATGTGCTCTTCAACATAAGCCTGGCCAACCAGGCCCTGGAGAGTGTCACAGCATGCTCTGTAATCCCCTGGTGATGGTGGCCTTGGTGACGATGATCTTGCTGGAATACTGATGCCTTTTTTCCTCCCAGAAGCCCCAGAAGCCTATTGAAATGAAGGGGTGTGCACCTCTCACTGGCCTCTGTTTACCCTCTGGCTAACTGAAATTAGTTCTGGGCTTTCCAGGCAAATGTATCCATTTCGGGAGAGAGCTAGGAATAGGAAGGCTCTTTCTGCAGGCTCGGTGGGAAAGAGTCAGAGAGCTACATGCCTGAGGCATCTTTCTTCCTCCTTCGCTCATTGTGTTCCCTAACTTCTAACTCTCTGCCAGGCCAGGCCCTGTTTCTTTTACTGCCAACCCCCCCTAACCCCTCGTCTTCCACCTACTTCCCGCTCTATTATGCCTTCTCCTTTTTTGCTCTCTTCTGTGGCCCTTTGAAAATGAATGCAGGCCTAGCTAAGCCTCATGAAGGAAATCTACCAACAAAAGATGCATTCCTTGCTTATGGGAGGCGGGGTAGATCTAGAAGGGCATGGCGTAGGTTCCCTGGTAAAGGGAGGAAGAAAGAATAGAGGCGGCCAGGAAGTGCACGTTAGTGCCGGATGAGGATAAAAATGTCAGCCCATTGTGGGGTCCATTCCATCTTCCCCCTTCCTCATGGCCCCTTTCCCCACATTAGAACCCTCCCTCCACTATTCAGGGCCCACTTTATCCCACATGCTTCTCTCGTTCTACCACCCCCCACTCACCCAGGCCGCTCCTCTTCTCCACAGGGACCCCTTCATCCAGCCCTACCTTCCCTTTTTGCCTACCCGGCCTCCTCCTTTATTTACTCTGCACTTCCTCTCCCCCACCTCTACAGTCCTGCCTCTTTGCCACCCTCCCTTTACCAGGGAACTCATTACATAACCACTGAACCTTTTAGAAGGACTGGGTCCCCTCAACTGATTACCCAACTACTCTGTTTCTGTGCCGAAAGCAGGACTCGAACCCAGGCCCCCAGTGCTGTAACACAAGCACTTAACCTCTAGGCCACTGCAGTTAGCTGGTGTTTGGTGGAGCGGGGGGCCAGATGGTCTATCCTCCTTGGCTCCAGTGAACATGTTTCACAACTGAAATGGTTATGCTCACGGGGGCATGCAGAAGAAAGATATATACGCCCAAAAGCTACCCTCAGAAGCACAGCCACCAGTGGCTCAAGTGGTAAGTGCTTGGTCTTGGAATGCTGGAGACCTGAGTTCTAATCCAATGTCTGCAATCTCCTGGGCATGTTTTTTTTTAATTAAAAAAATATATTTTTTAATTGAAAATGGGTATGCATTGCCCTGAGCAATCAGCCAACAGCCAATGCCCCTTCAATACCTGCATTCCTACTAGCAGTTGTGCCTTTGTTTTCTGCACTCTGGCCTAGGTAACACCCATACAAAAGTTTGTCTCTCTGGCCCCAGTTGACTGGAAAAAAATGAGGGGAAAAGGTGTAATCTACGGGTCATGGTTGATAAAATAATTGCCCTGGGACTCAAACAGGACACCTTCACGAGGTGCTATGAGGTGACCACCGGCCCCTGAATAGCAAGCAAACCTGTATCAGCATCTCACCAGCAACTGAATGTGTCGCCTGCAGGCGACACATAAGAGGCTGCAGTAGGTGCATGAACCCATCGGGCTGTGGACCCTCCTTCCTCTGAGAGCAGGAAACTGAATTTCCATGTTGCCTTCCTTTGGCACATTTGATCTATCTTTCAACCCAATTCAGAGGATGTTTTGCTTCACGGAGAGATGATAATCATTGTGAGGTGTCAGCCACTAATAGCTAAGCAGGTCAGTTAAATCTTTGACTTTGTCATTGGGGTGTACTGATATGCGCTGGGCAGTCTTCTGTCCTGTGCTACTGTATGCATTCTTATTGCTGCTTGTTCACGATTCCTAAATGTAAACAGTGAAAGATTTGAAAGACTCTTGATGCAACAAGCATTTCCCACTCTTTGCCCTGGGGGTGAGAGGGCTGCTTTCGGCCTTCAACACCCTCAATTTTGGAGTGGCCGGCTCCACCACTGAGAATGAGGGGCTAATCCTGGTCGGAAACGGGCAGAGGTCTGCGCCCTGCGTCCTCCACGCGTCCCTAACGCTCCCAAACGCGACCACAGCCCTTACGGGCACAGCCCTATGTCGGTGCAGCCTCTATGGTGCAGCCACCCAGGTAGCTTAGGGTTAGGATATGTGCTCTTCAACATAAGCCTGGCCAACCAGGCCCTGGAGAGTGTCACAGCATGCTCTGTAATCCCCTGGTGATGGTGGCCTTGGTGACGATGATCTTGCTGGAATACTGATGCCTTTTTTCCTCCCAGAAGCCCCAGAAGCCTATTGAAATGAAGGGGTGTGCACCTCTCACTGGCCTCTGTTTACCCTCTGGCTAACTGAAATTAGTTCTGGGCTTTCCAGGCAAATGTATCCATTTCGGGAGAGAGCTAGGAATAGGAAGGCTCTTTCTGCAGGCTCGGTGGGAAAGAGTCAGAGAGCTACATGCCTGAGGCATCTTTCTTCCTCCTTCGCTCATTGTGTTCCCTAACTTCTAACTCTCTGCCAGGCCAGGCCCTGTTTCTTTTACTGCCAACCCCCCCTAACCCCTCGTCTTCCACCTACTTCCCGCTCTATTATGCCTTCTCCTTTTTTGCTCTCTTCTGTGGCCCTTTGAAAATGAATGCAGGCCTAGCTAAGCCTCATGAAGGAAATCTACCAACAAAAGATGCATTCCTTGCTTATGGGAGGCGGGGTAGATCTAGAAGGGCATGGCGTAGGTTCCCTGGTAAAGGGAGGAAGAAAGAATAGAGGCGGCCAGGAAGTGCACGTTAGTGCTGGATGAGGATAAAAATGTCAGCCCATTGTGGGGTCCATTCCATCTTCCCCCTTCCTCATGGCCCCTTTCCCCACATTAGAACCCCCCCTCCACTATTCAGGGCCCACTTTATCCCACATCCCCATGCTTCTCTCGTTCTACCACCCCCCACTCACCCAGGCCGCTCCTCTTCTCCACAGGGACCCCTTCATCCAGCCCTACCTTCCCTTTTTGCCTACCCGGCCTCCTCCTTTATTTACTCTGCACTTCCTCTCCCCCACCTCTACAGTCCTGCCTCTTTTCCACCCTCCCATTACCAGGGAACTCATTACATAACCACTGAACCTTTTAGAAGGACTGGGTCCCCTCAACTGATTACCCAACTACTCTGTTTCTGTGCCGAAAGCAGGACTCGAACCCAGGCCCCCAGTGCTGTAACACAAGCACTTAACCTCTAGGCCACTGCAGTTAGCTGGTGTTTGGTGGAGCGGGGGGCCAGATGGTCTATCCTCCTTGGCTCCAGTGAACATGTTTCACAACTGAAATGGTTATGCTCACGGGGGCATGCAGAAGAAAGATATATACGCCCAAAAGCTACCCTCAGAAGCACAGCCACCAGTGGCTCAAGTGGTAAGTGCTTGGTCTTGGAATGCTGGAGACCTGAGTTCTAATCCAATGTCTGCAATCTCCTGGGCATGTTTTTTTTTAATTAAAAAAATATATTTTTTAATTGAAAATGGGTATGCATTGCCCTGAGCAATCAGCCAACAGCCAATGCCCCTTCAATACCTGCATTCCTACTAGCAGTTGTGCCTTTGTTTTCTGCACTCTGGCCTAGGTAACACCCATACAAAAGTTTGTCTCTCTGGCCCCAGTTGACTGGAAAAAAATGAGGGGAAAAGGTGTAATCTACGGGTCATGGTTGATACAATAATTGCCCTGGGACTCAAACAGGACACCTTCACGAGGTGCTATGAGGTGACCACCGGCCCCTGAATAGCAAGCAAACCTGTATCAGCATCTCACCAGCAACTGAATGTGTCGCCTGCAGGCGACACATAAGAGGCTGCAGTAGGTGCATTAACCCATCGGGCTGTGGACCCTCCTTCCTCTGAGAGCAGGAAACTGAATTTCCATGTTGCCTTCCTTTGGCACATTTGATCTATCTTTCAACCCAATTCAGAGGATGTTTTGCTTCACGGAGAGATGATAATCATTGTGAGGTGTCAGCCACTAATAGCTAAGCAGGTCAGTTAAATCTTTGACTTTGTCATTGGGGTGTACTGATATGCGCTGGGCAGTCTTCTGTCCTGTGCTACTGTATGCATTCTTATTGCTGCTTGTTCACGATTCCTAAATGTAAACAGTGAAAGATTTGAAAGACTCTTGATGCAACAAGCATTTCCCACTCTTTGCCCTGGGGGTGAGAGGGCTGCTTTCGGCCTTCAACACCCTCAATTTTGGAGTGGCCGGCTCCACCACTGAGAATGAGGGGCTAATCCTGGTCGGAAACGGGCAGAGGTCTGCGCCCTGCGTCCTCCACGCGTCCCTAACGCTCCCAAACGCGACCACAGCCCTTACGGGCACAGCCCTATGTCGGTGCAGCCTCTATGGTGCAGCCACCCAGGTAGCTTAGGGTTAGGATATGTGCTCTTCAACATAAGCCTGGCCAACCAGGCCCTGGAGAGTGTCACAGCATGCTCTGTAATCCCCTGGTGATGGTGGCCTTGGTGACGATGATCTTGCTGGAATACTGATGCCTTTTTTCCTCCCAGAAGCCCCAGAAGCCTATTGAAATGAAGGGGTGTGCACCTCTCACTGGCCTCTGTTTACCCTCTGGCTAACTGAAATTAGTTCTGGGCTTTCCAGGCAAATGTATCCATTTCGGGAGAGAGCTAGGAATAGGAAGGCTCTTTCTGCAGGCTCGGTGGGAAAGAGTCAGAGAGCTACATGCCTGAGGCATCTTTCTTCCTCCTTCGCTCATTGTGTTCCCTAACTTCTAACTCTCTGCCAGGCCAGGCCCTGTTTCTTTTACTGCCAACCCCCCCTAACCCCTCGTCTTCCACCTACTTCCCGCTCTATTATGCCTTCTCCTTTTTTGCTCTCTTCTGTGGCCCTTTGAAAATGAATGCAGGCCTAGCTAAGCCTCATGAAGGAAATCTACCAACAAAAGATGCATTCCTTGCTTATGGGAGGCGGGGTAGATCTAGAAGGGCATGGTGTAGGTTCCCTGGTAAAGGGAGGAAGAAAGAATAGAGGCGGCCAGGAAGTGCACGTTAGTGCCGGATGAGGATAAAAATGTCAGCCCATTGTGGGGTCCATTCCATCTTCCCCCTTCCTCATGGCCCTTTTCCCCACATTAGAACCCTCCCTCCACTATTCAGGGCCCACTTTATCCCACATGCTTCTCTCGTTCTACCACCCCCCACTCACCCAGGCCGCTCCTCTTCTCCACAGGGACCCCTTCATCCAGCCCTACCTTCCCTTTTTGCCTACCCGGCCTCCTCCTTTATTTACTCTGCACTTCCTCTCCCCCACCTCTACAGTCCTGCCTCTTTTCCACCCTCCCTTTACCAGGGAACTCATTACATAACCACTGAACCTGTTAGAAGGACTGGGTCCCCTCAACTGATTACCCAACTACTCTGTTTCTGTGCCGAAAGCAGGACTCGAACCCAGGCCCCCAGTGCTGTAACACAAGCACTTAACCTCTAGGCCACTGCAGTTAGCTGGTGTTTGGTGGAGCGGGGGGCCAGATGGTCTATCCTCCTTGGCTCCAGTGAACATGTTTCACAACTGAAATGGTTATGCTCACGGGGGCATGCAGAAGAAAGATATATACGCCCAAAAGCTACCCTCAGAAGCACAGCCACCAGTGGCTCAAGTGGTAAGTGCTTGGTCTTGGAATGCTGGAGACCTGAGTTCTAATCCAATGTCTGCAATCTCCTGGGCATGTTTTTTTTTAATTAAAAAAATATATTTTTTAATTGAAAATGGGTATGCATTGCCCTGAGCAATCAGCCAACAGCCAATGCCCCTTCAATACCTGCATTCCTACTAGCAGTTGTGCCTTTGTTTTCTGCACTCTGGCCTAGGTAACACCCATACAAAAGTTTGTCTCTCTGGCCCCAGTTGACTGGAAAAAAATGAGGGGAAAAGGTGTAATCTACGGGTCATGGTTGATACAATAATTGCCCTGGGACTCAAACAGGACACCTTCACGAGGTGCTATGAGGTGACCACCGGCCCCTGAATAGCAAGCAAACCTGTATCAGCATCTCACCAGCAACTGAATGTGTCGCCTGCAGGCGACACATAAGAGGCTGCAGTAGGTGCATTAACCCATCGGGCTGTGGACCCTCCTTCCTCTGAGAGCAGGAAACTGAATTTCCATGTTGCCTTCCTTTGGCACATTTGATCTATCTTTCAACCCAATTCAGAGGATGTTTTGCTTCACGGAGAGATGATAATCATTGTGAGGTGTCAGCCACTAATAGCTAAGCAGGTCAGTTAAATCTTTGACTTTGTCATTGGGGTGTACTGATATGCGCTGGGCAGTCTTCTGTCCTGTGCTACTGTATGCATTCTTATTGCTGCTTGTTCACGATTCCTAAATGTAAACAGTGAAAGATTTGAAAGACTCTTGATGCAACAAGCATTTCCCACTCTTTGCCCTGGGGGTGAGAGGGCTGCTTTCGGCCTTCAACACCCTCAATTTTGGAGTGGCCGGCTCCACCACTGAGAATGAGGGGCTAATCCTGGTCGGAAACGGGCAGAGGTCTGCGCCCTGCGTCCTCCACGCGTCCCTAACGCTCCCAAACGCGACCACAGCCCTTACGGGCACAGCCCTATGTCGGTGCAGCCTCTATGGTGCAGCCACCCAGGTAGCTTAGGGTTAGGATATGTGCTCTTCAACATAAGCCTGGCCAACCAGGCCCTGGAGAGTGTCACAGCATGCTCTGTAATCCCCTGGTGATGGTGGCCTTGGTGACGATGATCTTGCTGGAATACTGATGCCTTTTTTCCTCCCAGAAGCCCCAGAAGCCTATTGAAATGAAGGGGTGTGCACCTCTCACTGGCCTCTGTTTACCCTCTGGCTAACTGAAATTAGTTCTGGGCTTACCAGGCAAATGTATCCATTTCGGGAGAGAGCTAGGAATAGGAAGGCTCTTTCTGCAGGCTCGGTGGGAAAGAGTCAGAGAGCTACATGCCTGAGGCATCTTTCTTCCTCCTTCGCTCATTGTGTTCCCTAACTTCTAACTCTCTGCCAGGCCAGGCCCT